>NC_142891.1:23649166-24305833 GCF_054131105.1 Drosophila navojoa | reverse complement strand
CCGCAGCCCACTTCGTTATTCAAAGGTCTTGAGAGAGATGAATTCCCGCAATGGACTCTAGTGAGTTAGCCGAAAGGATTATCTAGTTTACTGCTCCTATATATATTTATATGTATATATCCCATATATTTAGCTCGCCAACGGATCAGCGTTCGGGCCGTGGCAATGGCGACTACTACAACTCGCTCCCCGGCATAGGCGGTCCCGAGGGTCAGATGTATGGCCAGCCCCGCCAGGGCGGCAATCCGTATTACTAGTCCCTAGTGTGGATTCGACTCAACAATTGTTACCTTTGACTTGCTTTTTTATAATAAACAAATAAAATGCTCAGATGTCAATAGAAAATACAAATTTGCTTTTTTATTACAACTTTCCCAGTTGAATCTGAGAATGTTTCCTAAAGTATCTTAGCTATATGATCTCTCCTGACTCTGCATTGCATTATGTATTTTATGACACCGCATATGTGAGTATTACAGTTTATGTAATATCCCAATTCTAAATTCTAGATCCAGTTAGCTTTGCTTCCGACTCTTTTCATCCCTTCGAAATGTTCGATCTCCTTAGTCAGTCTTTGAGTTCTGTTTGACGAAAGCAGAGCTTGAATTTTCAAAATTTTCCTTTTTTCCGGCCCTTTTTCCGATTCTAAATTGAAATTTTTGCAATATGTGCTATGGATGCAAAAAGGTGCCGGCGCCGCCGCAATTCTTCATTAGCAACGCGGCCTATCGCTACGCCATGCGGGAAAAGCAGCGAGAGCGGGAGAGGCATGCACGCAATGGCTTAAACGAGTGAGTGTGAAATAATAGTTTATTTTTTCACTACATAATAAATAAAATAATCATTCTATATTCCACATCTGCAGTCCACCTTGCTGTAAGCCAGCCTGCGGCTGCTGCGGTTGCAATGGATGCTGCTAATGCTGAGAGATGCCAGAGATCTCTGTATGTGCTGTGGGGCGAGCAACTGTAAAGATATGAAAGGAATGTTTTGGAAAGAGGCCAAGACCCAAGCAGAATCATCAATCAACTGCTGTCATTCACAATAGATTTAAGCAACAAACTGCTTTCGAGTTGCAATAGCACTTTTCACACCTAAATCCATTTAAATTATATCAAATTGCATCAATAAAGTATCTGTATATACATTCGTCAATAATCAACTTTGAGTTCTTATAGGCAGAAGAAATGGGGGAGTTATCTAGCAATAAGAGTCAATTAGTTCTTGAAGAGTTATCAACTGCAGAGTCAGTGTAGTCATTTTAAACTGTATTAACTAGCCGGATAGCTGCTCTATTGGCTGAAATCTTCATAAAATACAGTTAACTGCATTTATCACATATGAGCAAACGCCCATTTATATATCCATAGATGTTATATCTAAAACAGGCCAATTGCTTGATGAATTCAAATACGTAAAGAGCATTGCCCCCAAAGATATCCTAGATAGAAACATGGGCCTTTAAATACTAGGAAATATCCTAAAGATCCTCTCAATTTCTTTAAAATCTCTAGGTTCTCATAACTGTGTGATCAATTAGAGTCGTGCCACGCAAATATATCCACCAATCTTCATTATCTTTTTAAATATATATACATTTTTATTATATATATACATATATTTTTATTTAGTATGCCTTCTCTGTAGAGAAAAATTTTCAAATCAAGTTGGCTTTTCGCAGTCAATGATTTCTCATGAGCTGAAATTTAAAAAAATTTCATTCATTCAGAACATTTCCTTTGACTACAACTTAAAATTAGACCTACAAATTTTCCATATTTTGGCAGAGGCGATATTTATTAACTGTATAATCCAGGTTCAGTTTGTTAATTGTAAAAAAAAATGGATTACTTTGAGAATGCACAAATTGGTGGATATCGTATTGAAATGCCATTTCCCCAGCTATTTTATCCCGAGGTAAATTTGAGAGACCGTATTTTGTTCTTTTTATTTCAAAACGAGTTTTTTTTCATTAGATGAATTCCGTAAATAAAAGCTTTGATCAAACTGCCATGTCGAATGTGAACAATTGCGGGATCCAGAGCGATTTTTATGATAGCGGCGTCAAATCGGATATAGACCATCTACAAGGGGACGGGTGTAACATGAACTACCGCCAGCGGCACGTCACAAACAACCCTTTTTCCTATCGCTGCACAGAACGCCAAAGTCGAAGAGCTCGGGAGATGCAAGCCCGCAACGGCCTGTAGTAAGTATCCACGAATGACATCCTCCATTGCGCTCCGTGTAATGCTAAGTCTGAAGTTATCACAGTACCCCGAACGATGGATGCGATAAGCGGAGCGAGTATCCACAATATGCTGGAGGTATGTGCCCCATGAAATCCTCGTCCAATTAATCCCCAACTGACCTTCCCTCTTTGCAGATCCCATGGGTCAGTCGATTACAGTCAACTCACTGTGGCAGTAATGGATATAAATAGACATCAAGTGTTATATATATATATTTATATATGCATTTATATAGCCATGCTGCGTATTGCTTCTAGATATTTTTGTAGTAACGGTGGTCTTCGCTTATAAAATGTTTTGTAAGGGCGAAATCTCCACCATACTTGCTCACCAGAAGAGTGAATGGATCATGTGAATAGTATCAAAATTCTGAACGCATTTCTCTTATTAACGCCAAAATTGTCAAAAATTTTTTTTTCAAATTTTAAAATTAGTAAAAAATTATCTCTTCATTGAGATGTGTGGATTCCTCGTCTTTTATTTCTCACTTACCATAATAAATATATATAAAAATATTTAATACTAAATAAATCATAAACAAAAGAATTCAAATTTGGCTTATATAAAAATAAATACAAAATTATAATAAATAAATAAAAATATACTCACAAAAATGTATTCATAATTGACAATAAGAATACAAATAAAAAAATAAATAAATAAAAATAAAATAAAATAAACAAGAATAAAAATAAAATAAAATATATAGATCTTGTCAAAAGATGTTTCAAGGAAAATAGAGCACAACAAATATAAAGATTCAGTAAAAAAATTGTTCAAGGAAAATAAATTACAAAAAAAAAAAAAATAAATAAAAATGTAAAAAAAAAATATATATATATATGTATATATATTTTTCACATTTATTTTAAATATGTATATTTTTATAGATTTGATTTAAAATAGAATTTCACAGCTAATCCGCATGTCTACAGAGCTACATAATCTTCTCCATTTGGGTCTCTCCCGTTTTTTGTTTTTTTGTCGTTATATTTTTCTATGCGAAATCAGACGAATCCTCATGGAGATGCGGAGTTTCGAGCGGCGAGGCTGGACCTGCTGTGGGGCGGTAATTAACGTGTGTTTTATGGCCATTTGCCACAGCATAGAAACTCACGCAGCACCACTGGCAGCCACTGTGGATGGGGCCCAAGGCGCAGCACCCCCGCAAGCCCAACAATGAATGCAGTGAAGGATTAAAATAAGAAAGATGTGCAAATAAAATATTTTACAAACGGACAACGAGGACAACTTTTGCAGCCGGTAGGCAACGGCACGTGATGTGGGATGGCTTTGTGACCATTCGAAGGACTGCATAGTTGAATGGTGTGGGGTGTAGGGGAGGGAGGGGGTAGCTAGCTGGGTTGGTGATGGTCCGAAATGCGAATGGAACATGTCGATGGGGCACGTTGGGGCAACGAGACCTGGTCGCAAACAAAGGCAACCGGACTTGGCCTCGGACACACTCTCCCTCTCTTCCTCTCTGCATCGCTCTGTCTCTCTCGCTCTCTCACTCTCTCTCACTCTCTGTGCACTGCATGGAGCATTGTCAAAATAAATCAATCGGTTTTATGTTGTTTCTGGAATTTTTGTTTGCTGTTTTGTTACTTTGTTGCCGACGTCGACGTCAGGAAGCGGCAGCCCAAGGGTTGCAAGTGGTGCAAGTGCTGCAATTGGCTGCCAGCAGCGCCAGCTTGTGGTGGCATAAATCAGTTGCTCGTTGGGCGCATTTATGAAAGGATAACAACACACACACACACACACAGCTCAAGCTCATAAAAATGCATAAGTTAAAAATGCTGTAAATAAAAATACAACAATTTCGTATAGAGCTAAACTCTAGAAACCTGCCAACCCTGCCCCGCCCACTGATCCGTTGCGCCACTTTGATTTATCTCGAAGGGAATTAAGATGTCTCAAAAGTTGCAGCGGGCAGCATTAAAATGCCATTGCTGCCATCGGAGGCAGTCATAATCGTGCACGCATCCTTCAGCACCAGCTTCAGCGGGGTCAGGGGTCAGGGGTCAGGGGCCAGGCGGGCTGGTTGGGGCAGAGAAAGTTTGTGGTGCTTCTCTGCTGCGTTTTCTTTGCCTCGTTCTGCAGAACGTCCAAAGTGATTTCCTCTTAGTATTTTCAAAAACTTTCACCCAAAAGGTGTTTACTTACTCACCCACGCACACGCACACATACACACACCCACATACACACACATATACGTTATAGACATGTCCTGCAATGGCACTCCACACTCTAATGAAGCAAATTCCGTAGCGCATTTGCGTCCTCAGCCGCAACTCTTTTAATCCCTAATAACTTTTAAGCAAGTGACTTTGCGCACACAAAATGTCCAAATTCATCATCCTCAAGGAGCGTGCGGAGAGTGCAGAGGGGGCTTTTGCCTAGCTTGGCAAAACCTGGACAGTGGGATTTCAGCTTTCATGTTGAGCCCATAGACTTATACTGAAAGTTCACTGCACACACACACTTACACATATATACACACACATACGCACACATACGCGAGCTCACATCATTAGCAAATTGAAAATTTTACACCAAAATGTTTCTAATTTCGGTTTGAAATTATGATGCATTGAATAAGGCCAAGTGAAAATTTGCAGATTTATATTTTTAGAAAATCTTAGAAAGTCGTTAGGAAGTTGGCAAATTATTTATAATAGGTATTGGGGCATATACGGTAAATATAATAATATTAAATATAGAAACAAAAATATTCCGAATAATGATAACACATAAAAAGTCTAAGATAATTAAAGATCATCATTATGATGATATATTATAGATGTATGGAACAAATAAGTCAAAAATAATAAAAAGAATAATAATAAAAAAAAAAAAAATAATAAATAAATAAATAAATAAATAATAATAATAATAATAATAATAATAATAATAATAATAGTAATATAATAATAATAATAATAATAATAATAATAATAATAATAATAATGATAATAATAATAATAATAATAATAATAATAATAATAATAATAATAATAATAATAATAATAATAATAATAATCATAATAATAATGAATAATACCCTCCTCATACATAATAATAAGAATGCTAAAATAATATAATAATAATAATAGTATAATAATAGATTTAGATAATTTATAATATTAATTACTACTAATAGAAAAATAAAAATGAATAATAATACAACAATAGGGAAAAAGCTGTTCCTAGATTGATATGTTGGATGATTGGATCTATCCCGTTTCAACTGTGAGGCCAACTGGGACCAAGGGAAGAACTGTGCATCAACATAAATTACCAGGGAAAGGGCTGAGAAAGGAGAGAGGAGTTTCCCAAAAGTCTTTGCCTTTGCCCATTGCGCCTGCAAGAATAATAATCTTATTAATATTATGAAAAACAACAACAATAATAAATGTAAAGCTAAGCACTTAGCAAAAGTTCAAACACTCAGTTTTGTAAAGCAACGCACTTTGATTGATCTAGTGAGCAAGGCGTGTTCAAAAATGTGAGGAAGCCCTGTTCAGTGCCTTGGGAGCTCACTTTTATTCTTACGTTTGGGCTTAACACGTTTTTCTAAAAAATTTCAAATTCCTTTTTCTTTTAAATTTTCAAAATTATGGAGACCTACGGAATGGCAGCACCAATAAATGACACTGCGATCGATGTGAGTTTTTCGGGGAAATATTTCCGATTTGCCAAAAATATAATTCGGCTAATATATGTAAAATTCTATTGCGTGTAGTGCTACCATCAGTATGTCGCTCAGACCGGTTATCGCTGCGAACTTCCCGAGGACGGGGACCACCTGAAGGCGTACTCCGATTGTCCCGAGCCTGCCCATTACAACAGGCTACACGATTGGTATCCCCACAGGTCGAGGAACTATCAGGATGATTGTGCACCCTATAGGGATGCTAGCTACCGCTCCTCCAGACGGGATGATGTGAATAACGGCCGATACAGTTCCCGCAATGGACTATAGTAAGTGCGCGCTCTATTGCAATAGAATTACGATTAATTTAACTCTATCCCATATCTATTGCAGTTATCCTGCGGAATTACGCAGAGGCGGAGGAGATACATTTAACTCGTTGCCAGGTGAGTCGAGAGTCCTTTATTTTACTCACCTACCTTCTACTCCTACCTTCCAACCTCCAGCAGGTTTGGGCAGTTATGAGCGCTCCATGTGGCGACGGGGATCACGAAATCGCTGGTTCTAGTTAAAAAACATATTGATTTGTGGAAATCGGAAGTCAATATCACTCACGGAGAGTCGACTGCTAAATGCGCCCGGACTCGCACCAGTGCTCTTCTAAATCGTTGGATCTTGATGTTAAATGTTCTACTCTTGAATTTTTTTGGCAAATGAATCTATAGTTGGAGCGTGTATAAAATATGTATACTGCACATTGAAAGTCAATACTACCTACCTACAACCCTAATATATGTATATGACTATTTGAATAGCTCTGAATATTTCCAAGCTGATAATAAACAGAAATCGTATGAAGTATACATTGAGTAATGGTTGAATTAATAAATAAATAAAAAAAAATAATCAAAGCACAAATTTTGTTTTTACGGGTTCCATTAATAATAATGATAAATTTTGCTATATGAATCGGGTTAAGCTTGCAAATGTTCTATGTACCCTAACTTTCTAATCTCGCATAAATTAGCAGCCTGGAACATGTCATTTCATATTCCTCAATTATCATTTATGTTAGCTTGCATTAAAAAATCCAAATAGCTGGTGGATCCATACATATTGCCTGGTCAAATTATTGAAATTATTCCCTGTGTTTACTTAGGTTCTGTAATTTTTTTTTATATTCCGACAACTTTTGTCAAGGTCTATTATAAAAAAATAAATATAAAAAAAATCTTCGATGGGCTTTTGCCCAATTAATATTGAGAGATATGAATATTGAAGCAAAGAAAATTTAGTTAGCGTTATTTTATATAAGTAGATTGGCATAGATTTAACTGCAAGAAAAATGTACTATTGTTATATCAGTTTGCATTGTTCCTATTGGGCCATACTGTTTTACTAAATTCAGGTTATATTGTCCCTGATCAAATTGGGAATATTAATAATAATACCATATACGAGTTAAGTAATATAATTATCCACACAGCATAAGACAATTCTGGATAAGATTATATATTTTATATGGGATGAACATTTTTCCAACATATTGTCAACATTTCATGACTATACATATTTTATATGGCAGACTTTCAAAATCATGCGTTCACCTCGAGTGACATCCCAACTCTCATTCTTCGGGATTTTCGATTTTCAATTTTTCATCATCCGAAATGTTACTTTTCGGTTTAAGTAAATCTAAATTTGTAGGTGCCCCAGCAGTAAATGAGACTGGGTTTGGCATAAACAAATCATAGAATTCATGACTTATAGGTCTTGTTATCCATGGCATAGGTATTTTCTCATGATTCAGGCCGACCGCATCCCTTTCACGTTCTTGTATTCCATCGAAGTCGAGCCAATCAGATTCATTATCACTCTGCGAAAAACAGTAGCGACGTCTAAACATGTCCCACTTGAGCCAGTCCTTGGTAGGGGCTGATTGGACTTCCTGACAATAGCGAACTATTTGGAGTAAATCGAATAGCCAAGTATGAGCTTTTCATTATTGCAAAATACTTTCCAGTTACCTTGAATTGTAAAGCCCATTTGTTGATGGTTTCTCCTCCAAGCTACAATAACATCACGAGATCGTAGATATTTGTTATATAAATGTTTTATTGACCGTTTAGATCTTTCATAATTTTTCACAATTTCGCCATCCATCTTTGTGCTTTGTTGACAGACTGAAAAACAATATGTCATCTGCCCTATAGATTTGATTCGATAGACTCTAGAATGGCCAACAATCGATATATGTACAATTATCAATGTGAATGACAATTAATCGTTGACATATCGACTATTACAAATATTATGAGAGAAGACTTCTATAATAAACTCCCTTACAAATAACCCTTTTAGCCCCATAAACAACAAATATATTAACAATTTAATCAATAATTTGAGGTAAATACATATATTTTCGTTTAAGATCCATTTTCGGCACCTTTCCCTGAGCACAACAGAATTGTTTCGTTCATAATGAGCGAGGGACAGAATGGAACAGAATGTGAGCGTATTGTAAAGATGAGCTGGACGAGCGCCTCAAGACTAACGACAATAGTTAGATATCCTGTTTAAGGATCTGCCCACACCCCACACCCCGTGCCCCACACCCCATGCGCATCCTGCGCTCGCTCGCTCATATTTAGCTTGTCGCCCCGTATAGAAAGTGGCGGTGTCATAAATTAAAACTTAAACTTTTGGAAATGTCAAGTATAAAACGGTAAATCTCCGCACATATATACCGAGAAGCACTCCTCCAAACGAATACACACACACACACACACACACACACATATATAGAGAGAAAGAGAGACGCCCGTCTGTTGGAAATGAATTGCAGCAACAGGATCAGGGTTGGGGGCTGGACTGGTCTGTTGGCCCGGATGGGTCGGACGCCCATTGAATGCGCATGTTTTAGTTTTTGGGCGGCTGCCACCAGATACCGAGGGAGGGCAGCTGAAAAACTATACAGGGAACCAAGAAAAAGCACAACAACAAGGCCAGCCAACAGCAGCAGCAGCAGAGGAAAACTCCACCCGTTTCACATAAATTTGGGAAAAGCAAACTTACAGATTATCCGCATTTAGTTGTAAAGGTTCCACAAAATGTGTTGTATATCATTTATGCTGCTGGCTGGCTGCCTGGCTGGCTGGCTGGCTGGCTGCTCGTTCGGCTGGACTTTTGAAAGATGAAAGTTGGTCCGGGGATCGCTCGATGCTGTCGATGATTTACATTTGATTTACTTTCACTGCCTCCTTGACTTTTTATTTTCGTGCATTTCTAATTTCGGGCGAACAACTTTTGCTCATTTGCAATAAATTCTAATGTGCATATGCCACGCCCCCACCCCACCAGCACTCGGTCAGCCCCAGTGCCACCGAAAGTTCAACTAAATTTTCTAATCATCATAAAATCTTGTTATCATTTTCATAACTCGCCCGAAATGAAAGTAAAAATAAACAGGAGACAACAAAAAACCCTCTGACACATTAAGCGGCGTACCGAAATGAAATTTACTATTGCCAAAGTGAAAACATTTAAGTAAAATTTATGAAAATTAAAATCTTAAACAACTTTTTGGTCATTCGAAAAATTTAATTGATCGCATAAATTGCTTGAGTGAATGCCGCTTGGGCCAACCACCCAACTACCCCACCTACCCCCACCCAGCAACAACAACAACAATAACAGCAACAACAATTTATGTCAATTTGCCAAGGTGTAGGAGAGAGAGAGAGAGAGAGAGAGGGAGGGGAAGAGCTCTAGCTGCAGACGAATGAAGTGTAACCGCGAAACATAATCAAATTTCGTTGGTGTCGAGCTCCAGCATAAGTTTCTACTCACCCCCACCTGCCGCTGGGAGCTGACACCTGACCAGGTCCTTCAGCTTGGGGATGTGTGTGTGGCTTCTCCTCTTCCTCTTTCGGTTTGGCCACTGGACGCTGGGCGCTAAAAATTGCCATCTTAATTTGAAAACAATTTCGTGGCCTGCGTGTTGAGATTTTTTTTGCGCCCCCATTTAGACATTCATTTCTCTGGGGAAAGTTTTGTAAGGAGAAGAAAATCTGAAAAGTTTTTAGCTGAATATTTCTTTTTACCATAGACAAGCACGAGTTGAAAGCATTTTAAAAAGCTAAGAAAGAGTGTATGTAAAATGATCTATACAAAATATAATAATATAATGGTATTAAATATATCTATAAAATAAAAATATAATAATAAATATATAAAGAATTATAAAAATGCATGAGCTAATTTTTCTGTAGGTTTTTGATAAAGCCAGCAAAATATGAATTATAAAAAAATAATTTAATTTAGTTTTATTTTAATTTATATTATTTTATTTTTTTTGTTAAGATTTTTTTGTAATCTTACTATATATTAAAAACAATTATTTTTTAAATACATTTATTAATAAATATATATTTGTTTATTGTTTATATCTACATGCAATCTAAAAGTAAACAAAATATAAAAAACAAATACAAAATTTATTCGATAAATTTAATATAAAACTTTTAGTCATATAAATATATTATAATAATAAATACATAAAGAATTATAAAAATGCATGAGCTAATTTTTCTGTAGGTTTTTGATAAAGCCAGCAGAATATGAATTATAAAAAAAAAAAATTTAATTTAATTTAATTTTATTTTAATTTATTTTATTTTATTTTATTTTTTTAAAGATTGTTTGTAATCTTATATATAATTTATATATATTTGTTTATTATTTATATCTACATGCAATCTAAAAGTAAACAAAATATTTGTATTTGTTTTAGGTTATATGAGTTATATATATTATTTTATGTAAAAACAAATACAAAATTTATTCGATAAATTTATTATAAAATTTTTAGTCATATAAATAAATTTTTTAAAATTTAGTGTTTTAAACAAAGCAAAAAAATAAAAATAAATAAATAAATCTTAACAAATTAACTAAACATTTTGCAGTCGAGTCTTCAGTCTTCATTTATTTTTATTTTTTTTTTTTGCAGCATCTGATTTTTATAAAGCGTTTGTGGGTAAATGAAGTTCCGCCGTAGACAATATTTACGGGAAAATGAATTTACTTGCGGCGAGCCGAGAAATTTTCGTTGTCTCACGGAATTAAGTGAAGTTTGGCTTTTTATGAAACGATAAATTCGTGTATTTAAAGATTGCGCGGATCGGCCAGCTGGCCAGACAGCCGGACTCTGTCTCTGTCTCTCGGTCTCGCTGTCCTCTTCTATCTTCCTCTCAGTCTGTGTCTCTGGTTTCGAGGCAGGAAATAGATTAAACTGAGCAACACTTGCGCCATTTGGCTTCCTCTTCCGCAGCCGTTCGTTAAATATTCAGTGTCCCCGCACGGCACACTCCAGTCGAATCCGAATGCGTATCACATGCCCCTTGCGCCACGGCTCGTGCCTCCTGCGGCTGCCCATTTGCCAACTCTTGACAGCCAACGGCATAAAGTTTTTGAATCTTATTTGTTAAAAATAAAAAAGAAGCAAACAAGTCCCAGTTGTTGTTGCTGCTGTTGGTGGCTTCTTCTTGGCCGGGCCGAGCATCGCGTAACAATTTCCGTAGCCACATAGCATCATAGGCCGCCACCCGGCAGCCTGAACCGCAGTGGCTAGACCTTCTCCGCCTGCATTAAATAACTTTCAATTTGAGCCAAGTATTCGCGACTGGCTGCCTATTAGCCCACGGTGCCCACGGTGCCCGCGATGCCCATGGCCACTGACACCGGGCCCATTCTTTTTCGCTTGGGGTCGCCTCGCCTGGGTAATACGATTTGCGCGGCAAAGCATCGACAATTTGTGGACTTGGCTTCCGGTGTGTTTATTAGTTCATTTCGGACTTCTTGCAAAATGCAAATTACACGCCAGCCAAGCCACTAGCCAAGACGGTCTCTCCCAGCCCCATCCACGTTCTTCCATCTTCCTTTCGCATTAACCCCAAGCTGGCGCATATGACCAGGAAGAAGGTAGTTTTCAACACGAGTCCATAGCATTTCTCCATATCAAGCGCATCTCGTTGAGTTAATAAATAATGTTCCTTTAGCTAAAATTACCAGAGAAATTACATTTTTTATATAACTAACGGGGAATAATGCAGGATTTTTTGTGTAGTAATTAATTTAGGGAAAAATATTTTCTTCAGTTTTACTTTTAGGCTATTATATTGTATTTCGTTAGAAATTTATGTTTATTATATAAGAAAGTAGATCATACTTTAACTATATTAATTATAATATTTTTAGCGGTAATTGGTTAAGTAATTACGTTTGGTATACAATTATATATTAATTATATTAAAGCTACAAATAATCAATGAAATAAGAACTCTTTTACTTATTAATACAGAAGTTTTTTAATTTTTCAACTAATTAATTCTTAGTAATAATTAAACGTTAAAAAAAAAATAAAAAAAATTTGTGTCACAATTATTTATGTAATTAAGTAACAATTCCAATGAATTACATAATTACGTAAACAAATATAAAGTAATGAAAAACTGAATTTTCGTCTGTTATTGCACACACAAATAATATATTTAATTAGTAATTTTTTTAAGTAATTACAATTTGTATTTAAGTAATTAAATAATTCAATTACTGATAAAGTTTGATATACATTGATGATTCGGGTCTTTTATGTATTTTGAATGCCTAACAAAGAATATTTTGTATTAAATAATGATGATTGATCTAAGAAAACACAGTTTTATGAATTTTTTCAATCACCTGTATATTCAATTACCTGCTGGCTATAATTATTCACATAGACTCTCGATATTCGCTAGTCTGGCGCTTTAAACCTTCGTCTTCGCTTTTGCCTACTCTATTTGGGGCCAGCTGAAAGTTCTCGGAGGATCTTTATCATGTCGCTTAGCTGTTGCGGCACCGCAAATCACATGGCTATAATCGAGATTCTTTGCCTTTATTCTCACTCTGCACAGCGCAGTGTTTGCCAGCACTCCCCTCCCCCCCTGTCACCCTCCTCGTTGAAAACTACTTTATTTGTTTTGGGAATTTTGCGAATGAATGCGCATTTCAAGTTCCCGTACAGAGCCGAATGCCGAATGCCGAGCAGCACGAACTGAAGATGAAGTTTATTTTATGGCCAACAGGCAGTGCCAGAGGGAGGGGGGGGGGGGCTGAGCTGGGGAGCTGTGGTGCTGTGCAAGATCGAGTCCTTTGGCTGGCAGCTGCATCAGCGTTCCACACGTGTGTGTAATCAAATAATTTCCACCAAAAATCGAGAAATTATTACGAGCGCATTTTTACAAATTCATTTTCACAGTTTTCGCAGACAACAACGAAATCGTTGAGCAAGTTTCCCGCATTGCATGCAAAGTGCCTGCATCGAAGGATGTGTGGATTTTCCGGCATTTTGGCGCTGCGCCCCTTTTGTTTATTTCTTTGAGATGCGGCGGAGCAGCGAACAAATGGCCTGCCATACTTTCTACGCAGTCCCAGCAATCCTCTGGCCCCACCCCAGTACCGCACTACCGCGCTACCGTCCACCCACCTTCGCATTTGATTGCGCAAGCTAGTTAGACTCCAGTCGACTTTGTTTGCATGCACTCGCACTTGCTGCATTCCAGGAGTGGGAGACATGGCTAAACAGGACACGTGTGCCTCGACCTGCCTCGGTGGGTACTACTCCTGCCCCTGCCCCTGCCCCATCTGGCTGGCTGCTACTTTGTTGGCCGCTCGTATCAATTGTGTGTGATGGTCAAAAGTCATTTCAACAGCACTAAATTATTATTATCTTCAAGAAGTTTCACATGCTCGACAATCATCCAAATAGTCGGCACTCTAACCACCCCTACCCCTCAGCCCTTAAGCCCCTTTATCCACTGCACCCAAGCTTGCTCTATCGTCCTGCTCGACTGCAGTCATAAAGGATGCGTTGGATTTGTGTAATGGCATGGAATGTTTTGATGTTTGCCAAAAGTTTATTAGTTTTAAAAACAAAATGGGAACGAAAGAAAATTAAAATTAATTACAATTTGATATCAGGCTAGAAAATAATATGGTATATCCAATATTATGTTTCGCTTTTAGTACTGTGCAGGATCTTAAAAATAACTTGGTAAAAAAAAAAAAAAAAATTATTTTTTGAATAAAAAAAAAAAACAAATATTTTTCAACTATAGTTCTATCCAACTCTCAGCATCTCTTTCATTTTTCTACTCCCCCTCTCTAAAATGAATCCTATAAAGATCATTGTATGTTTTGCTATCAGTCGTATTACAAACATATACGAAAATATTTCTATTGAATTATTGAAAGGAATATGAAAGCGAATATAAATATAAGAGTAACATTAATATTAGTTTTTTTTTTTTTTTTTTTCAACTTCAGACGCCCATAAGAAATAAAGTATTAATTGAAATTAAAAATTATATAATATCAGTAGCTAAAATTTCAACTCATTAATATTTCATATTTCTAACATAATATTACACAATTATGAGTTTTCTATTCCTATTATATTACAAGTCTGATAGAGCTAATCTCTGAATTGGCTTTACGAAAAGCAGCTTGTTTTTAATTTCCAATTCTTACAGACTTAATAATCAAATTTGCCCAATTAGTGGCTAAACGCTTCAGAGCTGATTGTGCTGCTGTTGTTTGGTTGGTAATTAAGCTGGAAATAGTTTTAGTTTTAGTTTTTTTTTTGTTAGTTTTGATAGCAAGCGAGTAAATTGCAATCAGTGCGTTGTTTCGGAGTGGTTAACCAAGCCATTTGCGATATTCGCAGTTTCAATTTGGCAAATGGTAAGCCCGGCCATATAGGGAGTGCTTAGCGCTGAATGCTTCGTCCTCGAAGCCAATTACGTAGCTCGTGTTGCACAAAAAGATTTGCCTGATGGTGCTGTTGCTGCAACACAATTTGCCAAATGAAATTGTTTTTGCCTAATGTAACAGCCGAAAAAGCCAAAAATCTGAAATTCAAGCGTCGCCTTTGACAGCAACTCCTTTGCTTGCGGTTTCTCCTATCTCTATCTCTATCTCTCTCTCTATCTGTCTCTCTCTTCCTGGCTAATTCGTTCTCTAATATCGTTTAGCTGTTATTAGATATTTTTTCTTACTGCGACTCGGGTTGCTTTTTTAGGTAATGGCAGCTGCCGCTAAGTATCGCTAATTGAAATTTCGTTTGTTGCCACTTTTAATTGCGCCTTGACTTCCACTGTCTACGCTGGCATTGCTGGCATCGCTGGCTTCTCTCCCATTACCGGGTTTAATTTCTGCTTATTATTATTCTTTTTTTCCTTACCCCCTTTGGCGTATACAATTAAAAGCAACTGTGCTCGCGCTTCAAGCAAAATGCAAAGGCAAAGATTAGAATTAGAAAATAAATTTTACATAAAAATTGTGTTTTATGTTTAAAATCAAATCAAATCAAAATTTGTTTATCAAATTGATAATATCAATATATTTGCTAAATTTTTTTATTAGAGTTTATTTTTTCTTTATAGTTTTTAATATTTAAACTCTGATCTCTGATCTTTGATCTTATCTGATCTAGCCTTTCTGATATTTCAACTCTGTTTCTGTAATTTCTTATATTTCAACATTAATTTTGGATCTTATCTCTTTGATCTCTGATTTATTATTTCTTATATTTCAACTCTGATTCCGAACCTCTGATCTATGATCTCTGATCTCGTTGATCAAATTAATAATGTTAATTGTTTTCTATTTTCTATTATTATTTCTGATCATTTCTAAAAATATAAATCGCTAGCGAAATTCAGTGGAACGACTCTAATATATACAATATTATTATTAATGCAATCTTCAATAATATAATCTACATCAGTTAGCTGTATATAAGAACTCTGCTGGCTAAAAGCGACGCAGTTCGAGGCCTAATGAACTGCCTGCAGCTGGGCTCTGGCTAATTTCTCTAATGAATAAATGAGTGAATGAAAGAAAAAGCAAGCAGAGAAAACAAAATCATATGCTACGTTCTGAAGGGTAAAACTGCTTACCTGTTGGCCACACACACACACACACATATACTGTGCATATGCTTTGTCAATATTCATTATAAGAGTGCATACTGTGGCGGGGGTGGCTCTGAGGGTGGGGCAGCACGCGCCCAGTCATAAAGTTGGGCAAACGTCTCATAAAACGTGACGATAATCATAATTGATGCTCGAGCCCCGGCCCGAAATTGGCGAGGTGGAGGTCAGGTGGGCTGGCTCTGACTGGGGACTTCAAATTGTAATTTAGTTTGCCAGCTCGGTTCAGTTTTGGCCACATTCTTGTCGTCGTCTTTGTGAGTTTTTTTTCTATCTGGCCAAATTAAGGGTGAAATTGTTAATTGAAATTTGTGTGTGTGTGTGTGTTAGTCAGAGATGCCATTGGCGAAGCCACAGCAAGCGGTAAATTTATTTGGTGTCCAGCTTTGTTGCAGCAGCAGCAGCTGCAACATTTCCATTTAGGCCATGTGCTCCCAGCTCCCAGCTCCAATGGATAAATCAATGCAACATATGGCGCTGTTTGGCCAACCTTTGCCTTCAGTGTAGTAAATTTTAAATCAATGTTAGCCGGCAGGATGCGCCAGGACGTACGCACTTTTTCTTGTAGTTTTTTGAGTGCCCAGCCAGCGCCTAAACGCACTTCTTGGCGCTCGTAAATTCAGCTGGCCAGGCCTAGGCCAGGTTTCGCTTGTCGTCGTCTTTGGCCAGGACTTGTAGAGAGGCACAGAGAGAGGGAGGGAGGGAGAGAGAGAGAGAGAGACTGCATGCAATCCATTATTGTATTAATTAACAGGAACAGGATCACCAATCAGACGCTTGATTAATGATGTCACTCGCCATCGTAAATCTCGATTTGAACATGTGCAAATTTTCAATGCAAATATATGGAGATGCGCCTCGTTGCCTCGCTGCCTCGCTGCCCAATCCCAGGACTTGCCACAGCTCGTTGGCTGCAGGACGCCTTGGCCTGTGCCTATGCACATAATCATGTATTAGGACAAAACACACACACAGAGAGGGAGAGAGAGATAGACAAAGAGAGAGATAGAGATAGAGAGAGAGTTAAGGGCAGCATCCGGCATTCGTATCCTAAGGAGCAGCAGGAGGAGCAGGAGGCGAGCTCAGCGCCAACTGCAGCTGGACGGATGCATTACGAGGCGATTGTGCTGCAGCAGCCGCCTGTTGCTTCCACAACTGCAAATGCACAAATGTTGCTGCCTAATTAAAGCTACTGTTTGAGTGCATTCACGCTACGGCAATGATATGTGAGATTAGATTGTGAATACCAATGGTGTTTATAAGGCCTCTAATTGTCTGCTCACATTGGAATACATACGAAACAGCTGTAAATGGAGCTGGGCAAGTGAGTTGTGAATAGGTGAAAGAATAGATGAAATTATGATATATGATTTTTGATTATCATAGAAATGTTGATGGATCAAAAAAGTATTTTAGAGTTGAAGAGTTGGAGAGCAAGTATCATTGTAATACTTGATAAATGAGTCGACATTAGATATATTTCATTTTATTTCACTATAGAAGTTAAAGAAATTGAAGTTAGTTTCGCACTAGCTAATCCGATTCCATTTACTGCACTCAACGGTTCCATAGATAAACCTCAGAGATTATCATTTCAGTTGGGTAAAAAAAAAAAACAAATCCAAATGGTAGTTGGCCCTATGTTGGGGAATGCCTGGCAGTAATTGCCATTTTGTGTTATGGACAATGAAAATGTTGAGTTATTTTGAAATTGGTTGATCATAAATTTACGTTAATTGCGAACAGAGGAGCAGAGTGCTCCGAATGCGAATCCAAATAATGTGGAATTCTGATTTGGCGCATTTTGACTAATAAAGCAAAATGACTGCAGCAATGCGAATTGTAACCACATTTCATGGCAGAGCGAATGAGAGGGAGGGAGAGGGAGTGAGAGTAGGGGTAGGCATACCGCAGGTACTTCTAATCTTGTTTTGGCCGCGATTATAAATTGTTGCGTACTTCATTTTAGCCAGAATAATAACATGAGTAATTAATTTAATGTGCCAGCGACAGGACGTTGCACTAGACAGGCAAAGAGTGAGAGAGAGAGAGATAGAGAGATGGGTGGTATAGGGATTGCCTGAACTAATGTTTATTGCAATTGTCGCGTAAATAACAATGGTAATGCAGCCGCAGCTGTGCAGCATACCCATCGACCCCCCAGCCCCCCTCACACCCAGCTCAAATCTGGCAACTGCAAATGGCTAAAATTATTTCGACCGCGCGGCATCCAAAATTTTGCAATTGGAATGCGCAAAAACACGCAGAGAGCTATAGTTATAGATATATATTTAATTCGGGCACCACTGTAACCACAGCGGTGCAGCGCTCTAAGCACAATCGGAGTTGGCCAATGGATAGTGAATAGGTGTGCATATACATATGTATGTGTACCTCTGGCCCATTAATTCTATTTTATTTTTATTGTAGCAGCTTCGACTGAATGTCCTTTGGTTATAAATTCGTCGTCAGTTTATGGCGCGTGAATAAATGGATGAGTGCAGCAAAACATTCATTTAAAACATTTGATTGTCGCAGCGATGCAGTCACATACATATATGCATGTATGTATATATAGTAAACTAGATAGATAAATGGAATACACTCAACATTTATTTAATTCTCTCGCATTCACTTTGCTAACTGAATAATTGTCGCCAATTTCTGTTACCGCGGCGAGACAAAATGGCGGCCAGCAAATGAGTTAATTACATTCGCGAATTTATTTGCATTCGATAAGCGCAAAATTCGTGCAGCATCAAGTACTTTACTCTAGATTTATAGATTTATAGCCACAGACCATCAATTGAGCAATTGATGCCATTCAGAGGCGAGAGCAGGGAAAGGGAAAGGAGATTTTATAGAGTACAATCAATTAGAAAGAAACTTAAATGCATTTATTTTTAATGTGTTTCATTTCAGGAGGTAGTTGATGTGCATTAGAACTCGAATCAAAATTCTAAGCTATGACTTCAAAATATTTAATTGTGTTGTATAAATTAATTAGCAAGAGTAAGTATTTTTTCTTAGTGTTTCGTCTACGTATTTCTTCTAAGTATTTGCAAGTCTATGCTCTATGTATTTCCTCTAAATATTTCTTCTTAGTATTTCCTCTTAGTATTTCCTCTTAGTATTTCTTCTTAGTATTTCTTCTTAGTATTTCTTCTTAGTATTTCCTCTTAGTATTTCCTCTTAGTATTTCCTCTTTGTATTTCCTCCTAGTATTTCCTCCTAGTATTTCCTCCTTGTATTTCCTCCTAGTATTTTCTCCTACTATTTTCTCCTAGTATTTTCTCCTAGTATTATTTCTTAGTATTTCCTCTTAGTATTTCCTCTTAGTATTTCCTTTTAGTATTTCCTTTTAGTATTTCCTTTGAGTATTTCCTCCAAGTATTACCTCCTAATATTTCCTCCTAGTATTTCCTGCTAATATTCTGCCCAGCATTACCTGCATGTCTTTTTTTCAGGTTTTTTATGCTGAACGATCTCACGCACACACACGTACACCTTTCACTTTACTGAAATGCACGATTGACCCCCACCGGGTCTGGGCGACTGAAGAAATGCTACAGCAGCAGCCCTTTATATAGGGCGACCTTCACTCAAAGTCCAGCTCTCTCAACTGTTGAGCTCGGCGCCAGGTAGAGATCGTTGCAGTCGACCAATGGAAGCTCTCTCTACTGCTGCGAGCATTCGAACTTCGTATTAATCGAATATTAATGCAAAATGAACTCAGCTGCATACACAGACAACTCAAATGCTCGTCTGCTGTTATGAAGAGCCACGCAATGAGACTGAGAGACAGATATACAATCGAAACGCGAATGGATGTGTATATAGGCAATCAAACACGCATAATTGAATCCGATTACATCATTACGCTGCTCAAGAATATAGATGTATGTATGATAAGGCTAAATGTTATTATGCTAAATAAATTATGTACTTTGTACTTGTATTAATATAAATAATTATTAGATGACAGAGAAAGCAGAAGGAGACGTGACAGACCCCATAAAGTATATATATTCTTGATCAGCACGACGAGCTGAGTCGATATAGCCCTGTCCGTCCGTCCGTCCACCCCCTAGCCCTCACCCTTGTATAAGGCGTACTTCAAATGCAAATGTATGCATATCCATGTTATAATCATAGACTGAAAGTTTAATGAAGATAGTCTATCGACAAGAAAAGTTATTAAACAATTGAATATCCATAGTAAGTCCACAGTGCAGGCAATGCGTGTTTATGCGTGCGTGCGTATGCCTGTGTATGAGCGTGTGTGTGTGCATGTGCAGTCTCGACTAGAGCCTTCTTACTTGTTTTCTATATTTCTCTTATAGTCTGGGACTTCTGCAGAGTCTGTCTCAATATCTGGCTAAACCATCTCATACTCATTTTCAATGGCTTTATTATAAATAGGCTAAACTTGCGAGGCGCTGAGACCGATTGAGGGGGCAAGGAGAGAGCAAAGGACTGTGAGTAAGAAATCTGTGTACATTATTTTGCAACCTAACATATTTTATTTTATTTTTTGGAGTTATTATTAAAAATTATTCAGTTTCAGAAATAAATGGATACATAAACAATAATTAATTCAAAAAATAAATATATTAAAATCAATTATCATTTCTGTACTTCATTTCTCAATATGATTCTGACTAGATATACTTACTCAATAAGTTGAGATCAATTCAAATTGCCCAATCCTCTTAAAAACATATTTTCCTCTCTTCATTACTCACTTTTATAATTTCAAATTTGCATCATTTTAAGTGACAAATATGTATTTAATTGAAAATATAATTCCAAGAGTGCCAATTGAAGTTGTGAGACTCACGGGCGATAAGCCGATGCTTATCAATTAGTACAAGTGTCCTGCTACGCCTTGGTCAGCCCCGGCCTGGGTAGTGCGCAGTCGTTGTCAGTTTTATGAGAGAACTACGCGTATTGGGCATGATGGCAAATGCTTTCAGTCAGGTTAATTTACGGAACGATGTTCGGGCAGCTGAGGGTCCGTCTGGGGTTTTGTTTATGCTGCTGTTTAATGTCCTTTCGGTCCTTTTTCGCTTGTAACAAATTGCGTCTGCAAATGTGACTCACTTTGGCCTGCCTGGCCGAGGCCCCATCTTGACTCTGGCCCGCCCACTGCCCCAGCTCTCGCCTTCCTCTCTGCACTTGCTGGCGTCGCTCGTTTACCGCATCGTAATGTCACTTCAACAAATCACACCAACTTGGCCCATAAATTCTATTGTTAATTCCAATTAGGCAGCTCGCCGCTCAGCTGTCCTTGGCCATTGTTGTTTTTCTGGCTAAAGCGAGCGGCAAGAGTTGTTAATTGATTTTCTATGAGGCCGTCGGCTTCAAGTCTTAAAGTAATTACCAAAAGTACCCCAAAAAATAGAAAAAGAAAAAGCAACTGCAATTGATAAACTGTCAGACATGCAAACACTCAGTTAAGCTAGTCAAATATATAGACTATATGGACTCTATATACTCGTACATATACATTTATATGTTTCTCTTTTCGGTTCTCAAAATCGCGAACCTCTGGACAATGCGCTGGGTGAATTTCGTGAAATGATTTGTGTGTGGCATAAGAGAGCACGCATATAAAATGGCAACAGCTATTTAAGCCCGGCCAATGCAGCTGGTGGACCGAAGCGACTGTTGGCCAGCAAGGTGAGCGGTGCGGCTGGGCGGGTCGCCACTTTAGGGCGACAATTTATGGGTGCTTTTTTCAGGTGCAGGTATGCGCTTTTCCGGCCAAGCACTTAATTGATGTTGTGTCGCGTAAATTATAAACAAAACAAAAATTAAAGTGGACTCCATGCGGTTGGCTTGAGCCGAGTCTCGCTGGGCTTGGCTTGGCCTGGCTCGGAAGCTCTGGCGGATGCGGAAATGCTTTCATCGCAAGTGGTGTCGTCGCTCATAAAATGCGCACAGACCCTACTAAAGGAATCACACACACACACACACACACTGGTATATCTGACTGTGGTCAAGGGGCTAAGCAGGCCGCGAGTGAGGTCAAGCGTGAAAGTGGAGCTACTTGCAGCCGGACATACTCGTGACCTGTACTGGCTCCTGCTGCCTCCCTCTCCAGCTACCGCTGCGCATAAATTTAGCATTTTTGCATTCGCAAAGTGTCCTGCGAAGGGCAGCTCGGGCCCTCCTCCTGCACTCTATGCATGTGTGACGGCCCTTGCATTACTTTATAGCGAACCTGGTCTGTTTAGCTTAACTGATTTGTCTAGCATTTTTACAAAGTATTCTCTAATCGTTGTCACCTGAGCTGACGTCTCAGCTAATTGCAAGGCAAAGTGCGGACAATGGAAAATAATGTAATCGAATTATTCCCTTCAGCTGTAATGGTATATAAAAAAAAAACATGATAATTAACAATGAATAAGCTTAAAATTTGCCTAATACAATCATGAATATTTCATTGAGTTTGAGTATTGTGGCTTTGTGAAACTGCGATTAAATTTAAGAGGCGACGAATTAAACTTTGAAATCAGAAATTATAGGCAATCCGAGAGACAATTGCCGGCTGGGCACATAAAACAAAGCACTGGCTGGGCAGAGGTGGCCGCCGGATAACTGAATGCGCAGGACAACGGGCAGCCGAGCAAGTGCTACTCAAAATCTGTGCGTCTGCACGCATTACAAACGAATTACGAGACTCGCTGGGCAATTGCAGTTCATTGTTATTTAATATGTCGTCGTTGTCCTTGTCGTTGAGGTCGACAACGAGCATGGCTGGAAATTATACTTTATGGAGACTCAACAGCAGCAGCAGCAGCAGCAGCAGCAGCAGTTGGAACAACAGTCCAGGACGCAGAACGGCATGACACTGATTGCGATATAAACGATTGTCAACGTAAACGTATCCAAGTGGATTATTGCCTCATGCCAATTATCATATCAACGATACACAGCAGCAGTCCGGCCAAATGGCCCGGACGCACACAGCAGAGGCAGAGGCAGAGGCAGAGGCAGAGGCAGAGGCAGAGGCAGAGGCAGAGGCAGAGGCAGAGGCAGCTGCTGCACAGCCAGTTGCCAGTTGCCAATGGCCGCCCACAGCCCCGCCCATGCCACTTGACGAGGCGTTGATGCTGTCGTTGGCCGTGCAACCACCATCTCATCTCCACCACCTGCTACACGCCCTGCTCCCCTCTCATCCATCCCTGTGGCCGTGTCAGGTGGGTTGAGCTCGAGCCAAATTGCATGTACGATTTTAAATGGATTTTGATTGTTTATGACAATTCGACGAGCTGACTGGCCAGCCCTCTGCTGGCCACTGATAATGCGCCATTTAAATAATAACACCGACTGCTCCTCTGGCCCATCTCTCCAAGTGGACACTTGGATGGTCCATCTGGCCAGCGATCCACCTGTTCAGCTGCCCATCTTCGGCTGCATTTGCATCGCTCTGTGCCATTGGATGCGGCATCAATTGATGCAATTTGTGCATTTTAAGCCTGCGAATATTTGCATAATGTACAACGTCACAGTTTCTGGTATTTTTAATCTATATTTATTTGGTATTTTTTGTGGTATTTTGCTGAAAATTCAAGCATCGATTAGGAATGATTAGCATAAGTATGGAATGAAGAGTCAAGAATGAAAATAAATTCGAAATTAGTATTTTATTTAGTATTTATTATTGCTAGAATTAGAAATCTATGCAGTAATTATTTAAATGTAAATGTATTAAAATAAATATATATACATATAAGAACTAATGAATTTGTCTTGGACTACATAATGGCTATAGATCGTCCAAGTATACGCATTTTTTTTAAATTTGAAAATTTTCACTTGACACTGGCTGCTGTGTCTTATTTTAAGGCCTTTGCCTCGGAGTCTGATTTCTCCTGTTTCAATTCGAGCAGCTTGCGCTGATTCTCCTTGAACTGCTCTATGGGATCCTCGAACTGGCGATAATAGTGCAAAACCTCACGAACATCGTCCATCTAAAGAGGGAATAAGAGAGAGAGAGAGAGAGAAAGAGGGAGAGATAAGGATATCCATAAGAATTCTTGACAAAGAATTCAAACCAAATCAACCTTGTGCTCGGCAATGAGTTCCAGGAATGCAGCCAGATCGAAGAGCTGCACATCGTCGTCGTTGCCCACCCAGCGGGTGATGGCAAAGATGTTGTCCGGATGCAGTGGAACGGCACGGCGATCCCAGTCGACGACAATGACGCGTCGCAGGTTGCGATTGAGATGGTTCAGGTTCTTGATGTGCTGCCCGTCCAGCAGCTGGGTGGCGCCGCGCACCAGACGGTAGCGTATATAGCCGTTCGGATCGAGTGCGTCCAGAATGGGAAACGCTGTCATGCCCTGCTCGGCCGTATAGACAATGATCTCAAAGTGTCTGCTGCACTGCCGCAGAAAGTGATCGACGCCGGGTCGCTTCTTGAAGCGCCAGCCCGTCTGGTACGTCCAGTCGGGATGGACGAGAATGTCGCGCATCTCGAGCACCAGAGTGTACGGCGGCTGTATGTACGGCGGACAGAGCACGTCCGGCAGCAGCTTGGTGGTCAGCGGCTCCTCCAGCATCTTCTGGTAGTAGTGCAGCGAGTGCCACATCCGCTGCAGATACTGCTGCAGCACTGGCAGCGCGCTCAGCTCATCCTCGATGCTGCGCCCGAACTGATCCTGCTCGGGCTTGCCCAGCTCATAGACGGCCCACAGCACGGTGCTGCAGAGGCTGCCCAGCACGATGGTATAGCCGAGATACTTGCGCGTCCTGCTCCCCCCGAAACTCGGCCGGTTCGAGTTGGCCGACTCCATCAGAGACTTGCGGCCATTGTCGCCCATCGCTCGTTGGCTCATATTGGCATGGGCATTCGAGCGCATCTCGCGCCTGCTGCTCGCATCGCAGCTGACGAAGCTGTTGCAATCGTAGCACCGCAGCAACCTCTTGCACGGCCGTGGACCGCAGGCTCTGGTGCCCACATGCTGCTGCACCAGTCGCAGCCATGCCTCACAACTGAACATTCCTACGGAGAAAGAAATACTGAAATTTTAAGGAAATCGTTGACTGGGTGCGTGTGAACATATTTATCAGGCTGTGAAGTGAGTTCATTTCTGACTTTGAAATACATAGATAGACATGTTTTTTATTTCATATATATAAATGGGCCAAGGCAAACCAGATCTTAAAGAGTTTCTAGCATATTTAGAGAAATGAGAGTTAAAGTTACTCTATAAGTGCGATTACCTAAGATCCAGCAGGTTCCTCAGGCGCGATCCCTGAAAGAGAGCGAGGCCAGAAAGTGTGAGCACAGAGAGCAGAATTATCCTGCACTTAGAGTCCAACTTCAAATATATTCAAATATTTTGTTTTCTTATTGAATGAATCACTCAAGTGGTTTGACACAAAACACGAGCTAAAGAGCTTTGGTAATATTTAGCATATTAATGTATTTTTAAGAACATTTTATTCAATAAATGAATTCAAGAACAGAGAAGATTCCTTAGTTGATATCTTTCCTTTCTAGCTACTTCTATTTTATTTTCATTTAATTTCATTTGTTAGATTTTTATACTTTATACACCCCTATTATGCAGATTTTCTTTTGGCTTTTTAATATAAATATTGATTGGTACTTAAATGACAAGAACCGGAACTAGCATTATTTCTTTAATGTTATCTTATGTACGCTTTAAACATGGAATTCATTAAATAGAGCAAAAGTTTTCATAGCTTTATTCCGCTGACTCTTGATGCTTATCAATAAAGTACAGTCATAGGTGAAAGTATTTAAACAAAGCATTTTTTAGTCATATATATGAAGTTAAAATTGATTTACGCTAAAGCTAAAAACTGCACGAAAAATTAAATGCAAATTAAATGATACATATCAGTTGGCAAGCGCATTTACATAAATGCATTGGCATAACGCAAGTCAATTTTATGACATTTTAACCCAAATGAATTTCAATAAAATAATACAAAATATAGAAAATGCTTGCAAATACGTTGCCGTACAAATTTGATGGTAGTTTTCTCCATATGATATATTAAAATAAAGTTTCTCTCCCTCTCGCTCGCTCTCCCTCTCTATGTCTTAGCAGCATTTTTCTCGCTGTTACGCATATAAGAAAGGGTACTGATTAGTGATAAATGGATACATCTATACCTTTCTAACAGCGCTGAAAAAAGGAAAAAGAAAATCATCTGGATAAGCGGATTGCCGTTAAAAGCGTAAACGTATTAAGTGGAGATTACTTCCTACATATAAGTTTGTTGGGGGACCAACCAGGACAGCCTTATAAGTCGCTATAACCCGATTCCACTGTGTTTCAAACTGTTTCTTATTGAACCCTGAGATCAATTCAACAATTCAACAATTCCCATCACTTGGCAAACAAAACTTCAGTCGTTTCCTTTGCTAAACAACATTAAAAACTTCAAGTTTGTATATGAATAGAAAACTTAGTACTCATTATATCAGAAATGTCAGATACCTATATTGATACTTGTGGGGATCCAACAGAATCGGAAGGAGACAAGAAGCCCCCTGTGGGAGGACCGAAAGTGCGCTGCCGGTTCGTGCCGCAGAAGTTCCGCAACTTGAAGGGCCACTGGCAGAGTTGCCTCCGGCCAAGGCCCTCGGTGGCTGAGAAGCCCATCTGCATGAAGCCCAAATGGCAGACACTGAGGCACAATGGGCCGTGCTTTCCCGCTGACCACGAGCGATTGCCGGAGGACGTGAAGTTCTACTACGACAACTGCCCCGTGGAGCTGACCGAGCAGGCCGAGGAGGTGGCCACGTTCTATGCGAAGCTGATGAAGACCGCCTTCGTGCAGATGCGGGACTTCAATCAGAACTTCTTCAACGAGTTCCGCAGCTGCCTGAGCGAGGAGCAGCGCCTCTACATCACATGCTTCGAGCTGTGCAATTTCAGCGACATCAGCCAGTACCTGGAGTGCCAGCGAGAGAACGAGAAGGAGCGCATCGCGGAGGAGAACAAACTCTATGGCTATTGCCTGGTCGATGGGGAGAGCCGTCGCATCACTCAGTTTCGCATCAGTCGGCCCGGCCTCTGCTGTCCGCGCCATGGCTTCAGCACCACCATGGGCACGATCCGGCCCCGAGTGCTGCCCGAGGATGTGGTGATCAACTGCGATGAGAGCGAGGAGCCGCCGGCGCCGCCCTGCGGCCATCTGTGGGCAGCGGTAGTGCACGATCGCACCGTTAGGTGGGTCTACGCCTGGCATGACATCGTCACGGGCTGCATGCACCACGCCTATCCGCGCAACGAGAGCTCCCGTCGCTCGCGTCCACCGCGTCGCGATGTGCTGGACACGGCGCGTCGCCTCCAGCAGCATCTCCAGACCATACGCGACGAGTACGAGAACCTTCTGTCCTCGTGGAACTGGCTGGTGCGGCAGCGCAGCGTCGCCCTCTATTGCATCGACCGGCTGGCCATGAGCTGCGACGCCGAGGAGGTGCCCGCCGAGACGACGGTGTGCGGCCTCTGCGTGCAGAACATCAAGCTCTGCCCCAAGCTGGGCGGGCAGCGCAACGTGCTGCAGCTGCTGGCCGGCAACAGGGACTGCCGGCAGCGCGAGTATAAGAGGAGCAGCGTTCCGGCGGAGATCTTCTACAATCTGAGCGTGTTCGTAAGCAGCAAGCAGCCGGAGGAGCTGGTCTTCGAGGAGCTGACGACCGAGACATTGAACGAACACCTCGACTTTCTGATGGATGGCCTAACGTCGAGTGTGTTTCGCATCTGCAACGCCTCGCGGCTGCTGGAGAATCGCCTCGTCAAGATTCCACTGAGCGCCACGCTCTGCGAGCAGCTGACGGCCTACAACAAAGCCCTCAAGGCGGTCCACATGAACTGCGGCTTTCGCCACCGCCGCATCGATCCCTTGCCAGCCCTGAAGCGGCCCTGCCTCATTCCCCGTAACAGAGCGGCGGAGCAGCGCAAGCTGCGCCTTATTCGATTGCAGACAAAGCCTCTGGTGGAGGCCACCTTCTACTATCTGGATCCACGCATAACCATCTCCTGGTGCCTGAGACGCGATATTCCACTCAGCTCCATCTACCTGAACTATAGCATGCGAAAGAAACTCTTCTGGGCCACCCAATGCACCACTCAGTACTTTGCCTTCTAGTTTGGGTTTTGTTTTAGTTGTTATCCATATTTGTTTGTTTGTTAAATTTTACATTTTGGGAAATTTCATGTAATTGAAGTTGCATTATCCATCATTACCAAATATACACATTATTCATAAACATATTATATTATAATTATTATTATATTTCTCTATTATAATACACAAAAACAGTTTCGAAATCAAGTATCAGCTGAAGTCAGGGAATAGTCAACTCCATATCTGTATAAAGAATTTTCCTTGTCAACAACAACTTCTATATGCTTCTGGATAGAGCCTGCTCCGCAAATTGAACTCAATTCATGGCTAAACAAAAAAATAAAATAAAATACAAATAAGAGAACCCCGCACGTTTCTCCGTTTAAGTTGTTTTTGGGTCTCAGGAGCGTCGCATGTAAATCCACTTTACGACGCGTTGTTGCCGGAAAGTCAGCGCAAAGTGCGTGAGGCCTGCACCTAAATCGCCGATGAAAGCCACAAGTGGAATGGCTGAGGCAGTGGGCAGGAGGCGTGCCACATGTGCCGGCGGGTCGAGCTGGAAGCGCGTTGCGATTTTAATTTTTAACGAGAAGCAGCAGCAGGAGCAGGAGACGGAGCAGGAGCAGCAACGGCAGCTTGGCCGTGTTGGGATCATCGTTGTAGCTGTTTTACATTTGTGATAACCAGGCGTGACATTGCGGCCGGTAGCACTTGATGGAAGCGATGGCAGCGAAGGCAGCGAAGGCGGCTCAAAACAAAACGCTTTTCATTACCCGAACCCCCGAAGGGCCAGGTGAGCGTGGTGGAAAAACTAATTTTGATTTTAATTAAATATTTATGAGTGACAGCGGGTCGAGTCGGCAGGCTGGCAGGATAGAAGGCTGGCAGGACTTGAGCTAAGCCAGCCGAGCGCGGCCAAAAGAAATCCACTAATAAAATAACCAAATAGCTGGCAAATAACTTCTACTTATCACTCAGGGCGCATCAGTGAGGAAATTAAAGTATTATCCCTGGGGACTTGGTTGCGTGCCACGGCTCCAGCTGGAACCCCTTGACCAGCGCCCAAACTACTGACATATTTATATATGGGCCAAGGGTCTCTTACCTTGCCGCAGAGTGTGAGGTGTGCTCGCCTGTGTGTGTGTGCGAGTGTGTGTGTGTTGGTCGTTTATTCGATCAAAAGTTACGAGCTCATCTTAGATTGGACATTAAATGGACACTAAAATATTTTCCATCTGCACGCAGCAGCCGGAGCCATCGAAACCCTCGGCGAGCGAGAAACAAGCGAAATAAATGTCATGAAACAACTCATTGACAGGCACATAAGGACACTGGTTTTATGGTCCACAGATATGACCAAAATATATGATTACCATGTGTCCAGCCACATGCGAGCTCGTAAATAGGCATTTTCTCTGCTTTAGCTCTCGACTCTCATCCTCTCTCTCTCCCTTTGGACAACAACCACCAAGCCACCCTTCCACCCACACACACACACATATTGAACCCAACAGCCACCCACTCCATAGTTTTACTAGGGGCTTCTGCTGGCCATTTGGTGACTACTTTTTCTTGATTTTTGTTGCCTCTCGCTTGGTTATTTACCAAGTGATCCAGGTGGGACACACACGGAGAGCACTGTCACAGCCTTGGTCAGTCGTAAAAATCAAAATAAAATGAAACTTATGCGTGATGTTTTGCCTTTTTCTCATTGGACTCTGCTATTGCAGTCCATTCCTCCCTTCCCATCCCCCTAGATTCTCTATAGCTTTTTATGCTCGCTCTGCGCTGGCACGGGGCAAGGGAAGGCATCGCTATGGCTCACTTGCTCGCATTACCAATAATACAAACTCTACTTAAATAGACAGCTTACGAGTGGGTTCATTTTTGTTGCCCCTTGTCCAAATGTTTCCATAAAAAACGTCAACTCTTATAGCGCTCTCTGCCCCCTGCATAGTTATAGAAATTAAAATCAAATGTTTCAGTTTTTCGTTTAATCGTTTGTTAATTTTGTACTTACATAGCAATCAAAAAATAAATAAATAAAAAAATGAAATAAAAAAATTAGATTTTGAAAAATAAAACAAAACAAATAAATAAGATAAATAAATTAATTAATAAGTAATTTATAATTTTAATACCAATTAATTTTAAATAGTTTCCGTTTAGAGCTTAATGAATTAATTGTCAGTTCTATGTCTATATTTTTATTTCATTGATAAAAAATTATAAAAAAAATGTAATACTATATATCAGAAAATATCAAATTTTAAATATATATATATATATATATATATATATGTATATATATATATATGTATATATTTTTTTTTTAAGGTAATTGAATAGATATCGAGCACTTAAGGAAATTTTAGTTAAAGTTGTAAATAAATTTAATTAGGGAAAATTCAAATAAAAAAATTTAAAAAGTATTGTAACGAACCTTCGGTTTATCCCGAGTCTAAGCTGGGCTAGTTTCAGCTGACTGTGGATTCGTGCCAACAAATTTATTTGTTGAAGCCCCTGCGATAATAATTAGTCACTTGTGATTTTGGGTTTTATAGCGTAAATATATTCTCTTGAATAAGTTTAAAATGTACACGTCACTTAAAGTTATGCTGGCTCGCTGGTTGGCTTTAGCGAAGCACACCTACCGAGCGCTGGTTCAACGCACTCCGGCTGCGAGAGTATTGTGCTAAAACACGCTAGTTTACCGGGACGATTCGGGAAACGCCAGGACTTCGGTCTGAACAAAACTCTGGCGGTTCGCTCAGATATGCAGGCCTCTCCTACTATCCCACTCGCACAGCACAACACTAGCTTCGTTTTCGCTCACAAGCACTTCTCTTGCGCACGGCTACGCGAACTTACTCAGATGTGCAGGCCTCGCTTAAGCCGCTGATATGCACCGATGTCCTGATCGGTGCCGCTGATGCTGCTGATTGCCTCTTTTGTTGTCGCAAGGATTCCCACTGGATGTCCTTGCTGTTCCCACGATGTCCTTGCTGTCCTTTGAAGTCCTGGGAGTCCTGATTCACCACTCGCGTTGACTTTCACTAATCACTTTAATCACCACTTTTCATAAGCCTCTCACTTTTCTCAAACGTATCAGCCTCTCAAACATTTCAAGCCTTTCAAACCTTTCCAGCCCCGTATGGAGCCGCCGGTGGCCTTTTATAGCCCAGCCACAGGCCTTGCTTCGGGTGATAACGGGGCCCGTTCGGCTCTGGAGCGGGGCCTTTCAGCCGCTCGTGCCCATACAAACGGTAAAGTGGCGTGATCCGGGGACGCCACTTTCCCGCCAAATTGCGTGGCAGCCTCCCATTGGCCGAAGTACCGTTGGTGCCCTGCGAGTGAAAGTGATCACTACTATCACCCGGCACGAACGGCACCTCGGCTCCACAGCAACGGTAAAGTGGCGTGATTCGGGTGACGCCACTTGCCCGCCAAATTGCGTGACCGCCTCCCATTGGCCGAAGTACCGTTGGTGCCCTGCGAGTGAAAGTGATCACTACTATCACCCGGCACGAACGGCACCTCGGCTAACGGTCCCCGATGATCGTCGTGCGTGCGACGCGAACCCATTGCTGAATCTGTAGGAGCGAAAGAGACCGCCTCTAACAGGACTTTGACCCCCCCTTTCCAGTGCGAGGGTCGCTCCTACAGTATTCGCGTCGCTGTGTGGAGCACCATATATATGCACGTATATGCATATAAACGCACAGCAAATACGTACGTTCATATACATTAATACGTGCATACCTATATTGCTCCTCACACTCCCCTCTTCCTTCGGGAAAACACGAGACCATCGTGTTTGAATTTGGCGCCCGTCTCCGCTGCGCTGCTCCGTTTTGCGCTGCTCCATTTTGCGCTGCTCCATTTTGCGCTGATCGCCGCTGTTAACGCGCTGTTAACGCCATCAGCTGCATTTCCGCTTACTGCTGGCAATGCTGTGTTCTGCCGGTGAGTGAAAAGTACAATATTTTTTCCAATTTTCCATAAAATTACCAAAATATTATGTTTCAGGCCGGGCATCTTTTCCCATTATGCCCCTTTGACCTGATGGCCTGCCGCTGCCAATGCCCACGCCGGGCGCTGCTGCAAAACTCGCCTGTCGGTTTTGCAGCCCCCGGTGGCATTGGCGCATGTGCGCGCGGCCATGGCCATTTCACCCATTTGGCGCATGATGTTCCTCGCCGCTGGAGATGCTTCTCTGCTGGTTGCTGCTGCTCCTTGGACCCTTGTGGATGCTCCGGTGGGGCACTGCGGTCATTTCATGCGCTGCTGTTAGGAGATCGGGCCACAGACGTCGTTCGCAAATTGGACACCGGTGTCGCGTCTTTGGTGTCGGTACGCTTGTTGGTCGATCCTCTTTCGCGCACAGCTCGCAGCGAAGTCGCTGGCCAGTGCGCGAGGACCGGTTGCCAAGCTTCGTCGACACCCAAAGTCGGAGCCGGTGGAGCCAGTTGCGTGGCAGGCGTCTGCCGCCATGCTCTCCCAGCAAGCAGCCACATGCCCGACTGCATGCCCCGCGTCCATGATTTGCCGCCGCTGCCTCTGCCCACGCCGGGCGCTCCTACAAAACTCACCTGTTGAGCTGTAGTCCCCGGTGGCGTTGGCACTCGTGCGGCGGCCACCTGCCTTCCGACATCCCTCGCCGTCCTCTCCGCTACTGAAGGCGTCCACAACAGCAGCTGCTTTTCCAAATTCGTACTGTGTCTCTCTGCGGCGCCGCCGACCCAATTGTGGATTGCTGTTGGGAGTTGGCCACATCGATGTCGTTCGCAACTACCCCCGGTGTCGAACTTTTACGCCGGCTGGCATTTTGCGGCCACTCCTCATTCGCGCACAGCTCGCAGCAAAATCGCTGGCCAGTGCGCGAGGATTCGGCCAGCAAAACGCGCCTACGCCCAAGCACGGACAACTGGATGAATTCGTCGCGTGGCAGGCATCGATGGTGGCCAGGACTCCCAACTGGCAACCCAACTTATGGCTGCGTGCTCCTCGTCTCCACTCGGACACTTGATGGCATGTGGACGGCGCACTCGAGCGCCGTCGGTCCTCTCTGGTAACTCATCCAAAAGAAAAACCCCGGCCCGATGCCCACATGCCCATTTTATACCCTATGCTGCCGCGCGCCGCTGCTTAGGCGACAGCACATAACGGGTCCTGTATCCTATGCTCAGCCCACTCTAGGCTTCGCTGCCTTATGGCTGAATTCCAGGCAAGCTACGGTACTGCCCAGATACCGTTTTTCCCACACTCCCATCGGCACACGCATACATAGCCCTCCTAGCCGAACATCCAATGCAAGCTCTTCTGCCGCGTTGCATTGTTGTTGGCATCTCTTCGCTAGCGATCGTTTTATATGCCGCCGTGTGTTTTGTTGTTGGCGGTTTTAGTTGTCGCTGTGCGTTTTGTTGTTGGCGGTTTTAGTCGTCGCTGTGCGCTTTGTTGTTGGCGATTTCGTGCGCTAGCGCTCGCTGAGCTTGCTCTCGCTCGCTGAGCTTGCTCTCGCTCGCTCTTGCTTCGCTGTGGGTGTGGGTGTGCAATTTTCGCCTGGAATGCGTGCGGTTTGTTTTTGTTTTCCGCTCTCGCTTAGAAATGCATATAATTTCGGCTGCGCGCGCGCTGTTGCTAAGGGCGCCTACATTGCAGGTGGGTACTGCTTGCACTTGCACTGCTTTGTTGTTGTATCTGTGCATAGTGCATTGCACACGCACTGGCAGCTAAGTTTTTCAGTGCAGTACTGTACACTGCTTGCTGTCGTGCGCGCGCAGTTCAAACAAATTGTTGTTGCGCACCCAATCTACCGTAATTATCCCGATGGCAACTGTAGTTTTCCAGCCACAGATGCATTTCGCAGCCGAGATTATGCATTTTTAGCAAAATTTTTGCTGTGTTTTTTTTTCTTCTTCTTCTGCTCGCAAATTAGAAGCAATACACTTCGCTGTGTATTCACTCCCTTTTTTTTTTTTGAAAAAAAAAAAAAATAGCTTTAATGCTCACCCGTGTCTCCTCTCCACGGCTTGAGATCCGCCACATGCGCCGTCCTGGTCCGCTTATCGGCCTCCGACCTGATCCGGCAGATTACAGGCGACACAAAACTGGCCACGATATAAGGGCCTCCATAGCGTGGTGCCAGTTTTGCTGCAAAACCCTCTGCGGCATTCGACAAGTGACGTTCCTTTGCCCACACCTTGTCACCTATGGCCGGCTTCCACTGCCGCCTCCGTAGGTTGTAATGCCGCGCCTGATCCTGTCCAGCTCTCTCCAGGTTTCGACGCACTATCTCAAACACTTCGCGCATCTTGTTGGCTCTCTCGACTGGGCTCTGTGCCTCCTGCCCTGTGCCGATTGTTTGCGCGTCGTACAGTGATTTGGGCAGCCTTGGCTCTCGCCCTTGGGTGATGAAGGCGGCCGAATACCCTGTGGATGCTGACACGCTGCTGTTGACCGCCAACGTCAACTCCGGCAATGCGTCGTCCCAGCACCTCTGGTCACTTCCAGCGAACTGCGCAATCATCGTCTTCACCGTTCTGTTGGCCCTCTCAGTGGGATTCTCTTGAGGTGTGTATGGTGCTGTCAACTGGTGACGCACCCCAAGCTCCTCCAGAAACACCTTGAATGCCCGACTGGTGAATTGGGTGCCATTGTCCGTAATGAGCACCTTTGGTGTGCCGAATCGCGCCAAGATCCGCTCTCGAAATGCCTTTTGGAGAGCCGCGCTATTCGCGCTCCGCAGCGGCACCATCTCCGTCCATTTCGAAAAGCGATCGATGAAAACCAAAAGCATTGTGTTCCCATGCTTTGATCTCGGCAGAGGGCCAACAAAATCGGCACAAACTGTTGCCCATGGCTCTTCGGGCACCTGCGTCAGCATCTGCCCCGCAGCTTGCAGCTGACTGGGCTTATACCGCTGGCACACGTCGCAGCGCTGCACGTATGCTCTCACGTCCCGGTACATGCCTGGCCAGTAATACCGCGCTGCCACCCGAGCGATCGTTTTTCGGCTCCCAAGGTGGCCAGCGGTGGCTGCGTCGTGGTTCTCCTCCAGCACTTGTTTGCGCCGGTCCGCCGGCACGCACAACTTCCATGCAGCCACATCCTCGTGGCCGGCTTGATGCGGGATGTGCCGATATAAGTTTCCAGACTCTTCCATATAGTCTGGAAACTTATGTGGTGCCCTCTTGATGTCCTGCCGAAGCTTGGTGAGCCAGCGACATCCTGTCCCAGCTGGCATCTCCTTGCTCTTGACCAAACGGCACGCCTCCTCTCCCAGAGGCTGCCGTGAGAGCGCATCTGCTACCACATTCTGCTTGCCCTTCCTGTAGCGAATCTCGAAGTCGTACTGCTGCAACTCCAGTGCCCATCTGGCAATCCTTCCCGTTGGGCTCTCGATTGAATTGAGCCACTTCAGAGCCATATGGTCAGTGACCACTACAAATTTGTAGCCTTCCAGGTATGGCCTGAGCTTTCGTATGCCCCAGATTATAGCCAGACACTCTTTTTCAGTAGCTGAATAGTTCTTTTCAGCACTGTTCAGTGTCCGGCTGGCATACGAAATGACGCGCTCTCCGTCCTCCGAGGCCTGCGTCAGGATTGCCCCAAGCCCATAGTTGCTTGCGTCCGTTTGCAAGCAAAACGGCTTCGAGAAATCAGGGCACGCCAGCACTGGTGACTCCGTCAACTTGGCCTTTACTGTCTCGAACGCTCTTTGCCGCTCCTCCGTCCACTCCCACTTCGTGCCCTTTTTGAGCAGTGCATTTAGCGGATGCACTGTGGCTGCAAAATCTGGCACGAAGCGGCGGTACCATGAAGCCACGCCCACGTATTGTCGTAACTCTTTTACGTTTGTGGGTGGCTTCAGTTCGGCGATAGCGGCCACTTTCTCTGGATCTGTGCAAATGCCATCCTCCGTGACTCTGTGACCCAGATACTTCAGCTCCTTCTTGAAGAAATCGCACTTGTCGATGTTGATCTTCAAGTTGGCTGCCCGCAGTCGCCGGAACACCTCTCGCAGGTTGTCCATATGCTCCTGCCGCGTTCGGCCGATGACGATGATGTCGTCCAGGTAGGCAAAGGCATGGGGCATCATTTCTGGGCCGATAACCTGGTCCAGCGCTCGCTGAAATGTTGCCGGCGCAGAATGGAGTCCAAACGGCATCACTTTCCACTGATAGAGCCCCTTTCCTGGCACCGTGAATGCCGTCAGTGGTCTGCTGGCCTTCTCCATGGGTATCTGCCAATACCCATCCTTCAAATCCAGGCTGCTGATATAGCGCGCCTCTCGCAGCTGATCCAAAATGTGATGCACACGCGGCAACGGGTATGCATCTTTAATGGATCTGCTGTTCAGCTGCCGAAAATCCACACATAGCCGCCATTTCCCATTCTTCTTGCGCACCATGACAATCGGCGCGCTATGTGGGCTTTTCGAGGGCTCAATGCAGCCTTTGGCCAGCAGCTCATCCACCTGCAAGTTGATTTCCGCCTGCATTTTTGGATTTTTGGGGAAGTAGCGCTGCTTTATGGGCCTGTTGTCCTGCATCCTGATCCGGTGCTCCGTGATCCTGGTGGTGCCTTTCACATGCTGGAACTTCTCCAGCTCATGCCTCAGAAAAGCATCCACCTCTGGGTCTTTGTGCATAGGCGTTGGCTGCTCCATGTTCGCCTCCACTGGCGTCTCTGGACTCGCCTCCACGCTGGCCACAGCCACAGACAGCTTCTCCTCTGACTGTCCGCTCGACTGTGGAATTCCTTGGCTTGATCCTCAGCGTCAAGCCACCGCACTCCAGTGTGGTGCCCATGCTGGCCAAGAAATCCCAGCCCAGCACCAGATCGTCGATCACTCCTGGCAGAATCAGCAACGGGATTTGGCTCTGCTGATTCCCCAGGCTGATCGTCGTCTCCAGCTGCGAGTCCACATGACTGCAACTGCCGTCCGCTAAGCGTATGCGCCGCCGTGTTGCACGCACCACGCCCACTCCTCTGAGCCTGTCAGCAAGCTTTTCGCTTATAAAGCTGCTTGTGGCTCCAGTGTCGATTGTGGCTTTTTGTTGGGTGGCTCCAATGGCCACAATCGCTGTCATCTTGCTGCCTTCATCCTGAAGACGGCCCTACTAGCGCCTGGGGGCTCCTGGCCGCTGCTCCCGCTCGCCCCTGGATGGCGGGTGCCGCTGCTCGTTTCCCGACTGGCAACAGGCAAACGTTCTCACTCCAATGCGCCCGCACTGCCAGCAGAAATCCAGTGCCTTGTTGCGGCACGTAAAAGCGCGGTGCCCCTCCTGGCCACACACTCGGCATGCCCTGGCTGGATTCGGGATGTGAGTCCTTGCTCCGGTTGCGCCTGTCCTTGGCGCAGGTGAAGGCTTCGCCTCATCCTCCATGCGGCGATACTCCACATCGCCTCCAGCGTCGTCCATGGCCATAAATCGAGTCCGGCCCGGCCGTGGCTGCTGCCGCAACCTCTCGCGGTCTCTTTCCAGCTCCTCGAACTCGTCTGCGAGGTGCATCAATTCCACCAGATTATGGAACTGATACGGGCGGGCGTAGGCACGCAGATCGGGCAGGCTGTTGTTGTAAATGAGCTTCATCTCGCGGTCTGCTCCATAACGCAGAGGCCGCATGAGAGTCTGCATCTCAACCATGTAGACCTTGAAGCTCTCATCTACCATTTGCCTCCGGCGTTTGACGTCGTCCTCCAGCTTCTCCAGATAGCCTCTGGGCAAGAAGAACTCCTGGAAGCTGCGCACGAACGTCGCCCACGCCGTCCAGTGCCTGTTGTTGGCCACGTACCACTTCAAGGCCATGCCTTTCAGCAGCTCTGGCATCGCCCTCGGGATCATATCCAGATCCAGGCCATATGTGTCCGCCGACCACTCCACCTGCTCCAAGAACTCCAAAGGCTTTGTGGTGCCATCAAAGCGGAAGCTCCACTCTCGCACTTGTTTGGCCACCTTTGGATATTCTTGGGCTGTGCTGCCGAGTCCTGGTGGCCTGATTTCTGGTTGCGGGGTGGATGTGGCCCTTATCTCACCCTGTCGCGTGTCCTGCAGCCGTGCCGCTGCACTCGTAGAAGGCACACAGAGCCGCGCCACATGCGCCAGCTCTGTCTCCGAGTCGTCGTCAACTACGGCGGTCGTTGCCTCATCTCTCAGCGAGGCACGGCGTCCATGCAGTCGCCTCAGCTCGGCGATCCTCAGTGAGTAAGGAATGCTACCTTCATTCCTCTCAACCCACTCGCCAAACTGCCTCCGCATAGCGTCCAGTGTGCCTGACAAGCTCACTCCGAACTCGTCACCATAACTCAACACTTCATCCTTTTTCAAGTTATATACCCACGCTCGCACCATAGTCACAAATTTCTAATTAAACTCTTATCGTCCGGGCCCCACGTTGGGCGCCAGTTGTAACGAACCTTCGGTTTATCCCGAGTCTAAGCTGGGCTAGTTTCAGCTGACTGTGGATTCGTGCCAACAAATTTATTTGTTGAAGCCCCTGCGATAATAATTAGTCACTTGTGATTTTAGGGTTTTATAGCGTAAATATATTCTCTTGAATAAGTTTAAAATGTACACGTCACTTAAAGTTATGCTGGCTCGCTGGTTGGCTTTAGCGAAGCACACCTACCGAGCGCTGGTTCAACGCACTCCGGCTGCGAGAGTATTGTGCTAAAACACGCTAGTTTACCGGGACGATTCGGGAAACGCCAGGACTTCGGTCTGAACAAAACTCTGGCGGTTCGCTCAGATATGCAGGCCTCTCCTACTATCCCACTCGCACAGCACAACACTAGCTTCGTTTTCGCTCACAAGCACTTCTCTTGCGCACGGCTACGCGAACTTACTCAGATGTGCAGGCCTCGCTTAAGCCGCTGATATGCACCGATGTCCTGATCGGTGCCGCTGATGCTGCTGATTGCCTCTTTTGTTGTCGCAAGGATTCCCACTGGATGTCCTTGCTGTTCCCACGATGTCCTTGCTGTCCTTTGAAGTCCTGGGAGTCCTGATTCACCACTCGCGTTGACTTTCACTAATCACTTTAATCACCACTTTTCATAAGCCTCTCACTTTTCTCAAACGTATCAGCCTCTCAAACATTTCAAGCCTTTCAAACCTTTCCAGCCCCGTATGGAGCCGCCGGTGGCCTTTTATAGCCCAGCCACAGGCCTTGCTTCGGGTGATAACGGGGCCCGTTCGGCTCTGGAGCGGGGCCTTTCAGCCGCTCGTGCCCATACAAACGGTAAAGTGGCGTGATCCGGGTGACGCCACTTTCCCGCCAAATTGCGTGGCAGCCTCCCATTGGCCGAAGTACCGTTGGTGCCCTGCGAGTGAAAGTGATCACTACTATCACCCGGCACGAACGGCACCTCGGCTCCACAGCAACGGTAAAGTGGCGTGATTCGGGTGACGCCACTTGCCCGCCAAATTGCGTGACCGCCTCCCATTGGCCGAAGTACCGTTGGTGCCCTGCGAGTGAAAGTGATCACTACTATCACCCGGCACGAACGGCACCTCGGCTAACGGTCCCCGATGATCGTCGTGCGTGCGACGCGAACCCATTGCTGAATCTGTAGGAGCGAAAGAGACCGCCTCTAACAGGACTTTGACCCCCCCTTTCCAGTGCGAGGGTCGCTCCTACAGTATTCGCGTCGCTGTGTGGAGCACCATATATATGCACGTATATGCATATAAACGCACAGCAAATACGTACGTTCATATACATTAATACGTGCATACCTATATTGCTCCTCACAGTATTTATTTTATTATCTATTTCATTTTATATACAAATATTAAATGAGAATTTATTAAGTCAATATGATAAAAATCATTTATTTTATTTATTAAATATTAAACTTTAAATCCCTCACAGCTCGTGGATGCTTAGACCTAGTCAATATATCTAGTATATATTTTTCGTGAAGCAGTTGATAAAAAAATATTTATTTTTTATTTTTTATTATTTTATTTTATTATTATTTTTATGCTTAGATCTAGTATTTATTTTATACAGATACTAAACTTTAAATACCTCACAGGTATCCGAGGCTTAGACCTAGTCTAGAATATATTTTTAGCGAAGCATTTGGTTAATTTGGTTGGGGAAGAAAAACAGGAATGTTACTCGATGGGAATGTATGGCTATGATTTTATCGCGTGCTGCAGATCAACAAAGCTCTGCTTGCATCATTCGGGTGGAGAGCCATCGGAATGGACGTGGAAATAGAGCCAGGCCGTGAATGGATACAGGACATCCAGTTGAGTATAAATTCGCTATTTATGCAGTCTGAGTGTATGCTGATTTCATCTCATCTCATTCGGCGTTACGTGAGCTGATTACGTTAGTCATGCGCGATTGCCGAGTTGGCCAGAGTCGACAGAGGACGACAGAGCCCTGGTTCCGTGACCATAGCTGGCACTCGCACACGCACACAAATCTATATATAGTGCGTCCATGTGTGTGAGTGTGTTTGGGTCTGGGTCATTTTGGCCGTGTTCAGTTGCTTAGCGCCAAATGAAATTGTGCCAACTGGCGACTTGATGAGAATTTCATTTGGTGCGGATTTTTATGACTTTCGAGACACAGCGAGAGTGCGAAAGAGAGAGGTGGATAGAGATAAAGAGAGATGCTATGGAAGTTTCACTAAATGATTTCGCATTATTTGTGTGTCTCTCTCTCTCTCTCTTTCTCATGCACTCTCTGCTCTTTGCCATAAAAAGTCAATGCATGCGAAATGCTTTCGTGATACGCTCAAACTAGTTCTTCCTCTGAGAGTCCTGGAAGCCAGGTTAGGTTCTGTTCGGCCCTCGGTTTATTTGTTTATTCATTGAATGGGGTCGAATCGTAAAAATTATGTTGATGAGTCATCAGTAAATGGCATTTATTTTATTGTCACCTATGCGACCCCACACAGATATCTTCAATTATGACCAACGCCGCAGTTGATTCGATTCCATGTGCCGGAGCAATGCTTGCGGAATATGAAAGAGGCGAGCGCTTTGATGCACGGACTACGAATGAGTCTTGTATTTGTATTATTAATGATGTCCCCTCTATCACAATCCAACCGAGAGCCTGTCACACATGCTTCGCTTCCCAGCGCCATGTCCTCCAAAATAGACCATTCATTAGATCAGCCCATCCTTAATGGGCGTAATAAGTGTGGGTAAATTTTTTTTTTTTTAATTTACTACAATTTACTGGTATTTATTTCAGTGCATTCGACGGCAGCTCTTCTATTGACATCGCGGCAAACTGGGAGTGAACGGATTCCCGTGCCGTAAACCACCATTCGACAAGCAGATAAATGCCGAGGTCTGGACACAGCAGCTAATAGGGAAAGCCCCATGGGGCACTGTGGGTCGGAAATGGAAATTATATGAATTAGATCTAGCTTGGGCATGGTTAGCTATGTTTTAGATATGCTTTATAAAGTGTTTCGAAACGAGATTTTCATATGGGGGTCCAGTTGTCATTGATTAAAGCTTGACGTTCAGCTCAAACTTCATGAGGTTCTCGACTTATGTACATGGTAGATTTATGTGAATGTCACATATTTCTGAGTGCTATAAATGTTTTGTTTTTTGATTGGACGTTTGCATAAAGTTGAGTTTGTTCCAACTAATTTATTGACATGAAACAAATAATTGATCGAGAATATTTTACGAAAAACCGAAAGACGAAAAAATATTCAATAGAATCCCGATACTTTGAAACGGCAATTTTTAATTTACACAGAAATTCAAATAATTGAGAATTATTGAGATCGAATTTCATTCAAGGGGATACCATATTTTTCGATTTATCACGTTTTGGTATGAATTATCGAGACTCAACTGTATACATGATACATAATATACTTGGCTGTATAATTTATTCTTTGAATAATCAATGGACTTGTTGGGTCGTTAATAAAAAAAAATATATATATAAATATAATAATAATAATAATAATAATAAAGGTTGGGCTTATTCATATGCCTATTTTCGGACTATGTAAAAATAAATTTGAAAATCTTTTCAACTTTTTACTGGATGGTAACATTCCTCTTCCTGAACTCTCAAAGATAATGTGAAAAACTCAACAGAATTTAATAAAAAAATATAAACATATATTAATTTCAAAAACATATAAAATTATACAATATTGTTAAATATGATGCTACAAAATAAATCTTGAAAGTTGTACAAAATATATATGAATATAAAATAAATTATTGGTACAAACATAACCATATAAAAATAAATAAAAATATAAATCTCTTAAACTTTTTTGTTTTCTTTTTTTTTTTATGGTAAAATTCGAGTTTTGTGCCACTGTGCGGCTGTGTTGTTGAGCGCTCCCCAAACGAATTGGGTAACAACCGCATTTGAGATTTGATTGGATTAGAACAAGCTTTTGGCGGCGCACGAATTGTTGATGTGTCCGCTGTGGTTGATTGGAATTGGAGGCCCCAAACCAGATGGAGCTGCCGCCTCCCCTTTGGCTACACAGTGTTGACATGCCGCGGTGGCAACAGGCAGCAGGCAGCAAGCAGCAGGCAACAGCGGACAGAGGTTGAGCCTGTATTCATATTTTTGGCAATCGATGTCCTGCTTGGTTCGTTCGTGGGTTGGTTGACTGTCTGGTTGTCTGGTCGATGGGCTGGCAGGTCCTCAGCCTGGGCAGCTGGGCAATTAGAAACGCAGAGTGCTCTGAAAATTTCCAATTTTCGGTGATTGCCCAGAGGATACCCAGAGCTGGGTTGCCTGTGTTAATTTCCAGTACAGGTTCTGGTGTTTGTGTATTGGACAATCGGCTCTGATGCCATGCCTTCGATCTCTTGGCATATATCACCGAACGGCTCTGCAGAATCGAGGAGAGCTGATGAGGTCACTCAGTGTGCGTAGACTTCGCTCTACTCACTCAGGCTGCTCAAATCAAAGTTGACCTCGAAATTGTGCAACTCATACATGTCCAATTTCTCTTTACTTATTTTCTCGGCAAGCACGATTGGCTTTCGCATCTGTTGCATCAACTGCAGGCTGTTGAGCTGTGCGAATTTCTTGTACTGCTGACAGTCGAATTTCTCGGTAGGCTTGGTTCTGGTGACGGGTTTCAGGCACTTCACTCGCTTCTTGCGCTGGTGCTCACTGAATGACTGCTCGTTGATCTGTTTGATTAGCTTGTCCAGCTCGTTGACCTTCTCCACGTCGTTGCTGTCCACGGCCATGTTGCGCTCAATGATGAGGCGCGCCTTGCGGTAGGCGGCACTGACGAGCATCTGACTAGTGCGCTTGACCTGGACCATCAGCTCTGCATCGCTTTTGGTGAAGCGGTAGTTCAATGCCCTCTTAATGCCCTTCTCCTTCCTGTTAATGCTGTGCACGCTGGGCGGGGGCTGGGCACTCAGTTCCGCCAGGGAGTTGACAAACGTCTCTGACTTCCTGCTCGAGTTGCTGGCGTCCATGTACTTCTCGTCATCTGACTCATCAAAGTCTTTCGTCTTTAGCTTCAGCTCTTTGGCATCCCCGTGTTTGAGTGGATCGTCCTTCGCCTGATCAGACTGATCAGGTATTTGAATTAGAAGCTTTGCTTCCTGCTGCAGTTGTTGCGTTGATTGTGGATGTTGCTCCAACTCCTGCTCTCGCTTTTGTTCCTGTTCCTGATAACCATAGTCGAGCTTGGTTTTCTTGTTGTTGCGCTGTGCCACCAGATGATCGATGCGCCGTTTGACCGCTGCCAGTTGGGTTTCCAGGTTCTGGAGCCGTGTGCTCGAGCACTGCTTGAGGGTCACAGCGTTATCAGTCTTATCCTTTGCCAGCAGAGCGCACTCGATACCCCACTGGTAGAGCAACTTCTCTCGCTTCAGGCTACGCTTATACAACTCGGTCTCCCGGTCCAGTTCGCTCAGGGACTCCAGTCTCTCCCGGTCCACCGCGTCACCCAGCAGGTCCACATCGTAGCCATCGTCGAATTTACTTGGCTTGGCATCCGTGTCAGGCAGTTCACCCTCATCCAGGACTTCAGTAAAGTTCAGATGACGTTTTCGAGTCTGCAAACCAAGCATTGTGAGATATTTTATTAAGCTGCATGAGGAAGAAGAAGTAAATTAAAAAATATTCTTAAAGTTAAAAATATTATTTTAAGATAAAAAAAAAAATACCTCATATTAATTTAAGGTCGGAGGGTAAAAAAAAATCGCAAGAAAAATACGTTTTTCTTTTGGGCAATTTTTTTTTCGTCGTTTTTTTGGCCACTTTAAACGATTAAAAAATATGTGAATTTAATTTTCGGGCGAAAAATGTTACCAATTTTATATGGTTTTCTAGGCATGCATAGGGCTGGGTAACCAATCGTAAAATACTTTTCCCACAAACCAAACAGCGAGCTGTTTTTCCAACAATGGGAATGAGCTAAGTGAGCTAATGGAGCACTCCACTTAAAAGCACAGAAGTTGGGAAAACTGAAATAATTTTTTCCAAAGCCTACTGAGACGAAAAATTCAAATTTCGATTTCCTTGCGAATTTTGACAGACGTCTTTCAGATCGCGAATCAGCCATTGGTTTGAGCTATTTGAGATGTGCCTAAATGGATTTGGTAGATGTCGTTTCTTATATTGTATATATATATGTATAAAATTGCTAAACATAACTGTTATTGAACTGTTAACTAATCATATATATAAGAGTATTTTTTTTTTTTTTTTTTTTTTTTTTTTTTTTTTATATTTTATTATTTTTTATAAATTAGCAAAGCTCATATATCAACTATATGGAACATTCAAAACATGAAGAAGAGTTTGTCATAATGACTGCTGTTTCGGCATATCTGGTATGAATAGGTCTAGACCTAGACATACTAAAAAGCTTTAGTTAACAAAAGTGGGATACAACATTTCAATTTACTGTAGATTTAGAACTAAAATTTCCTCTTATCCATCATCATCATTCTTTGATTTGTGATTGTTCGATTTTTTACGATTCAGATTACTCATAATAATACATAAAATAAATACTAAAAATACTAAATCACACACAAATTTATTTGACTTCCTCAAGTGCTAGAATCGGCTCAATAAAAACAAAAAAATCGTAATAATTGTTGGCTTCAATCACTTTGGTTTTTCTAGCTGATGCCAAGTGGAACAGTCAGCGAGCTGTATCCCGAGGCGTGACTTAGGGGCGCCTTCTATCCGGGCGTGCATTGTACGGGAATCAGAGCTAAGCCCGCACAATGATCATTCGATATGAAACCGGAGTTGGCTGCGCTGCAGCCGGCACGATTTGGCGAAGCCACAATTTCAGGTTTGCCTAGCCGTGAACACGTTCAACATGAACGGCGATTAGTTGCATTTGTTTACGAGTATGGATTTCGGATTTGTCTCCGGCTCCGGCTGCGGCTCCGGCTGTGCCTGTGGCCATTTCCCATTTCCCATCTGCCATTGCTGTTGCCATTTGCCGTGGCCATGGCGGCGTAATGGCCGCCAGCCGTAACTTATTGCATCGTGGCGTGCGAGTGTCCACTGTATGTGAATGTGCACCAAAGGGGGTTGGTCAGCAGCGCCAGCAGGAGCAGCAGGAGCAGGAGCGGTAGTCAGACTCCATTCTGGACCCTGGACTAGTGTCAGGTGGGTCATCCACATGAGCGGAGGGCGGAGGGGGAGCGACCCGCCTGCTTTGCCCAATATGAATGTGTGATTTCGTTTTCTTGGCCGGACTTTATCCACATTGTAAAGTAGACATTATGTTGATGCGAATCTCTTGCGGACTATAGCGACTACTTTTCTTCGCATATCGCGCCTGGGACATCAGCAGCGACCCAACGCCAACACGGCGATAATATCCCTGAAATTATTTTCAGTTGCCCCGTATGAGTGTATGAGTGTGTGTGTGTGTGTGTGTCCATTGGCAGCGGCCTTTGTTTTATTGTTATTGTTACGTTTGCTGGGCCATAGTCGTGATGTCCTCTCGGACTCTGCGTCTTTGTCTCTGTGTGTGTGTCTGTGTCTGTGTCTGTGTCTCAGGCTCAGCCTGGAGTCCGGTCACATTAGTGGTAGATGGACACTTTGCTGTCCACTGTCTGTCGTCCAGTGTCCTCTGTCCATTGTCCGGTGTCCTTTTTGGGTTATTTTATGTTATATCTCTCACATTCTTCCAAAGCAGCGCACTTGCAATTATACAACGGACGAGTACAGTGGACACATTTCTGGGGGTTGTCCCACGTGCCAGACACGTTTGGGCGTTTGCCTTTGATTTTCGCATATTGGCGCTACAAACTAATGGCTTCACTAACGATTGCAACCGTTGGCCTTAATGGCATCCTTTCGGCCATCACGCGCATCCCGTTTGCTGTCAATTTGTTGTGGTCCCGTCTGTTACCCACACTCCCAACTTCAACTCCAGCTCCAACTCTGAGCTCCCTCTCCACTGTTCATTCGTTTCGCCTTTGATTTAGTATTGAGTTGATGGCAAGAGAATCTCTTTCTCTTCAGATTTCTTTCGCATTTAAGTAATTAGACATTAGCTTTATTTATAAGGCATTAGGCATTCATATAAAATTAAAACTAACTCATAACTTCAGCTCTAGCTACTGAGGCCTTCGGCATACAAGTTGCAACTATACACATTTTATATAAGGTATTACGTTACCTACATTCAGAACCTTATAAATACCATACAAATAGCACTTTCCTCTAGTTTAAGATCTATTTTGGCTTTCCTTCGTAAGTCCAAATCTATTGCATGTTAACCTGGAGCTCTTTCAAGATGAAATATTTAAAGATATTCATGGCTTGATGGCAGCAAGAGTAATCAGAGAGGTTTTATAAATCGTATCTGATGGATCATATATGATGTGTTGCTATTTGGTAAAATCATAATAAAGTACTTTGATAATTAAATTTTCACTATATATTCTACTCAGTGCTAGAAATCTCTAGTAGACTTGTTAATAAATATTTACTGATATTTGTTTTTTGTTTTCCTTATAGGTATGCATATTAACTACCGTATGCTCAAATAATTTCTTCTAGCTGTCCCTTCATTCGAAGAGAGTGTCTTGTCTACTACTACTATTTGACCCAAATATATTCAAATATTTACCGAAACTGATTTATATAATTTGATTTGATTTATTTATTAAATATTATTTATTTGTATTAAAATATTTATATTAAAATATATTTACGTTAGCTACTCTGAAATTAACTCTAAATAATATTATTATAAGTTTCTTGTATAATTAAAATTAATAGTCTTATTATTTAGTGTCTTTAGTTACCTTTCTTCAACTGTCAATTTCCTTTCAGCATCTCTACTCAAATTAGATTTTTGCCAACAGAATAAGGATTGTCAGGGTGCCCCTCATAAAAAGTTGATTGTTAATGTTTACCACGCAGTTAAGCCTCAAGTCTGGAAGCCCAAGTCACTGATGGTCAAATAAAAATCGCACAAATTTATTGTTAATAGAAAAAAAAAAGGATCGACCGGATGAGGCACGCACTTGGGCAACTACCTCAGCCGGCTGACTTGAGCTCGCTGAGCCGCGATGCCTATCTGCCGGTGCAGGAACGGTGGGGGAACGCCGCACTGTGCAGATTGGGCACTGGGCACTCGTAAACATATCGAATCATACGTTGGCGATATCGAAAAATAATCTCACGGCGGAAATGGCATATTTAAAAGCCGAAAGGATTGCTGCGATTTAACTTATAAAAAGGAGACGGGCCGCGCCATATGCCGGAGTGGCGAATGGTGACAATGCTCGATTCCAGAGCTCCTCGAATGGCCAGCACTTTGGGGGATTTTTAGTGTTTATTGCCGTAGATTAGTTTGTTTATTGTAATCCTCGTTATAAATTAAGCGAAACTTGCGCTTAGCGAACTCATTCGGCAAGGGCCAAATGGGCACACGGCAACACGGCCAAAGGGTTGGCTTGGGCCAACTTGCTGAGCAGCTCCCCTGCTGCTCCCCTGCTGCTCCTGCCCTTTGGCTGCGCGACTCCTTGGCTCCATAAACTCGTATTAATTCGCCGCATATTTCCTCAAAGGCATCGACTGAACTTTTCCGAGATAATTGCTGCAAATAGTTTACGACCGCAGCCGATAATGCGATAGTCCAATGGAATTTTATGCTGTAAAAAAATGAGTATCCTTTTTCTTATGATTTCTTTTTTTAGGGCATGTTAAGATGTGAAATGAAGTGGGAGTGGATTTTGTAGTTGGGCTGTGAGTGCTGGATTTGTAACTGTATTTCAAGTAAAAACTAATTAATTAACATTTTTTTAAGCTAATTAAAATATTTTAAGAAATTTATATTTTATACTAAGAAATATATATTTTTTAAATATTATATTTTAATAAATGTTTACAGTGTCTTACTATATTTTATACATTTTATTCTTGACATTAATTGACACAGTTTGTAGGTGCTCCTGTTGCACATAAATAGGATAATGAAAAAATCCCAATCAGGTTCAGTAGGTCTTGAGGATGTGCTAGCTAGTCAACTAGCCATGATACTCAGCTAAATGACTAGCTTCTTGACGGATTTTGTCTCCAATTTATGACACTTTGAAGACTCTAGAAAATTGAAAATTCATTTGGTCTTCAGCTACTCTCCCGTCTAATATAATTCTAAAAGTTCATAAGCTTTGGGCCTAAACATATTCGTAATAAAAAGCTAAAGTTACCTCTAGCAGTTGCCGCATATTTCGCTTTATGCAATTTCAACATGTGTGAGCCGAGTTTTATGCAAATTGATTTGCCAAAAAACTTTTCATTTTGCCTGAGAATCAAATCTGGTTAGATAAATATGTGCACTCGCTTAGCTAAATAAGAAAATTGCCAAATATGTGAGAGTGTGTGTGTGTGTGTGTGTTTTGTAATATGAAAATATGACAGCAGCTGTTCGATTTTTCTATTTCCATTTCGATTTGTAGTTTTTGCGTTCGATTCGTTACGCCTGAGTCGAAAAAATTCATATTGCATAGCGCAAGGCGCGCGGCTGTTCAACAATTCCCCGAAAACAGAGTCGAAAAAAAACTAATAAGCCAGGTGAGCTGGATTTGGAGAAGGCGTAAGAGTAGAAGGAGTGGCAGGCAGCAGCTGGGGGCGTGTGGAGCCAGCGCTCTGATGCTTGCATACAATTTTTGGGCACGAAGCTGAAATGACAAAACCCCATTAAGAATTACAGTTGTCTGCGCTCGTAACGCGCTTTGTCCTATTTGTATGTTATTTCAATGCCTTTTAATACCCTGTAAATGTCGTATGGTGTGTGCTAAACTGATAAAACTAATATGTTGTACCAAAAGTACATATGAAAATAAATAAATAAATGTTTGAAATATTGTGAAAATAAATGCAAATTGTATACAACATTTTTATTATAAAATAAGTGTTTAATATGTCTATTATATTCTTTATACAATTTATAAATAAAAAAAAAAAATGTTTGAAACATTGTAAAAATAAATGCAAATTGTAAACAAAATTTTTATTGTAAAATAAGTATAATAATAATATGTTTATTATATTTTTTATACATTTTATAAATAAAAAAAAAAAAATGTTTGAAACATTGTAAAAATAAATGCAAATTGTAAACAAAATTTTTATTGTAAAATAAGTATATGTTTATTATATTTATTATACAATTTATAAATAAATTATAAATTATAATATATAATGTATATTTATATTTTTAATATATTAAACTTTTATTATTATTATATTCTATTATCTCTCTATCGTCTTGAAGTCTTTTAATACAGGGTATTTCAGTGCGGCGCCACACTCTCGACTGCTGCTTAAATTTGGAGCTGTTTTTGGGAGCTAGTGTGTTTGGCTCTTTCATGGAGTGCGCGTCTAATTGCATTTTAAAATTGCGACACCATAAAATGTGCTTACGGTATAAATAATTATAACGGCATTTGTCGCAACAAACAGCAGAGTCGAACTCCCCAGAGCTCGAGCCAGAGCCGTAGCCGAGTGTCGCAATGATTTTCGTTTGTCAGGATGAGAATGAGGCCAGAGCAGGAGACGGAGGCAGGAGGCTGAGGCAGCGGCAGAGGCAGAGGCAGTGACTGCGGCAGCGAATGGAAAGGATGCAGCAGTCAGTTGGCTTTCAGTTGTTGTCGCATCTCTTGGATATTGCATGAGCTTTGTTGCCCCATTCCCATTCCCATTCCCATTTCCAGTCCCTTCCCCGGCCACGCCCTCGACCCCAACCTCGAGTCGAGTTTCGTGTTTCGCAATGGAGCCAGCGCCGCGATTAACGTGAGCTGCATATTTCCAGCTAATTTTCTAATTAAAATGGTATTTATGCATTTTTCAGTTTCGAGTCCGTATTAAACCCTTAGCGCAGCAGCAGACAGCAGACCCCATACAGCAGAGAGCGCTAACAATGCTGGAAACGAAGCACCTAGATAATGAGAAGTAAACTCATAAAACTGTTTGCATATGCAATGCACGAGAGGTAGATAGAAGTCAGGAGTTAGGATCGGCTCTCTGAGCAGACAGTTTAATAAGTCTTCAACCCAATTTTGATGGGAACAAATAGTCAAGTACAGTGTGAAATAAAATGAAGCTACAATCTCTAATCGTTTTAAATAAAATACATTTGTAGTGGTTAGTCAAGGCAAGTTCGTGGAGAGTTCGACTGGGGCTGAGTTGACCAGTCGGCGCTTAGGACTCCATGTAGAAAATGTTGCGGTGCTTGTCAGCCCAAGCCTGCATCTCCCTCTCGACTCTGATCTCCTGGGCCATTTCAAAGAGACTAGATATCTTCTCCATGCGTTCGGTCTCGATGCCCACAAGAAAGGAGAGGAGCATACTTAGCACCATAAGCGTCCAATAATGGATTTTTTCTCGGGTTTCGCTATCTGTATCCATGTATTTAATGAGCAAACTGAGGCAGATCTTCTCCACGTTCGACCAGAAGAAAATGAGAACTACTTCGCCCAGCCACACAGTTATCACAAGCTCCAGGAAGAATCTGATCACGATGGGCAAATTTCTCAATTTGCACGGGAGTAGATCATCCGAGTATATGAGATCCATCATTGAGAGGTAAATTATATAGGTTGCCACAGTTGGTGTCTCCGTATTGTTCTCCTTCGACTGGTGTATAAAGATTGTGGTGCGGAGCCCCAAATGAAGAATGCACGCGATCACAATGGCGAAGTATCTAGTCTGTAGAATGGGACAAAATGATATTTGGCGCACACAATCGACCAACATTTTGTAGATTTAAAAATTTAAAAAATTTATATTATTTAAAAGTATGTAAAATGGGTGCTATTAAAAACCGAACTGGAGTGACTAACTAAAAAGCATAGCTTTCCTGATTTTTATGCGATGCTCACGAGCAATCGATTACAAATCGATAGCTCCGCGAAAATTACGTCAATCAGGAATATTTTTATGGAAACTCTTTGACTTTTTCCAGTATACATATATGTAAAGTATTTTGTCTATGTTATGTGAACTGGAAACTAAGAAAATTTGACAGTTTAGTAGCTAAATATGCTTATCGATAATCGATTAACATTGAGGTTATGTCCGCCAATAATTCAATATATGCTTAGCAAATTACAATTCAATTCAATTAAGATTATTTGAAGTGGCATTTCGTTCCATTGTTGATAGAGAGACTCATGGATCGAAAAGGTTTAGTTGAACTTCTGGAAACATCTTTATTGGATGAATGCCCTATTTGTGTTTAGTTTTTAGCCACTATGTTCCCTTATAGAGAGCAATATTAGAGCAACTTCATAAGTCTTTATTTGATGCAAATTTTTAGCTTAATATATGTGTGTCTTAAGACGATTTATAGTTGCTATCTGTAAGCGTTAGTCCATAAGATGAGTGGAGCTAGTTTTTCAACCGAACTCGCATGTGTAGTATTGCATATAAATGTCTGATTTATTCCTTTATATTACAATTCATATAACAATTATACAAAATTTAATCAATTGTCTTCTACGAGGAAAAGCCAAGTCCACCTTCCTCTGAGGCCTTATAAGAATTTAAACATAATCATCGCTCGGCTTATGGAAGAGTCCAAGTTCAGTTATCAATCAGCCCAACAATTTGGGCAGTTGGGCAGTATTGTCTTGGCTGGCTGCATATTCAGCAGGTCGCAGATAAATCTGTTTATCTTCATCAGGCTCTCGATTATCTTATACTTGTGACTCTTGTCAAATACATATACATACATACATATATCCCGAGCAACGTCTGGTTTAGCTGTGAGCTCTGAGACGCGCCTTGAGATAGCTGCTGCACCAAGTTTTTCTCTGTTCTTTTGTGGCAACTTTCCCTTGCCACTTGACGGGGCTAAAAGGTGGGGCAGGGGAGTGCGGGGCAAATGGGACAGTGGATGGCAGTGGATTCGCTTCCACTTGATGTCGCATAAATTTGTGTCTCCTCCGGCTGCTGCAGTCTGCGTAATGCAGGCTGAAGCAATGGCTTATGTCCTGTCTCGTCTGCCATCCTTGCACAGTGACAGCCCAAGCAGCTCTGCGCAGCGCACGCTCAAATTTATTTACATTCTTATTTATTTTGCCACTTTGCAATGATTTTGAGGTCCTGCAGCTGCAGCGCTCCGTCAGCCGGCGTCCTCCAGCATTGTCCAGGACATCAACATGCAATGCTCTTGGGCCATGCTGAGGGACATTAGTTTATGCATTTGATTATTAGCTCAAGCGCTGAGATTTATGTACATTTGAGGAGGGAGAAAAAGTGCAGAAACTGTATATATATATGTATAAGGAAGAGATTAGAACTTGTAGAGAATAGAATTTGATGAACCTTATTAGAAATTTGCTTTTGATGAGCCAGCCATGCCAATGGCTGCAGTTCAAAGGACACTTCTGGCTAACTGGCTTATGGGCTGCAGTCTCTATAAAATAATAACGACAATTTGATGAGTGAAAACATGTTCCGCGGCTGCAATACTTCGCCTTCTTATTCACATAGAATTATTGGACATTCGAGCAAGTTGTTGCCAAACGAATTGCCTTTAGTAGAACAGGAATTGGAATTGGAAGTGGAAGTGCTGCACAAGGCCAGAGTCGGATTCAATAAACTGGTGGAGCACATGTTTCACGGACACAGAGACCGCCTCCTCCTCCTGCTGCCGTCTCCTTTGGAGACAACATGCGAGCTATTCTCGTATTTTAACGACTTTCAGCTTCAGCGACGTGTGTCCTGTTGGCGGCAGGCGACAGATTTTTCTAATGTCTCCATTCGGAATCCTTTTGGCCATGCAATTAAGCGTGCGCCCATTGGCGTGGGTTAACGGCAAAGGATAATTGTTTTTGCCTGCGCAAATGGCAAATGGCAAACGGCAAATGAAAGAAGAAGTGTCATAAATTCAACGGCAAACACGATACCAAATGAATTATGCCTTATGATTATTAGACAAAGAGGACATCAAGGATGCTGCCATGCAATTATTAACATTTGTGTCTCCACAGGCCGTAGTCGGCGCCGGCAGCGCACCTCAGCTCAGTTCAGTTCCAGGCCAACATTCGTCGAGGTCGTCTTCGGCCGACCTGACACACATAACACCTTGACAGGGATGTGGGGGCGCCTGCAGTGGGAGGGGGGAGGTGGTGGCTGAGTGTGAAGAACACATGTGCAATTGCCGCTTGCCTTAATGGGTCATAAATAACCAGGACAACAATGAGGCGGCTGCAACGCGTCCTCCGCAGCAGCTTTTTTCTCTCTCGTTCTCCTTTTGCCTCTTGCTAGGACACATAAAATTATTGCACGTCGACGTGCAGCCAATCGCTGTGCGTGTGTGTGCGAGTGTGTGTGACTGCATGTCCTTCGTAATTCATCAACGCGCGGCATGCGCTGTGGCTTAGGGGTGGCAGCGCGCTGTCCTTGCACGCCAGCAGCGCGCGGCTGTCCACAATAGTTTGTGTTGGAAAATTGTGAAAATTTGTGGAAATGTGAAAACGAAAACGAAAACGAGAATGCGACGGCCGCTTTTTGATTTATTGCCGAATTGAGAAACACACATGAAATGCTGCCAATAAAATGTTTGACTGTGCCCACCTCCTGCCGCCTCCTGCCGCAGGCAATGCCAAAAGGATAATGCTTCGCCTCGCGTTTGTTTTTAATTGAAAATAAATCTTGTCAATTTACGTCGCGACCAGACACAACCCGTCGCTCGTCTCCCCCTCCCCCTCCCCCTCTCAGTCTATTTCTCCTTCTCTGCCCAGATCCTGCCACTACTTTATTTGCTTTGCTGTCTGATTTTTGTATTTTGTTGCTTTTTTCTGGTTTTGTTGCTCAAATTGTAAATTACTTCCGCGACCTTTGTGAAGTATCCCCTTTGGATGCGGCCAAAGGTGTTTTGCGCACTTTGTTCAGCATAATGCGAGTCCTTTTTTATGACAGCAGCCGGCAGCAGCGGCAACAAAAACGAGGCACAATAAAATGTGTGTGCAGATCCTTTGGCTATGGTCAAACGGCGTCGAACATCCGCCAGCCTTTCGCCGAGTCCTTTTTGCCCAGCCCAAATCTACATATAAATAAACATTAAAATATTTGCCAAGCAACAATAAAAAAAAAACGCGTGGAATAAAATCGTGAAAAACTTTTTGGTAAAAAATTCGAGTCCATTCTCAATATGAAAAACTGCCCCGGCAGACAAATAAAAAACTCGAGTCCTGCGCGTAAATAACTGTTATATGTATCAAAGAGAAATACAAAATATATAATGATAAATAAAATAATAATAGTTAAATTTTTTATAATATTTTTTATTTAATTAAATTATTATAAAAATATATTTTTTAAAAAGTGTGTTCAAGTTTCGATGTGGATTTGGTCAAAATTAAACTCCATTTGTTGCTCTTCTTCTTGCGCTTTATTTACCTATTTCTTTTTTATTTTTCGTTCAATAAAGCAACGGAAACTCGAAAAAATTATGTGCCCTTCTTTCCGTGTTTTGTGAGTCTTCTCTTTGCTAAAGAATTGTGCTTAATATTATAATGCAGCCATTGTTCACCGCTTTTTGAATGATATAAACCAGTAGAGGCATGTGAATGATAATATATAATGAACTAAAAAGGTGGATTTAAATAAGTGCTAAAGGAATATTGTACAAAATACATTATATACTACACATAGGTATATTATTTACAATATAAATAAAGTAAAAAATTGTTTGGGATTGTTCATATATAATAAAATTAAATGATATTGACAAAAGTATTTACTTCATTTCATTTCATTAAATTTTCTTTCTTAACGTAAGTCTTCAGGCAGAAAATGGGGAGATCGGGCTAAAGCGAATTGATTTTTGATAACATTCACACGTTCTGTAATTTAATAAAAAGTTAACAAAAAACTAAATATATGGTCCTTTAAATAAATTTAATTTCACATGCCAAACCCTTTTGTATTCAATGAAGTCCATCGTATAAGAAAATAATTATATATTTACTTATTCTTAATATACGTGTCTTCTACAAGAATATAATTTCTGAGAGAACATAAACAATTTTTGCTCAGAATTGGCTCTTTTATGAATTTCAATTATTCCGTGACTAGTTCCTTTCTCTCTCTATAAAACTAACGGTAGAACTAGAAAGGATCCCATCAATATGAGACCTGAAGAGACTACCATGTAAGCCACAAATGCTGCAGAGTACTATCAAAGCCAGCTAGAGCTCCTTCCTCACTTCTCTTGTTACCCGAATCTCTATCTCTATCTCTAACATAAACTTCAGTCTAATTCTTGAGCTACTGCCAAAGCAAACTAGTTATAAATAAGAGATTGGCTTTGCCGATAGCCTAAATTCCCCCATTCGCCTACACCAATTCAGAATATGCTCAAGCGATATCCTCAACTCTCTCTGTATAGAATCCAAGTACAGTTTTAACCATCATTAAAAAGTCGTTTTGTTCTCCGTTTGAGTTGGGCAAGAAATCAAAGTGAGAAATCATTTAAACGATTCCAAAAATTGTCACTTTTGATTTGTTTGTGCTGGATAGGGCGAGAAGTTTGAATTTATATCGTTCGCCGATGACTCTGGCTGCTCTGCCAGGCAGATCCTTGCGTATCCTGCCGGCACTTCGCCTCGCTCTTTCGCCCCTTCTTCGTTGGGCGTTGCTTGCATTTTCTTTGGCATTTTGTGGCGCAAAATGATTTCATGTGAAGCGGTGATTATTTTCACCTAAAATGCCTGCCCCACCCACCCGCCGCCCCTCCGCAGCCCTGGCGCCTTTGGCCGGAACAGTTGCAACTACAAGCGCAAGGATATTTATGGGCATTGAGCGTGTTCCGCCTCCTTGGGCTCTGGTCGCTCGCGCTCGCGCTCGCTCTCGCACTTTTCAGTGTTTCTGGTGTCTTTGGCCGGTCGTTCGTTTCGACTTCGATGGCTCCGTTTGTATTTATGTCTTCGTCTATAAATTCATGTCTTCAGTAGCAGACCGAGCGAACCTGTTACACCCCCCCCCTCGCTCTAGCCGTACCCCCAGCCCGCCCCTTTCACTTGCATCTTCATGTCAAAGCGCAGATTTATAATTTTCGGCTGCGTCGCCCCAGCAACGGCCAATGCAATGCACAAAATAATAAAAAGAAAAGGAAGCGGAGAAGAGAGAAGCCACAAGCACAAGGGAAGGGGCATAGATGAGAAGGACCTTGCACGGCGAAGCATACAAGCGGGCCGCCTGCAGCTCCACCTCCAGTTTGAGTCTGGCCAAAAACGGGTTCGGCAGCGCTTCGAACTGTCGAAATCCATGAATTATGATTTTTGATTGAAGTTGAGTTATTGCAATTCAATTTATTATAAATGCGGTTGCTACTGCGAGCCGTGCACTCACCCTCCCATACCCTCTCTTCCTCCCTGTGTCTCTGTCGTCGCCTGCACAGGACATTGAACTATGAGTTCTCGGCGTGGCCAAATTTCCGTGTATACATGTGTGTGTGTGTATGAACCGTTTCGACACTTTTGCTAAATTTATTGCCGATTATTTTTACATTTCTTTTTCAATTTGTATGCCAGCGCCTCGGCCCTCATTCTCTTCTATTTTTTGTTCGTTTCGCTGCAATTATTTTTAACGTTTTTGTTGATTTTCCATTGATTATTTTATGTCGGTCTTGCCAGGGCAAAGTATTCTCTACGAGCACGCCCTTCTGCATTTCTTCAGTCAACTGATTGAGAAGGTTTCCAAGAGCTGAAATCACAAACAAAATTTGATTGTGATTGAGTAGATAAAACATTTGATTGGTAGATAAGGGCATGCCAAATAATAATTAACTGCCTTTCATTTCTAGGCAGCAAAAATGCTCTGCAGACGAACAGCTCTGTGATTCGAAGAGCACTGCTGATCTTTTTCGCTTACAACCGCTATATGTATAAATATGCCTGCTGCAGAGCAGTCGATGCAAATGCAACAGTACTCACAACAACAAGCTTCGAGCACTGAGCGTCGGCTTCGTTAGATCAAGCCGAACTGTTGAGCGAACGAATGAGGAGAGAGAAAGAGTGAGCAAATGAGCGCACCTTCTTTACACCGATTCTGCTTATGTATGTGTGTATAACAATTCGGCTACTGTACGACCTTAGCTTGATCAAGCCGAAGCACTGAGAGAATGAATGAACATCTGAAAGGAGAGAGCGAAAGTGTGCGAATGAACGCAATCTCTTTGCTTAGACTTACAGCTTAATTGCGCTCGACCTCTTTATGTTGTTATACGTATGTATGCATTCTATATGTACATATGTATGTCTATACATTATATGCATATAAACAAGCCAAAGGGCCACAATAGCCAATGCTGAATTTAAAGTTATTTTATATTAACTCAAAAGTCTAATAAATAAATAATAGAAAAATACATATAATTCTTTACTTATTATATATTATATTTATAAAAATTTTAAACAAATTTAATTGTAAATTCAATCTAATAATATATTCATTATATATAATCACAAATGGAATTGAACAGAAATCAAAATTAAGTCATATTACATAGAGAAAGCTCATACTTAGCTTTGCCAATTCAACGACATCCACTTTACTATAAACGAAACTCAGATTTAGTAAAATTCGGAGAAAATAAATATGAAAATATTGAGCTAGCAGAGAGTTGCGGCAGTAAAAGGTTTTCTGTCCATCTCCATTCAATATATCATAATGCAGTTCCATTAGCAGCTGCTATTTGTGGATTTGTGCCGGGATCCATTTATAACGCCTGCATATGCATGACGTCGACTATTGTCGTCTATCGGCCGCGGCCCCAGCCCCGGCCCCGGCCCCGGCCCCGTCCTGGCATAAATCAGAAGTGGAGCGAGTGGCCGGGACATTTCTCATGCGCACACATGACTTGGCTTGCAATTAAGAGAAATATATTAGTCTCGCAGCTGATTTAATTATTTAACAATGAAGTCCAAGCGCGAGTGCCGGGATAACCAACAGGCCACGCCCATAAACAAGCGAAATGACCAATTCCAGCTACAGCTTCAGCTACAGTTACAGTTACAGTTCGAGTTCGAGTTCCAGCTGCCAGCTCGACCCATCTAAGCGCTTCAGACAACCGCATCACAGTCAGACAAAAGCATCAACTGGGCCAGCCAAAGGGGCGGGGGGAGAGGTGGAAGGGGGTGGGGGCATAGGAGGCTGGGCTGTGTGTAATTGCAGCAGCGCGCATAATTCATATCAAATGACCATTTTAAAATCCTTTTATTTCGTTGCGTCGTCCTGGGGGGCTGCACAGGGGCGGGGCAGCCCACAGCCCCAAAATATTTGAAATAATAATTCTTCGAGATAAATTACCCCAAAAACAGGTGTGTGTGTGCGCCACTCTAAATTGCCCGGCTCCGGGCCTGGCTGGGGCGGGTGTGGGCTCGGGTCCGGGTCGGAGTCTGGGTCCGGGCATGGGTACTGCCGTTGGTCGTAGTTCTGGTTATGGTTATGGTCGGTTATGGTCTTAGTGCTAGCCTCACAGCGCGAGACAATGACACAGAGCCGCAACAACAACAACAACAACAACTACAATAGCACCAGCAACAAGAGCAACTAAGGCTGGCCATCACTCCTCCAACCAATCCCAGTGCCTGTTCCAGTTCTGCGCCCGGACACCGTTTCCCATTCGAGCTCGTGCGCTGGCAGTCGGTCAGTGGACAGTCGTCGAATAGCAGCAGCAGCAGCGGCAGCAGCAGCGGATGAGCTTAAGTGCTCGCCTTCTGGCTGCTCCTCGCTCTGCGTTTGGCATTTAGCATCAGGAAATTATGCTGACGCTGCCAACTACGGGCCAAGCTGCGTCCATGGCCAGGGCAATCAGCGGCGTCTGCAGATGTGCATGCACATGTCCATGTCCCTCGTATCTGTCTCATATCTGCTGCTGAGTTGCTCTCTCTCTCTCTGTCTCTGCGTCTCTCTCTCTGTCTCTGCGTCTCTCTCTCTGTCTCTTTCTCTTGCAACGCCCGCTCTAATGAGTTGCCGTGCCTCGCCAGGGCATATGTTGTCCCCCAGTGGGACACCGTGGCTGCCGAGCTGCATTTCTCGCTTGATTGCCAGCCCGCTGGCCCGCCGGCTGCTCTGTCACACATCTGGGTGCAAATTATGGCACATTTCAAATACATAGCGCCCCACTACACTGAGAGAAGATTTATGGAATAAATTACAAAATATTTAATTTAGTATATTATATATTATTAGATAATTATAGATAGATATTATATTATTTTAGATAAATGTACATACCATAAAATAAAATAATTAAAAAATTTTGTATTAGACCAGAATTTAAAATTAAATTTTATATAAAAATAATTAATTAATATTTGTTGTTTAATTCATTCATATTTATATACATTTATAATTATATTTGCTGCACTAAATAATTTTCAAAATAATTTGATTCATTTATATTTATATACAAATAAAAATAAACAAAATTTGAGCAAAAATATATATAAATAAATTATAAAACTGATATTTGAATACTTTGTATAATATATGTACATAGTTTTATGAAATAATTTTATTATTTAATTAATCAATATAGAAATAGTTTGACTTCCTTAAATCAAATTTTTATTAAAATTTTAATACAACGTTTATAATATATAATATAATAATTTGTAAAAATTTAACATGCTTAACATTTTTTTTATAATTTTTAATTTTCATATTAAAATTAATTTAAATATTAAAATATTTCAATTCTTTGAAAATAATAGATTGACAATTTCGATAGCCATTTTCATTGTCAACTTAACAATTAAATTAATAAACAATTTAGTAATAGAATACTGAACTTTTTATCTATTTCATCACTTAGAACTTAGACTAATTATTCTCAGTGTAATTCGCACTGTAAAATGTGCCGAGCTCTGCAGCAAGAAAGAGAGCGCGATAATCGCATAAAAGTTTACATTTATGAATCTCCGGCTAGGTTCGGATAGGTGCAGAGCTCAACGGCGCACACACACACACACGCACACACACACCCATACACACATATGACCGCATGCAGCGAGTGTGGCAGTCACAAACACCTCGGCCGTAAAACATTTGGCTGACGGCAGCATACAAAGACTGACGGACCAAAGAAAGGACGGACAGCTGTTTGCGGATAGAGGAGGCTTGGCTCTGGGTGGCAGCAGCTCGGACTAGGCGCAAATGCAACAGCAAATGAGAGAGGGACATAGAGAGAGAGAGAGAGAGAAGGAGAGAAAGAGAGAGTCGGTAGATAGAATGAGGGGGGAAATGAGGCGGAATCTGGCAGGGACGAAAACAAAAAGGCGCGAAAATCCATTCGCACATAAAATGCGCCGCAGTGTGCATTATTTTAATGTCACTGATAAATCATTTTTATGTCGGTGCTAAATCAAAAGATGGACGAGCAAACGCCGTATTTCAAGCGTAGCAGCACGGGCACGACTCTGCTCCTGGAGCATGGTGTATGACACACACATACACACACACACACACACTCATATATGCAACTGCAAGTGGTGCAAGGTGCGCTGGTCGGTGGGCTGGGGTTGGGTTCGGGTCGGGTCGAGCCGGGTTGGCGTTGCATTCGTCCATTAAAATGCGCTCCGGTGTCCAAAACACAAGCACAAAGGTGTGCTCAGAGCTCTGTTGCCTGCCAGCCCACCTGCCCACCTGCCCACCTGCCCGAGCCACGTTTATTTATTATTAACACAAAAAAGACCCCCAGGACGAATTGCAGTTGCGAGTGAGCGAACCGGCGAGCCAGCGAGCCAGCCTCCGGGCCTAGGACCCTACCAGGCGTTCTCTCAGCTCTGCCGCCCACCCCCCAACCCCTCACCCTTTGGTACGCGCAAGTGCGCTGAGTGGCTCATAATTCGTCGTCGTCGTCGTCGTCGTCGTCGCTTCTCCACTGCAGAAATTCATCTGTTTGTGGTTCAAACACGTGCCGTGCCAGAAATAATGTGCGCCAGAATCAGCAACGACTAATGGGGCTACATAGCGCGCACTGCCCTGCCCTGCCCTCGCCTCCCCTCCTCATCCACTGCCTACACTTGGCACTTTTTGGGGCTCAACTGCACACCGAAATGCTTTTCTTTTAACCTCTGTGCTGCTGGAGTATATCTAAAGAGCAGCTAATAGGTAAATGCATATTGCAATAGTTAAAGGAAAGTGAGAGCCGAAGTAGGCACGATTGCCCCAAATGTGTGCTATGGAAAATGAATTACTACGGTGCAGGGATCGCTGCGAGATTCAATATAAAATATATACTCTGATGTAAAAAGTAAAATAAAGAAATACTCCATATGCAAAAGATGCAAATTTCAAATATAAACTCTAAATATTTGTATTATTATTGAAATGAGTTTATCTCTCATTGCAGGTTTATCAATTGGAAAACAGCTCTAGGAGTTCAGATTGCTATAAAGTATATATAAGAAAAATAATAAAAAAAAATGATAAATGAATTTCAATTAGTCAATTTATAGTTTAAGATGTTTTAATTAAGATAGTTTCATTTAAATATAAATAATAAATTATTAAATAATATTAAAATTATTTAAAATATATATAAATAATCTATAAGAACTCTATCAAGCCATCAAAAAGTGCATAATTTATTTTGTAGTTTTTTAAGTGAAGTTAAAATGAATGCTGTATAAATTATATTTATCAATTATATTGGTATATTTAACATATATGTGGCTTTACTTTATTTTAATTACCGCTTTTATTTATATTTATATTTTATAAGATATTAATTTTGTTATTTTCTTAAAGTTTAAAAATCTAATACGATTGACTACTATAACTATTTTTACTATATTATGTATATTTTTATTAAAATTTAAGTTGTGTTAATTAATTAACTACTTTAATCAGTTGGCTTCAAATTTGATATATAAAAGAAATTTATGATTTTAGCATATTCTTATTTAAGAATTTATTGATTTTAGATGTACGATTTCATCTTTAGAATATACAACGTTTATTGTGTATTTACATAAATAGGCAAAGAATTTATGTATTAGCAAAACAAACGATATAATTTGATTGTCTCTATCGATAATGCTTTAATTACTAATTTTTTATTTATTTTTTATTTAAAGATTGTGTGCATAGCAAGGATGCATACCAAGGTTCCCTACATAGTTGTTCGATCGATACATTCTACGACCTCTCGAGAACCTTTGAAACGCGCAAATAATGTGTAAAACTCGAAAATTTATGGAAACTTAATGCGCTCTTCAATTTAATTCGCTGCTTCAACTCATTATTTGTTGTGGGTCCTAGTTTGGGTGGCTCGTCATCAGGAAGAGGAGAGCTTGCGCAGCAGAAACGGAGTTATCCTTATGGCGGCACAGAGCACGGCAAACACTATGAAGCTGGCCCGAACCTCGTCCTTGGCGCGCATCTCGACCTGCGCCGGCTCGATTTGCTTAAGGCGCATCATGGCGAATGCTTCGGGGAGCAGAGATTGATCATATATATAGGATTTTCGGTATGTATACAGATGTGCATATGCTCACCTATTCACTTGAAACGTTTATCGCGATTTGGCTTAATGGAAATTTGGAAGTTTTCTTTTCGTTATTCGATTCTCAACAAACTGGCTCACATTTATATGCTTAGACAACATTTGACACAAGAGTCAAGGATAGCAAAACTGTGTGTTCTGATATAGTAGAGCTCTAGCTGAATTTCAAAATACTCGTTTCATTATAGGAAATAAAATTATGAGATATATTTCCATGAATTTCTTGGTGTAGACTCTTTATATAGATGCTTGGCTTTCCGAGTTCCAATTCTAGTCAATGAAGATGATAATCTTTGTGAGATATATTCCTCCTATTTATCTGATCACGAGAGCATGTCTGTAAGGTATCCTGATGTGACTGTAATCAAACATGTTCATACTTTTTATATTCGAAGCAGTTTGACTAGAATAATAGATATCTCGGATTCCTCAGATTCAGATCTGAACTCTCTTAGCTTAGTAATCTTATATGCAGGAATCACATTTCCTTATAGGTGCAATACAATTCCATCTTTACAATCCTAAATTTCATTACTCTCGAAATAGGAGAGGAAAACGCTCAAGGCCTTGGACTAATTGAATTGAGCTGTAGCAACTAAAGAGCTGACCCACGCACAGGTGATGCAATTATGTTTGTGGTTCTTTCAAAAGCAGCGTTTAACTTCCACTTAAGTGTGATTTCGATAAACAACAGCCACAGCAACAGCAACAACAACAGCAACAACAACAACAACAACAACAACATCAAGTGCTGTCGAGTGCAGAGCTTGGGCCTTAAGCTGCTGAAGGCTGACAAGGGGAATATAAATCAAATAAACAAACCTCATTAACATATTATCAGCATCAAATTGTGACACGGCCCGTCATTTTGGGTTCAAGTGAGAAATCTGTCACGAGGCATTAAATCGCCGAAGGCAGCCGACAAAGCCGCAAGACCAAGTCGATTTGACTTCTTCCAGCTGGCTAAGGTTGAGGAGGCGCTAATGGAGATGGAATTCCCGGTATCCGGGACACACACACACACACGCACGCACACCCCAGGATAATTATGCGTGTAAACAAGCGTGATGATAGTACGCTGACGTATGACGGCTCAAGGGTTGTGATTTAAATGGCAAGCCACCTTTCCTGAGCTGATGAAATGCTCAACTACTGCACAACAAATTGCCGAAAATTCCTAAAGACGCTCGCGCCCTTCCGCCGTCAACGGCAGCAGCAGCAGGAGCAGCAGCAGTCGCTTGTTTTCCGGCTGATTTATTCGTGTTGTGTTTACGTATACGTGTGCGTGTGTGTGTGTGTGTGTGAGTTGGCAACAATTAGAAAAGTTACCGCAGGATGTGCGCACAACTCGCAGCAGCTCTGAGTCTGAGTCTGAGTCCTTCGGCTGCCTTCCCTGCTCTGGGCCGTTGCGCTGTGCGTTTTAATTTGACGAAAGACTGATGACATCTCATTAATATTCATTGCCGCTGCAAGGCGCTGGGATTTGTGGCCATATATCCTGTTTATGCCCGACTTTATTCATGGCGCCGCCAAATAGTTGCTTCAATCTCAAGCTGCTGCTGAAGGGGCTTACCGCTTGGGCTGCTCCTGCGTGGGAGTCTTGATGAGTTGTGATTCTAACGAGCTGTTAAATGCTTTTCACTTGACTGTGAAAGCGGGCTAGAGATCTGCTTGAAGGGATTGAGCTATCTTAAGTAACTCCCTTGCCTTTTCGATTAGACTAGATTATTGCTGGCAAACTAATAGCAATTTTAGTGGCTAACATAACTGCCGGCTTAGCCACTTGGCCACATCATCGTCATCTTGGCTGAAACCTGCGACTGCCCATATATTTAGCATATTTAAAATCTAACCGTAATCCACTTTTGTTTAGCAGTTTATGGTCCGGCCCGCGATGCCCATAAGTATTTCAAATTAACGACGACACTTCAAAATAATTATGAGGCACATGACGCCGGGCGAGGACAATGGGATGCCGAAGCCACTGAGGAGGCCCAAGATGCTAAAGATGCTGAAGATGCTGAAAAGCCGGAGCATTTAGCTCAGGCAGCAAACGGTGTGTGTACTTACCGCTGGCACTTTTAAGATGCTGCCGTGACATATTTATGAAGTTCAATTATCATAAAATGCAAATGAAATCGTCATGCCCGAAAACGTCAACGTAGACCCCGTCCTGACCCCTGCCCCCTCCCTGTCCCCCGTGACCTTCTTTCGTAAACCCAAGCAGCACACGCTGCAACCCCAAGGCGCAATAAAACAAAACAAGCCTAAGCGAGGCCAGGTAATGCCACCTCCCCCTCCCCCACCCACCGTACGGGCCCAGGGGCTGAGACATGGCCAAAATTAAGCAATTTACTTGCGATATCCGCCAGCCACGCATCCCGCATCCCGCATCCCGCACACCCCCCCGAGCTCCCTGGCCTTTTGGCAGCTGCTCCAACTGGGCGCGAGACATCCACAAAGACGCAGACGTCAGCCAGTGTTCCGTCTGTCTGCGTCTGTCCGTGTCTGAGTGGGTTCTGGGTGTGGTGAATTTTATCTGTCGACTGGCGCTATTAAAAGAAATTACGCTCAAAACTAAATTGCGGGCCAGCACAAAAGGTGCAACAGTAGAGAGAGGAGGGAACCCCGCCCCCGCCCATTGAAATGAGAAACGATTATGTTGGGGGCCTGAGCCAGGCGAAGCATAAAGAAACGCCGAAGAACAACAGAAGAGAACTTTTTAACTTGTTTGCGTGTTGCTATTTACAAGTCCTGTGGGACCCGGCGGAGCACCGGGGCGCGGGCTGGGGCTCGAATACGGTCACACAGGTAGCGCCAATGCCGCATTGCTGATGTTTGCGTTTTTCTTTTGCATTGTTTTTGCTTATTTTCTGTTCAGTTTCGGCATTTGGCGTTCGTCTCGTCTCTCACTTGTCGCCTTTTGTTTTGGTTTCTCAGTTTGGCGTTAGTTTTTCGCGGGACATCTGCTCGAGGTGGAGTGAGAGAGAGAGAGGGAGACAGAGAGAAGAGAGAGAACAGCAGTATTGCTGTCCATATTATGGTAATTTAGTAGCGTAATTTTGCGGAAATTGATGCTGGACGAGCTCAAGGCTCGAGGCTCGTTGGGTGGAGGTCATGCTGCTGGCCAGGATCTCTCCCTACTCTGCATAATATTTGTCTTTTTAATATGTATTTAAATGTAAACAGATACAAGAAACACAAAAACCCTTGCTTTGATGGAAATACCAAGAAAAACATTACGCATACGCCATGTCACACAAAAAAGAAAAACTTGCATAAATATATAGAATATACAAAAAATATTGTTTTTTTATTGCACTAAAATACAGCTGAACGGTTTAATGGATAGCAAATGCGATGAAGAACATAAAAATCTATAAACAAAAAATATCAATAAAAATAAAATTATAAAAATCGTCGACTGTTAGGGAGAATGCAAATGCAAATCTTCTCTCTTACTCTTGCGTCAGAGGCTTCTGATAAAGTACCTGTTATGGGGCGCTCTTTACACACACAGACTTATATAGAGTATTGGGATAAATGGTAATGCATACCCGTATTCTGCTCTCACTACGAGCAGTAAGTCTTCTAACAGCCTTATAGAGAGTTGTATGGCCCAGCTCCAAAGACTTTGCACAGTTTGTTCTGAGTCTCGCAGCGCAGTGCATATTCCGTTATACAGATGGATGTAGAAGACGAGAGTCTGTTCGGCCAGCTTCAGCAAGAGAATTGTTGTAACCAAAACTAATATGTCAAGAGGCAGAAAGAGGAGATCTCGCAATTGGGCCAAGACCATATTAACGGTTCTGCTGAACATTGAATTTATTTTGTATAATATAGACATTTTTTCTTTTTATTCTTTTTTTGTTTTTTGTATTAATTTATTAATTTATTCTTATCAAATATTTGTCGCCTACTATGATGAGATACAGTATTTATCCGTAAGACGAATTAGTAATATATAAAACATAAAATTTTAATCATTTTTTATAAAAATCATTCATTTAAATTTTGTTTTAATATTTTTTAGTTTTTTTTAAGTTTCTTTTATATAAATAAAACAAATAAAATTGAATAGAAATGATCTAAACTCACATTGTTTTCTTATAGTTTATTAGGTTTAATTATCAATGACGACGCAGTCTGGCAACCCTGAATCGATTTTTTATCGCGCATCGCTAGTCTACAAATTCAATATCGATGCTTTTCATTTAAGTTTGTGAAAGCTCAACCGCAAGCAAATTCAAATTGGACTGTACAGCAACTAGCCCATACTGATTTCGGAAGTCAGAAACAATACATACATATTTATATGTATATAAGGTTTGTTTTGCACAGTCTACAATCGATTTTCGTTGGGCTTTCAGTCGATTTTAATTTGCACCATCAAAATGACATCGAATAAAAAACATAGGCGAAATAAATCAACGAAAATGGATGCAAAATCACAATGCATCAACTGGAGGACTATAAGCTCGCATCGTAAGCCGGCTAAGAGGATTAGGCATAGACTCGATAAACGGAGCAGGGGGAGAGATTCACGTAGGCAAGCATTAGAGCGAGACCAGCTGGAGGAGCTCTCTCTGCATCTAATGCAGCCTCGGTTGCCAGATCTGCCTTATGTACGCAGGAGGAACAGACAGGAAGAGTCTCAGTCCGTCGAGCTGGAAGATGGCGAGCTGTCTGACGAAGATGTTGAGATGCACTGCACTTGGGGCAGCGACTGCCGCCTCAGGCATTCGGGCAGCTCTGATATGGGCAACTACGTCATGTTTGAGCCCGTTAACTTGCCAGTGCCGCCGGACATGTACGGCACATGTATGGGGGCTCTGTCGCCCGACGCAGGCTGGAAGCACGAGACGGAGCGGAAGGGCTCCTTCGATAGAAGTCGGAAGCATAAAGACGGCGGGCGTTTGGCCAAGTGTGAGGACAACGAACAGTCCCTGATGGAGTTGAACGATTTGGACACAGATCCCTACTACACGCATCACGAGCAGACTGAGGAACGCTCACCTCCACGGAGCTCAATGGACTGCCCAAATCATCCACCCAGCCCGTACCACAGTAGCCTGACGCGTTGGCGCGGGTGCAACATGTTGGATTGGCAATCGAGCAGCAGAAGTAGTAGCAGCAGCTCTCCCGATTACTCCTCCACCACGAACTCGATGAGTTCCTCGTCGCCCACGGCAATGTGCTCAGCCAATCCACTCAAACGCAAGCTGTACCGTAAGCAAAGGGGCTGCAGGTGGAACACTTACTTATCCTCGGACAGCGATTCCTCAAGCTATAGATCCAGCACACCGTCCTCTGAGCAGAGCTATTCCTCCTTGGATGTGGACATGGACAGCATCAATTCGAATTACCCGAACTCAATGAGAAAGACTAAAGCAGATGCTGCACCTCCGTCGAAGAGTCGAAAAACTCTCTAAATAGTTGCATTAAGCATATGAAATAATTTATATAAATTGACTTCACATTTATAATTGGATTTTGAAATTCCAGCAAATGGCAATATTTTTATACCCTGAACCCATTGAAAATGGGAAATCAGGGTATAAGGTTTTGTGTAAAAGTATGTAACAGGCAGAAGGAATCATCGCAGACCCCATAAAGTATATATATTCTTGATCAGCACGACGAGCTGAGTCGATATAGCCCTGTCCGTCTGTCCGTCCGTCCGTCCGTATGAACGCATACGTGCATACTCGTGTATACCATACGCAGTACGAGTTTGCTTTATTTTATCGATAACTCATCCGATAACTTTTTTATCGAGAATAATCGAAAAATTGATTTTGTTTTTTGAGCCTCATCGGAGTACTATTAGACGTGGAGACTTCAGATTTACTGTGTATATACATATGATGAATACAAACATTTTGTAATCAACAGATTTTGGATACCACGCCCCCTTCGCCCCCAATTTGTAAAAAACGTATTTCAAGTACTAGAGACTAGTGCTTTGGAATGTAAGCACATTTTGACCATATAACTACGCCCTAAATTAAAGTAATTTCATTAAGATCGTGTGTTTTTAAAAGAAGTTATTCACCAAGTAAATTCTCATACTATTGCCCACTGCAGCGCAGCCCAAGCGCAGTTAGCAGAGCGTGGGTGCGTGAGGGTGGATGCAAGTGGAAAACATTTCCGGATGAGCAAGCCATCAGTCAGTGCGCCGAGAGCTGTTGACACCACTTTGGGGGCCAGCGTCATGAGAAGATGCAAAAGTTGCAAAGTGATTTTTATCTGCTCCAAAGTTTAGTCTTCATCTCGTCGCTGTTGCTGTTGCTGTTGTCCGTCTTGTCCGTCCGTCTTTCCATCTGTCCGTATAAACGCAATTTTTTTCTTAAAGCTAGAGACTTGCAATTTGAAACACATACTCGGGTATATCTCAGATTTATAAGGTGTTAAACTTGAGAGCGTGGCAATCCGCAAAAGTTTATATCTCTTAATAATACATAGAAACTAAAAAATTTAGATAATAAAGTTACTTGTCACCCGACTGCAACGCTCTTGTTTTTGTGTTTTCTTCGCCTTCGATTGATTGGCTTTGCTCTGATAATTGAATTACTTAATACCAAGACTAACGAATTTGGTTCGCTTCATGCAATACCTGCCAAAGAATTGCCACATCCCATTTTCCATTTTAATAAAATTAACCACAGTTCCGGATTAATCGTTAACAGGTTACTCGTTCTGAGAGCTTATAAAAACACGCCAACAATTGATGAACAATTTAAAGTTGTTTCAGCACTTCTTAAAAGTTGATCATCATCATGCAGTTCTTCGCTATCATCGCCCTCAGTGTGCTGATCCTGAATCCTGTCACTGCTTTCCCGTTATGTCCCTGTCCTTTAATCTATAGTCCTGTCTGCGGCAGCGATGGCGTAACATATGTCAATGAGTGCCAGTTGGATTGTGTTGCTAAGGAGGCGGCAGCGAACGGTGTCAAAATAGTCAAATTACACGATGGACCATGTTAGATGTTGGACCCAAATCGGGTGATACAAACTTAAAAGTGAATTGAATTCTAATAGTTTATTTTAAATATGAAGCCAAATAAACATTATTTCAAACACCGCGAGATAACACCAATTCTAGTTGATTCTTTTCTAAGGTTTCTTTGATTTTTCAGTTTCGCAATGTCATATATGACATGAAATTACTTCCCTTATGTACAGGTGTTTCTTATTTTACTTTTTTTTGTTGTAGTAATTATACTCATTCACGAAAGTGAATTAGTATATTGGTTTTGTGCGAGGTCCGTCTTGTCCGTCCGTCTTTCCATCTGTCCGTATAAACGCAATTTTTTTCTTAAAGCTAGAGACTTGCAATTTGAAACACATACTCGGGTATATCTCAGATTTATAAGGTGTTAAACTTGAGAGCGTGGCAATCCGCAAAAGTTTATATCTCCTAATAATAGCTAGAAACTTTAAATTTAGATAATTAAGTTACTAGTCACCTCCTCTATCGAGTTCCCAAAAAAAAACTGTTATGCCTCTTTGGGGACCTAGCATATTGAAAACTTCCCCGTAATTTACCGTTAGCTCGTTCTAAAAATGAGCTCTGTATGCCCAGTAGGGGCGTGGCAAATCGGGAAAAACTGCATTTTCTACAGTATTAGAGCTAAACTTAGCTGCTAAATTGTTGATGGGATGTGAATGAGTATCCCTCAATCGGTAACGCCCGACTGCAACGCTCTTGTTTTTGTGTTTACTTCGCCTTCGATTGATTGGCTTTGCTCTGATAATTGAATTACTTAATACCAAGACTAACGAATTTGGTTCGCTTCATGCAATACCTGCTAAAGAATTGCCACATCCCATTTTCCATTTTAATAAAATTAACCACAGTTCCGGATTAATCGTTAACAGGTTACTCGTTCTGAGAGCTTATAAAAACACGCCAGCAATTGATGAACAATTTAAAGTTGTTTCAGCACTTCTTAAAAGTTGATCATCATCATGCAGTTCTTCGCTATCATCGCCCTCAGTCTGCTGATTCTGAATCCTGTCACTGCTTTCCGGTTATGTCCCTGTCCTTTAATCATTCGTCCTGTCTGCGGCAGCGATGGCGTAACATATGGCAATGAGTGCGGATTGTATTGTGCTGCAGCGCACGGTGTCAAAGTAGTCAAAGTACACGATGGACCATGTTAGATGTTGGACCCAAATCGGGTGATACAAACTTAAAAGTGAATTGAATTCTAATAGTTTATTTTAAATATGAAGCCAAATAAACATTATTTCAAACACCGCGAGATAACACCAATTCTAGTTGATTCTTTTCTAAGGTTTCTTTGATAAAAAGAGCAACTATTTATTCAGTTTATGCGTACGGGTGTTTCTTATTTTACTTTTCTTTGTTGTAGTAATTATACTCATTCACGAAAGTGAATTAGTATATTGGTTTTGTGCGAGGTCCGTCTTGTCCGTCCGTCTTTCCATCTGTCCGTATAAACCCAATTTTTTTCTTAAAGCTAGAGACTTGCAATTTGAAACACATACTCGGGTATATCTCAGATTTATAAGTTGTTAAACTTGAGAGCGTGGCAATCCGCAAAAGTTTATATCTCTTAATAATAGCTAGAAACTTTAAATTTAGATAATAAAGTTACTTGTCACCCGACTGAAACGTTCTTGTTTTTGTGTTTTGTGCGCCTTCGATTGATTGGCTTTGCTCTGATAATTGAATTACTTAATACCAAGACTAACGAATTTGGTTCGCTTCATGCAATACCTGCTAAAGAATTGCCACATCCCATTTTAATAAAATTAACCACAGTTCCGGATTAATCGTTAACAGGTTACTCGTTCTGAGAGCTTATAAAAACACGCCAACAATTGATGAACAATTTAAAGTTGTTTCAGCACTTCTCAAAAGTTGATCATCATCATGCAGTTCTTCGCTATCATCGCCCTCAGTGTGCTGATCCTGAATCCTGTCACTGCTTTCCGGTTATGTCCCTGTCCTTTAATCATTCGTCCTGTCTGCGGCAGCGATGGCGTATTATATGGCAATGAGTGCGGATTGTATTGTGCTGCAGCGAACGGTGTCAAAGTAGTCAAAGTACACGATGGACCATGTTAGATGTTGGACCCAAATCGGGTGATACAAACTTAAAAGTGAATTGAATTCTAATAGTTTATTTTAAATATGAAGCCAAATAAACATTATTTCAAACACCGCGAGATAACGCCAATTCTAGTTGATTCTTTTCTAAGGTTTCTTTGATAAGAAGAGCAACTATTTTCCAGTTTCGCAATGTCATATATGACATGAAATTACTTCCCTTATGTACAGGTGTTTCTTTTTTATACCCTGAACCCATTGAAAATGGGAAATCAGGGTATAATGGTTTTGTTAAAAGTATGTAACAGGCAGAAGGAGGCGTGGCAGACCCCACAAAGTATATATATTCTTGATCAGGACGACAAGCTGAGTCGATTTGGCCCTGTCCGTCTGTCTGTCCGTCCGTCCGTCCGTCCGTCCGTCCGTCCGTCCGTCCGTCCGTATGTATGAACGCGTCGATTTCAGAAGATATAAGAGCTAGAGACTTCAACTTTTTTTTAAAATGTCCGTATATATCACGCGCAGATCGAGTTTATCACTAAAAAACGATAACTCATTCCGATATTTTTTTATCGATAAAAAACCTTATCGAAGATCACTTAAATAATTATATCTCCTACATCTTTAAAGCTAGAGTCTCCAAATTTAAAATGTATATTAAGACGCATGTCATACAATTTCGGTTTTTGTTAAAATTTACCCCCCACCCCCAAATCCACCCCCTCACCCTAATCTTTGTAAAAGTCGTATATCAAATACTAGAGACTTGTGCTTCGGTATACACATACATTTTAACATTATGATTACGTTCTGAAAGTTTCATTACGATCGTACGTCTAGAAATTAAATTATTCAACAAATAAGTTTTCATTATATTGCCAACACTGCAGCGCAACCAAAGCGCAATCGCCTGTATATGTGAGTGTGTGTATATGCGTGTGTTTGTTTGTATGCGTGTGTTTGTTTGTATGTGTGTGTGTGTGTGTGTGCGTGTGTGTTTGCTAATTATTATTGAAATATCAGTTGCTTGTAGGGTTCAGGGGATCTCGTAGTCGAGCTGTCTCGACTAGAGCTTTCTTACTTGTTTACTCTTTATAATGGTATAATGGTTTTGTGAAAAAGTTTGTAACAGGCAGAAGGAATCATCGCAGACCCCATAAAGTATATATATTCTTGATCAGCACGACGAGCTGAGTCGATATAGCCTTGTCCGTCTGTCCGCCCGTCCGTGTGTCCGTATGAACGCCGAGATCTCAGAAGATATAAGAGCTACAGAGCTGTAATTTTGTGTACATACTCGTGTATACCATACGCAGTACGAGTTTGCTTTATTTTATCGATAACTCATCCGATAACTTTTTTATCGAGAATAATCGAAAAATTGATTTTGTTTTTTGAGCCTCATCGGAGTACTATTAAACGTAGAGACTTCAGATTTACTGTGTATATACATATGATGAATACAAACATTTTGTAATCAACAGATTTTGGATACCACGCCCCCTTCGCCCCCAATTTGTAAAATTTCAAGTACTAGAGACTAGTGCTTTGGAATGTACACACATATATAATTACGCCCTGAAAGTTTCATTAAGATCGTATGTTTACAAAAGAAGTTATTCACCGAGTAAATCCTCATACTATTGCCCACAGTGCAGCACAGCCCAAGCGCAGTCGCTGCTTACTGCGCAGTTAGCAGAGCGCGGGCGCGTGAGGGTGGATGCATGTGTATGTATGTGTGTGTGCATAAAAGAAGTGCAGAATGATAAGAATATCAGCTTGGAGGGTTCAGGGTATCTCCTAGTCGAGCAGTCTCCACTAGAGTCTTCTTACTTGTTTAATACTCGTTGAACGAATACACTTGACTAAGATGGTGTTTAGTTTCGTATTGATTTTTATTATTCTGAGCCTGGGTTTATATACCCAGACTCATGTATAATTTCAACCCTTAAATCTAATGTATCTATTGCTGAGTGTGTAAGGCTCAGCATTGGGCTATTACATATTCTTATCTTATCGCTGAGTGTGTAAGACTCCGCGTTGGTCTATTAGCTATTCTTATCCTATCGCTGAGTTTGTAAGGCTCAGCGCTCGTCTCCTTCGTAATCTGACTCTGGGGCTGCAAGGGTTGATCTTCATTTGTCTATTTATGCAGTCCGTACATGTGGCCCTTATCTCTTCACAGCGCGCTACCTGCTAGTCGCTGAGTGCGTCGGAGGCATGTATACGATCATCGTATATTCATATGTTCATGCCTGAACACTCGTAATCTTAAAATATTGCAACCTTTTTATATAATATACACATACAAGGAAAGTAAATGTCAATGCTAAATATTATTATTTAAAGTATATTGAATATAGCCTTGAATCATTTTAAGCAACTCTTAATATCAGTTTTTCATATAAACATATATAATAATTACAGTGTAGCAGTGGTCGTGCCTCTAGGACATGGGATTGATAAGTGCTCTTCCATCTTAAGACTCACATTGTCTTAGCACCCTTGTTAGCTGGAATCCGTATACAAGAAGTTACCCGTAAGCCCTTCCTGGGCGTAACCACAAAATGTGCATTTCCCGGCAGTCACACACTGATTGCAATAAGTGTGCGTGCGTGCGTGTGTGTGTGTGTGTGTCTGGGTGTGTGTGGGTGTGGCTTCTGCTAATATCCTTGTTAATATTATTAAACATTATTTATGGATTTGTTTAATTTGTATTTAGTAACGCTTCGCATGCCAGCACCTTCCTGCCTTAGCCAGCAGCTGCCTCTACCGTTGCCTCTACCATTGCCTCTACCGTTGCGCAAAACTTAAGATCCCTGCCTGTGGTCGACTGCCTGGCAACTGGTGTTGCCTGCTGCAGTGCCGCCAGCTGGGCCAACTGTCCGCATATCCTTGCCTTGGCGTCGCTGCTGTTGTTTGTTTTCCTTTAGCGCACGTCTTAGCCCGCCATTGGTGCTTACTGTCGCGCCTTTGCCGATGTCCTGGTGGAACAATTACATGGTTTTGCCTAATGAATTTATCTGCTCATCAGCATCTCCAGCTCTCCAGCTCTCTGACTCTCTGTGTGCGTGAATCCTTGCCAGCTGTGGGTGGGGAGGGTAGCCAGAGTACATTTTATGTAGATTTCCTAACACAAATTATGTTCATTTGCCCGGCGTTGCACGTTCCTATCCCAGCAGCAGCAGCAGCAGCAGCAGGAGAAGACGCAGAGCTGCCTCCAAACTGAGTGAGAACTTTATGAAAAACCCGTTCTATGTTGACTTCATAGTCTGAGTAGCTGCAATATACCCACATACATATACAGTATATATATACATAACCCTGTCTGTTTGTATGTGCTAGTAGCCAGATGTTTCCGCTGAAAATTAGTGTTCATAAGTTTTAGAGATGGTAATGTATTCAAAATTATGGAAACTAGGCTTCAAAACAATTAATGTATTTCACATAAAATTCGAAAAAATGTCCAATACATTATTATTATATGAGAGTTAATTTGAGAGTGCAAAATATATTCCAAAATGTATTTAAATTTAGGCACTGAAAATATTTTTCAAGATTTATAACTAGATATAAAAATATATATGTATGTCTATATGTAAATATAAAAAAATGCAAGTTTATTTTTGCAACGTGAGTCTATTTTTATGATTCACTTTTTATTTAATATACTCGTATATAAAATTGTAACTATATATTATAAGAAATTAAATAAAAATATTTTGAAGGAAATATACTTGTATATAAATATTTATTTCTATAAATATATATAAAATTATACTTAGGAAATATATTTGTTTTATTTATTGTTTTATTTTTAATTCTTCATTCATTTGAATACCACAAAATATAGTATTTGTAGTTTTCATTGGATGTTTTTTGTTTATTATTTTTATTTATTATATTGTATATTCGATTTTTGTCAGCTCGAAGAATCCCGTTTTTGTTCAGGAGCACTGAACAAATTTTTCTCTATTTTTTTTTTAATTTTAAGTTTTATTTTTAGTATTATAATACTTCTTGTATTATTATTATAATTTATTTAATATTATAATTTTTTTTTAACGTGACACGCTTGATATTATTGTGCCCAAAGTTCCAGCTCTAGCAGAGACAACACACAGAAATTTGAGTTTGATCGGGGAACAATTTTATTAGAAACTTAATCGTGATTTGTGGGCAGTTTTGTTGCTCGAGCAACGAATTAATTTATAGATTAAGTTTGCATATGCAAATAATGAAAATGAGTTCGCATTCTGGTGAACCGAATCGAAGCAGCACACCATAATATATACCTAAATGTATTTTATTTATATATTTTGTTCTATATTATTCATCGTCGTCGTTGCTGTCGAAGCGCTCGTTGGTCAGTAAAATAGCATCGTTTAGATAATGGTATATAACAATCAGAGCAATAATCAGAATTTGAAGCAGTAGCAGCTGCAAGAGAAGGTCATATGGCCAATAAAATATTTCTGTTATAGCTCATTTCCATATTTACCAGAATGAAGTTGGCCAAATCAAAGCGCCAAAAGGACAAGAATTTGAAGCGAAAAGCGTCTGATAGAATATCGCGCATATTCTTGACAACGCGACGCATGGGCTTGGCCAGAGCAGAGCTCTGAGCCAGTCTTTCGCTGAGACACGTCCAGAAACGAAGGCGCTAGAAGTGAGTATGTATTAAGAGTCAACACCATGGGCATCAGTCCAATACTCACCTGTTGCTCCAGCAGCGTTTGGGCCAGCAGCAGGCAGGCATAGTCGCAGCCAATGCAGGCGTAGATGCAGGCGTTGCCCGCATAGAAGACGCGCTGCTGGCGATCGCTGAAGAGGATGTGCCAGGTGCTGCTGTAGTAGACGTAGCTGTAGAAGCCGAAGAGCAGGCAATGGGCATTGAAGCCCAGGAGCAGCAGCAGCGAGTGTTGCATGGACTCGAAGAAGTCGCTGAAGTGCTTGGCCAGCAGCTGCAGCTGCTCGCACTGGCTCAGCAGGTTGTCCAGGTGGGTGGGCGCTGCGGCTGGATCTGGGGCATTGCTGCCACCGGCCACCAGCTGCAGCTCGGTGCGCACCTGGCTCAGGGTCAGCAGCTCGTCCACGTCCGTTTGCAGCTGCGCCAAGCGCTCACGCGTCAGCCAGGCGAAGATGTTGTAGAAGCGCAGGGCGCCAGCGAGCACCAGATGGGGGAGGAAGAGCGCGGCTCCGATCATAATGTCCTTGAGCGGCGGTAGCTTGAAGTCCATTTCGTAGCCAATGTACAGGCCAAAGCTGAACAGCACGACGAACGTGGAGCCGAGCAGGCCGTAGGCAATCAGTTCCTTCACCACAGAGCGACGGCCTGAAAAGCTCGTCATGGGCAACGACACGGTCAGCTCGTTGGCCACGCCCACAGCGCGCACAGAGGCGTAGACGGCATAGCTGAACACCTTGACGCTGAGCAGCAGCTGCAGGCGCGTCAATCCGGACAGAAACGGGGAGACGTCGAGCAGCGTCTTCAGCACCGCCGAGCTCTGAAAATGCTGAGCGAAGCAGGCGGCATAGATGCAGGCCAGCACGAAGACGTTGACCACACCTGGCAGCGATATGCGATAGCGCTGCTGCTTGGAGTCGAACCAGTGCATCTGGTAGCCCGTGAGCAGGAGCAGCACATTGGCGGATCGCAGCACGCGCAGATTATTCATGCCAGAGCAGTTCAGCGTAACCAAACCCGAGCAGAGCGAACCTTTGACTGGCTTTGGCTGGTGTGCCTCATGACACAATTTCAGGTCTTATCTCTGCAGCCAACTGTGACAAATATCCCAAAATGTTCAAACACAACAATGGAACACAAGTGAAGCGTCAAGCGTCGCTCAAGCTCAATCATCACGAGCTTGTCTATGTATGGACTACTGTAGTGGGAATCTACTTTGGAGTATTTACATGTGTGGCTATTTATAAATACGAAATATCATCATGATCAGGCATTTAAAGCGTACTGAGAGAAATTATATTTTAATTACTGAGGCTTTTTACATAGGCAGTTAAAAATATTATTACCATTAGCATTACTATTCAGGCATAGCCAAAGACTATAGCTTTGCTTGTTTGCAATCTGTATTTTAGTATTTGTCAAGTCAATGTAAACAAAATTATTTTGATGCTGAATTCTAAATGTGATTTCAGCAATTACTTTATAGGCCGTGTATGTATGTATATATTTATAAAAATAATGGTAAATTAATTTATATGAAATTTTCTGAGAAGTTTTTGTAGAAGAAAAAATCAGGCCTAAGAAAAATATTTTTCAAGAAATATATAATTGATCTATAAGGAATGCGAGTTAAATGAAAATCTGATAATACAAAATGCAAAAAAAAAAAAAAATATATATATATATATATATTAATTTGATTGTCATTATATACTTAACATTTTTATTTAAATTAAATTGTTTCCAATTCAATGACAAACACAAACTGTATCAGATATGCTAAACAAATCTTGGGCAATGCAAATAGATATGATGCGCTGCTGATGATTACTTAAGTGAAGAGCCAAGTAGCTCTAAGGGCGGCGACTTGAATGAGAATTGCGTATAAAATGCCGTTGTTTGGCCGTGGAGTCAACAGGTTAAGCGAATGCCCTAAGAAAAGTCGTAAAGTTTCGGCAAAAAACAAAGAATCAACGGCAGCTCAGTAGAGGCGCAGCTGCAGCTGGGGCTGGTAGAAATTTCACATATTCCTAATTAGAGCGTGGATGCAGCATGTCGAGTGCGGCATTGCTCAACATCAAACGCCTCGAGCTGGGCGTCCGTGAGCAAAGCCAAACAGTCGGCTAATGGGAATAGAACGCGCCTCCGCGAAGTCTGTCAACAGCAGATAGCGAAGGCTCTGATACAGCTACCTATTGTGGACTCAGACACCAATTCAGTTTCAGTTTCAGGTGTGTGTGTGTGTGTGTGGGAGTGTGGGTGTGGCTGCAGGTGCTGCGCGAGTGTCAACACAGAAATTGGAAACAATTATAAAAGGCAGCGCCGACGTCTTACGTACTCAAATATTTGCCAGTTTGTAAAATCTTAGAAAATGCACCAGATTCGTCGCCCCCCCTCCCTCCATTGCAATGCATTGCTCCATGCCTCATGTGCAATGTTTAAGCAGCCAACGACTCCGCAAAGCGCAAACAAACTGAATGTGAAACACATGAAGATTCTAGACAAAGGCGTAATTATATGCATATCCAAGAGCTGATAAGAAAAATCATTTGAGCCCTGGCAGAATGTATATGAAATATAATAATTACAGAAGAATTAAATCGACTTGGCCGCTCCAATGATGCGAAGATAATCCACTGAATTTTGGTTGTTCTAATGGAAATACAAAATATTTAATTTTTGACTATTAAAAAACATTTCAATTAATACTTATATAATATTTATCTCTTATGAACATATTTTAAAGCTGAAGACAAAAGTATTAAAACTCTAGATTTATTAAAAATAATTCCGCAATGAAAACATATTTTAGTATGTGGTAAAAGACAAAATATATTTGCATTAACTTTAATTAGCAATACTTTTTAATCCAATTCAGGTTAAAGAAAAAGTATATATTGATAAATAAAAAATGTTACGAGATATGAGAAATTTATAAAAATTAATTTAAGTTTAAAATATGCAAAAGAAAAAATATATTCAAATTTATTTATTATACATATATATACATACAATATTTATATATTATATTTACTGAAATGTTAGCTTAAGATATTTTCTAAAATAAAATATGAACTACCCAATTTTTGGTTGCTTGAAAGGCGGATAAAGTCCATTTGGTCAGCGGGTTTACAATTATCAATCAGTATTAAAGACTCGCACGGGGTCTGGGCGCTCGTTTACAAGCCATAACTCTTGGCTGCCCACACATCCCAGGGAGAAGTGGGGGAGGCGGGGCTGTTTTACCTTTTTGGCTGGCGGCAAAGTCATAATTCAATAAATAAATGCAAGGATGACATGTGGACAGCGCCAACATATCGCATCGAATGCACTCAGATGCGCACGGCACAGGAGGCTGGGGGGAGGATTGGCGGGATTGGGCGGCTGAATAGCTCGACGCATCCTACGAATGAATGAAGTAAAATTTACGATCGTCCATTCGTTAAGGAAAACAAAGGGAAGCCCCAAAAAGAGGGCGTGGTTGCGCGTGTGTGTGCGCTGTGATTATATGCAGTCTCGCGGAAAAGATGCCACAGCAAGTGGCGTATGGAATACGTTAAGCCCCGCTCACTCCATCACTCACCCCAGCATCCTGGGAGCACAGCCAATGCAAATCTATTAACGTGTGCCCACTCGCACGGGGACATGCGTCAACTGCTGCTGGGGCTGCTCCGGGCTGCAGGCGGCGCATGCACTCAGCAGCTCAGCCCTTGCACAGTCACGCAGCGCGCTTTGATGGCCATCAGTTCCGCAGGATGCAAGAAAAAAAATCAAAAAGAAATCGGTAACAGGTAACAAAGTAGGGTTAGGCATGAAAGTAAATGAATGGAATAAATTTGTTGTGGAATAAATTTATTCTGAAACATTTTTAAATTCCTATAAAAAAGTTAAATTAAGTTAAGAAACTAATTTTAAAACAATAAATTAATGTACAGAAATATGATTTAAATATTTTTAAGATTTAAGAAAAATGTTTTAATAAAAATATATATATTATATATTATATATAAATAGTAAGATCTTTCGAAGTAATTGAGATAAATTTAAAAATATTAATAGAATTTAATTTATAATTATAAGAATAATACTAGTATTTAATAGTAATACTACAAAATTTTTATGTTTTGAAAAATATTTTTTTTTATTTTATTTATTTTTTTTTTTTTTTAATTTTTTTCTCAATGTTTTACAAAATTTCCGATAATTTACTTTTAACGAAAAGTTAATAGGAATATCCAGTAAAGTGAAGAGAGTTCAATTTATATCAGATTTTTTTCAGCGTGACTACCCCTAATGTAAACATGGGAAAATTTATTGGGAAATGAGAAGTGGCTTTACCGTTACCCATTTGGCTGTTAAATGCGATGCTGACGATGATCCAGTTCCAGTTCCAGCGCCAGTTCCCAGTTCCCAGCTCCCAGTTCCCAGTTCCCAGTGTCAGTCGCGTGGTAAGAAATTATGATGCATTTTTATGGATTTTCGATGTTTTTGCAGCGTGCAGTTTTTTGCCAAGGATTATGTTTCGTCAATGTTCATGTGTGTGTGTGCGAGTGTGTGCGTTTTTTGTCAAATGTGAAGCATCCTGTGCGAGCCTCTAGCTGATGCTCTCATTGGTTTGTTTTCGTTGTTGCAGCAACTGATTTATGCTTCTTGACGGACGGTTTGCGCTTTTCTGGTTTCGGGCAATGCAAGTAGCCAGTTGCCATGCCCCCGCCCCCATTCGACCCACCAATCGTCAGCGCCCACCCTTTGGAGTGCAGCAAAAAATCAACGCGAGCGCAGGCAAAAAAATTTATGCATTTTCATTGATATGCAAAGCACTGCAATCGGTCGCATGGGCTTGGGCTGTGAAGGGCGGCAGAGGCAGAGGCAGAGGCGGAGGCAGAGGCAGAGGCAGCGACAGCGGCCATCGAAGATGAAGAAGAGGCTGAACTTGTGTGCGCGTTTCCGTTTCCGTTAGCAATGCAACCGAAGCGGGCGTATGTGAGTGAGTGAATGTGCGAGTGCGAGTGTGTGTGTGTGTGTGTGTGTTTGTATGTGGTGCGTACGTAGTTGGACATGTTTGGCGTATTGTCGAATTGCATAATATGCACTTTTTCATCGGGCATCCGCAGAAATTTACAGCCCTACACACATCGATTTATTGCCTGACAATTGTGCCGAATCCAGCGCAACAATGCGAATGGAAAATGCCATCGAATGCCAATGGATTTGTGTCCTGTTCAGTCGTCCAAATGGCGCCTGCTTCAGCTCCAGCTCCAGCTCCAGCTCCAGCCTGAGGCCTGAGAAGCCCCAAACTGAGGCTGAGTTATGAGTGCTGCTGCCCAGTCGATTGAATGGATTCTACATGCAACTGCTCTTGTTGTTGTTGTTGTTGTTGTTGTTGTTGCTGCTGCAGTTGTTATTTTTTGGTCAAATTCCATCAACGAATTTCAATAACAATTTCCCTTGCTGGAAACGATCCGTTGTCCAACATCACAGATATCCATCCATTGACATTCGCAATTCGCGTGAAAAATAATGTTTTTAATATTGACAAACGTGAAAAATGTGAAAACAATAATCATAAATTTTTATTAACAACAACAGCAACAACAACATCAGAGCGAAATTTCCCAGTGCCAAATGCAGCTGCCAACTGCTCGCAAAAAGTAATCACATTCGTGCCACGCCCCTTTTAGAGTTGAGTTTTTTTCTTGATGGACATTGATTGTTTATGTTTGTATTTATTGAATCATAGTTGATAGAAGCTATTGAAATGCGTTCAATGCATTCAAATAGAAAGAAAAGATGGTAAAATTAACTACTACTACTACTAATATTTTTACTATTACTGCTACAATTATTACTAATATCATTACTGTTAATAATTAATAATTAATTTTCTACTTCTACTATTACTACTACTATTTCTACTACTATTACTACTACTTCTACTACTACTATCACGACTATTTCTACTATTATTACTGCGACTACTTCTACTATTTCTACTACTATTACCAAGACCATTTCTACTATTACTACGACTATTTCTACTATTATTACTACTACTTCTACTATTATTACTACTACTTCTACTACTATTATTACTACTACTTCTACGACTATTATTACTACTACTATTTCTAATACTAATACCAAGACTACTATTACTACGACTGTTTCTATTATTATTACTACTAAGTAGAAGTCTACTACTACTACTACTACTTCTACTACTATCACTACTTCTACTACTACTATTATTGCGACAATTTCTACTATTATTATTACTACTACTACTACTACTTCTACTACTATCACTACTTCTACTACTACTATTATTGCGACAATTTCTACTATTATTATTACTACTACTACTACTACTTCTACTACTATCACTACTTCTACTACTACTATTATTGCGACAATTTCTACTATTATTACTACTATTACTTACTATTACCTGCTTCTACTATCTACTACTACTAACTTTCTATTATCTACTACTATTATTACAACTACAAGTAATACACTATTCCTATTACTCTTACTAACATTAGTATTACTTTTACAATTACTACTACTATTTCAACTAACTCTTATTATATTACAACTACTGTTTATACTACTTACCATACTTACTACTATTTCTATACTCTTACAATTACTTACTAATAACTATTTCCTATACATACTCTTACTACTACTAATATTACTATTACTACTAACACTACCTTTCTTACGAATAACATGAAGAAAGTGCATTTGATTGATATCAATATACTTTTCGAGATCTCGCAGGAGCTAGCTATAATGCTGTGATTCGTTCTCCTCAAGAATATTCACAAAGTTCGATATGTTTCTGCATTTCAATTGCACACATATTATAAGCCCTAATATCCATTCCCGAAAATCTGCTTATGATTATGCTCTTATGTGTATTATAGCTATCGCATTATCATTCACGACCCATTAACAATCTGCGAGTTATTAGAGGCGACAAAAAAAGGAGTTGCCATTCAGCTGTGGAATGCCGTTTGTCCAAATACTATGTAAAAACGCTGTCCAAGAAAAAAGGAGAGAAAAGAGTGAGAGGTGAGAGAGAGAGAGAGGGAGAGACTGCCGGACAGCGTCTTGCGACTCCTGTTGGAGACGCGTTCCAGAGCACATCATCATCGTAAATCATGGTGGGGCTTTTGGTGGCTCGCACTGGACATTTCGGTTGGTGGACACAGCACAGAGTGGAGTCTGGACTCTAAACATAAAAATAAATAAACGCTAGGCTGACAGGCGGTCTTGGGTCCAGGACGTTTTGTTTGTTCGTTCGCTCTTTCGTTTGTTTGCTTGTTGTGCTCTGGCGCGAAGCTCGGCGAGAAATGCAGCACACAAAAATTTCATTGGATCGCATTTTTGCTGCTGCTGCTGCTGCTGCTGCTGCTTGCTGCTGTTGCTGTTGTTGCTGCAGTCAAGAGTTTGGCCGAGCTGTGAGCAACATGAGGATGTGCTGCTGGCAGAAGGGCGCGCGCACTCAAAGTCGGGTCTCGCCCAGCAAAGGATTTCATAAAAATTGCGCAATTTAAAATGTCACAACATAAATTCTGTTTGCGTTTCTTTATGCAGCAGCAGCAGCAACAACAACTACAACAACAACGGGAGCGAGGCGCAAAAGGCACAATAAGTATTAAATTTTGTTAGAAGGACCTGCGCTGGAACAGCGACAGCAACAGAGTGTGAGAGCGAGAGAGAGAGAAAGAGAGATGTGCGTTTGCAAAATGTCCTTCGACGCAAAGACAAAGCAACAACAACAACAACAAGAGTGAGTGGGCCAAGTGGCTGCAGGACAACTGTGGAGGGACGCTGACGCCGCTGACTGGCTGTCGAGCTGAACTCAACTGAACGAGGCGAAACAAAAGAAATCCAAAATGCACACAAAACCGCGCGCACAGGACACGGGACACAGCCCTGGCACAGGACACACAGGACGCAGGACAACGCGGCGTATGCGCAGCGCCTTTGCTCTGTCTGTTCCCATGGCCAAGTATCTGTCTCTGTGTGTGTGTGTGTGTGTGTGTGTGTGTGCTCGCTCGCTCGTTCGGGGTGCCTCTTTGGTGGAGGCAACGCTCCAACTGGCGCTTGCAGTGCTCCGGCTCCTTCTGGTCACTCCGCTGCTCGTCAGCAACATCAGCCGTGTCGTTCTGCTCGTCCTCCACGGCGTCGTCATCGTCGCCCGCCGGAAACGAGCCGACATTCTCGACATCCTCAACAGCGCCGACATCGCCATCGCCCATCGTCGTCGTCGTCGTCGTCGTCGCTGCTGTCGTCATCGTAAGTTTTCGTCTGTTTGTTTGTTGCTTCTTATATATATTTTATATATATGTATATCTTCTTTTTTTTTACCTATTTTGTTATATTTTTTTCATGCCACGAATCTGATGCTTTTGTTGTTGCATTTATTGGCGTTAACAAGCACTGAAAGAAAATGAGATTTGATTTGCAATTGAAGGGAATACTTTACATTGTACAGAGGTCTTTAGGATACTTGAAAGGATTTGAGTAGCGATTATTTTTGATTTTTTAATTGATAATAGAATGCATTTAATTGCTTAAATATAAAATCACAGCAGAAAGAGCGAAATATGTAAAATATTTTGAATTAAACTTGGATAAACCTTTCCATGCCTTATAGATTAATATGGCCGTTAATTATTTCAAGCTTGAAGCCAATATAATATGATAATAAGAAAGAAAATATTTATTTAAATATTTATAATTAATTAAAAGAGTTAAAAAAACAATATTTTTTGCATCATTCTTATATAAATAATTCGGTAAAACTTGCATAAAAATAAACATAAATATACAAGGTACATATATTTATATTTTCCAGAAAGGCTTTTTATTCTGCACGAACCCTTTGGGTTTTTGATATCCCGAAAACGCACCAATTATTGTGCTAAATAAATTTGTAAAATATGTATATATATATGATTTTATCTATATATACATATTACTAAAAAATAATATAAAATTTTTTATTTTTGATTCTCTCTTAATTTTTTGTTTCTTTGTTTTATTTATTTATTTATTTTTTTTTTTTTTTTTTGCAGTGCATGCGAGCTGTGCTTAGTTCGTCAGTGACATAAATCAGGGCAGAGCTGCGTCTCACAAGCCCTATGTGTGTATGTATGTGTCTCTACTTGTGTGTGTGTGTGTGTGTGTGTGTGTGTGTTTGCTTGGACTTGAAGCAACGCCCATTGTGCAACACTTTCAATTTTTTTGTTGGTTTGTCTCCGTTTTGCTGCTATTTTTTCATGATTTTGTTTTTATTTTTGTTTATTTATTTTATTTTTTCAGTGTAGATTTGTTGTATTCATCGTGTTTTGTTTGCTTTTAATTTCTGTTGGTTGTTTTGCGCAACGATTTGTGTCGTGTGGGGAGTGGCTGCGGTGCCCTTCTGCCTCTGCTGCTGCTGCTGCTGCTGCTGCTCTGCCATCAACATCAAAACGAGTGCGAAGTTGTCCCTCTGCCTTGACTCCACTTTTTGGAGCTGTGGCCAACAGCAAACTTCAGCTGCTGCTGCTGTTCCTGGACATAATCGCGTCTGCATTATTGGTTGATGTTTGTTGCTGCCTGCATTTCTTCTTCTTCTGCTGCTGCTGCTGCTGCTGCACTCCGTCGTCTCTTCTACTTTTTTACATAGAGAGGACACAGGCGGACCCCAAAAGCGAGCATTTGCAACACTTTTATCGCTGCAGTTGGCGAGGGGGGACGCGCAGGGGCGTCGAGCATAAATATTTTGTTTACTTGGCCAGCTCACTCACCCCCTGCCCCTCCCCTGGCCGTGTAGCACCTTTTGCTTGTTTTGCTGTGTCGCTTCTATCATCGTGCAGTTGTTTTCCTTTTTGAAGATTATGTGTGTTTTGTTGCCTGACAGGGATCAGCATAAAATGCTGCAAGCTGAGCTTTTTTCCGTTGCCCCTACACACATTTTTTTACCGCTCTCTCTCTATCTCTCTTCCTCTCTCTCTCTCTGGCTCAGTTCTTCCCACTGTTTGCACTGTTGTCCAAAAGGTGTTTGCGAGTGTGTGTGTGTGTGTGTGTGTGAGTTGTCTCCAAATGGAAATTACACACGTATGGGCGCGTATGTCTCATGCTCGTCCCCACCCCCCCTCGGCGCAATGCAAACAGCAAAAACGGGTTAAATGCTGTGGCGAATTTGTAATTAGAAATTGTCGCTTGGCGCATTTCATTCTGTTTGCTTGAGTTCCCATCCCTCTCCTACTCCCCTACCATTTTTTCCTTCTCTCCTGATATGCCAGTCACCTTCGGCTGCCCTCTCTCTCTCTCTTCCCTAGTTGTTTCTACTCACAGATTTCTCTTGCCTTAAATATTTTATTCAAGTTTAGTTCCCATTTGTAATTACAATAAACTTGTCCATTGTTTCGCTTTGGTAACTTTATAAATATGAAAAATATATTTTTATATGTGTGTTGGAGTGTGAAAGAAATGTCCAAAAGACAAACAGAAGCTCTGAAAATATAATTTATATATAGCAAAAGTCAGGTCTAATAGAAGATTGTAGAAAATTTAAATATAATTCACAATAATGTGAACTGCTGCACTGAGGTAAGTCCGATTTATGATTAATATTTTTACAATTACAGAAGAACTTTTAAATATCTGTAATATCCTACGAGCAGCAGCTCTATCTTCTCAATAATTTATATATATATCTATGTATATCCTAAGATGAACATACAATTGAATATAAGTTAGGTCTTAATTTGATGGTCTGTATATGTTTGACGATATTCTAGCATATTAATAGCAATAGCTTAATATAGATAAATTCAGACACAACAACATCCCATTCGATATGTCCTATCGTATAGTTAAGTTACTCAGACAAATCTGCTCTAATAATACAACGATGATTAGGACGATCGTCGGCTTACCATCATCAAGTCAAGGCATCGTGAGATCGCACACGAATGAATAAGATTAGAGAGGAGTACAGACGACGAAACTGCTGCTCATGAACTTAAATGTTAAACTCAATGTAGGTCGCTAGACCCAAAAGACTGCATATAGGAAATGTCAATCAATTTATTTTGTTTAATTTAGCTCTAGCTAAATCAATTTATTAAGAACTAAATTATATTTTAAAGTACAAGACTTATGTTAAATAAGTATTTATATGTATTTAAGAGACAAACAATTATGTTTTGTTAATTTTACCAATTTTTTATATTTATATAAATTAAAAAAAAAAATGTACATAAATTAATAAGTGTTTCTTTTTTTTTTTTTGCCTTTTTCGAGCAAAATGTTTTGATTATGAATATGAATATGAATGCTCGTAATTATCTTATGATTTACAACTGGCGAATGAAGTATATGTGTACCTCCTCTTGCTGCTTTCACCTCACACTCTCTCTCTCTCTCTCATTCGCTTTCCCTCTCTTACGCAGTGACACCTCGACAGCGTGAAGCATCCTCTCAGCGATTTATTACTCATTCACTAGCAGTTTTTCATTTCTCTCTCTTTTTTCAATATTTTCATTTAACTATTTACGTGTTTCACCCAAGGGGATGAAAAAAAATAAAAAAGGAAAATTATGTCTTCATATGGTCTGGAAAAATGATTACAGCGCCGCCAGCTGCAATTGCTGAACATTGAGGCAGGTTGTCCTTAATATATATATATATGTATATACAATACATTTATATACACGGCATGTATATATGTATATCTGGCTCATATCTGGGCATTCATTCGTCTGGGGTTTTCATTATTCACAGCGTGAATTTATAGCTGGGTCACATTTAATGCTGATTTTTATGCCTCGCTTATAATGTTGTTTTTATTCTCAACTTTACGATCATAAATGTCGAAAAGGGGTTTGATTTATATCACAAACTTTTGTACTTTCCCCCACTCTGTGGACTCCTAGGCACAGCAAACCGAGGAAATATGTTTAAAGAACTCGCAAATCGTCGACGTTGCGACACCACAGCGAACACAATTCAATCTGCGAAAAGCCAACTTAAATCTATATATCAAAATTGACAGGCTATAAAAAGAGCTGGGAGCTTTTAAAAAAACCCTACTCTAACTATACTTTATGTCTTTATTTATTTACTATACTATACTTTTCTTGTATAATGGGTCCTTAGCATTATTGCCCCACTAACACTCTTAATAATATAGGAAATCGCAGAGACGGTGCTTTAGGTCTTCGTCGAAAAGTCGAGATCAAGTAATATTTTTCTTAGGCCTTTAGAAAGCTATCTATAGGAATTATGTTCAACATGAATATGAGTTTTGTAAAATCTCGTCTCTTTCGGATTTGTCAAAGAGATGTCTAAGGGTACCCCAGCTGCACAGCATCAGAACAGAGGAGAAACTGTAATAAATTTCTTCAGATTTCGTTATTTTTTCTTAAGCAGAACGTAACCCATTCGATCACAACTCGTAGGACTGTCGAAGTACTTGATAAACTATCCAAATACGATCCATTGCAAAGAGTCCTTCCGGAGTGAACTTAGAGAGTTTCAGTTCTGTCCTTAGGGCTTATCATTATATGACTATAATATTATATCAATTCATATTGATATCAATTTCAATTACTCATTTTATACAATCCAATAAATCCCTAAATTAATTAGTCTAAATCAATATATCTCAAAGCAGTCCGCTCTCTCTATCAGCCATCTGAGCTGTGCTTGAGCCTACAGCTAAGCCTTCGACTATGTGAGTTATAGAACACTTAAAGTGCAATCATCTGGTATTCCTTGGCAGCCCAAAGAAGCTGCAGGCAATACCCAGTCTGACGTCGCCTCCTGCAGGATCACAGCTCGCGGCGACTTTGTTTATGGCTGCAACTTGTCCTGCGGGCGGAGCGCGGCGGTCGGGCGGGTCTGCTCGAGTGGTTGGCAGTGTCAGTGTCAGTGGATGCCAGGTGCCATATATTTGCCACGCCCACCCCGACGCCGAGCGCATCTTGATGACGACGACGACGACGACGACGACGAGCAGGAGGAGGACATCCTCATCATCGTCTTTGGGCCCCGTCTCAGCCATGCAATGCCCTGATCTATGGACTCTGGCATGGCAACGTTTTCGTGTTCGACTTGGGATGGATGTAGGTGCGGGGGGAGGCCAGGGGCAGGAGCAGAGTTTTTCTGCTCCTCCAACTTGCAATTTATGTGCATCCCACATGGAGCTGGCGCAGTCGCTGCCTCTGTCGCTGTCGCTGTCTCTGGAGCTGCGCTCGTCCTTGTCGCGCTTTGCTGGCTGTGGTAGACGACGTTTTTGCTTTGTTTTCGTATTTATGGATTTTCATTGGCGCAACGAGCGCGCCCGGTGCAGGCGAGCAGCGACGTTGTGTCAAAACGCAAATGATTTATTGAACTGACAGCCAGCAGTGAATTTTGTCGAGTCAAGTCGCAGGACAACGATGCCACGATGCAGCCAGCCAGCCAGCCAGCCAAGCTGAATGCGACACCGATGAGTACAAGGACGAGTCGGTGAGTGCCTCAGGCTCCGGTCCCACAGGTCCTGCCAACGCGCCTCGGCTACACTTTCTAGTTGTGCCCGCCATTTCTTGTTTCGATGTTGTTCGCTTTTTTGCTGCAAGCCGAGATTGGAGGGCGGAGCTGCTGCGCCCGCTGCTGCTCCAGCTGGTGTTGCTGTTGCCTCGCTCAACTCAACTCAACTGAAAACTGAGCGCAAGAAATGGCACCGATGTGAAATGAAGTTTTGATTTAGTTCAAAATTTTTATCAAAAGAAACGCGTTCCTGCTGCTGTTTTCCTTTACTCTCTACACCTCTCTTCCTGCCTCTCTCTCTCGCTCTGTCTCTCTCGCTCTCTCTCGCTCTTTGCCTCTCTTTGCTCGCTCGTTTCATGCAGTTTTTTCTAATAAATCACAGCATGGGTTGTCTCTGATATGGGCGGGACCTTTCGGGCGTAATGGAATTTTGATTTATGCCCCGACCAGCCATAATGCAAAAGTTCTCACAATAACCGTGGCAAACACTTGGAAATTCTCTGAAATAATACCCATACCGATAGACGTATACGTAATGCTTGCACAATATTGATTGCGCAAGCATTCTGATAAAAACTCTTAATTGCCACTGAAATGGATTTATTTTGTGTCTCTTTTTTCTCCACCCTCGACAATTCGATTTCAGACCAACATGCAAAGCTACTAGAGTCCATTTGATGCTGAACTCGAGAATTTTCAAAATTTTCTATATTTATTTTAATACATATATGTATGTATAAATGGAATAATTATGTCAGTCAAGCCTAAGACTTAACCTAACCAATTGAAATTCTAACTCTAAACAATTTGAAATTATTTCAGACTTTTTATACCCTGAACCCATTGAAAATGGGAAATCAGGGTATAATGGTTTTGTTAAAAGTATGTAACAGGCAGAAGGAGGCGTGGCAGACCCCACAAAGTATATATATTCTTGATCAGGGCGACAAGCTGAGTCGATTTGGCCCTGTCCGTCTGTCTGTCCGTCCGTCCGTCCGTCCGTCCGTCCGTCCGTATGTATGAACGCGTCGATTTCAGAAGATATAAGAGCTAGAGACTTCAACTTTTTTTTAAAATGTCCGTATATATCACGCGCAGATCGAGTTTATCACTAAAAAACGATAACTCATTCCGATATTTTTTTATCGATAAAAAACCTTATCGAAGATCAGTTTAAAAATTATATCTCCTACATCTTTCAAGCTAGAGTCTCCAAATTTAAAATGTATACTAAGATGAATTTTATACAATTTCGGTTTTTGTTAAAATTTACCCCCCACCCCTAAATCCACCCCCTCACCCTCATCTTTGTAAAAGTCGTATATCCTTCGGTATACACATACATGTAAACATTATAATTATGTTCTGAAAGTTTCATTACGATCGTACGTCTAGAAATTAAATTATTCATCAAATAAGTTCGTTCATAATCATTATATTGCCACACTGCAGCGCAACCCAAGCGCAATCGCCTATATATGTGTGTGTGTGTGCGTGTGTTTGTTTGTATGTGTATGTGTGTGCGTGTATTTGTATGTATGCGTGTGTGTTTGTGTGTGCGTGTGTGTTTGCTAATTATTTTTGAAATATCAGTTGCTTGTAGGGTTCAGGGGATCTCGTAGTCGAGCAGTCTCGACTAGAGCTTTCTTACTTGTTTAGACTCGAATTGGGTTTTGTGAGAGTATAGATATTATGTGAAAGATCATTAGCTATAAGTTCTTATTAAAAATTATTAAAAAATAAAGTTCTGAATTTTTTAATTAGAATTAATGGAAGGAACAAACATGTATATTCACTTTTTCTCAAATTTTTTATAGTTCAAATATTTTTAATATTTTTTTATGATAATTGAATTGTTTTTAAATCTTCCAAAATAACTTTGTATTTAAATTTTGTAATTTTTTTTTTTTTTTTTTTTAATTTCTTAATTTTTATTAAATTACTTTGCTGTTCGAAATAAGAACACGTATTTGAATAAAATTTTTATGTTCTAAAATTTCTTATATTTTTTTAAAAGATTTTTTCTTACTTGAAACTGTTTTTTAAGTTTTAAAAAATATAGAAAATTTTTAATGCATTAATGCACAGAGATAATTTGAAATCCATATCAAGTATCCATCTCCCCAGTCATAAACCAATTTTTGTCTATATTTTTATATATATTTTTATATATTATTATTTTTATATTTAATATTATTAAAAGTATCCTTTTTATATATATTATTAAAATGATTTATATTTTATAAAACTAAAATAACTCCATTTGTTTTAAGATCCCGAGCTTCATAAGAGTCCCGTAATCAAGCGCTTGGCACTGGATCGGATTGTCCTATTGCTGTTTGTGTGTACAAAACTTTTACTCACTCAGCCGGCCCCTGCTCCCCCCTTCTCGTGGCACTAAATGAGCATGTGAAAATCTCAGTGTGTGTGTGAGGACATTCTGGCTGTGTGTGTGTGTGTGTGTGTGTGTGCGGGTGGGTGGGTGTGTGCTCATCAGTGCGCCATACGCTTGCCATATCCTGTGGCATGCATAAAGAAAAGTGTAATAAAATTTGATTTATTGTAGACAAGATTCGAGTTGGATATGCTGTTCGCTCGCTCTCTCCATCTGTGTGTGTGAGTGTGAATGGGTTTGTGTGTGTGCATTTCGCATGCTCATTCGCTGCTGCTGCTGCTTCTGTTGCTCCTGCTTACACGCCTGCGTCCTCTGGCCTGGCCCATCGGATGGCAATGGCAGCCATGTCTTCCTCCTTGCGCCGAGTCTATCCGGCGAATGAAGCGTCGGAATTTACGTAGCCACCCACATGCCAGCATGCCACCGTGCCACCGAGCCATCGTGCCACCGTGCCACATGGCAACTGGCAACACATGACAACACGAGCAACTGGCAATGGCGCCTCAGCCGCCCCCTGTGCGACTCATGCATCATTCGTCTAGATATCATCCATCTCGTTGCTGGCGTTTACCTCGGCACATTACCCACACCGGATCCACACACACACTAACACAGAGAAAGAGAGAGCCGGTATCCTTCAGCCCCCTCCTCCTCGTCCTCCTCCTCCTGCTGGCCGTCCTACAATCGCATTCACATTTTCTGACACTTTGCAAAAGTTTTGCTGTTCGCACTGCAGGCGCTTCTCCCACTGCCACGCCTCCCGCTCCACCGCCTCGCACCGCCCTCCTGTCTGTATGTTAGTCTCATTAGTCCTCTCTGGTGGTGGCTAATGGAAGGCGTTGCTTTCAGCTGTCTGCGTATGTTTTTTGCTACGAATTACTAAAATATACTTATGTACATTTATCTCAAGCAATTCATTTTTTTTTCTCTCTCTCTCTCCATCTAATAACCGGTCTATGTCTGCCTATCTCTCTCTCTCTCTCTCTCTATCGCTCTCTCTTTCAGTTTAAAAACATATCTTAACGAATTCAGCTGGCTGCTCTTATAGAGAGCTACAAATTCACGTCCACAACTTAAAGCGTTCACTTTACTAATTAGTCTAATCAGATTTACAGTGTTTTTTTTATAAGACAGTCACTGACTATGCAACATAAAACATTGTCAAACCAGAGATTGAACTATTATAATGTATAGAAACTATTTGAAGCATACAAAATTGAATATCTACATGCAGCTAAAAATATATAGCATATATCTCAAGTAGCATTTCTCTGTTTCACATAATCGATAACTATTTTAATTTCTATGAATTCGATCACAGTAAATAGATATTAGATAATACCATGATATTAATATGATCATAATTTGGAATATCATTCATGAACTCTTCTCAAGTATGATAGATATTCGACCACATTTATAAGCTGAATCTATCTTTGTTTATCAAAAGTCTTATTGATATATCATGTCATATATTCATAAAGTAAGGTTTAAAAAACAGTAAACATTTAGGTTTAATTAGAAAACTATTTAAGTAAAACTATTTGATGAATGAACTCTACCGAAACTAGCTTTAAGACTATCAACAACGCCGAAGAAAACTATCTGATAAGAAATGAAACAATATAATATAAGAAAGTTACAATTTAACCCATGTCAACTCTAATATAGATTAGGTCTATGATATAGAATTAGTATATACACAAGGCAGGGCTATAAAAGGATTAGAAATTCGGGCGGGAAACTTATTTTTATCAATTGTCAACCATAAAACTCTTACAAATAAACATGAATTTCAAATAAATATAGTTTGACTTGATATATATATATTTTTATATATACAGAGTATATTCAATACCAAAATCCATTTTCATCCATTTCCTAATAAATCTGTTTATATTCATAAAAATAAAATAAACTTAATTCATTAATGAGCTGGCATTATCTTTTATGTTGTTAGTTATATATTATGTAGTTAAATCTATTACTTTTCATTAAAATAGTAGCTAATTATAGTGCACATATAATTATGCCCAGCACTGTTTTCATTTTATTTTGATTTTATAGCGCATCAAATGCATTTTGCTTTCATTTCTTCTAGACAAAATTTTGATATTTTGCTTTCAACGCCTCGAGCGTCTTTTGTCACACACACACACACACACTAACACACACACGCGCTTATCAAGGCGTTAAGAAGAAGAAGAGCAAACGGCGTACAACGAACAGTGAACCGTTATTTGCGATGCATGACACTTTTTAGAATTTATGTGTTTGTATCTCATTAAACGGAACGAAGGCGGTCGCTATGTATGTATGTATGTATGTGTATGGCAGGCCAGGTAGGCTAGGGTTGAAGGTAGAAGGGGGCGTGGTGGGTGAGCGGGTGGATGGTTTGCTGAGCCGTCAATGTGGCTGAAACAACGCAACAACAACACTGCGGCAGAGGCAGCAAAAAGTTTGCTGAAACATTTTGGCCCAAAAATTATCTCTTAACACAAATGTGACACCAAATGCCACGCCTCCCTCCGCCCACTCCGACGCACGCCTTAGGCGAGATGTGTGTGTGTGTGTGTGAAACACATCATAAATTTTAAGTGAAAATGAATCCTTTGGCAATTGAAGTTTTCGTAGGAGATTTCGTTGGCATTTTGGATCGTCATCAGCGTGGCAATAGATAAGAGCGAAAGAGAGAGAGAGAGCGATACACACGCATGCTGTCAAATAGTGTGTGTGTGGCATCTATGAAGTTCGTATCAGCTCTTGTTGCTGTTGTTGTTGTTGTTGTTGTCGCATCTTAATCCTTTGTTGGCCATAAATCAGCGAATCGCGTTCACATTTTGCGCATGTTCCTGTTCCTGCCACACATCTCTGCCCCTGCCGCGGCCCCGGTCCCTGCCCGTGCCACCCCTTCGACCACCTCAGTTACACAACCATGTGCCACATAATTCAGGTTTAATTAACTCGGCGTGTTTATTAGCAAATATTAGTTTACAATTTGATATGCCATGTTCTGAGATCCACAATTAACTGGGATTTGGTCAGGGGGAAGTCGCCGTCTCGCCCTCCTCTCTTGCCTGTGGACCGGAGGAACATGGGGCTCGACTACCTTGGCAGTGAATTATCAGATTTAGTATCGATAACGGGCATATGCTGGAGATAGAATCCTTAATCCTGAATAATGGGCCTACAATCTATATATTATATTGGAAAAAAATTGAATAAATAAATATACTATATTAAATATATACTATATAATATGTAAATAAACTTTAGTTTAGTTATTTCTGCTAATTACAAGAATTACTAAATTTAGTTGATTTTGTTTACGAATGAAACGTCTGGAATGGAACATCCTTCTAATTAACTTCTATCAGAAAGTGTATTTCAGCTGTCTCAGCGTATAGCCAATTGAACAGGTAATTCCGCCTGTTCCATACTTGGTGCTATCGATAGCACATGAGTTTAAAGATTCCATTCCATTTGTTTCATGTCATGTCTAAGCTGGAATGCATGAAAAACTTTCCTCTACTCTATTGCAATTAAAATGTATCCCAAATGCTCCTCTCTTAAATTCTCGCCAAAGGAATTTAATATTCCATTTCAGTTGTTCCACAGTTCACAGTCTATTTCAATTCCCATTTGTTCCATTTGAAACTGTTGTTCCACTTCCATTATTCCGGAGGCTCAGATCTTTCATTGAATCCATTACTTCGAGTTCTAAGTTCCGACCAAAGCCTATGAAAAACTAAATATCCATTATCATAAAAATAAATGACTGTTATAATAATAATTTCATAAGTGATACCTTGATATATTTATTAAAAAAATCCCATTAAGATGTAAAATAAAATTGAGATTTTGATTTTCGATTTTGATTTTTGATTTTTATTTTTACTTTTTATTTTGTCTTTATTTTTCGTTTCTGTTTATTGAATTCATTTTGCATATCAAGCTGTTCGCTCTCTCTTTCTTCCTCTCCCTCTCTCTTTCACTCTTAATCAAAAGACTTCAATTTGGAAATTGGACAGAAACTAGACTCTGATTGGGATTTGAATTTTTTTTTTAGTTCTTTTTCATTTTATTGCATTTTGTTTAACTTACTTAGGAGCTAGGCGAAAAGGGAAGCAAAAGGAGATTTTCTTGTTCAAGTTTTAAAAATAATATCACAAAAAACTCAAAGATAAGTCGTATATACATACATACGTATATATATATATATATTAGATCTTTATATATAATGTATATAAATTAAATAATTGCTAATGATGTGCTTCTTCTTCTTCTACATTTTGATGGCTGATGAAATGTTTAACATTGTTTTTAAATTTTAGATTTAGTTGTATTTCTTTAGAAGTCTTAGGCTTTAACTTAGGTTAAATATTTATAGTTGAGATTTTAAGTTTGTAAACTTTCATATATATATATATATATATATATATGTATATATTTAGTTGTATTTATAAGTGTATATAATTTCAAATAGTTATATATTGATTTGTATAATTTCTGCGTATACATGGGTTGCTGTGATTACATTTTGATTTGACTTTAATTGTTGTTAATTAAACATATTTCATATATATATTTATCATATCTCTAGATATCTAGTTTATCTGGAAGGAAATTGCTAAGTCGCTAATATTTACATAAACCTACATAATTATTGCCTTTTGGCTTGGTATACATTGATTTTTGTTTGCAAAGGAACAAAATTATATTTTAAAATTGAGTTTTCTATTTAATCTTATTTTTTAAATAAATTTTTTGGTTTTTCAAAATTGTTTTGTTTTTGTTTTTACGTATACTGCGTTGCATTTTTGTATTTACTTAATTTTTATAAATTTAGTTTTAATTTTCTTTTGTTTTTCATATTTTTTTTGGCACGCTTTTTGCAGAGGAATTTTTGCTTTTGCATTTTCATTGAGCCAAAATCGCATAATCCACTCAATAAATCTCGCTCGCCCACTCACTCTCTCGCTCTTTCCCTGTCTGTCTGCGCTCAGTTTTGCGCTCGGACCTGTTTCGTTCGCACTCAATCGAACCCCCACCCATTTGAGTGCCTGCTTTTGTTGTTTTAGTGCTGTGCGGCACCATCCAATCGCATGGGTCAGCTTGTTTTTGCTTTGTATTTTGTTTTTGTGTGTGTTTGTTTTTCTTGTTCATTTTGACGAACTGTTGTCGTCGCCTTTCGTCAAACAGCTGCGCACACTACAGCCGTCTCACTCTTTAGCACGCCTGCAATTGCACTGCACTGTTAATCTGTGTGTGTCTCTGTTACTGGCTGTGTGTGTGTGTGTGTGTGTGTGAGTGCTCTTTGATGGACAGCAGTTCGTCAAAGTGGTGGTAATTGAATTCCAGACGCCTCTCACGCGTGCGAATGCGATGGCATGCTGTGCGAATTGGCAAACGATAAAAACGAAGCACAGAGATGTCAGCGCTGTGACGTCACGCGCACAAACACACACACGCACATGCAGACTACCCCAGACAGCTAGCATGGGGCAAACGGCAACTTGGGGAAATGTTTACCGCCAATTCAGCAAAGTAGGGGAAATGTGGCTGCAGAGAGCGAACGAAGCAGCGAGAGAGGCAGAGAGCGAGAGAGAGCACGTCTGCACCGCGCTCTCTTTGATCAGAAATCAATGCAGCGCTCATCGAAAAGAGTTCCAGCGCTTCTTACACCACGCAGCACAACTGCGAGGCTGAATTGATATTGAATTGTGAGGCGGAGTGCGAGTCTCCTTAGGCGTTCTTCGAGGACAGCTGCTTGGCCAGCTCCGTGTACTTGAGGAACTTGGACTGCGGACTCTCGTCGTAGGGCGACGGCGACGACTGCGGCGGCTGCTGGGCCGGCGTTGCCGGACTGCGCGACGCCGACCGCTTGGGCGAGGCCAGAGGCAGCGATTTCGGCGACTGCGCAGCTGCGGGCGACTTCAGCGGCGGCGTCTCCTCGCCCGCGTCCTTCACGAAGTGCACCTTGGAGAGGTGATGCCGGTAGGCGCCCTTCGACCCGAACGGCGTATCACAGAACGAGCACTTGATGATCGAGTCCACTCCGGCGCCCGCACTGAGCACCGCCTCGTTGCAGGCCCAGCTGAAGGCGACCAAGTCGCTGCCGTTGCCCAGCCCCGCCCCCGAAGCGGGGCCGGACGTGGAGGAGCTGCGCGTATTGGAGGCCGGCGGATCCGTTTTCTCGCACAGTTTCTGCAGCGCGGCCAGGGGATGGGCCTTTGGCTTCTTGCCGTTGTTATTGTTGTTGTTGTTGTTGTTGTTGCTATTGTTGTTGTTGTTGTTGAAGCAATGTCCTGAAAGATGAGGGGAAAATTGAAATAAATAAATGGAAAATGGGGGATTTTCTTAAATTGAGAGATCCCACAGAAATTTGTTGAACTGATCCAATTGGAAACCAATAAGAAAATCGGAGATTGAAATTTATGAGAAGAAATTGAAATAGATGGAAGTATTGCCTTACTGGAAACTAGATTCAATTTGATATCAAAGTTAACCTGGGAATAAATTTTATAATAATTTATTTATTATTCGATTTTCAATTGGCTTAGATAAGTTTTTAATTGAAAGACTAGGCCAGAACTATAGGGAGCTACTACAGGTCCTATATATGCATTTCTGCAATATCAAGAAATTTTCGGAAACTCTTAAGGCTGACTTTCCCTTACCCTTCAAAACGCACCCCGATTCCTGCCCCACTCACCTGTGTTGTTATTGTTCGCCTCGATGCTGCTCAGCTGGTCGAACATGGAGTTGAGGGCCAACAGGCTGCCGCTCTCCGAGAGGGCGGAGCCCGGAACGGGCGCAGCAGGAGGCGAGGGGTTGGAGCGCTCGCTGCTCGCGCCTGGACTCTCCCGGGGATTGCCAGTGGCATGATCCATGCTGAATTCCTTCTTCACGTTGATCAGGTGCCTGCTGCTGGGCTCCTCACCGACACCGGACTCCGGCTCGAGGGGCTCCGACTTGATGATGGTGGTGATGCTGGAGCTGCTGCAGCTGGACGCCGTCGGTGGGGGCAGCGAGGGCGTCGCCATGGCCGTCGAGGCTGGCGTGTCGGGCGTGCGGCGGGGCGTGGCCTGCTGACGGTCCGGCGTGTAGGCGGATTCGACGCGGCTGGCCGAGCTCGACTCGCTGGCGCTGCGATCCCGGGCCGGGTAGGAAGACCTCAGCAGCTGCATCTGCATGGCCTGCGCGTCCATCAGGGGCTTCGTGTAGTCGCTGCTGTCGTCGATGCCCAGGCGCTTCAGGATGCTGGCGCCCAGGGGCGTGCCGGACTCCGGGTAGCCGGGCGCCAGGCGGCCCACGCGCGACTCGAAGCTCTTCTCGATGAGCTGCTCCAGGGCGTTCAGCACGGAGGGCGCTCCGGAGCTGCTGCCCGGCTTCTCCGCGTGCAGCGACATGCTGGGGCTGGAGAGGCGCTGCTGCTGCTGCTGCTGCTGATCCTGGGTGGGCGGGCGCCTGGGCGGGATGGGAATGCTGTCGCCGAGGCACTTGCGGATGTGCTCCACGAACAGAGCCGTCTCGATCTTGCTGCCGCACTTCTCGCACGTGATCTTCGTGGCGGCGGCGAAGTCGCGCAGCGGCTTCAGGGCCGAGTCCAGGCCAGAGCCGCTGCCGGAGCGCTCCAGCTCGAGGAGCTTGCGCACGGGCAGCGACTTCTTGCGCTTCTCGTTGCGCGTCTGCCGGCCGCGCTTCGCCCCGAGTCCTGCTGCGCCGGCCGAGGCGCTGGGCGGCGCTGGCGGCGACACCGACGAGGAGCAGCTGGAGCCCGCCTCCTTGTAGTGCGACAGCTGGGCCATGTGCGTGCTCAGCTCCTTGAGCGTGGCGAACGCCTGGTCGCACACCTTGCACGTCAGCACGGCGCTGACACTGGGCGCGGTGGGCGTGGCACTGCTGGAGGCGGACGCAGAGGCCGAGGCGGAGGCGCCGCCCTGGCCGCCATTGGAGGGCCGCTCGTCGCCGGACTTCCAGGAGATGATCTGCTCCTGGGATATGATGTTGGTGTAGTGCTGCGTCTCCTGCATGTGGCTGGTCATCTCGGCCAGCGAGCGGAAGCTCTGCCCGCACCACATGCACTTGAGGATCTGGCGCGTCTGCTCGGCGCCCTTGCCCAGCCAGACGTCCTGGCCGCGCACCAGCTTCCGGGGCAGCGGCATCGTCTCCTTGATGAGCATGTTCAGCTCGGACTTGGACGAGCTGGACGAGTTGGAGCTGCTGCTGCTCGAGCAGTTCGAGTTGCTCGTGGACGCCGCATTGGCCGACCGCGTCGCCGTCCCCTGCCCGCCAAGCGTCGAGGGCGACGGCACCTGGACACCGCAGTGCTGCGTCTCCTTCATGTGGGTGGTGAGCAGCGCCAGCGTGGCGAAGCTCTGCTTGCACCAGACGCACTTGAAGACATCCTTGGCCGCATCGGCGCCTTTGTTTAGCCAGTGCGACTGCCAGGCGCTGTGGCGTCCTCCTCCTCCTCCTCCTCCACTTCCTGCACTTGCTGCTGCGCCTGCCCCGACTCCTGGCGGTCCTGCTCCAGCTGCTGTCCTGCTGCTGGGCGGCGGCGTCTCCAGGCGGCTCATCTCGCTCATCTTCTCCAGCGCCTTGCTCGCCTCGCTGGGCGCCATCTTGCCGCCCAGCCCCGACTTGGCCGCCACAGCAGCCAGGTAGGGATTTATGGGCGGCACCCAGCTGCCCGGGGGCAGAGGAGACTTGTAGTCGGTGCTGCGCGGCAGCTTGCGCGCAGGCGACTCCTGCTCCAGTCCGGGCGTCTGGCGCTTGCGCGTGCTTACCGAGAGATCCAGTGGCGCCGCTTCCTGGTCCTGCTCCGTCTGCTCCTGCTCCGCCTCCGGCTCCTCGTCGCTGGCGGCGGCTTCGCTGTCGCTGGGCGTGCGCTTCCGGCTGAAGTCCAGAGCGGGCGCCTCCTCCTCCTGCCTGTGGTCCTGCGGCGAGGCCGCCTGCTGCGTGGCCTGCTGCACCAGCGAAGCGGCCGCTGCCAGTGGATTGGTCAGCAGCAGGTGATTCTGTTGCGCCGCCGCCAGGTACGCAGCCATCGCGGCCGACTGCGGCGGCAGCAGCGCAGCAGCCGCCGAGGGCGCCAGCGTCGCGGCCAGCGGCAGCCCCACGGGCGAGGCGGCTGTGGGCGTGGGCGTCGGCGCCGGCGTCAAGCAGTCATTGGCCGAGCAGTGCGACTCGTTCGACGGGCAGCGGGCGTCGCCGGCTGCGGCGGAGGCGTTCGACTCCCGCGACTGGCAACGCGGACTCGCCAGCTCACTGCAAGATTTGGATAGTTTAGTTCGGGCAATGGAGGGAGACAATGAGATAGATATGTAGTTACAGTGAGCACTCATTTAGAGTGACAAGAAAATGCAATTTCAAATGTCTAAAAAGAGATCTGTTTCAGATGGAAATAATTATAGAATATGAATCTGAATTAAGATTATATTTGTTATATATTATATTATTATTATAGTATTTTAGATAATATATATTATACACATATATGTATATTTACTTATAAATATTCTACTTTAGTATTTTAGGATTTTTTTAATAATGCAATAATAATAATTGCATAATAAAATATTTTACTATTATGATATATGTAACTTCTATTTCAATTGCATATTTATAAGGAATATATTTTTGTTAAGGCATATTTACTATTTAGGATCTTAGATTAACATCTATGATGTATATTATATATTATTATTATTTATTATATATTATTATATATTAATATACCAAGATGTAACAGCTTGTACGAAGCTATGAGCCATGCAATCAAAATAATTCAATAAATATGTAAATCAAATCGGTGAACTTCAAAGGTCCTATATTAATATACATATATCGTTTTAAATGATATTTTTATTTTAATATATGTAAAATAAAATTTTAAAAATAAAAACTTACAGTAACAAAATATTTAAGTAATAAATATCCTATTTTCCGAATCGCATAATAATACTCATAATTAGTTAATATTTCTGAATGCGTTAAAATAGTTGAGGTTAAACTTAGATTTCCAAGAATTTGATAGCAAAAAAATAACAAATAATAGCAAAAAAATAAAATAATAATAGTTATTTATATTAACTGGAAATGAACATATATTATTAATTATTAAAGTATTGTATTGCATTATTTAAAAATAATATAATAATAAAAATAATACTATAAGAATATACTAAATTTAGTTATAACAAATATATACACATCTCTATATACATATGTATAAATTCTCAAATTAATTTACTTAAAAATATTCTATTCCATTGAGTTTCACTGATTGAAATTCATTTCACCAGTGACAAATTTGGTCAAAATTTTGATGAACTTGCCGGAAACACAGATAAGGAAAATTCCTTAAGGAACTGATAAGAAAAGTGTGTCAAGTCTATAAGTATGTACAATGTATAAAAGTGCCAATATATAATTATATAAATATTTTATATTTTCAGAATTGCGAAATATGTAAAATAATATTTATAATAAAAGCCAACTATGCGGAACACTATACGATAAAGAAACTTGAAATGATAATGAGAATTTATATTTAATACTTCAAACTATTTTTATACAAAGAAATTAAAGAACATATAAAATGTTTTTTCGCATATCTCTTTTAAATCTCATCGTATTTCGCTCTATATAACTCTTTTCCTTATTTAAAAAAATTCACTTGAAAAATAGAAACTTGAATTCTATTTCTCAATTCAGATTCTAGCACTTTCCAGCACTGCATAACGGTTTACAAATATTTATGCACAATATTCACCTTGCACTCAGCGCCTGGCGATAGATCTCCAGCATCACAGCCTCGTGTAGCATCATTTTGTCAATAGTTTTTGTTGTTGTTGTTGTTGCTTTTCTTTTGTATATTTCGCTTGTCTCTGCTGCTAAATACCGTTATTAATTTCGCACATCGATTGACGAATTGTTGTTGTTGTTGCTGTTGTTGTTGGTCGCAGTGTGAGGCGAACGCGAACGCACTTAACTAAACCAAATACACGAGTTCGAATACAAATACAAGCACAAACACAGAAATTAAATGTATTTCATTTTATTTTCGTTTCACGTTCGAAATTCTTGAGAGCGGCGCCGTCGACGCTTCGTCTGCTGCTCTTTATACGTACGTATGTGTATGTATGTATGTACGCGCCCGACTATGCGTATATGTGTGTGTGTGTGAACGTGTCAGTTTCGTGTTGAGCTTCTATCAAAAACACACACGTCAAATAAATCAAATGTCACAATGGGCCAACGGGACGGAACGCGGCGCCTCCCCGCCTCCTTTTTGCCTGATGATGACGAACTCTCGCTTACTCAATGCGTGCGACTGTGTGAGTGTGTGTGTGATGCATGCGTCGTCGTCGCCTTCGTCGCTGCGGTCAACTGCCGCCAATTTCCAAGGCACTAGCAGAAGGCAGCGCTTTCTCTCTTCCTCGTCCTCTTCCTCTGCCACTACTTCTGCTTCCTTCTGCTGCTGGCAAATGCCAACAGCACACACACACCAATACGCTCAACAGCTGTGCCGTTGCGTATGTGTGTGCGTGTGCGTGAGCGTGTGTGTGGGGCTATTAATTTAATGATTTACTGACGCTTGCCACAGAATTTATTATTATTCTTTGCCGCTGCTGATGTTGTTGCTGTTGCCGTTGTTGCTGTTGCTGCTTGTTCTTCCGCTGCTGCGGCGTATTTTTGTTTTTGTTTTAATTTTTTATTTGGGCGACTAGAAAAACGCGCGCGACTCGCACAAAATTGTGAATCGGTTTAACTGTTTAACGGCTGTCGGATTCACCGTTAACCGGGCCAGGCGACTTATTAACGTCGACTGATTGACACGCGCACGCACTGCAATTGTATTTGTAATCGCTGCCGGCAGCGACGCCGCTGCAGTTGACATTAACGTTACTGCGCTTACTGCGCTGCTGCTATAGCTACTGCTTCTGCTGCTGCTGCTGCGGTTGTCACTGTTGAATTTCTAGCGAAAAATTCAACAATGAAAATATGCGACATGATTTCGTTCAGCGCTGCCGTTGTCGACTAAAACATCTTTTTGACACTGACAACGTTGAGAGCTGACAGCAACGGCAATAGCAGCGCCGCAGCAGCACTGGCGACGTCGCAGCGAGAGCGAAAGAAACACGCGCGCGAAGGCTATCAAAATGAATTGTGGCGTGCACAAGCACAAGCGAGAGAGAGCCGACGACGTTTTCCCCATTAAATTGATATATGCCGGCAGCAGACAGAAAGAGAGCGTAACGTGCTCAGAGAGCGATGTTACTGCTGCCGCCGTTGACGACTGCCTCTGCTGCTGCTCGTTGCTGCTGGCTGCTGGCTGCTGCTGCTGCTGCTGCTACTGCTACTGACTGAGTGCGGTCTGCGCATGCGGCGTCGTCGCCAGCTGGCAGCGGCTGCAGTTTTGTTTTGATTTATAGCCGTCGCTTAACTACTTTGGCTTGGAATGAGGAGAAAGCTTGGAGTGAAACGCTTGAATTGAAATTGAAACGAATGGCTGGCGGAACAGCAACTGCAATGGCCGTGAGAGCACGCAAGCTGAGAGAGCCTCACGAAGAGCGCGAGAGAGTGGGAGAGCAAGCAGCACTGTGCAGTGCGTCAATGTGCAGTGTGACAGGTGTTTGTGTGAGGGGGCCGGTCTGTCCCGCCGTGGCGCGCTCTCTCTCTCTCTCTCTCTCTCTCACACTCCTTCGCTCTGGCTCTCGCTCGCGCGCTCTTTGCATTTGTATGTGTATTGCAGCTGGTCAAACGACTGTGGGGGTGGGTGTTGCGTTGGCGTCTCTGCTGCAGTCGACGTCGTCGCCGCTTAAATCAAGGTTATTTATTGAAATTGAAAATGAAGCGACGCAGCGCGCAAAGCAGAGGAAACAAATGCTGCTGCTGCTGCTGCCACTGCGCTGCATCAAAACACAAATTTGAAGAGTGGCGTGTGGCCAGCTCTTAATTCCTTTTCATTCCTGTTTGTTTTTTACACTGAATACAAAATCAAGCCGTTTATCCAGACTCTCCAGACGCAGCTCTCGCGCCCAACTACTGTGCGCTGCGGCAGCAGCCCAATTGTTGAATGCGCTGCGCTGCGACCGCACCGGAACAGTGGAATGGGCACGGGCTGGCCAGCACGTGTTAATTTGCTTAGCAATTTTTTGTTCGTTTGGAGCTGAAACTTGATTTGCGATTTATGTTAAATATTTGTTGGCAATTGCAGTTCTTGTTTCTATTCCGATCATTCCGGCGTATTTACGCACTGTTTTTTCATCTCTTACGCCTGTCTATAATTATTTTCCGATATTTGTGCGCAGCCAGCCATTACGCATCTTTATGAGTTTGCGTTTCTTGTTCAGCGTTTCTAAGGCGCTAAAAGTTCTTTGTGCGCTTTTCCAGTTAACTGTTCATAACTATCGGCTTTCCAGGCAACGCTAACTGTATTGAGCAGCGTTTGCTTATATATTGAGCATACGCAGGGTTGCACTTTAAGTTTTTTTTTGTTAGTTTGTTTTTGTGAGGTTATGTTGGCTTTTAGGATCATTAACAAGTTTGAGTGTTTTCTGGAATCCGAGTCTAGGCACAAGAATTCACTCTATTAAACAGCATTTTTTCCCATATAAACTCTCAACTGGAATTTCAGCTCTTTTTGTTAAAGCTGTTGCATTCATAGACGTAGCAGAAATGCATCAGAGTTATGGCTCCCCTTGTCTGTGGCATTATGCGTTCAAATATCTGAAATCGGATTGACAGGTCCTCGAATATCGCGGCACCTGACAATTGCGGCCAAAATGCAACGCCAACCGCTGTCACACGTCAAAAGTTGGATTCGCTATTTGTTTTGTTTTGCTTTTTTTTTTTATTTGTGGGCTAGAAATGTGACATAACGGCATGTTACCATGCCTACTCCACATCCCGCCCAAAGCGCAGCAAACATTGTAACATGATTTCACTCGCACAATGCAACAAATATATATATGTAGATTTTTTTTTTAATTCCAGGGAGGACAAAATCTGACCATGGGGTATCTGTGGATTGGTCAAGAATGCTGATATATGAGACTTGACAGAGTTCTTAATGATAATTAATTAGGATCGATTTAACTTTGGTTTCATTCAATAGTTTCGTTAAGGTAAATATGAAAAAATCTTTGAACATTTTTGATAATTAGTAAAAGAAGTAAAAAAGTAAACTAATAGGAATCAATTACGAATAAAGAAATTTAAATAAATTGAATTTATTTTTAACGCCAACTGATAAATGTAACAAATTAACAGCATTCTTGGAACAGTCTGGAAATGAAACATTGCTTATTTAATTTACCTTTTTTTTACTTTTTTTTTCAAAAGGACAACTGAATTGAGTTTAGTAAACATAAAGTGTGCTACATTGCTCTAATTTTTTTGCGCAGTGTATCTAATTGTATTGCTTGTCACTTTGTCTTCACACTTGCCTCAGCCTCTGCCGCTGCCTCGCGTTTGGCAGGGTTGTCGCTCAGGGTTGTCATCCCGCGCTGATGGCCAAGCGAACCGGTTAACATTTACTTCTGCTCGCCCACAGCGTCGGCCTCAACGAGTCTTTGACTGTTGCAGGTTGCTGCTGCTGCTGCTGCTGCTGCGACTGTTGCTGCTGCAGCTGCCAATTCACTGCCACAGATGTCATGTAGCGCGTCCGTTGCAGCAAACCGTGGCAGCAACGGCACCCAATTCCAATTCCAATTCCATTTCTAGGTAATAAAAAAAAGTTGTTGCTGTTGCTTCTGTTGTTGCTGTTGCTGTTGTTGGTGTTGTTTAGGCGGCGGTTAACGTCACACGCCCAACTGCCCTCCCCCCGCCCGACACCCACTACCATTCCAGTGCCATTCCGTTCCCCTCCCCATGCATGTCTGTCTGTATGTTTTCCATTGCGTTTCGTCTGTCAAATGGCTGCAAATTTTTGCAGCATGCAATTTTCTGACACCTTTGCGGTGATGGACGCATCAGACGCTGATGTCGATGTGGACGCCGTCGCGGCGTCGCAGCGCCATAAAAACTGCAAATGCTTGGCGCCAGCCACGCCTCCCGCGCCCGCCAACTCGCACTCGCACCTCACTCTAAACGAAAAATGCGTCAAAAACATTTGTTTTGCGAGCAATTTTTGCTGCTTGTTGTTGTTGTTGTTGTTGCTGTTGTTAAATTTAGATGCCACCCATTGCAGCAGCAACATTGTGGCGCAGCAACAGCAACAGCAACAACTTCATATTTGAATGGCATTTGCGAGCAGGCAGCAACAGTCTTCCGTCTCGCTCCAATCGAACGATTAAAGGGGCTAAATTACAATTGCACCAGCCGAAAAAGTTGAAATAAAATCTATATTCGAGTCAACAGCAACAACAACAACAGCAACAACAACAACAGCAATTGCCAAAAACAAACAAATTGTGCAAATGTTTATGAGTTGTGGTTAAAGCGTCTGTCAGTATTTTTTGGCTACAAACAATTTTCGTGCCGCGGGTTGTTTTCGTTTTGCCAACAAATTAATTTACTGTAAGATGGAGTAGGGGAAAAAGAATAAGGGAGAGGGGAGGAGAAGGAGAGGTCCTGGTGAGAGATAATGCTGGAGAAAGCTGTGATTAAGTTAAACTTAAAAGCTGTAATGTTAGATTATTGAGATGAGATTAAATTTCTTATTATAATACAAGTTTCAAGAGTTTTAAAAGCTAATCAAGAAACTGAAATATCTAAGGAAAAGAAAAAATTCGAAAAGTCACAGGGGAAACGTGAAAGAGCAGCAAGTATTTGAGCACTAAAGAGAGTGAAAAGTTCTGATAACTAAAAAATAAGTACATATTTAGTTTAATTTTAATTTTTTAAACTTTATTAATAGATGATATGATTAAAATTACTATGAAACCGCCACAGTTGGATGTGTTCGACTAGAATGTATCCAGAAACTAACACAGAGCTGCTGTTGTTATCAGCCAAAGTTGCTTTATGTTGGGTTTATTATCATAACAGATTAGAAATTGGTGTACTTATATATATTATACATATAACATTAATCATAGGTCTATCTATATACTTTCAGTTAGTAATACTTATGTACATATAAATCTATATACACATATCCCAAACTATTCATATATGTTTATATTAAGCATTTCCATTAATCATCTCATCTGCTAATCAATCCATAAACATTAAGATCTCACTCATTTTACACACTTTCGAGCTTTCCACACTTACTTCCAAAAGTTTGCCTTCACAGCTGGATCGATGAGCAGACGGGAATTTCAATTCGTATTGTTTTGGCCACAACTTAGAGTCACATTATGAAAAGCTTAGCAAACATTTGCAACGCATTCATCAAGCGGCAAAAAAGGACCTCGTTGCTGCACTACTTCCACATGCCACAAGCTCCCACACACGCACGCTCTGTCTCTCTCTCTCTCTCTCCCTTTCACTCTGTGTCTCCCTGTCTGTCTCGCTGGCATATATTGAGCCATAGCCATAGCCACAGCCAGACAAAAACACAACTCAAAATACAATTCATCTGCATAAACATTTGTGGAGCAATTGAAAAACAAACAACAAACCGAACAACAACAACAACAGCAACAAACAGTGGGACAAATACAGCAAAAACAGTGCTAAAAATGCCACACCACCAACTTACCCCGACCCACAGCTGTGAGCAAATTAACAGGCAGTCAGCATAGAGGATGCAACAACAACAAAGCTAAGTATATTTCGGATCTGTGCTGATGGACTGACAGATACCCTACATTACAACTAGAGTAAGGAATTTTGAAACTGTCAAGCGATTATTTAACTTATAAGCTTATGCAATCGATATGTATCGATATTGCAATATATATCGATAGTATATAAGGAAAGGATATGATATAAAATAATAGAAAATTAATCTCTATTTCTATTCATTTAATTATTTTTATCTTCGTATTTTATTTACTTTGTAAATTTTTATTAAAATAAATTTCGAATTTATTTATATTCATCATTTAATTTATATAATTATAATATATAACTTTTATATGTAAATAGTACGAATCATATGGAAAAGCCTCATTGATTGCGATAAAACCTGAAATATAGTTAATTTTCTTGTTTTTCAGTGCCAGCCTAAGCTATGGCATGCCCTTCTTAAGCACCTCTAATCACTACAGGGTATATGTATATTGAGCAGGAGCATGACGAGTGAGAAGCCTGTGCATGGGCGCACTGACGACTATGAAGCAGCATCCATCAAGCCGTAATATCACAGAGCTCACAAGGTCTCGCAGCAGACAGATAAATGGGGGGCTAGCTAGGGTTGGGCTGGGCAGGGTTGGGGCTGTACGGGCTTGGCACAGGGTGCATCAAGTGCTGACAATAGTTGCGGCTACATTAACTATGCCAGCGACAGTGCCAGATAGCCGAGTGGCTCAACTGAGCCGCGCTTTGTGATGAAATTCAAAGTGGAAGACAGCACCAAGCTGGTCACACACATTGGGCCAAGAGAGAGAGAGAGAGGAGGGGGAAGGGTGCTTGGTGCTCCTCTGGTAACGAGCCCAAAAACACTAAACTCTAAAACTGAATGAATGAGTGTCAAGTGTGATATATCACCACAAAAACAAGACCATAAGCATGAGTGATAAACGCTGTTGAGCAGCAGGAGAGAGTGAGAGAGAGAGGGAGACTGTGTGTGTGTGTGTGTGTGTGCAGTCATAGACATGTCAACATGTTGATGATGGTAACTAACTAGAGCAGCGCGATAAAACGTCGGCAAACGGGCGAGCAGCGAGCAGCGAGGACAACGGCGAGGTGGCAAGTGGCATGTGGCATGCGGCATGTGGATGGACTGCGAATGTGGTTGACTGTGTTGGCTGGCTGCTGGCTGCTGACTGCTGACTGCCGCCTCGGTGGCATGCAACAGGGATATGAAGTTGCAGGCAACACACCGAGCCAAACTCTAAACACATTCAAAGCACTGCACAGTGGCACCAAATGCAATTGACTGGCCGAGTGAAACTGAAAGTGAAAATCAATTCGTAAATGAGCGAGAATCGAGAGATGAATATCATGATATTGGAAAATAATAAATAATAGTAGATAATATGTCTAAGAGATGGACAGTATTTTGAATAGAGTTATATGAATGTTCCTCCAAATAATATTGTAAGCCGTAAGCTATTTAAAATGATTGTATGACATGTACATAGTCAAAGATATGAGTCAATAGTCTTAACGAAATCAGAGTAGATGAAGATGTAGATGAAGGAATATGGATACAAATATTTGATCATCATCATGGGGTATATTTTTGCATTATCGTGTTTATCTGTTATCTAACAGGTAACCATTCATCAATAAAGTAATCTTATTGTCTAATAATAATGCTCAAAATGTTGTTGTGAGTGAAGTCACTCTATTAACTAACTGAATTTCCATAGCTATCTAGCTATCTATCTATCTATCTATCTATCTATCTATCTATCTATCTATCTATCTATCTATCTATCTATCTATCTATCTATCTATCTATCTATCTATCTATCTATCTATCTATCTATCTATCTATCTATCTATCTATCTATCTATCTATCTATCTATCTATCTATCTATTCTATCTATCTATCTATCTATCTATCTATCTATCTATCTATCTATCTATCTATCTATCTATCTATCTATCTATCTATCTATCTATCTATCTACTATCTATCTATCTATCTATCTATCTATCTATCTATCTATCTATCTATCTATCTATCTATCTATCTATCTATCTATCTATCTATCTATCTATCTATCTATCTATCTATCTATCTATCTATCTATCTATCTATCTATCTATCTATCTATCTATCTATCTATCTATCTATCTATCTATCTATCTATCTATCTATCTATCTATCTATCTATCTATCTATCTATCTATCTATCTATCTATCTATCTATCTATCTATCTATCTATCTATCTATCTATCTATCTATCTATCTATCTATCTATCTATCTATCTATCTATCTATCTATCTATCTATCTATCTATCTATCTATCTATCTATCTATCTATCTATCTATCTATCTATCTATCTATCTATCTATCTATCTATCTATCTATCTATCTATCTATCTATCTATCTATCTATCTATCTATCTATCTATCTATCTATCTATCTATCTATCTATCTATCTATCTATCTATCTATCTATCTATCTATCTATCTATCTATCTATCTATCTATCTATCTATCTATCTATCTATCTATCTATCTATCTATCTATCTATCTATCTATCTATCTATCTATCTATCTATCTATCTATCTATCTATCTATCTATCTATCTATCTATCTATCTATCTATCTATCTATCTCTATCTATCTATCTATCTATCTATCTATCTATCTATCTATCTATCTATCTATCTATCTATCTATCTATCTATCTATCTATCTATCTATCTATCTATCTATCTATCTATCTATCTATCTATCTATCTATCTATCTATCTATCTATCTATCTATCTACTATCTATCTATCTATCTATCTATCTATCTATCTATCTATCTATCTATCTATCTATCTATCTATCTATCTATCTATCTATCTATCTATCTATCTATCTATCTATCTATCTATCTATCTATCTATCTATCTATCTATCTATCTATCTATCTATCTATCTATCTATCTATCTATCTATCTATCTATCTATCTATCTATCTATCTATCTATCTATCTATCTATCTATCTATCTATCTATCTATCTATCTATCTATCTATCTATCTATCTATCTATCTATCTATCTATCTATCTATCTATCTATCTATCTATCTATCTATCTATCTATCTATCTATCTATCTATCTATCTATCTATCTATCTATCTATCTATCTATCTATCTATCTATCTATCTATCTATCTATCTATCTATCTATCTATCTATCTATCTATCTATCTATCTATCTATCTATCTATCTATCTATCTATCTATCTATCTATCTATCTATCTATCTATCTATCTATCTATCTATCTATCTATCTATCTATCTATCTATCTATCTATCTATCTAATCTATCTATCGATCTATCTCTATCTATCTACTTCTATCTATCTATCTATCTATCTATCTATCTTATCTATCTAGCTATCTATCTATCTATCTATCTATCTATCTATCTAAGCTATCTATCTATCTATCTATCTATCTATCTATCTATCTATCTATCTTCTATCTATCTATCTAGCTATCTATCTATCTATCTATCTATCTATCTATCTATCTATCATCTATCTATCTATCTATCTATCTAGCTATCTATCTATCTATCTATCTATCTATCTATCTATCTATCTATCTATCTATCTATCTATCTATCTATCTATCTATCTATCTATCTATCTATCTATCTATCTATCTATCTATCTATCTATCTATCTATCTATCTATCTATCTATCTATCTATCTATCTATCTATCTATCTATCTATCTATCTATCTATCTATCTATCTATCTATCTATCTATCTATCTATCTATCTATCTATCTATCTATCTATCTATCTATCTATCTATCTATCTATCTATCTATCTATCTATCTATCTATCTATCTATCTATCTATCTATCTATCTATCTATCTATCTATCTATCTATCTATCTATCTATCTATCTATCTATCTATCTATCTATCTATCTATCTATCTATCTATCTATCTATCTATCTATCTATCTATCTATCTATCATCTATCTATCTATCTATCTATCTATCTATCTATCTATCTATCTATCTATCTATCTATCTATCTATCTATCTATCTATCTATCTATCTATCTATCTATCTATCTATCTATCTATCTATCTATCTATCTATCTATCTATCTATCTATCTATCTATCTATATCTATCTATCTATCTATCTATCTATCTATCTATCTATCTATCTATCTATCTATCTATCTATCTATCTATCTATCTATCTATCTATATATTGATCTATCTATCTATCTATCTACTATTTTATATATTCATATGTATAACTCATCTCATTTATTCTTATTATAATCTATCTAAAATTCCATTACTACTATATATTACTTTACGTTGTATCTTTATACTACCTTATATGTATCTCTCATATAAGCTTAAATATTTAATATAAATATTTGAAAATCATTCAATTTTATAAAAAAAATATTTGAGTTCCAATTATCTATAAATACATATTTCACATCTGTATATCTCATATCTATATTTATAATATTTATATTTCTCATGTCTGCATTTCTCACTTCTGGCACCACTGTGCCGCATCGCATTGCTTTCAAATGCTTGCAACATACTGCGGCAATCACGTGTGATGAACTGTAGAGGCGTACAGGATTAGGACCCGGAGGTGGAGGAGGAGGAGTGCAAAGGATTTAACGCGCTGTGGCCGCTGTTTGTATGCTTTCCATTTTTGTTGCTGCTGCTGTTGTTGTTGCTGCTGCTGCTGCTGTTGTTGTTGCTGGTGCTGGTGTTGCTGGCAAAAAGGCGTCAAGGCGTTTAAGCCGAAAACAAAAACTGGCAACTAGGAATTCATTGGCCAAAAACAATGCAATTAATTTCACTTACCCGTCGCCGTTGCTGCCGTGAATGATGATGCTGCTGCTGCTGGTGTTGCTGTTGCTGCCGGGGTAACGTCGACTGTATGTTGCTGATGGTGCGACAGCGACAACTGCCTGATGCTGATGCTGATCCAGTGACTCCAGCTTCAGCATGTGGCGGAAGTGTCAACGAGCGGCTTTCACTGAGCAGCTGTTGCCGGTGATGAATTTCATAGTTGTTGATTTTATGATTGCCGTTGCTGTTGTTTGTGTTGCTGTTGCTGCTGGTATTGCTGTTGTGTGTGTTGCAGCTAACATTTCAGTTGTTCATCTCGCACAGGAGGGGGCTGCGAGGCAGCTGGGCGTCTCTCTGGCTCACATGTGAGTAGCTTTTTACAATTGTCAACTTCAAGTTTATTGCTGCTGTTGTTGGCGACATTGTTGTTGTTGCTGGTGCTGCTGCTGTTGCTGTTGCTGCTGTTGTCCTTGTTGCTGTCGCTGTCAACAACAGTTTGAGCTCTCTTTGCAAGGTGTGTGTGTGTGTGTGTTTAGTTTTTGTCTCGTTGTGGCTGTTGCTGCTGCTCCTGCTGCTCCTGCTGCTGCTGCTGTTGGTGCCTCCATCAGCAACATTCAACCCGCCTGGCACCAACATTATGCCGCATGTCAAAGGACGGACACTGTCACATCGTGAATCCTTCAACACCAGTCGCGCTGATGCCTGCTTGACTGGCTGCCCGCCCGCCCGTCCACCCGTCCGCCTGGATGGCTGTATGGCTGGTCAGGTGTCTGACCATGTCGGGACGCTTTGTGGTCCAACGCAAATCTAAGCAATTTGCATTGTTGCCGTTGTTGTTGACGATTCGGTCACACGACTCCGCAAATTTGTGCGACCACAAAACGCAGCCAGCCGCCGCTCCGTTCCGTTTCGATTCCACGTTCCCCCTCTCCACCACCCATGCGGGCCAAGGCCGCCGCCTGTCGAGGCCATCCTCCACTTTTGCAACAGTTTTCGTGCTGTCACATCGACAATTGTTGCTGATGTGCGCTGTGCCGCGCTGTGCTGTCCTGTGGATGGGCATGCTGTTGACTTTCCATATTTGTCTGAGGTTGGAATTTGACTTGAGTTTGATGTGACCTAAGTGCGCATTGATTTTAGCCAGAGCCTGTCTTTAATTAAATAGACCGCTTGCTTAATTAAAGCTGCAACTGAAGGCCATTGCCAATGGGCCGTTTTCATTTTTAGAATAACTCTGTGATGGCTTTTAGTTAAGCTGATTAGATTTACTCTCTATAAGCAGGCTATAAAATAGTTTTATAGACTGAATACTTCAGGCGATGGAATGATTCGTATTAAAGTCTTCGTTTAGCCTATGGTAATATAAGTAAATTAAAAACTCACTAAATGATTATCCACACTCCAATCGTCATTGGATATTAAGCAACTCTAGATGTATTAAATCTCAAATTTTCATCTTCCTGTATCTATAGTGCATAATCTCTTTCATCCTCCTCATCTTTTATCTGCGATTTTCTATCTTCTATCCTCAATCTTCAATCTTCTATCTTCTATCCTCAATCTTCAATCTTCTATCTTCAATCTTCAATCTTCAATCTTCAATCTTCAATCTTCAATCTTCAATCTTCAATCTTCAATCTTCAATCTTCTATCTTCTATCTTCTATCTTCTATCTTCTATATTCTATATTCCATATTCTATATTCTATATTCTATATTCTATATTCTATATTCTATATTCTATATTCTATATTCTATATTCTATATTCTATATTCTATATTCTATATTCTATATTCTATATTCTATATTCTATATTCTATATTCTATATTCTATCTACTATCTTCTATATTCTATATTCTATATTCTATATTCTATATTCTACATTCTATATTCTATATTCCTATATTATATATTCTATATTTAATTCCTATTATATATTCTATATTCTATATTCTATATTCTATATTCTATATTCTATCTACTATCTTCTATCTTCCGTCATCTGTTTCTATCTTCTATCCTTAATCTTTTCTCTGCAATTATCCATCTCCTATCTTATATTTTTCGACTTCTATCTTTTATCGTACCTCAAGTTCAGGATTTTCTTATAAGAGTAGTTTCCCCCATGATGCGTGTCGTTTATCAAGTTGAAGAAAAGCTGAACATTTGATTCCTTTTGTCGCTACTGCAGTAGAGCCTTTGCCTCTCCGATCAAGTCCGTCCGTCTGATATCTTGCGGCTTATCGTAGGCCGGCATCGTGATGGCCTCATCATATTTTCGCAACATTTTTCAACACCGCAATCGCGAGGATCGTTTATCAAGTGCGGTGGTTCGGTGGTGCGGTGTGCTGAAGGATCTGGATGCAGATGCTCCAGTCGGCCAGGCCAAGGGCCGATAGAAAAGAGAGAAACGCGAATAAATTACGCACATCTGTCAACTCTTGAATTAGCCATTAAGGCACAAAATGTGCAACATTAATAACTGACACGATCAACGATTTGATTCACGGAGAGAGCGAGATGGAGGGAGAGGGAGGGAGAGTGAGCGTGTTGCACATGCGCGCTATGTCAATGTCAGCGGCAACAAAAGTGGTTGCAACGTCCGCTGCGGATCTCGGACAGAGCATGCGCAGCATCCTAATTGAAAGAAATTACTTTGAGTCGAGCTTGTCATTTGTCAACTTTTTGTTGTGGACTTAGGATGACAGCCACAGCGAGAGAGAGAGAGAGGAAGGGAGCGAGAGAGCATAAGAGGGGCAGCAGCTCTGTGCTGATATTATGATTGAAATTAATACCCAGCCCACAACATGGCCAATTGTCGAGGATTACAATATAACCATAAAGTGCAGTGGGCCAAATTAATGGCTGGCTCAGTTGAGCACCCGAAAGGGAGAGCCAGAGCATTAAGAGGATTCTCTGATTCTCTCTATAGAGAACTGCGCAGCTGAGCGGGTTTTAGGGAGAGATATTTTTGTAGTGCTCATTCACAGAGAGTCTACAAGTGAAGTGGAGAAAAAGTGTTGTTGAAGGTATGTGAGATTGGGGAATATTTGTAGACATTTCTTACCCGATATATGCATAGAATACCATTATATATTGCCATTATTATAGGTGTATATATGGATCTTCTATACTTGGTGACTTTTCATATTTTTGTTATTGGACAGAAAATGTTTAAACTTGGGTTTGAGCAATGCTAAAGAAGCTGAGAATCTATCCTACTATTTTTATTATTTTATTTATTTATGTACAGTTAACTTGCAATGTAAAATTATATAGCCAACTTAATTATAGAGTGCTGGCTGCTGGGGCCTTCGACTCTCTTCCCAGTATTTTATTTTCAGGCATTCCATTGAAATTTCAAATTGAATTCAAAATTAAATTTTCACTTTTCCAATTCTATCAAACACTTTGGGGCACACGAAATGATGCAAAGGAAACTGTGAAAATGCTAATGATACTATCCGGAGCAGTTAGGAGGAAAACACACAAACACAGCCACACACATACACACAAACAAACACATAGACAGTGATAGAGCCAACGGACACACTCGAAATTAAAAGCCGAATATACAAGTTAAATTAAGACACTCAAAAATGATTAAGAAATGCAAAAACAAAAGGCAAAATGAAAAGAAATGCGTTGAGTGGCAGAGAGAGAAAGTGAGGATAAGCGGAAGTAGAGAGAGAGAAAGAGAGAGAGAGAGCAGCGAGGGTAGCCACAAACGAACGAAACGAGAGCCCCCAACTGATAGAGCAGATGATATGCCCGCGGGAATCGTTGCTTGAGATGAAGCAACAGCAGCAGCAGCAGCAGCAGCAGCAGTTGAATACGAATAAGAAGCAGAATGGAAAAATGCGAAATGGCAAACTTAAAGAAAAATCCAAGCCAAGCAAATGAGGCAGCTTGGCAAAGCCAGAAAAGCATTTTGTAATAATTTCATTTTGCAAATGACGTGCGAGTAACGAAACAAAAGAAATTAAATTTAACATACAAAGGGCGCACAGTCAGCCAGGAGAAAGGAGGAGGGCGAGGGCGAGTGGCAGAAGTAGGAGAAAGGCGGTTGCTGCTGAAGCTTGGGTCTGTGGGGTAGAAATAGGAATTGCCTTATGTATTATGAAAGTGATGTCTACTTAGCTGGCAAAGCCGGACAAACAAACTATTCAGCGTTCACTCTCTCTCTCTTTCTCTCTTTCTTGCCCTCTCTCACTGCTGCCGTCTCTCGTTTTTTTTATGTCACTGAGAATTATATTAGAGTCTGAAAACAGAGGTGCAATAAAATTGTGCTCACTAATGTGCGCCGGGTCTGTGTTGAGGCAGCTGCGATAGCCCCAGACAGACGTTGATAAAAACTCATTTCAACTGATGGCCAGCTGCCTGCACCCCCCCACCCCCGCCCTCTCACTCTCTGCTCCACTTCCTCGTGTCCAATGGAGCGTTATGGCGCCCAGTTGCAAAGACTCCTTTCGGTTTGACGTACAAATGCTGCACGTTTTTGACGACTCCTGACATGACGAGTGCAAATGCTGCCAACTCTAGCCAACACACAGTGGGAGAGAGAGAGAGAGAGTGAGAAAGAGAGGGGCTACATCCACTGCTGACGTTGGCAACATTCAGCTTGTGCTGGTCGTCGCCATCGTTGCGTTATATTTTAATATATTTGATACAGACCATTACTTTTAACGATTATTTTCTAAAGTAATTACGTTTCAAGTACGAAATATGAAGAAGCAACGGGCAGCTCGTCTCACATGGCTAGTGTGGGGTCGACCGGGGTGAGTGTGCGCGGGGGCATGTGCGGCGGGGGGCGGCACCTTTGGGGTTACGGTTAGTCGCCACATTAAAATGAAATGTTCACACAGACAGCTCGTAGCAGCGCATTACGCTCCAACTAACGACAGCGTCTAGGCTCAACATCTTCCTCTCTCTCTCTCTCTCTCTCTCTCTCTCTCTCAACCCTTTGATGAGCCATGAATTTCACTGTTTGAGTGCATGAAAAGAATTTAAAAATATATAGATAATAATAAAGGAGAAAAAACTTTGGGCACTTTTTATGGCCACTTTAATGAATATTGCTTTTTGGCTTTTAATATTTGTGGGCCTGCCAAGAAGTCGAACCCAACCCAAGCCAATCTTAACTATGGTGATTAGTTCCTGGCATGAAGGTAAGTTGATGCCAACTGGGGATTAGCTTTAACTGGAGTGTAAGCCATCCCGGCCATTGCCTGACATGGTATTATTAGAAAAAGGGCTTGGGACTGCGTGGCCAAGTGCCAAAATGATCCTCTTCATCACCCCTAATATAAATAGATGTGGGTTGCCTAAGGGTATGCGAATAAGATCTGTAACCTTTCATGTATAATAGTTGTGTATTAAATATATATTTATTTTAAAATATTATTAGAAGGTACTTGATGAAATTCTGTAGAATAAATTTGTGTAAAGATTGAAGTACTTCATTACAAAATTTATAGTGTTTAAAATATGTCTATGTGACTCCATTAATCAAGCTCTAGGTTGAAAATAATTTTCAACTTTTCTTAGTTTTCTTAAAGCAATGATATATAAATATTTATCTAATATAAATAGATGTGGGTTGCCTAAGGGTATGCGAAGAAGATCTGTAAGCTTCCAAAATATAATAGCTGTGTATTAAAAAATTTTAAAATATTATTAGAAATTACTTAATGAAATTATTCAGAATAAATAATATATATATGTGACTCCATTAATCCAGCTCTAAGTTTAAAATAGTCTTAAACTTTCCTTAGTTTTTTTGACCGAAGATATATAATTATTAATAATCATTGGCATATATTATTTTAGTTATAAAGATTTCTTTATGATCCCTGGTTATAATAACACGAAAGTATTTTCTTTGATATTCAGAGTTGGACCTCTCCTCTTGTTGATTTAATTTTGTTCTCGTCCAGATCCAGAGCTTTTTATCTTATCGGACACCACATTTTTGTTTTGTTTATTTCTTTATATATTTACAAAATTATATATTTATCAAAAGGTTCTCCATTCAATCATTGTTCAATTTCTCATTAAACAGTGATCTATGTTAGTTCTTGACTCAGATCCCACACATGTTTGCTCTCTCTCTCTCTCTCTCTCTAAAGGGAAAGTCGTAAAGAGGACGAAATAATAGTTGCATGTCACAGTATTTGATGCAAAAAGGGATATCAAAAGCTCTGCTGCAGAGAATACCAACAACAACAACAACGACAGCAACAACAACAACAACAACGACAACAACAACAACAACGACAGCAACAACGACAACAACAAGTGAGCAACTAAATTATACCTTTGAGAGTAATTTACGTGCTTTCCTTCTTTATTAGATGCAGAGCTGTGTGGGTGTGTGTGTGTGTGTGTGTGTGTCTGTGAGGGATAGACACATAGGAAAGTCAAAGCAGAAACCAAAAAAAAAAAGGAAACCGAAAAAAAGCAACAACAAAAAATAGAAGAGGTGAGACAGCCCTCACAGGTCCAATGCTCCGGCCGTAGCTACCCCGGACTTGTCATGATGTATTTGTTGTGCTGTGTCCAGTGGCTCGGCCTCACCTCAAGCTCAACCTCAACCTCAAACTCAGTCCGGCTTCAGCCTGGTTTCGTTTTACGTTTGCTTTTTATTTCGTTGTGTGTGTGTGTGTGTGTGTGTTTTTGTTGTGGGTGATTTACAGACACTTTGACGTCCGTCCGAGTTGACGGTTGACCCATTAGTGGAATGCCCAGAGAAGCCTCCCAGGGGTCGCGTCGAGCCCGTGTGTCCAGTGTGAGAATGGAGAGGGGAGTCGGAGTTGGAGTTCGAGTTGCTGTTCGGAGAGTGCCAAGAACAAAACAGAATCATGAAATCATTGTTCATGATGATGTGCAATACATTATCCATACCCATTCAACATAGACGTACCTCAAAGGACGAATCCTTTCGTACGGCTCTTTGTCTCTCACTGTCCGTGTTTTGGTTTGTTTTGTTTTGGTGTTTTTATACCCTGAACCCATTGAAAATGGGAAATCAGGGTATAATGGTTTTGTTAAAATGTATGTAACAGGCAGAAGGAGGCGTGGCAGACCCCACAAAGTATATATATTCTTGATCAGGGCGACGAGCTGAGTCGATTTAGCCCTGTCCGTCTGTCTGTCCGTCCGTCCGTCCGTCCGTCCGTCCGTCCGTCCGTCCGTCCGTCCGTCCGTCTGTCCGTATGTTTGAACGCGTCGATTTCAGAAGATACAAGAGCTAGAGACTTCAACTTTTTTTTAAAATGTCCGTATATATCACGCGGATATCGAGTTTATCACTAAAAAACGATAACTCATTCCGATACTTTTTTATCGATAAAAAACCTTATCGAAGATCACTAAAAAAAATTTATCTCCTACATCTTTCAAGCTAGAGTCTCCAAATTTAAAATGTATATTAAGACGCATGTCATACAATTTCGGTTTTTGTTAAAATTTACCCCCCACCCCTAAATCCACCCCCTCACCCTAATTTTTGTAAAAGTCGTATATCAAATACTAGAGACTTGTGCTTCGGTATACACATACATTTTAACAATATGAATACGTTCTGAAAGTTTCATTACGATCGTACGTCTAGAAATTAAATTATTCAACAAATAAGTTCTCCTAATATTGCCAACACTGCAGCGCAACCCAAGCGCAATCGCCTGTATATGTGAGTGTGTGTGTGTGCGTGTATTTGTTTGCATGAGTGCGTGTGTGGGTGCTAATTATTATTGAAATATCAGTTGCTTGTAGGGTTCAGGGGATCTCGTAGTCGAGCAGTCTCGACTAGAGCTTTCTTACTTGTTTTGTTCTGACTTTCGGGTAGTTTTCGACCATGAGTGATTTGAGCTGGACTCAATCCAGTTGGGACGTATTCATCAATAATTCAAGCACACTTTCAACCAGCTCCAGTTCTGCATAAAAATTGCATTCGTTGTGGTCAAGAGCTTAGCCGGGGCACAAGTCGCATTAAAGAGCCGCTACTTGAGGCGTCCGAACAAAAACAACAACAACTACCCATTCCATGGGATAGAGGCGCCGAGCAAGCAGCTCGCTTGCAATCATCTCAATTGTTGTGGTCCTGTCGACGGCACCACATCACGTCCACGTCCACGTTCGAGCTCACGAGTTCACATACACGCCGTGTGGTGTCACAACCCTCGGTTCAAAGCACCAGACAGACGTTCCACATATAACAATTGGCCGATAGCAGCAGCAGCAGGAGCAGCAGGAGCAGCAGTAGCAGCAGTAGCAGCTGCTGCCTCGACTTGGGCTTGCTTTTGGTCTTGGGCATCTTTGAGAGCAATTGGCTAATTGATTTCGATTCTTTTGGCTGTCCGATGGTTCACACGTTCGCACTGGCGGCAGTCGGGGCCGCTGGTTATCATTAGGTGGAAAGCAAACGTTAGCAGAACCTTTGCCGACATTATTGTCCTTGTCCAACTGTGATTTCTATTTGCCATGGCTAATTTTCAGCAAGATGCAGACCCACACTCACACACACACACACACACACACACACGCTCAAAACTTATTCGTCTTCTTTGACTCTGCTGGCCAAGCAGGAGGCAGAGCCAGAGTCAGAGTGTTACACACATTGATTAAAATGCTGTCCCCCTGGTGGAAATGTGCTGTAACCAGTTTTCTTTTAACTGAAATTGTCATCAAGTGTCTGCGCAATTTCGATGTGTGCAAACAAGTGCTCTCATACCAATGCACACACACACACACGTACCACACACAGCTGGCTCCGCTCTTGAGCTGTTTAGTGCATTGCTTTTAATTACAAGTCGACAAGAAGTCGAATCCTTGCGCCCCCCTCCCGCTTGACAAAGCCACAGCGAGTGCCAAGACAACCCATCAGCGTCATCCTTGCATCATCAGCAGCAACCGAAGACGAAGACGAAGACGTAGTCGGAGCAGCAGCAGCAGCAGCAGCAGCAGCTGGAATAGCTATAAAAGTTCTTTTACTTAGATTGAGCGCGCGGAGCGTAGTTGAAGGGGTTCAAGCTGTACAATGAATGTGAATGTGAGTGAAAGAATAAAATATAATACCAAAATATGGCATGCTTGATGGGGAATTACCCGAAAGTATTTAGTTTTTATATCAGTTCGAATCTTATACAAGGAATGAATTATATTGAAGGTTAAGCTTTAAGAATATATGTTCTAGTGGGGAGTGCCTGACTAGGAAATACCCGGAAATCTCTGAGCTGGATTCTCTATGCTTTTTATAGACATATGTATGCACACACATACACATACATACATGCATAAACAAATTCTTACATATTATATATGGGTATTTAGTCATAAGTCACAATATCTAAAGAAATTATAATATATTCTAAAATAAAATATATAGAAAGCTAAATTGCATTAGGAATAAAAAGTTTTAAAATACTTTTCTGATTCCGGGCAATACTAAATATATACCTATTATCTATTTATTAAGAGAACTCTTGGAAAACTCTTAGGAAAACCCCCTTTTGGTAGACGCCACTGTGCAGCGAAATGCCAAATACAAACATTCGATTTTCAATTTTATTTTCAGTGCATTTTTGCACTTGCTTCTGCTGTTATTGTTGTTGTTGTTGTTGTTGTTGTCTTTGGTGACTTTTGATGCGCAGCTAAAAGCGATTTTTGTGGCTAGTTTTAAATGCTGTGCTCGTAGTATCGAGTTGCCAAAATGTCTTGGACAGCGTCAATGGGGGTGGCCAGTCCCCAGCTGGAGTTGAATCTGGAGTTGGAGTTGTCATTTCAGCTCACACAATGCCCACGAAAATTGATTCGGTTGCATGTGACATGTGTACGGAATTGTCTTGTCGCGAGCTGGGGCTGGGGCTGGGAATGCGGCGCAATTATTGCTGGGAGTGCAGTGGCAGCGCTTTAGAGCTCCGCTTTTTTAGGGATTGCGCAAATCTTTTACAAATCAAAAGCATGCCAGGGCAGGCGGCATACCAAATTGTGGCTCGCTTTGAGGCTAATTAGTGCGGTCACTCGGCGCTCCTCTGCGTCGCCGTCCCTTCTTTTATTTTATTTTATTTTTTTTACTTTTAATTAGAGACGATGCGAAAGGACAAAGATGCGTCAGGACAGCGGCGGCAGTGACAACAAACAAAAGATATCAAGAATTTCATTTCTTGGCACCAGCCGAGGCGAAGGCGGAGGCGGAGGCGGAGGCCAGTGGAAATAAAAGGAAACGCAACGAAAAGACGACAAGGGCTATCACAAAACGGACGCATTTGGCTAAAATAAAGAAAATGCCAGCGAATTAGCCAAGACAGCGCGCAACTCGAACCACGAGCCACGAGCCACAGACGGGCCGCAGTTCGAGCCAGCGATGAATTGCCCATGTCCGTGTCCACATTTCTTCTTCTTGGTCTTCCTCCTTTCCTTTCTGTGCTCTTCCTCTTCTGCTGGTTTCGGCAGCAGGCGCAAGATGCGCTTTAAAATTCCACTGATAACAGCCCGCCCCAGCAACAGACCCGTATAGCCACTGGCGCTGACGTCGGCTCTGGCTCTGGCTCTGGCTCAGGCTCAGGCTCTGCTCTAAGCAGGCGTCAGTGTCAGCGACAGGCATAAGAAATGTGTCCCAAGCAATTACCATTGCCAGCTCGTGGTCCTCTCCTGGTCAAGGGTGTTCCCGGTCAACGTCTGCTCGGATTTCGAATCGCGCTCAGGAAGTTGGAGCTGAAGTTCCGAACGGCAACAGATGGAATATGCAGCACTTTGAGAGGATTAGCTGGGAGATTGTTGAAGAGCAAGTGAGATGTGCCAGAAGAGGGAGATCTATGAGTATTACAGGAGCGTAAAAGACGGCTTTGAATAAATGGAAATTTTGTATGCGGTAACTTCTACTTAGAAAATAATACGAAATTACTGCAAAAACTTCTATTTATTAAATAAGATATGTACAAAAAGAGTTTAAATAAATTACAAATTATTTTAATTTATTTATTTATTTATTTATTTATTTATTTATTTTTTTTTTTATTTTAATTTATTTTTTTACATTTTCATTCCTTTTCCGTCCAATTTCATAAAGTTGATTCAATTTGATGAATATCTGAAAAACTCAGATAAAGAAACTTCAGAAATATTTTTCAAATATTTCTTGACTACGCTTATATATACTTACATACACATAATCGATTTATTTAATATTTCGTTGTCTATAGAAAAATATGTATATATTTATTTGTTATATCTAATAATATATATTGTTTTTTGTTTTGTTTTTCTTTTTATTTTTTCATTAAATATTGCTCTCCACATCTGGCGAACTGCGTGACTTTGCAGATCAGCAAATTTATTGTATTTCGCCACCATATGATGTGTGTCCATCAACAGTTCGCCATGATTGATATACTGAGAATCCACAAAAAATGCGCTGAACTCAACTGGAATTATCTGCAAGCATTCCAGAGCTATGATCAATTTAATTGCTGTTATACATCAAAATGTTGTGGAAATTTGCCCCAATGAATGAAATATGACCTTATAAGTCACGCACAGGCACAGCCTAGAAGAAGAGGGGCAAGACGAAGAGGCAGAACAAATAAATTATAATTCATAAATTAAAAACAATACTCTCTGCTCGCACTGGGGGTGGCTGATCTAAATAATTCTCTACGAAAATTTCTATTGGCAAAAATTGATACCCTGCATGAAGGCGACGTCGACGTCGGCAGCGACTGCGACTGTGACTGCGATTGTTGCTGGCGTGAAGAGATTGCTCATATAAAAATAAACAAATCATCAATCAAGCGATCCGCACGCAACAAAACAAGCAGCCCCAAGTCGATCGATCGGCTTGGTGTTGGGGTCGCTCGCTCATTCGCTCGATCGGTCCATCGGTGGGGCGCGCCAACAAGCTGGGATATCTTTGACAGTTTGCCCAACTCGAGCAGGCTCCGAGCAGCTGGCATACTCATATGCACTCGAGCAATCAACAGGCGCGAGAAATGAAGCCAACGCTTTCCACTGCTCTCCCAGAGGAGTGAGTGTGCGTGTGTGTGCGTGTGTGTGCGTGTGTGTGGTGCTATTGCGGCTGTGGTTTTGTGGTGCTGCTGTGCTCTTGGTGGGTGTCTTCTGCACAGCAGTTGGCATTCCTGCCAGCTTGACAGGGAATGCCAGAGCGCGTACAACTCGAGCCAGAAATGATAAGCCTTACGATAATTAAATCAAATAATTGAAATAAATTGTACAATTTTAAATAAAATTTAATTAAATAAAAGTAATATAATTTAATAGTTATTTCTATCGATTTTTCCTTTACATATTTTGCATATGATATATTTATTCAGCCTTAAATCAATTAATTTAAATAAATTTTACAATTTTAAATAAAATTTAATTAAATAAAAAAACAATAATTTAATAGTTATTTCTATATATTTTTCCTTTACATATATTTTACACATATTTCTTCAGCCTTAGATTTTGGAGTGATCTTTAAACTAAGAGTAAAACATATTGATTTCAATTTTAGATATGTTTTATAGTCATTGATGGTCTCGTTTTATTATTCTCTCTCTATCTCTCTTCTTCACTCATTTCCATTCAACAAGCCCTAAAGCGGTGCAGCCTTAAAAATATGAAGCGTGCTGTAGCATAGAGCAAAAAGATCTTTCAATATGCGTTGACTATTCAAAACATTTGCCTCAACTGCCCTCGCCCTCTCCCTCTCTCTCTAACACTCTCCGTCTACCTCTCCCGAGCTCTTTCTAGCACAGCTCGCTGCACTTTTTGCCATAGAAGACATGCAATTATGGGAGAACTGAAATCAAGTGGCTCGACAGGCCACAGTTGGGTTGCTTTGGGGGAGCGGGTGGGCTGGGCTGCTATTGGATTGGATTGTAATAGATTGTATGGGATGGATATACAGCTCATGACAGGCATCGCGATCGAATCAATATCGCTTCGTGTGCGGGTGGCCAACAGCAGCAGCAGAGGAGGCAGCAGAGGGGGCAGCAGAGGCGGCAGCAGCCGGAATGTGTGTGTCTGTGCGAATGTTTGTCTGGGCATCAACGGCCACGGCTACGAGGCTGAGATGATTTGTTTATTATTTCTTATGGAGTGTTTTTGTTTGGCATGCGATTACGCTCTGACAGCTAGCGACGATGACGCTGACTACGTCGACGACGAGGACGGCCACGTCGAGGCGAGTCCATATACATATATATAGAATATATAGACAGAGGGAGAGAGAGAGAGAGAGAGACACGGCAAAGACGATCGGCATAAACAATGGCAGCCAGCGGACTCCACCAATGAGCGGCTACCGGGCTGCACCCGGACATCTCGAGACGTTGACATCTGGGCACGGCCCCAAGCCTGCGCTTGATCTTCCACACAATGGCCACTTTGTTACTCCACCAATGGTAGCAGCCGGCTTTTGTGCCGAAGGTGGCTCCCGTTTACCCCCAGCTTGACATTGATACATGGCCCAGCTGTAAGTTTGATAGCTGTTCCCATTGTTACATTTTTTTTGCCTTGCCTTTTGCCTTGCCTTGCCTTGTTTTGCCGCCAAACGGGTTTTTCTCAATTGGCTTCCTTTTGCTGCTCGTGCTCATGGCTTTGCTCATGCCCATACCCATTGGCTGGCCGATCCGAGTGGACATCAATTACCTGCGCATAACGAGTGAGAGATATGCCTAGATCTGGTCTATAAGTCCGGTCCAAGTTTCAGCTTTAATTATATCCGAAGGTCAAGACTCAGAGGTGGCCTAAGATTTTTTCTTTCTATTGATGATGAATGATCTATTGAATATTGATTAACAGATCAAGCTATGATAAATTTAGAGAAAATATTTACAAGGGAATATACATATATGATCTATTCCATATCACATACAGTTTCACTAAGCTATTTAAATCCTTAACTGCAAATAATCAATCTTGAACATAATTATTAGCACTAAATATTCTGAAACTATTCACAGTCTCAGATCAAAATACTTGCGGGCTATTAACATTAAGTTACTTGCATCGCATTCGGCATGCGAGTCGCTGTGTTTATCGTGAGTAGGCAAATGAGATGCTGCGAAGCATATTTACATTTTGTTGTATCAGATGATTGCTTCGCGCCTCGGATGCCAACGGATTTGAGGCGGATGCAGCGAGTGAGAGATACAGATACAGCTAGAGATATGCAGATGCAGATACGTGGCAATCCTTGCGATATGCATGTGTCTGTCAAAATAAATTTCAGGCAAACGAGCACAGCCCCGTGAATAAATCAGTTTGTAAACATAAATAAAACAACAGAAATAATTTTTCGCACAATTCGTGGCTGCGGCTGCGGCTGCGGCTGAGTAGTTGTCGGCACCGCCGTGCATGGAAAATCTCAGGCAACAGTCAGTCGCTCTCGCTTTGGTATCTTGCGTATCTTGCGAGTTCCATCAACGGCAGCGGCAGCAACTGCATCATCGTCCAAGACACCAGGCGGCCCTGGATGCCATGACGATGGAAATTTATGAGTCCAACTGCTTTATGGCCATAGCGAAGAAGCGCGCAAAATTAACGCATTATAAATAATAATTTTTATTATTTGCAAAATAGATGCAATTTATTGCCCAAAAGTGCTCGCCCAGCTCTAGACACAACAAGCGCACGCAACACACATCAAATCCATCCATCCGCCGCATATATTTCAAATCTTCCAATGCGATAATTTTAGATTTTTTAATTGTTTGGCTCAAAGGTCGATGCAAAATTTAGTTTAATGTATGTATATATATATGTGCATATACATATATGTATGTATAATCATATAAGTGTGTGCATATATAGAGATATGCATGCATATACACATACATACATAAATACATATACATAATACATATACATATATTGCGCTTTGTACGCGCTAGCCATGTCAGCCACGAGGCCAAAACTATATTAATATTATTTTAATTTTAATTATATTTCATTAATTCACAAAAATATATTTTTGTTTTAGTTCATTATAATAACTCTAAACATAAGCTTTTATATGCAAATAAATATCTTTTAACATACTGAATTTGTGTTTCTATTTGTTATTTGTATATATATATATATATATATATATATTGGTATATAGAATAGCCTAGAAAATTACTCGATTCTAAATGTTATAACCTTATTCATAGTGAAGGTAATAGCGAAGCCATATTTATAAATAGTTTTAGGTCAGATCATGGTCATTAATGGATTTAAATAGGGATTTCTAAAAGACATTTAATGGCATAAAATGCACTATGCCAAACGAGATTTTAAGTTCCTAGTTCAGACTGATCTATGAATATTGAACAGTCTTAGATGATTATCAGAGTGCTTATAGTTAATAGGCAGCCATATTGCAGTTCAGAGAAACGAAAGACTGTATAACACAATAAATTCTCTAAAAAGAAAAATCTCTAATTTACAATACATATATATATTTTTAGAATAATAATAAGATATCAGGCTTCCATAGGCAGATGGTCAAACATACAAATATAAAAATTATATAGGTAAAAAGTTGCATTAGCTTGAGCTAAGCGTTGATGGTAATCAGGCATTGATCAGTCAATCAAATATTTTATATATATCTGTATATATAGAAATAATTAACAATTTTATATTATAATATTATTTTAAGCTGCAGCTATTAAAGAGCGAACGATTCATTCGTTTGTCTGTTGTCGATGCTTCAAATCCGTCACAAGTTTCGCACTCGAAGCGAGCAACACAAATAAACAATGCAGATGCTGTATCTATATCTGCATTTGTATCTATATCTATGTATATCTGCATCCGTATCTGCATGTGTATCTGCATCTTTCGTGGTGTGCGTTTGTTTATCGATATTTGAATTATTTCCATCGCCACTTGCAGCAGAAGCGAGCGCGTGGCAGGGAGCGGGGACTGGGCCGAGGCACGATTGCTGCCGGCCACTTTTGGCCACAGAATGTGGCCAGAACTGTGCAGCCGCCACTCTCGACGCATCGCATTCAATTGTCCGCCTGCTTATGCTGAGTGCCTAATGTGCTGTCGATGGGTTTACAATCCGTCAAAACATTCGCCACGACGAGTGCATCATCATTGCCACTAGGGTCCTATTAGACGGGCACTACAAATAAACAAAACAGTTGCTGAACAGCCAGCACACAATGCCATCGAGCTCTACACTTGGTTGGAATTTAGATAATTACCATTTGATATAGGAATTTATATGTGTGTGTGTGTGTGAATGCATTGTGTTGGTAAAATAATAGAAACTCTGAAACATTTCATTATGATAATTAAATAGATTGAATGGCTTCAAACATCTGTTGAGCTATTTAATTTAGAATAATGATTATTATACAATTTTGATTGTAAATGACGTAGGTATACATTATATGTGTATATTGTTGAATATTTAATAGGGCTATAGTCCTGAAACCTCACTCTATTGCACTCTATTTAATCATCTTAAAATAAAATAATTTAATTTTGGCAAGTATTTCATTACAAATTGTAGAAAACTTTCTGCAAAAAAAAAAAAAAAAAAAAAAATCGATAAATTTAATTTAATTGTGAATATATATATTATACATTTATATTTTGTTTATATATCTTTTCAAGTTGACAGCTCACCTGACTTGATTTAAGAGTTATATGAACGGCTTGAACAAGGGAATTCTTCAAGCAGACCTCCCCCTCTCTCTATCTCTATCTCTATATCTCTCTCTCTCTCTCTCTTGTTATTCTGGCTTATTTTATAGTCTATTTTATAGTCTATCACATCACTATTCCCGGCAGCTCTAGCCGTATCCGTCAAGCACGCTAAGAACCCATAACTAAATTCGAATTAGCATCATCGACAGCCACAGTTAAAAATGGGTATGTGAAGAAAGCATTTCGCAAGCTCTTCTATTGTGGTGGCTGTGGTGCATATGCTCGGCTGTGCCTTATTTATCTATGCATCTCGTTAGGCGTATTGTAATCTGAATCGTTGCTGGGCCCACGACAACAATGGCCAGCGCAATTGCAATTGCCGAATTTTTCTTTTCTTTGTCGTCGCTGGCAACGATCCATTAAGAGTGAACCATCATAAAGTCGAGGCGCGCGGCTGTGACTGGCCAGCGGCTGCAACAATGGACAATGAGCACATAAATCAGTGTAATTAATAGAAAACTAGCCAAAGGCCAAAAAGTCCACGCATGCGCAACGCCAACAACAAAAGCAGCAACAGTAGCAGCAGCAGCAGCAGCAGCAACAGGTTTTTGGCCACGTGCAATGGAATGGCTAGCGAAAGCCCAGTGGCCAAATGGAGACCAGAGGCAGATCCATTTACGGCTCATTGCTGAAATGCCAGCAGTCTGCCAAATCTAGCGCCTAATTACAATTGAAGACGGCAGCAGCAGCAACAGCAGCAACATCTACCGGCAGCAGCAGCAGCAATAAATGAGTTGAGTATTTGAACTACGCAATGAGCTAACAAAAGTATTTATCAATATTTATACCCTACAGTAGCAGCTCACATATCCACACACACACACACACACACACACACATAGCACACACATAGTCGAGTGTAAACATTTGTTGTGTTTTTTCTTATGGTTTCATTGGCGGCAATTTATCTCACAGTTTGATGCAAACGCATAAATCTCTCAACGCGCGCCCAATGCGATATTTCAATTTCAAATTTAAATAAATATTTAAACGCTTCGGTTTCTTAAGCATGTTGGCAAATTAAATTTATTATCAATAAAGCAAATTTATCAGGCGCACACAAGCAGCTCGCTGAGCGGGTGGGTGAGGGCTGAAGGGGTTGCAGATGGGGGTGCGAGAGGCATAATAGAACGATTCATCAGCTCACAAAAATCTCGGCCCTCTGTTACTCTCTAAGGAACTAATTCATTCATTTTGGCCCACCAAATCGCTGGCCATTCATTTGGCCAAATGTCCGGCGAGTGGACATATGGCCACAGAAATCCTAAAAAGCGAAAGGGCTGCTGATGTTGCTGCTGCTGCTGCTGTTGTTGGTGTCGGTAGCGACTCTTTTTGTATCACCTGCAATATGTCTGGGCAGCAGAGTGAGGCATTTCTGTTGATGCCTCAGCTATCACTCGCTCTGCCCTTCAAATTACCAACTGATTAGACTCGTGGGACGAGCTCCGTTCTCCAACCAGAGTCATCTGTTGTGGCTGACAACATGACAACAACAACAACAACAACAACAACAGCAGCAGAATTGATGCGGTCTGTGGGCATCTAATAGCTCAGCCGGTGCAGAGGCCAACGAATATGAATAAAGACAGCTCAAACAGCACTCAACTCAGCTCAAAATAAGCCCACAATTTACCAATTTTTTGGTTAGCAACTAAATGTGGTCAAAAATCTCTTTTCTATGAAATTAATACTGGTTTGCTATACAATTTTTTTTTTTTTTTTTCTTTGAGTATAAGGTTTGTGGAAAAATATTCAGTTGATATTTTCGTATGTTGCGCACAGAAAAAAAACATTTGGTTATAATTTAATTTGAATTTACTTTTACATATTTATCAATCCAATCTTTGCTGTGAAAACAATATATATTAATAATAAAAAATAAAATAAATATTTAATCAAAAATGCGATTTTACTAAAATTTAATGTCAATTAAGTATAAATAATAATATATAAAATATTTATATAAAAGTATAAAATTTTAGCTTGCAGAAAATTCAAATAAAATACAGTAAATATTTAATCAAATTAGCAATTCAAAAAAAAAAAAAAAAATAATAATAATAACAATAATAATAACAAATGCTAAGCTTTATCCATTTATGGTTTGCCCGATTGATCTAAAATTACTAAATCACGTAGCTGGGAGTCAAAGTTCTATAAATAAATACATATATACATATAGGTAAAGGAATGCTGTTGCTGACTGCTGCTGGGCTGCGTTTGCTAGTCAAAGTTTAAGCGCTGGGCATAAATTCGAGTTTGGTCACCGATCGTGTGACACAGGGAAAGGTGACAACCCTAAAACTTATTGACAACGGACAAAGCATAAATTATGGCAATGCCAGAGCGTTAATCGCACATTTTACTTCCAGCAGCAACAACATGGCAATCCAAGGGGGAAATGGAAGCTTAAACGATTGGCAAATCGCAATGAGAACGACTCAGCAACAGCAACAGCAACAGCAACTGGAACAGCAGCAACTACAACAACAACAGCAACAACAACAATATTGCTGCTGCGATAACAATCACGAATGCAACAGCAACAGCAGCAATCGACTGAGAGCTAAGCCAATGGCAACGACTGCTCCTGGATCGAAGATGTGCCCCTGAGATGCCTGGGGCCCCTGGGAGAGCGAGTGTGAGAGATGCAACAGGCTCGAACATAAGCAGCAACACAAATAATTCGCTTTAATGAGATCGCAATCTGGCGATTTGCGACAAAAACACACGCGGTTTGTGTCTCAGTGCGTGCGATCAGTCCAGAGATGAAGATGAGCACAGACACTGCCCCGAATCGCAAGCCCAAAACACAAACACAAACCAAAAACCCAATGCCGATGCCGAGATGCCGAGATGCCGATCTCAATCCCAATCATTGAGCGCAGCATCGACTATCGTTCAGCTCTTGTTTGTTATTGCTGTTGCTGCTGCTGCTGTTGCTGTTGCTGTTGCTGCTGTTGCGCTCATGTTGCTGTCAGCGCCCGTTGACTTGTTTGCTGTGGCCGTTGGCAGCTCCAGGCTCGAGTCGAGCTTGTTGACATGCCCAGCATGCTTAGGCATACAGCCAAACAAGCAGCAGCTCTCCAGCTTGGACTCAGACGTCAACGTGTCGTTGTCAATGTCCCAGTCCCTGCTCCTGCGCCTGCCCCTGTCCCTACCCTCTCCCTCGCTTCACCAGCTCTCCTCTCTGTGGTTCTCATTGCCCTCCCATGGATCGAGCAATATGAAATCGAACTGTTCGACTGAAGAGCGCACCGGAATTTTGTTCCTTTTGATTTGATGCAATAGTTTTTCTAGATTGCACGACTGTCCTCACCCGAAGACCACGCCCATTTCGCATCACACTTTAATCAATTGAACGTAAGAAACTTCTCATCAAGCTACTGCTCTCCCTCACTCTCTCCCTCTGTCTCTCTCCTTCACTTCCACAAAAGGAAAAGACATATTTCGGACAATTAATTGCCTCAATTAGTGCGACATGACGCGAACGGAATGATTAAAGTCGCTTCCATACAAAAGCGAGACGAAACTGCCGAAATGGGCGTTGGACCAAGTTTTAGTTTCGCATTTGTCAACAGGCCCTCTAATGTCCTAGACGTGGGTGTATCATACCTATATCTATGTCTCTGTGTCTGTGTTTCTGTGTGAGTTTGTTTAATATATTTATGTAAAAACTCTATATTTTATATACATACATATCTATGTATAAGAAAATATTGGTAAGTAGCTGACAGTCCTTGTATGAAAACTCATTTCCTTAATCCTGCCACTTGGGAATATCCCTACCAATATGCAATGCAATCACGCATAAATATTCAGAAATTAACCAATACTTGATATATCGATAAATGACTGCCAATACTCCAGCAGTGCTGTAAAACGACAAAACAAATTTTGACAGCTGCTGTCTGATTTCCTATTGAAAGTCTTTTAACTTCAGCTGCGAAAGTGTCACAGTTAAAAAATATATAATATTCTGAAATTTCAAACAATTTTCCAATCTCTAATCCGTACAGTCAAAATGTTGTCTATGGGCATATTGCGTCGCTATCGGCTGGGCTCCTTGCTAAATGCAACGTTCGTGCGTAAGCAGAAGACCATGCACAATGTGGACAAGTACGGCATGCCGGCCAAGAAGGGCTATTCGCCGTTTGGGCGCAAGCAGCCGAAGTGGGGCGAGTGGGCGGTGACGCGATTGGACGACTTGCTCAACTGGGGTCGCAAGGGCTCCGTCTGGCCGATGACCTTCGGGCTGGCCTGCTGCGCCGTGGAGATGATGCACATTGCCGGGCCGCGCTACGACATGGATCGCTTTGGCGTCGTCTTCCGCGCCTCGCCGCGCCAGACGGATCTCATCATTGTCGCCGGCACCTTGACCAACAAAATGGCGCCGGCTCTGCGCAAGATCTACGACCAGATGCCCGAGCCGCGCTGGGTCATTTCGATGGGCAGCTGCGCCAACGGCGGCGGCTACTATCACTACTCGTATTCAGTGGTCCGCGGCTGCGACCGCATCATACCCGTCGACATCTACGTGCCCGGCTGCCCGCCCACCGCCGAGGCCCTGCTCTACGGCATCCTGCAGCTGCAGAAGAAGATAAAGCGCATGCGCACCCTGCAAATGTGGTACAGGAAGTAGGGGCGTTACCGGAGAGGAACCCTGAGATTATAGCAGACATACAATACACTTACACAATTTCTACTCTGATGGGCAACCAAATGCTTAGAATATATAGAATATATTGATTCTACAAATCGTTCTTTAAATCAGACAATAAATGAGAGAGAAACAAATGTTGTTTGTGGTTTATCTAAAATATTTAAAATATTTTATTCATGCATTAAATTATTATTATTAATTATTAATTATTAGTACTATATGAAATATTAAATTTAAATACTTTAAATTTAATTTATTTGTGGTTTACTTAGATATTGTATTTATTATTAATATATATCAACAATTTTTTTTCATTATATAAAAAGTTTTTATATTATATATTTGATTTAAATATTTTAAATTTGATGAGACAATAAAATGAAATAATATATGTGGTTTATTTAGGTATTAGATATTTTTTATTAATAGTATGCCAAATATTTTATTTAAGTATTCATTTGACAAAATAAGTGTAATTTTTAATTTTGTTATACTGTATATAAATTTGATAATTTTCTTTTATATTAAATATATATACATATATATATTATTTTTAAAATTTTATTTATTTAAGAATTTTTTACAATCTCAATATATTAATATATATTTAAAATGAAATAGACATAGGTAAATTTATTTTGTATAAAATTTAAAATGAATATTCATAACATATCTGTTGCGTCTTATAGATACAGGAGATATCAAGAGAATCACTAATCTTTATTCTATAATAAATAAAAGTCCTTGTACAAATCGTAAATAAAACCTTTAACAGAGATAAATTCCCGTTCAATTCTTTTTCTTTCACGTGCTTCGCGGAAGACTTAGCCCGTCGAGGATGAAGTGCAGCGTGTGCGGCAGTAAATCGAATGTTTAATCGATTGAATTTAATTAGAAAACAGCAACCATCAAATGTGGCATGTAGCAGCAGTTGCTGCTGCTGCTGCTGCTGTTGTTGCTGCTGTTTTCCGTCTTGCTGTCCACGCTGTCCGCAATCGCATGCTAGTCACAGCCTGGAGATTAAAGCTCAATACGATCGCTGCGCATGCGATTCGCGGGCGAACGAGATCGAGAGGGGCGACACGAATACTGCCCACTGCTGCCACTGGGACGGTTGGTAGCGACTGCTGAGAGTGTGCGTTCTGTAATGTGGCTGCCGGCTGTGTCTGTGCCGCAGCATGCGCCCAGGGCCAGCAGAATGCAGATGTGGCCGGAGTGGAGGCTGAGCAGAGCCAGCGGCGCAGCTTGTTCTGGTATCGAGGCAGTGCGATCGAAAATGGATTTGTATCAATATCGACTCACTAACATGATTCCAATAAATTAATATGCATACAAGGCAGACTCCAGGCTCCAACTGCAACTCCAACTCCAACTCCAACTGCGACAGCGACTGCAACAGTGACGACGCCTGTCGCCGTCTGGGTGCCCGGTCTCTGGGTCTCGATCTCGATCGACATCGCGTACACACGATGATGCATGTGCAGTGTCTCTGAGTTGTGATCGTGTTAATGTAAATAATTGCCAGCGCCCCAGCTACGTACGCCATAATGCGAGTCTCGCAGCTCCAGTCCCCAGTCCCCAGTCCACAGAGTCCAATCCGAATCCCAGTCACAGTCGCCGACCATTGCAGATGTAATTAAAATCTCGCTCTCTGTGGCTTCTCACTTTCTGTCCGATTGCCTGCTGTCCTGGTGTTTGTCTGCTTGTTCGCCGGCCCAGAGAGATTCGTCTTGACTGATATGAGCCAAGCGACATACACGCAAACCTCGCTCCAGCTACGACTCCGACTCCAACTCCAACTCCAACTCCAGCTACGACTCCAGCTCAGATGTTGACAGTTCACGAGTTTTGGTTGGCATCTTGCGATATTTCTCGTGCTAGCAGACGCTGGGCTAGCGATACGATTTCAGCTTGGGATCTGTTATTGGGATTGGATTTGGGAAATTGAAATTGGGATTTGTTTATAAGAGCACCGTCAATATCACTGGCACTGGCACTGGCACAGGGCAACTGTTAACGAGTTGTCTAATTGGCATTGTTATTTGTATTAGTTGCACTGAAAGCAGTCTCGACTCTTATACTTTTTTTCGTGTTAAATATTCAGAGAGACTCGGGTTGTCTAAGTGACTTAAGATTACTTTAGAGAAATATTTCCTAGAATTATTTTCAAATTTACTCTCAATAAACTTCTCTTTATTATGCAAAAATAAATAAAATATTGTTTATTATTTAAATACATTTTTTTCACTTTGTTATTAAATTTTTTTTCAATTTTGAATTTTGAGTTTATTGTGGAGTTGTAATAAAGCTTGTCTATATTTATTTAATATAATATATTTTAAATAATAATAGTATATTTTATATTATTATTTTATATTAAATATTATTGTTTTATATATATTATTCAATTATCAGTTTTTATTGCTTACATAAAATTTTTACTTATAATAATATCCCACAAGATAAATATGTTATATGAAGCGTGTTCTTCTTAAGTTCTTAAATGTCTACAGAAATATAGATCCTTCTAGTTGATTTTGAGTCTTGAGTATATTTGAAATGTAATTTAGTCATCTTAATTTAAATATTGAAGTTGTTTGCATGCACTCCTTAAGTACTCAACTTCAGCGTAAGCCTCTGCCAATCTGCCATCGAATGTGCGAAACGCTGCGCCTGCGCTCGACTCTAGAGAGGAAGAGAGAGAGAGAGAGCGAGAGAGCTGTGCGAGCTGTTGCCTACTTGGTTACTTCGTAATACGAAGTTCGTATGTCAGGGCTTAGCCGAGGCCCTTGCCAGCAGAGTATTCGACTGTCTGCGCTTATTTATGGCCACAGATGCTAAAGATATAGCGCCAGACGACGACAGATCAAAGGGAGAGTGAGAGAGAGAAACAGAGAGAGAGAGCGAGTCTGAGCCAGACGATTGGCAGACGCTGCCTGGGATTACTTAGCTTGGCCATATCAGCAGCATCAGCTGACGGCAGTTTCACAGAAACTGAGGCTTCAGCTCTTATATCGATGCATTGTTGATTAGTCTGTCCGGGCTGGGGATTCGGCTGCAGCTTTTGGCATGCAAAATATTTGGGTTAGTTAAGACGCAACAGTCACGCATTTAAAGGGACATCTCCCGCTCTCCCCCTCTCCCTCCACAGCTCTGTCTCTCTTAAGGCTGTCAATCAGGCTGTGAAGCTGCGCTGCGTGGATGTCAATTGTTGTGCGTGCCTGGTAGAATATCGCAATGTCATTATTTGTGGGAACCAATACAGAAAATTTGTGTATCACGCTCAGCTCGAGCTCCAGTTGGAGGCGCAGAGCGCGCAAAAATCAGAAATCCAAATTCAAAAATTCAAAAATCGAAAATCATTACTTCAAACAAACGGCGCGCCGCGTCAAGCAATCAATCAATCAAGCCAGCAAATCAAACAACATCGACTCGAGCCGAACGCTGAAACGAGTTCAGTTTCAGCTTCACACAATGGCGTGATCGACAACACAAATGACAGATCGACAATACGAATCAAGTCCGATCTCCCCCTCTCTCTCTCTCTCTCTCTCTCGATCGCTAGCTGTCTCTTTGTACAAGTATTTGTGTTGCGCACTTGAGCTGTTACCTTCATTGGTTTCTTTTCTTTAGATCTCGTGATTCGAGTGCACAAATAGTCGAGCGTAGACAAATAAAGGTTAATGAGCTTTTTCTCAATATTTATTTTTCAGTTACTTTATTTCTTCTTCTTCTAGCCATACTTTTTTCTTATTTTTATTCAATTTTAAAATTGATTGCTGTCGTGAAATTTAATGAGCTGTTTATGTAAATAAAATTTGTATGCCCCATTTGGGGTTTTTTCTAGATAAATATATTCAATATATAATAGCATATTATAGTGTATGCATACGAGTATTTTTTCTTCTTCGAATTCTAATTCTTTTTAAAATAATTTAAGGAAAACAGAAAATAGAATAAACTATTCCTAATACGTCAATAACAGAAGACTATATTGACTTTAAATCTGAAAAAAGTTGCTTCCTTTTAATAATTAAGAACTTTTCGTTTTCTTTGGTATTTAGGTGAAATACATTGATAAAATTATATATTTTGCACTTCTTTTTAATTTAACCAATCTTTTTATTCTAATCCCATTTATTATTATTTTTAAAATATTTTATTTACGCTCATATTTAATATACAAAACAAATACAATATATTCGAGCTAAATTTAAAAGCAACTATTATTCTATTTTTCATTTCAGTATTTTAATTATTTAATTATATTAAAGTTAACAGTATTAAAATTCAATATTTAAGAAAGTTCATTCGTAAATTCAGCAGAAATTACTTTGCATACTACGAATCAAAAAATAACAAAAAATAAATTTTCCAGAATTTAAGTTTTTTATGCAAGTTCTGTCAACAATTGCTAAAGCTAAATTAAGCAACACAGTCGAGGGCATACGAATAGAATACTCTCTTCGCCAGAAACGCGTCAAAGGCAACTCCAATCACTGATTAGTTTAGATAAAGAAGATAACCTGCAGCGGGCCGTTGAAGCTCAGCATCGCACTCGACCACGCACTCACAATATTTGCTTTACACCGAACTCTCTGGGCATTCGTGGTTAATGTTTGTGTTCTGCAATTAAATTCGTATTCTCTTACAATTGAGGCGCTCAAGTGGAACTTCCACGAATACCATGGATATGGATACGCTGACAAGCAGATTGAGACGCAGCTGCAATCATGAGCGGCCCTCTGCCGCTCTCTGGTCGGGCATCGACTAGGCATCGGCTGGCTGGCTGCGCCTCTTGTTGTTATAGGCCAGAGCCCAAGTAAATACCTGTGGCTCTACCGGCACTCGCAGCGCAGCGTTGTTGTTGGTTCTGCTCGTCTCTGGCTTTATCAATGGGCGATGGGCGGGCGGGGGCAGGTTTGGGCAGCGGCGTCTGAAGCACCTCCATATCAAAATAATCAAAATTTTGATTGAGTGCAGTTTTTGGTGCGTCTCTCGGTGTGTTTACACGATGACGACGCGCTGGGAAGAAGATCGATTCATTGGGAGCCAGCTGGAGGGGCATTTGTGTCCAATCACGTTGTTGATATTGATAATGACATTGATGGCATCGAGTTCGCCTGAGTGACTATGTGACTTGGCTACAAGATCTCGAGTGCGAATGCAGTCGTCGCCGTCGAAACGATTGTTTGCGCGGATTTTGATTTGGATTTCGAGCTGAGACTGAGACGGAGACTGAGACTGAGACTGAGACTGGGACAGAGACTGGGCTGAGATGGAGTCTGTGACTGAGGCTGGGTGCCTGTCAATCGGTGAAATCCGGCACAGTTCGAGGGAATTGAAATTGGTATTGAAAACGCAGTCAGGTTGATGCTTCAAGTTGAATGATGATATTGACATCATCGAGAGACACTTTAAAATTGTACAACAGACTAAAGCATTTCATGTAAATGATAATGTTCGACACTCGATACACACGCACACACGCACACACTCACGCACTCACTCAGTGTAATTGTTTTCGTATCTCTGTATCTCAACTTGGCCCTCTGCTGCTTTCAATACTTCGGCCTGCTCTCAATTGGTTTGATTGATTCGCTGCACTCGAACAGATAAGCAGCCACAAGTCCCGGCACTCTTGGTGGCTTGGTGAAAGCAAGTGGGAATTTATTAGTAATACTTTGCCAATGCTCGCAGTACACTTAATATTTGTAGCCACTGTGGCGCCGCTCGCTCAGTTCAGTTGAGCTGCCATTGATTCGACTCTGATAATGTCTTATTGATTGCTGCAGCTGTAAAACAATCATTTTGCTTAATTTTATTACTTCTAATCCATTTCATATGTTTTACGTTTGACATTTGTATTCAGATTGGTAATATATTAAGTAACTGAAGCATATTTGGTTAAGCTCTATTTACTGTACTTGACACAATGCATAGAGGAAGGCGTCTGTCAATAAACATTTTAATTGATCAGTCAAGCTGCGTGAAGGAAGAGAAGCTTGAGACATGGCCTAATACAGACAGGAAATGATCAGATGCTGTCAAATGCCTAGCGTTTCCGCTCTTTGTGCTCGATGGGAGCATGATGTGAATATACTTTTATTAAGACTGTTAGCTTAGAATCGAACCAGTTGTAGCAACTCTTTTTTTCTTTTTTAGTGTAAGTTAAACTGGAAATGAATAACCTTTGATTAAGTAAACCTGAGAGTTCTGAGAATGCTGAGAAGGCTACAGTTTTCGTATAAACCATATAAAGTCATTAAATGATATTATATGATATAAGACTAATCTCTATAGCATAAATATGTTACTTAAATTAAATTACTTAAATATGATTGCAGTTTATATGCAAGAGCCTCACTTGAACCCCCTTTCCACCCATGCATTGAGCTGAAACCCACCCCAGTTAATTATCTTGTGACCTTCAGACATCAGCTGCATTCGCTATGGTCACACAGAGTAGGTTAATGGGTGCAATTCACTAAGCTAACACAGATGGAAATGGATCATTGTTCTTTAAAGATTTGCACATTTAATGGCCAAGAATCATAGAAAGAGAAGCAGAGTAATGGAGAGAGAGAGAGGGCGAGATGGATGGCAACAATTGGAGCAATTAAGAGCAGCCCACAACAAAACAATTTGCCGCTGACAACGACAATTGTCAATGCACAACTCGGCGTGTAATTCATCAAAATTCCACAAAGAGAGGGAGAGAGAGAGAGAGACAGGAGAGGTAAACAGTCGAGCAACAGAGAAGCGAAACATTTCATTGTTTTTGGCACATGGCCCATAGAGTTGGACCAGCGAATGTTGATTTTGATGTTGATGTCAAATGCAACGTGACTTGGAACTCTTTGCGGTTCCTTTGATTGGCAATTTTTCAAAATCGTCAACAGCCATCGAGCGGTAATGACCGAGGCGAGAGAGAGAGTGAGAGAGAGAGAGAGAGGGCATGTTGCTTGGGTCAGACGGAGTTGGAACGTCACGTCGTTGGTTATTTATAATTCGATGCGATTGATTGATGGAATCGCCGCAAAGTCGGTGACACTTGGCAGTGCGCAAAAATAAATAGCCGCTCGCAGCATTGACAGCTGATTGCGAAAGTCCATTAGGGCCAAGCACGGACCGTAAATGGGGCAGAGCGGCAGAGCGGCCGAGGCATTGAGGTGCCACTGTAGCTGGCGCTGACACATGTAATATGCCCGTTATCCCCGCCCCTCTTCCCTCTGCCCTTGCTCATTGGCAGCTCAAAGTTAGCAACAGTCCAGGATCTGGCAGGCAGTTGCAACTGCATCTGCATCTGCATTGTAGCCTTGTAGCTCCGACTCTGGTTCCAGCACTCCCATCAAAAGTGCAGTCAATCAAGTGAACAAAATTTGATAATTTTACAAAAAAAAAAAATTGGGAAAAAAAGATGAAAATATATGTATTATGTATGTTCTCGGACATGCTGTCAAGGGGTGGGATATCTCTCAAGCCAGACCAACTAGATCTATCCGAACCTAAGCCAAGCGCAAACTGATGTCTGGAGCCGACAGCAGGCTGTGCAAAGAGTCTAACAATGGACATGGGCCTCGATGCTAGGCAAACGATTTTGTGCCTTCTGAATATTGTAAAATAAATAACAGAGCTGCATAAGCATGGGGCGACAGGAACTTGATTAAATTCAATTTTAAATACATTTTTTTAATTTGTTTATTTCTTACTGTTATTCTAAAACAGACACAGCTGGTAAAGGTTCATTTATTTGGTGAGAAATAAAGAATACTTTAAAGATTGAGATGGGGAAGGGAAAAAAGACGGCCTGGAATAGAGGAACAGTTAGGGGAGCTTAGGATAAGGAAGTGAAAGAGCTAATCAAATGAACAGAGAGACTAAAAGAAACAAAAATTATTAGATCAAAAGATCTTTGGCATGATGAATGAGACTTTGAGAGCAGAAATTTTATGAATAAATCAATAATTCATTTGATTAAAAACCATCCTTTCCCCTCGTCTTTGGCAGCTCAACTGATTGCTTTGGCTTTTGTGGACAGTTTAAGCAACATGATGATATATTCATTAGAAAGTGTTTACTATTTCTTTATTTGAATCTCTATTTTAAGTGATGCATTTAGCTGTGCATTTTTACCTACTTTATAGTTCTGATGAACTCAGTGCAGGCAGCGCTGAGTGAGTGAGTAGGAAACCAGATTTTGATTACAGGTTTACGTGTTGCGCTTTGCCATGAAAGTTTTATTTGTTTCCTTTATTTTTAGCACTCGTATCGGAGGAACTGTCAATATTGTGACATGACATGATTTGTTTGATGCAACTGCTCTCCAGGCCCAGCCCAATGGGGCATCTTCACTTGGCGCATCGCATGATGATCGGCAATAAATTGATGGCCGTCCCTGACACCAGCAGAGAGCGAGAGAGAGGGTGAGTGGACCCTGAAAGCTCACTGAGTCAGCTAAAAGCAGTTGCTGACTGATTTGTGCTGCAAGTCGTTGCAACTGGCAACCGCACCTGGCGGATGCAGTCACCAGCGATTTGTATGCTTATAAAGGAAATATTTATGCACATATACAAATGCTCGAAAAATCGAAAAACGCATTTAATTATTGTGCGATGATTGATTTATGGCTATTATTTAGCTGGAAAATGGCCAAACTTTTTCAGCTAGCTGCGGCTGCTGCCTGTAATTGCAGCTGAAGACATTTACTGTCCTGGTGAACACGCGCTTCTGACATTTACGACCTTCCACAGCTGGTGCGGGAGGGCTAGCAGGGGGCGGAGGAGCTCGCTTGTCTCTGTGACATGAACACACTCGGACAATGGCAGTTAATGGTCATGCCGGCGAAGAGCTGTAGCCACCGAAAAATAAACCAACTCACCAGCGCTACATAAATTTCAAAACTAGCCTCGGCACAGACGCCGCCCTTTATGTGCCACACACATTTCACGCAGTGACGACATGAATCCGCCAACATAAACACTCGTCCAGGACGCACTAATACACACACGCGCGCGCCACAGAGCGCTCAGAGCACACTCGTAGAGATACAAAATATTAGAGCTGCTGAAAAAACATGGCCAAATGGACAACAGCAGCCCATGCACAGTGGGCAAAAATGCTAAAAATATGTATGTGGAATTTTTATTTGAAATTTCATTTTGATATTCAGCGGATGCAACTTTATGGAATTTCAAATTGTTTTAAATGTTAAACTAGATTTTTTCAAAATATAAAATATAATATAAAGTATATAAATAAATTAGATAGAAAATTAGGATAGCATAAATTTATCGAAATATTTGGATTGAACATAAAAAGGTAGAATAATATGATAGAATAATTAAAATTAAATAACTCCATTGAAAATATTATTTAAATTGTTATATTATAAATTATCTTTATCATATATATGAAATAATTAAAAAAAGGATATAAATACAAGTAAATTAAATTAATTTAACTAATTAATTTATATGTGTCAAATATTTATAAAGGAAAATATTTTCATCTTTGTCCCACTGTGCGCAGTCGGCTCTTTCTAGTGCTCTGTAACAGCTCCAAAAAAAAGTAGCGAACGTCAGAGGAAAAATGTTTAGTGGGTGCGTGGACAAATGCAGCAGCGGCAGCGGCAGCAGCAACAACTACAACAACAACTACAAAAGCAATGGCAATGGCAACAACAATGAGAGAGGCACCTACCATTTGACCATTCTAACATCCTCGTCATGCTGGAGCCCGCCATGATATGGCATTCAGTAGCACTCACATGTCAGAAGTGGGCTGAGCTGTGGCCGCTCTAGCTGGCGCAGTGGCAGGAGCAGGAAGCGGACAATAACGCAGCACACAGGACATCGGACACAGGGACACAGGGACAGTGGGCAGTGACGAGTGGGGGTCACCCAGAGGCTATGGTCCGGCGTGCAGCCGTGGCCAAATTGGTTGATAGCTTGAAAAACTGTTTTTGCACAGCTCCGTCAAATTGCATTTTGTGTGACAGACCGCAAAATGCATCATCACCAACATGAGCGATGAGCGCTGTTGTTGTTGTTGCTGTAGATGTTGTTGCTGTAGATGTTGCTGCTGTTGCTATTGCGTTGATGTTTATATTTGCCAGCAGGCTACAGCCCCATCTCCGTTGGTCAGCAGCGTCGTGCGGCACCCAAACATTGTCCAGTAATTTACGAGCTTTTCTCTTTTTTTTTTTTTTTTTTCTTTTTTTTCGTTTTTTTGGCGTAACGCATGTGTTGGTTGCATCGTGTCGCAATATTACAGTAGATCCATGGGTTAGGCATCCATCGTTGGGAAAGTGTTTTGAGGTTAAAAGTTTTCAGACCGCCTGCCTATTCGAGTGCACAGTGTCTCAAAATGCTCCACATTTAAGTTAAGAATTATGCAGCTTAAGCGAATGAATCTGGATTCAACTGGCGAACTGATGAATGGATTTAAATAAAAGGAAAGTCAAGTTTTGTATATTTAAGCACGAAAGTGTATATATTTATGTCTGTATAGCAATAAATTTTAATAAAATATATTTTTAAATTAAGAGAATCTTAAAAAATAATAATTTTTGTTCGTCGAATAACTCAAATAGAAATTACTCCTTATAAAGCCTTGAAATGTTGGTTAATCTCTGCAATAATTAATATATATATATGCCGTGTCAGTGTTGAGAAAGACTGGCGATTCGTGCTAATCGATTGATTTAGTATTGTAGGGTCATTAAAGAATGTATTGTCACTAGGAGAGAGACAACTATAGCTGTTGCTGAACGTGGTCCCGGGTGCCACTGAGTGAGAGCGAGACGGCTAGTAATGTCCTTCGCACAGGCTCGCTATGCGTTCGATGAACAAGAATATGCGACCAGGACTAGAGGCTTTGGCAGGAGAAGAGAATTTACACTTGATCATAGAGAGTTGAACAAGAAAGAGCTATAAAAAGAGTTGAGCGACACCGGGAATTCATTGTTAGGCGCAGCTGTAATTTCTATTTTTCATTACAGTTTTTTAATTGTAATGAAAATCGTAGCACCCTGACATATACAAATATAAATAATACCAAAATTTACATTCAAATAATGAATTTAAAAAAAAATGCATTAAAAACAGTATGAAACTAGATAATTGTAGATTCTGTACATATGTAGTAAAAATTATATTTGATTTTTAAAATTATTTGTCCTTAAATAGAAATCATACATTTTTGTTCTTTATTTTCTTATAAATATTTTATATAAATATTTCATAAAAAATTCATAAACACGTGTAAAGAATGATACTATTTTATTTAAATCAAATTACCTCTATATAAATCTACTTAAAAACTCCTGCTCTATCTGCAATTTACAATCGAAATTTGTAAGTGCATTTACTTTTCATTTCGCACAACTGTGCGCTGGCAACAACTTCATTCAGTTCGCATTAATGCAGCGTGAATTAAGTGTCAAGGACATTTTTTGGTTGCAGCCAGTTGCTGTTGTTGACGACGCAACATGCTTCAGTCAGGCCTTATCCAGGACTCGCCCCAGGCCATGCTCCCTTCCATGTACACGTCCAGCGTTGTCCTTGCGTGTGCCACAAAGTGAGGTTACGCCTGTGTTTGTGTGTGCGTATGTGTGTGTGGCCAAAATTGCGTTGCAACATTCAAGTAAGTGACGTAAATGCATCACAAAACCAACACGCACACACACACACACAAACAGACAGACAGATGGACAGATGGACAGACGGATAGAGGAGTAAATCATGATGTCCAGGGCTGGGGGTACGTAGCCGGAGCAGGCATCAGGCGGCAGTTATGGCTGTCAAGATGAATGCCATATCATCGCACCGAAAATGGTGTCAAAATGTCAGCAGCGCTAGCGGGCGCTGCCCCAGGCCTGAACAACACCAGCTCCTGCTCCAGCTCCGACTCCAGCAGCAGCATCAGCATCAGTGTGTTGTTATCCATTTGAATTATGAGTTGTGCAGCGCCATCAGCAACAGGACCAACGATACGGTGGCCTGTCGCTGTTGCCCGCCTCCTTGTCGGTCATTCCGTGTAATCCGTCACAGGGCAAATGTGACCCTGGCCGAGGCCGAGAACTCGGCCTGCGTCGGGCTTTTGTATGGAAAAACTCTTGGAATACGAGTAATTTATACGTGAATGACCGCAGTTAAATTAAATGCTAAACGAAGACATTAACAATGCAGGACATGCAGGACGTGGCGAAGTACAGACGCATGCCAGCCACTCCGACTGCTTTCAGTCAATGCAGTGCGTCATCAGCTGTTAAGATTGAGGTTAATTTCATTTTAAGACAGAAATTGATGGGCGAATTACTGAAGATTGTGAGAGAATTAAACAGGGGAGGAGGGCGTGAGAGGGAGCAGGAGAAAACCAGAGACACACAGATTGCTTAACGATGAATGATCTGATTTCCAGATACTTGGCTTATTCTTATCTAAGAAGGAACACCTAAATAATATTATAAATAAATAAAAATATAATTTAAAAATTGCAATATAAAAAATAATTGCTTTAGTATCTGCTCTATAATTTTGATGGACCTATTAAAATACTATTTTATATAATTATTTTTATTTTTATTTTTTTTATTATTAATTATTTTTTAATTTTGTTTTTTCATTTTATTATTAAGATTTTATATAATTATTTTAACCAGAAAAATATATTTATATAAAAAATAAATATATATTATTTATATAATTTCAGGTACTATGACCTAAGGGTATATATAAATATGAATAAATTATTAAATTATATTACTAATTCATTACTTAAAATAAAAGCAATAATCTCTAGCATTAGCTTGAATAAATTAAAGAATATTATAAGTTCCATTATTCGATATAACGTGTAATTATAATAAATACTGCTAACAGTCTTTAGTTGTCAACTAGATATGCTTTGTATTCTTACCCTACACATACGTCTTATTCAACTAGATCTAATATGCTTTTATATTAAGAAGCTTCAGGCAAGAATGTTGCAGAATCTTCTTTGCAGTGTCTGCCCCTGCAGGGACTGTTGGCAGATTATATATAGACGATGATTCATGCTGTTGAGTTTCTTAATGCTCTTGACTGCATTTTGTCGCTCTTCGGCCGCGTCTTGGCCCAGAGCGCGCTCTGCACGAATGCGAGGCTGAAACTCGATACAACATCGAAACCCACATCCACATGCCACAATTTACGGCTCGTTCATCAATTGTGACAACGGCTCAAGTAATTCCCTTGGACATTTCACGCCAAACTGCACGCAGACGACACCCAATCAAAGTGGAATCGAGTCCACGAACGGAATGAAAAGGTGCAACGAAATAGTTGGAGAAGAAGAAGGGAAACTGAGAAACTGAAACGGGCTAAAAGTGAAGCGCGGAAGCTGCCACAGCCGAAGCACCACATGTGTGTGTGAGTGTGTGTGTGTGTGTGTGTGGGAGCAGACAGTCGTGCCTCCTTCTACTCCTTCAATTTGCTGACATTTATTAATTTCCGATTAGCGACATGGAATTTATGCGCTACTGAAATTTTGCTAATTTAAATTTCTTCAGTTTTTGTTTTTTTTCGGTAGTCCCGAAGCTTTGCCCCGATCAGTTCTTTGGCTCGAATTACCTGGCTGAACGGCAGCTGAGACGACGGCTTCTAATGCCGCCTGACACTTGCTGCCAAGTGTAAACGACGCCACTTTACGGCACATTTGGCGCCCAAGCAGAGCGAAGCAGAGCGGAGCAACTAAAATCGCAAATCGTTGGCCGTGGCCTAAACGATCTCGCCCGATTTCGCCATATGATTTATTGGCCATGTGGCCATAAATCACCAAAGTCTGATCTAAATGTGCGTTAAATGGTGCAAGGGGAACGCTGCCTCACTGTCTCTCTCTCTCTCTGTCTGTCTGTCAGTCTGTCCCACTGTCTTGCTGATCTCTTAATCGGGACTGCAATCGAGCAGCGATACAATTAACCCCAGGGGGGCCTACATAAACGTGATATCGTTGGTGGTAATCAACCAGGTAACAACTTTTCTGTAAACCTGCCACAGCCCACGCGATGTTGTTGTTGTTGCTGTTGCTGATGTTGGAGCAACTTGTTGCCGCTATTGCCATTGTTGGTTAATTGGAATGTCAAAAGTGACTAAAATCACGACTTTGATATTACTTCGGGATCATGTGAACAGTAGCGAATAACGATTTTAAAAGTCGTTTGCTAATTTAATGATGCAAATAGCCAGGGGGGTAACAAATAAGTGTTGCATTTAAGTGTCTCAAATGGTTTTTAAAATAATAGACTATTATAATCATACTTGAGCAATCATTTATTCTAGATTATTATTATTATTACGCATGCTGTAAGGTTCTTCCTGTGGAATGAACTACCGTTAATATGGGAAGAGTATTAGTCTGTACTTGAAATCTTGAGAATCGCATAGAAGGGAATAGCCACAAATATTTACAAATGCTTAAATAGGATTAATTTGTTGAATAAATATGTATATAATTAAAAAATTATTTTTTATAAGTAAATTAAAATTACTAATATTTTATTTTAAGATTTTTTACTCAAAGCTAATTTGAAAATATTTTTAAAATAAAAAAAAAAATACTTAAAAACCATCTAATAATTTATTAAATGTTCTCCATATTAGCTATACAGTTCCAATGAGCTATCCTAACTTAAAATAATGTTTCTCATTCTTACTGTTATATTACACTCTTCTAAATATCTCATTCAAAACAATGTGATTGCTCCTTCATTTGCAAACGTTTAATGCGCAATATGTTAAAAGGTAATAAATATGCGATGAGCAACAAATTGCAACATTATAAAATTACCGAGTTGAACGTGTGATAAGCTTTGACAAAGATAAACACGTTCAATCATGCCACCTGATTGACGAGCAAACACACACACACAGACACACAGGCAGAGGGAGACAGACAAAGATGGGCGGGCAGACAGACACTCAGAAAGCTAAGCTGAACCTTAACCAAAAGCGAGCCACAGATCAATTGAGGCAGCCTGCAACAATGTGAAATGAATTTGATAGAGGACAGACAACGACAGCAGCACCAGCTGATGGGGCCAAGGGGCGGTGGGTAGGGCGATGACTGTGATGACGATAAGTGCGTTTTGTGGCGGGACTACGAGGCGTATGCGTTTCATGGCCCTCTTGATTGATTGATGACGCATCGGGCGTCGTAATTCATGTTGAGAGGAGGCGAACAATTTGCTTTCCTGTCCTGTTGGCCCCGAAAGGTGAGACAATAAAACGGCAAACGGTTTTTCATCTCTTCAAGCCTGTAAGGCTGTTGCTGTTGTTGTTGTTGTTGCGTGCTCGAAGGGAGAATCTGTGAGACCGTGAGAAATTCGCTTAGCTATGCCTACGCCTACTACGTGTTGCCCAGACAGCCAGACACACACACACACACACATTCACTCGCTCACACACACACAGACACACACAGTTGTATGGCTTTTCGAGAGCAGACAGAGTCAAGTGGGACTAGGGCAAGGCCGCAGCAAAATCGAGGAATTAAATTCGCATGCCACGCCGTATGGCAAGAGCCAAAGGCAATGGGAAAGCCAAAGGCCACGCAAACGTGCCGCAGTCAATGGGTGCGGGCGACGGGTTGCCAGAAAGACAAAAGCAAAAAGTTCAGGAAAAATTGTTTTTCTAGCAGCTCGGTTTCAGTTTCCTTTTGGCGAGCGGGCGCATAAAATGGCACAAAAACCCCAAATAGCTAGCGATTTTTTTCACGTTTTAATGTTGCCTGATGTTGACTTCCCAATCCCATTCCGATTCCCAGTTACTGCTCCTGCTCCAGCTCCTGCTCCTTGCTGTTGCTCCTGTTCCCTATTACCCAAACTCATTCTGCACAACGTCGACATTCTCGACATTCACACACACACACACATATACATTCTTGACGGCTTTCGTGTGCGTGTTGTGTATGTGTATGTGTATGTGTGTGTGTGTGTGTTGAGGGTCTGGGGGTCTTGCCAAGCGTCTGCCTGCCGTCTGCTGGCTTCGCCCGAGTTCAAGTGCGCCTCGCTGCCTCCCGCCTTCCACACCCCGCCCTTCGCCCTCGACGCACCACCCTCTGCGCCTGAGCTCGCGACCCGGCTGGCCCCACTGTCGGTTGGTTCCATTCATCGAACCGATGGCAACTTGTTGATTTTGTGTGAAATTCACATGCAAAAACCAAACCAATTTCGCCCTTCATTTGCGGGCGCCACAGTTGCCGCTCGGCAGGCATTTCCTTTTTTCCTCCTCCATTTCACATCGTGTTTTTTCTCTCCCAGCCCATTTCTCGCTTTTCGCCGAGTTTGTTTTGTGTCCTTTTTCCGCTTTTCCCTTTTCGCACCGAACTAGGCTGCCGCCGCGAAAAAGAGAAATCAATAATCGATTTCGGCGTAATGGCTTTGCCTTTAAAGCATATTTTATGTGCGTATTAAAGAGGTTACCCAGCCGGGGCTGGGTTCAAGGCTCAGACTTGCGTTAATAAAAAGGCACATGAATAATGTTGAGAGTTTATATTGTCAGAGTCGTGTAACATTTGTAGAAATCTAATTTTCTTCTATTAACTTTTACATCGAACGAAATTAGAAACCTGAAATTTTTAATAACTTTTTGTTTCCGGCGAAGCTTAGCTAACCTGGGAATATACATATGTAATACATAATACATGGTATAGTTACTTAAATTTTTCTTAAGTTCACTTTCTTCATAATGCAAATGGCAAATCCGCTATTTTTATACCCTGAACCCATTGAAAATGGGAAATCAGGGTATAATGTTTTTGTGAAAAAGTATATAACAGGCAGAAGGAATCATCGCAGACCCCATAAAGTATATATATTCTTGATCAGCACGACGAGCTGAGTCGATATAGCCCTGTCCGTCTGTCCGCCCGTCCGTCTGTCCGTATGAACGCCGAGATCTCAGAAGATATAAGAGCTACAGAGCTGAAATTTTGTGTGCATACTCGTGTATACCATACGCAGTACGAGTGTGCTTTATTTTTTCGATAACTCATGCGATAACTCTTTTAAATTTAAATTTTCATACTATTGCCCACTGCTGCGCAGCCCAAGCGCAGTCGCTGCTTACTGCGCAGTTAGCAGAGCGCGGGCGCGTGAGGGTGGATGCATGTGTATGTATGTGTGTGTGCATAAAAGAAGTGCAGAATGATAAGAATATCAGCTTGGAGGGTTCAGGGTATCTCCTAGTCGAGCAGTCTCGACTAGAGTCTTCTTACTTGTTTTCTTAAAGCTAGAGACTTGCAATTTGAAACACATACTCGGGTATATCTCAGATTTATAAGGTGTTAAACTTGAGAGCGTGGCAATCCGCAAAAGTTTATATCTCTTAATAATAGATAGAAACTAAAAAATGTAGATAATAAAGTTACTTGTCACCCGACTGAAACGTTGTTGTTTTTGTGTTTTCTTCGCCTTCGTTTGATTGGCTTTGCTCTGATAATTGAATTACTTAACACCAAGACTAACGAATTTGGTTCGCTTCATGCAATACCTGCTAAAGAATTGTTACATCCCATATTGATACAATTAACTACAGTTCCGGATTATTCGTTAACAGGTTACTCGTTCTGAGAGCTTATAAAAACACGCCAACAATTGATGAACAATTCAAAGTTATTTCAGCACTTCTCAAAAGTTGATCATCATCATGCAGTTCTTCGCTATCATCGCCCTCAGTCTGCTGATCCTGAATCCTGTCACTGCTCTCCCGTTCTGTTTGTGTCCTGCAATTTATTTTCCTGTCTGCGGCAGCGATGGCGTAACATATGACAATGAGTGCGAATTGGATTGTGTTGCTAAGGAGGCGGCAGCGAACGGTGTCAAAGTAGTCAAAGTACACGATGGACCATGTTAGATGTTGGACCCAAATCGGGTGATACAAACTTAAAAGTGAATTGAATTCTAATAGTTTATTTTAAATATGAAGCCAAATAAACATTAGTTCAAACACCGCGAGATAACACCAATTCTAGTTGATTCTTTTCTAAGGTTTCTTTGATAAGAAGAGCAACTATTTTTCAGTTTCGCAATGTCATACATATATGCATGAAATTACTTCCCTTATGTACAGGTGTTTCTTATTTTACTCTTTATACCCTGAATCCATTGAAAATGGGAAATCAAGGTACAATGGTTTTGTGAAAAAGTTTGTAATAGGCAGAAGGAATCATCGCAGACCCCATAAAGTATATATATTCTTGATCATCTCCTAGTCGAGCAGTCTCGACTAGAGTCTTCTTACTTGTTTTATTCTAATGTTTATTAATAAACTTGCCAAGCGACTAGCGGTAATTATACTGAAGCCCTAATTTTGATAAATGCTAACAAACTGCCAAGAGTTTTAATAAGATTTTTAGCACAACGTCGAGATTTATAAACCGATTTATGATTACTGATTTTTGATACTTCTCACTTATTCAATTTTCTATTAAATGCCAACCCTTTCTGAGCTTGTTTATAATATATCAATTATTGCAGCAGCTGCTTGAATATGATTATGGTAAGTATTATCAGTCTTGCTTGGCCAGCATCTATTTGCTTATCAATCAAATCAACGGCTAAATTATATTTAAAATATACTTATCGATTAATAAAATACTTGATTAATTAATACTTGCAACTCCTTAGCGCTCATAGGCCCAATAAGAGTCTAAAAATCGTGTTGGCATATGAATAAAAAAATATAAGCTCAAAAGCTTCTTGAACTTATGAGAAAAATTAATTGAAATTGAAATTTAAAATTATATTTAAAATTCATCGCATATTATGAAAAAATGTTAAATGATTTATTCACATTCATCAAATTCATATGTATATTACTTATTTATCTACATATCTATTTCTCCTAGATATTCCTCTATGGAAAATGTGTAACCCTTATCACGTGATTCTTGGTATTTCCATACATTTTGTACTTTATATGAAGTACAACCATTATTAATAATATTAGTCATTCATTCATCAATCATTATCGTTATCATTATTCAATAGAGAGTATTGGAAAGCAGAGACTGCATTCCGAGTGCCATATTTAGTCAAGTTATTTATAGAGATCAACATGTGCGCCAGCATTTGCATCTGCATTTGGAACGACAAATCATATTATCTGCGGCGTGACACATTCGTCATGACGCGCACACAGGCCGGACATAGGAGACGTGCAAGGTTCGAGTCAGATGCCCTCGCCTGTTGCCACTAGCCTCTGCCACCTCCTCCTACTCCTGCTGCTGCTGCTGCTGCTGCTGCTCTCTCTTTCTCTCATCTCCTGGATGTTTTGGTGCTATGGTCATCGCCTCAATGTGCGCGTATTGGCCTCGATGTCGGCCACAGTCACAACCATCCGTCATGTCTGGCGACGTTGAAGACATGGCCAGTACTCGTCGTCATCATCGTCGGCGTCGTTGCTCGAGTGCGCTGGCATCGGATTTGAACAGTTTGATGGATCAACTTGCGCACGTCCTCGTCATAACTCACAACACTTTCAGCTCTGCAACGCTTTGGCCCGACTATGGCCTGTCCGTCCGGCCGTCTGTCTAGTCCGTCCGTCCCTGAGCACGACGCCGATTTGACGTTTGACGTGAGCGCACGTTTGATGGAAGATCTGTCAGGGCAGGCATTGAGCTTGTTCCAATTCGCTTGGAGCTTTGCGCTGTCTGTTTCAATGTTGGCCAATTTGGGCACTGAATGATTGGCGGCGGCTTTTGTTCTCACAGCACAAGGCACAAATTCTTCGCTCTTTATTATCGCCATGCCCTGATTTATTGCCAATTAATATGATTGAAGTGTCATAATTCATAAGCGGCTTTCGTAGCCCCACTTTCCCCCACTCCACAGTCGCAGTCAATTGTGAATAAGCAACTAAATAGCAGTTTCCCAGCAATGAGTGTGCACTTGGGAATCTTTTGGAGCATATCGTTTCAAGAGATATGCCAGAACGAGCAGACACAATGCGCGCTTTAGTCAAACAATTGAGCCAGATTCTAATATGCTGAAGCGCATTTATATTTAGAATTCTTTGAACTCATTGGCAATCATTTAATGTCTCGATTCCATTTAGTATATTAAATATATAGGTGCCTACTAGGTGGCTAGCCTTAGCCAAAAGCAGTTTTGGATTTTATAGTATTTGGATTCAATTTTTAGTATATATTCAACTTAATTGACTCTCTCAGTTAGATAGTAACACTACCAATCAGCGCCTGCTTTATATTTGACTAAGCGTTAGGCTGATTGATTCACTGATTATTTGACTAACTAACTGACTTGTCGGCTGAGTAGCTGATTGACGGATTGACAGTTCCATGGATAGCCTCTGACACAGACTCCTGACTGCCCAACCAATTGACTGCTATTTAGCTAAACATATTGCTGAGCATGCATAATGAAATTAGAGTTTTTTTTTTATTTTTGGGAAAAGTTATAGAGATATGTAATAATAATTAATAAATTTTAAAAAATATTTGTATTTTAAATAAATGAATACAATTACAATACAGTAAATGTTCTCTAAATCACATTCAACTTGTAAACTGAATTTATGTTAAGCGAATAATTTATTTATTAATCTATTCAAATTTTCCTCAGTGTTTTTTATTTTATATTTAATTTTTTTTTTTTTCAGAGAATTGTGAATATTATATAAAATAAATAACATTAATTATATAACAAATTTATAATATTACATTTTATTTTTAAATTTTCAGAGCAATTTTTAAATTGAATTAAGAATACTAATATTAATTAAAAATTTAAAAAATATGTTATTTCATTATTAAATTTAATTTAAATCTGTATAGTTATGGCAAATTTTAATTTCAATTTTTCAGTCGAAATTTATATAATATTAATATTAATTTGAAAAATATTTTATATTTCAATATTATATATAATATAAATTTTTATATATATGACAAATATTAATTGGAATTTGAAAATTAATGTGAAGATGCCCGAAATTATTAATCTTAAATAAATCTTAAAAACTCTATCCCTATGATTAAAACTAACATTTAGGAGAAACACTTGGTAAATTTTGTGTATTGCAAATAGGTACAATACGTTGTTTGCCTCCTGTGGTATTATTCCCATAAAAATCTACGTCTATTTACTTGGGCTGCTCAGCAGAGTTCAAGCCAAAAACAACATGAGAACTATTAGCAAGACATGCGTAAAGAGTCAGGGCCAAGGCGAAGGCTGTATTTGGTGGGCGTGGCGTGGAAGCCTTCAGTTTGACGCTTTCTTTAATTTTGACAAGACGTAAAGTCTATTAAGAAAGTCAATCAATGTCTCTCAAGTGAGTTGGCTTCGACTTTGGCTGCTTTGGGGTCCTTCAACTTCAGCTGCAGTGCGCTCGCGCTCGCTTTTGGCGCTGGGTGAGCGCCAAAGTTCTGAAGTGACAGACAGACAGGCTGACAGACACACAGGCAGAGGGGCAGACGGGCAGACGGGCAGACGGACGGGCAGGAAGACAGACAGTTAGTCAGTCAGTGGGAGTGACGTGTGGATGCTTCGATGCGGCGAGAGGCCCCGCTCCACGTTTGAGTGTCGGGCACTTGACTGACGGCTGGACGCGGTGGACGTGAACGTAAACGTGAACACGGCCACGTCTGATGATTATTGTGCGAGTCCTGGGAGGCGAGCTGCTTGATTGAAAGTACGTATTCAATGTGTGCACACAGCGAAATTATGAGGAGAACAAAAAAACTGAGTGCGCAGCTGAAAAGTTGACAAAACGGCGATGGCAATGCCAATGGCGAGGTCATCGAAGCTGACAAGGACCAAGGGAAGTGTTGTTCAGGTAAAACTTTATCCGGCGACATTAATTTGTAAAACTGTTTTTCATCAAACAGGAATTAATTAAGATGCACCCCTAAAGTTTGCAGCAATCCAGAGCAAAATGAATAAAAACAAAAAAAAAACTGAAGAAATTCGAGCAGTGCGAGAACTGGGAACGAAAAATTCTTTGGAAAAGTCGAGTGGCTATCGAGCAGCCCATACTCCAGGGCCAATGGCAAATGGGGGATGTTAGATGGGAGATGTGGGCGATGGGAGTGGGAGTGGCGTCAATAATAATTGAAAATCATCACTCGAGATTTGCTAATTATGTGGAATTATCATCTCAATTATTTATTTTTCGATTTTCATACGTTTTTCCTTTGCTCACTTTCGTCTAATTACTTTTTTCTCACTCTTCTAGTGTCTATCTCTCTCTCTCTCTCTCTCTCTATCTATTTCTCTTTCTCTGTAGCTGTGCTGCTCAGGTGTGATTATAATCAAAGCTGCGAGGATTTGCCGTCAAAGTCTCGAACTTCTCAATTAAACGAATGCATAAATCATTGGCCGGCACGTCTGCAGATAATTCCCAAAAGTCCCAAACGAGGCGCATTAGAGTGCGAAAATACAACACACATACACTTGGAGGGCATCAAAGACGCTCTGCAAAGGACACTCATAAATCTGTAGAAATGTTGCTAATTAAAAAAATACGCATATTCCATCATCATTGGGCGAATATTTTTCTAGGGCCGCCACTTTTGGGTGTGTGTTTGTTTCTGATAAAACTCTGCTCAGATTTATGCCCTCATAATCCATAAATATGCTTTTACCACATGCACACACACACAGACATATACATCTTAATAAATTTGCTCGCCTGCTTGGGTGTGTCATTCCATGACGCATTAATTAATAGCCACATCAACAACTAACGCCAACAACAACAACGACAACAGCAATACATAATAAGGTTTCACGTAAGCACACCCATACACTCACACACACACACACACTTAGACTTTAACGTTTCATGACTCTGACGAGTCCTTTGGGTATTTCAAGCTTTGGCTTACGTCTCGCGGCCTGTCAATTGCTTAGCTGACTTCATATTGATTGCTTGGTTAAAGAGTTTTCCTCTTCTTTTCTTTTATTTTTGGTATATGGTATATGTCGCCCTAATCGAAAATATTTATCAATAATGTTAAATAATTTATAAATAGTACTAATATATTTTATTTATAATAAAAAAAAGTAACTCCAAATATTCTTAACAAAAATGTAAAATTGTTAAACTATTTTCTTTAATATTTAAACTTTTTATTTAATATGAATAATACTAATTTCAGATGGTCTTATTGAATAATTAGAGTCTGATTAGAGTTTGTCAAATAGGACTCTAAATAAAATTAATGTGCTATAGCATACTTCTAGGCGTCGCTCACTATTTAAAGGAGTTTTTTTTAAATATAAATAATGAAATATTTTTAAAAATATTTTTTATAATTTCGTATTTTTTCTTCTTCAATAAACTTAAGAGCAATCTTCAGTTTTACCGCTGCATATCAGCATGCCTATATACCTAATATAGATATTTTTCAATTTAACTCAAAGTCATATTCATAATGCTCAAGTTCTTGTATATATTTTCACATAAACTCCTTGGCATATGGTCATTCAGCATATTAAATGAATTGGACCTGGACAAGCTGGAAGGTCTTTCAGCTGGGGCACACAAATGGGCGAGATAAATAACAGATAACCAAATGATAAATAATAATTTCGGCAAATACATCAGAGGGCCGGACTGCTAATTGGAATTGATTAGGCTGGCAAACGCCCACATCTCGACGACTCTCAGTCCCCGGCGCTCGGCGCTTGCCCGAATGCACGTTTCACAAATTTATCTGCATCTAGAGTCACATATGCGACGAGTCGCCCCCATCCACAGTCCAGGCGCTGCGGCTCCAAGTGGAGTAGTTGGCAAAAGTTTTAGTCTGGCAATAGTAGTTGGGTGCTCTGGATATAACAAATGTGCTTAATACTTGTGATCGATGGAAAGTGCTTTGTTTTATTTTCGGTTATGGGAAAAATACATGTGAGGGCATAGCCCAGCATGGCCCAGCGCCGACTCCTTGGCTAATGAGCAATATTGCATAGAGAGGCGTTGCACTAATCACTTCATTAGCCGTGCCCCGACCAGACCCAGCTCCTGGCTAAGCCCCAGCGCCTCAGCTCTGCTCAGCCGGGACCAGACGTATTTATTTAACCTGCAAATCACAAATTCATCCATCATCCTTTATGCCCGCCGCCCATCGCCCGTCGCCCGTCGCTCGTCGCTGTGTGAGTGACAAGCTTCGGGCTGCCTGGCCGCCAGCTCAGTTCAGCTGCTTCCTTCATTTCTTGGCGACGATGTCGCTCTTTGACTGACATTTGACTTCGACGCTGACGAGCTTGGCGACGATGAAAGCGACAAGTTCATTGTCCTTGCACTGACGAGAAGACGTCGCCGACGACCGTTCGTAATAAACACGCCCTCTGCCTCTGAAGGGCCTCCACTCCTCATGGCCAGAGCCAGAGCCAGAACCCAGACCTCGACTCAGCCCCAGAGCGAAGGACGCACTTTGTTCGCAATTTGTTTTGTTTGCTTCGCGCTCTACGCTCTACGCTCTCAGCGTCTTGGTCTGGCACTGCCAGCCGAGGGTGGTTCCATGTCTGCCCGGTTAGTACCACTAAATCTCTATTGAAGGTGGGAGGCCGTGTCTGTGTGTGTGTATTCCTCATTGTTCCTTTGGCTGGAAATGTGTGTCGTGCTGAAATATGCTTTCAATTTAGGTTAAAACTTAAAGCTCTTCATTTGACTCTCTCTCTCTCTCTCTCCCTCACACTGCAATATTCATTCGATAAATCAGTAGATGATTTTGGTAAATGAGGTTTATCTCTTGATTTAATTTGATACTATGACGCGATATTTCAAGCAAACGTAAATAATCTTATGTATCATAGCAGGTGTATAAAAATATATGATATTATTATTGTTATATTATTATTATAATGATGAAATTGATATACTATGATGGCAATAGGAGCTCTATTGTCTTTACCATTTAGGCAAAGATTTCTTTATCTTCCATGTTCGTATTATTCGCGGAATCTGCTACAGTCGGTACAAAAAGTTTATGTATACTGTATAAATTACACGAATATTGTCTACAGTACCTACGGGGTTGCTTTAATAGGGATTTGCTTACGCTAGTTAAGGCCTTAAGAGGCGCACAACTGTGTTGCAATGCAAACATGTAATGAATCAATTGCTTGTTTACGGACCAGAACCAAAACAGTTCACACAACAAGCAGGCTACGCATACACATACGCACACACACACACACACACACACATATGAAATGCAATAACAGAACCCGTTCATAATTAGCTGCTCATGTGTCACGCAGCAAGTGCAGCAACACAACAAGGCGCGAAGATGGCGGACAGACAGACAGACGGACGGATAGACGACTGGACCGACGGACTGTGGCGTTAAGGACGAGGATAAGGTCCTTTTGGTTGACTGAGAATGTGAGATTTGGCGTCAACAGCCAATTTGGTGCATTAGCGAAAACCGTTGGGCAATTACTGTCAAGTGTGTGCGCACCCACGCCCACGCCCACGCCTACGTCCATGTGCACGCCCACGTCCGCGTACGCCCAGGGACGTTTGTTGGTTCGTGAGATTACCCAAAAGCCGAGGCGAGTTTGCTAATCAAACGCTTCCACGCCAGAGCCTCGGGCCTGGAGGGCATTGAAAAACCAGTTGTCAGTCGATGGCACAAAGCGGCCCAGGACATCTTTAATCACACAAACACGCGCACACACACACACACACACACACGCACACTCACACAGAGAATACGACTTGGCTTGGCTTGCCTTGAGTTTGGCCCATGTCCCAACTCAATAAATGTCATCATTGGGCTAAAATGTTAATTAGCTCCAGCTGGCACCTCGGGGCATTTTGAAGGAGTTGCGTTTACGTACATTGCAAGGGCTTGCATTACGTGCGACACTAATTACGCTGAGAGCTGCGATTGTCAGCTGCGATTGCGATTGCGAATGCGGCTATCGGAAAAGTCCTTTTGTTTTCAGTTTGAAGCGAATTAATCAGCGGCAAGCATTCGACATTGTTATCGGACGTCATCGCCAGCCCCAGCGACAGCAACAACAATGGCTCCGAGAGCCAAAGCCAAGAGCCAAGAGCCACGAGCCATAACCATAACAATGACAGCAGCCATCAGCAGCTATAGGCAAAGGTACCCCAAAAACCCACCCATTCACACACACACACACACAGAGAGAGAGAGAGAGAGACGCAGACAACAACCGCTAAACAACAAACGGGCGCCTTCTCCATATCTGTCGCCTGCCTTTGATGTGCGCCTTTGACAAGTGAGTTGACAATGTCAACGTCAACAGTTGACAGCCTTATTATGGCATTATGTCTGCCCCTGGATATGTTTGTGCCTCTTGCCACGTATCGCGTTGACTGCAGATAAGGACTGGATGAAGACCCTCATAACGGGGATAACCAACACTGGCTCAGTGTATCTGCTGATGATCAAGCCAACACTGAGACGCAAGTTCTTAATATGATGAGGTACATCTGTATACCAAGTATACAAATGAGGATACTCAGCCTTTGCTTTGGCATAGCCAATCCCAGATTGATCCATAGGCAGCTCCAAAACTAATTTAGACTTCATCTTGACTCAGTCTCACTGCCAATTTCACCTTGACCTGGCTTTAACACGCTTTAATGCTGCCTGCAAGCACCGCAATGACCACAGCCTTACCTGGGCACACGCCCCCCGCCTCTACCACAACTACTATTTAATGCTTCCGCTGCAGACATTCGGCATTTGACAGCTAAATCAATTATTTTGGACAGCATTTTCGTCAGGCAGACGGGGCGGACGTCAACTGCCAGACTAATTACATAAGCCAAATATTTTTAGATTTCCTCATTTTCGCTAGAAATCAATGATTTTTACACACATTGTCATTCAAATGCTGGGCAGATGAAATGCGTCAATTCATCATTTCATATTTTCGATAACAACAAAAAATAACTCTCTGCCCATATATTACTTGTAGAGCTCAGCAGCAGGAGAAGCAGAAGCAGTGGCAGGAGTTGGAGCAGCAACAGGACCATTTCGGTATCCTCATCAACACGCTGCCCTGTCAGCGGCCATTGAGACTTCAAGTGTAAGACATGTCAGCTCCACTCAATGACAATGCAATCCCTCCTGCTCGCTAGCCCCTCCCCACCTCTGTGCTTCTGTACCTCGCCCAGTTTCCCCATGGTCAATCCCACTTGCACGAGTGCGTAACACTTGTCCGTCACATCAAAAGCATCAAAAGTTTTGTCATGTGAATAAAAGTTTTTGCACCTGCCTTCAATACGAAAACATTGACATAAGTATTAATCCCAAATAGAAATTTCATCAGCAGGCAACAACAACAATGATGGCCACAGGCATCAGGATACACGTAAACACATAAATATATATATTGGAATATGGTTTATATATGTATGTATATGCCATACGACAACAATTTTGATGGCTACTCGGACTAGGACCGGACTGACGAAAAGAATGACAGACTGTCAGCATGTCTGTTGGGGGGCGCTGGTCCTCGAGCTGTGGGCGTGGAGGGCTGGGTTTATTTGTATTTCTAGCTGCAAAAAATGTCAAGTAAATATATATTAGTTTATATTTGGCAGAGCTCGTATGCAATGGATATGATATGATATGATTGGGCACAGCCTTCATTTAAATATTTTTCTATAATACAAATAAATATTTTTAATGGTGCACAAATTGTATTAAAAGGTATCACGAAATCTCTTAATATATGTATCAACTACATATACATAAATATAAATTTTCATAAGCTTCAATAGCCTTCGTTTAAACTAAAGTCAAGCCCTAAATGTAAAATTGAACAAATATGAAATACAAATGAAAATACAATATATGAGAGATTATGTAAACTGCATATCCATTCAAATATATTTGAATGGGCATCAACATGCCTTAAATCAGGAATCAGACCTTCACAAATAGAGAACCACACAAATTTTATAAAATTATTGAAAACTTAAATATTAATTATACTAAATTATAAAAATCATAAAGAAATCGTTATATATATTTTTAATTTAGTTAGCAATCAATCTTTAAATAAGCAATGAACCTTTTATAAAGAGTATGAATGTAATATATTTTTTTGCTAAATCAGAGATTTATTTTAAATGAATAAATACTTGCCAAAAATTCAAGAAGAAGAAGAGTAAGTTAACTGCTTATTTAATGAACTCAACGAGCGCGCGTGTGATGCATTATTCGATTTGGAGCATTTGACGATGGTCAGTGGTCGATGGTCGATGGTTGATGGTCGATTGCATCCCCCCTTTCATCGTCTCGTCGTCTCGCCACGCTCGAGTGGGGTCAAAAGGGATGTCGAAGGGTCGACTGCCGGTTCGAACTCATTTGTCGCAGTGAAATCCGATTGATAAACTGTCAGGCAACGCATTTTGTTGTTTTCATTTTCAGTTTCATTTTGGCGGCTTGGCAGATGCAAAAAATAAGAGGAAAAAAAACGAAATTAATTGAACAATTTAAAAACGAATTTCTTTTTTTTTTTTTGAGGCTGAGGGCATCGCCTGTCGGTGTCAAAAAGGACATGACCGAGCATTTGGCTGGGCAGAGATGCACCCAAATGAGTGAGTGAGAGATTGTATTATTGATTTTGCATAATAAAAATGTCACACACACACAGCAGCAGCTATTGTATGTATGTGTGTGACAGAGAGAGGGGGGAAGAGAGAGAGAGAGAGTTGACAATACAGCAACAATAAATTAATTAAGCCGATGAGACAGTTTAATGTCATTTAATAAAATATTGACGTGTCACTGACACACAGACAAGCACACACACACCCACACACACATGAAATGAATGACGCCATTTTGTTTTTTGGCTTTGACATCTGATGGGTGTTAAAATCAATTGACGGAATCAATTGGAATTGGCGGTCAGTTGCCGTCGAGAGTCCAAAGCGCACGCTGATTGATGGACAGCCGACATATTGGGAGCCCACAAGATTGATGGCTTCATCAGCAGAAGCCCAGAGAGCGAGAGAGACAGAGCATGTGGAGAGAGTGGGAAACCGAGAGGCAGACAGAGCGTGTGGGCAAACTATGTCTATGCACTTTCAGCACTCACTGTGTGTAGAGGCAAATGCATTTCATAGGCAAACTCTTCCTCTTCTTCTGCACTCGCACATAAATTTCACATAATGAAATGTTAATTTTGACACGTCATTAATATATTTTGTCTACCTGCCCAAATGCCACGCCTCCCCGCACACTCCGCGTACCGCCCTCGATAGGTACGTCGAGCAATCGTTCAATTGACAGCGGCAGCGACGTTGTAATTAGTTTTGACGTTTCTCGTTGCACAAATTAATTTATTTGACATGTCAGACGACCGTCGGATCGGCCATTGACAACTGGCCACTAGCCGCTGCCACAGTCGCTGCCACAGTTGCTGCCACGGTCGCTATTTGCCACAGAGACTCTGTGAATTGTTTCTCTTTTTTTTTTGCTGCTTCCAAATGTGACATTTATTGGAAGAGCGACAAAACATGCACATGTCCATATGAAATACCTGACACACCATCATATTCCATCGGCAGCCAAAAAGCAAAATTAATTTATATAGATGTGTGCCTACTGAATTCATAAACGGGCAAAATAATTTTGATTAGAACTTAAAATCAAATTATATCATTTTATATAATTTCATTAATGATTTACTTTTGCCAGACTCTCATTATGTATGATTGCTAACTATTATTAATTCAAGGAATATTTACAATGGATTGACACTGAGTAGGAATTTAATATGTAAATAAAAAAAATATAAATATATTAATATATATTTGTTTGTGAAACTAATAATTTTAAATATTTTTACCCCATATTAAATTTAATAATATCAAATCAGATGATATAATAAAACTATCTTTCTGAATATTTTTAATTTTTTTTTTTTTACTATGAATAACAATTTTTTTTTTAGATTGTCCCATTTAAATATTTAATAGTAATTATTGCATACATTTTTAAATATTTAATAGTAATTATTGCATACATTTTTAGAAACGTTTCTAATTAAATAGATTTTTATCAATACTCTTTTTATACCCTGAACCCATTGAAAATGGGAAATCAGGGTATAATGGTTTTGTTAAAATGTATGTAACAGGCAGAAGGAGGCGTGGCAGACCCCACAAAGTATATATATTCTTGATCAGGGCTACGAGCTGAGTTGATTTAGCCCTGTCCGTCTGTCTGTCCGTCCGTCCGTCCGTCCGTCCGTCCGTCCGTCCGTCCGTCCGTCCGTCTGTCCGTATGTTTGAACGCGTCGATTTCAGAAGATACAAGAGCTAGAGACTTCAACTTTTTTTTAAAATGTCCGTATATATCACGCGGATATCGAGTTTATCACTAAAAAACGATAACTCATTCCGATACTTTTTTATCGATAAAAAACCTTATCGAATATCACTTAAATAATTATATCTCCTACATCTTTCAAGCTAGAGTCTCCAAATTTAAAATGTATATTAAGACGCATGTCATACAATTTCGGTTTTTGTTAAAATTTACCCCCCGCCCCTATATCCACCCCCTCACCATCATCTTTGTAGAAGTCGTATATCAAATACTAGAGACTTGTGCTTCGGTATACACATACATTTAAACAATATGAATACGTTCTGAAAGTTTCATTATGATCGTACGTCTAGAAATTAAATTATTCAACAAATAAGTTCTCCTAATATTGCCAACACTGCAGCGCAACCCAAGCGCAATCGCCTGTATATGTGAGTGTGTGTGTGTGCGTGTATTTGTTTGCATGAGTGCGTGTGTGGGTGCTAATTATTATTGAAATATCAGTTGCTTGTAGGGTTCAGGGGATCTCGTAGTCGAGCAGTCTCGACTAGAGCTTTCTTACTTGTTTTTAAATTTATTATATATATATATTTTTTTAAATTAACATAAATTCTAAACGTATCTATATAACATTTTTATTGTGTTATACTTAAATATTTAATTAAAAAAAATAAATCCTATATATTTTAGTCTTTGCATATTGAGGAATAGTTTTCATTGATTTACTTCGGCACAGTTTTGTGATAGACTGCTAGCCCAGGCCGAACTGAATAGGACAGAGCACAGAAGGAGGACTACAGGATAATTAACTATTTCCACGCCTTCAAGCGTCCCAAACCTATTTGCACTTTAATCAATGGTCACTCCCAATTCGTAATTTTCCTTCGCTTCTCTTTCTCTGCAGCATTTTTTCACTCGATCCTTTTTGTCTCGCTCCATTTGAATATATTTTCAATATATGGGTGTTTCGGGGGAGATCTGGGAGGGAGGAGTGGCAGGGAGAGGGTCAGTAGTTGACACTTTGCATCTTGTGCAATCACCAAATATTGTCAGAGAATGTCAACGTCGTTTTCCACGCAGTCGACGTCGTCGTCGTCGTCGTCGTCGTCGTCAGCATCGGCATCGGCATCGTCGTCTGCGCCGTCGACGTCGTCAGCTTCAACTTTGTATCGAAGTTTGCACACAATCAGTAAAATATTTTGGCCATCCTTCGGGGACGACCTCATTTCGTCTTTGTCGTTGTCAGTTGGACGGCGACGAGGACGAGGACGAGGACGAGTCGACGCTTCGTCGCCTGCTCAGGGCTCTTCAATGTTTTTCTTTAGCCATGCACATTTTTCCGTTTTTTAATCTTTTGCCTTTGCCTGCTCGTTGCTTTCTTAGCATTTCCCTATCCCTTCCCCTCCTCGTTGCTACTGCGTTGTCCTGGTCTAGCTGAGGGCAAACTTTTTGGCGTTTCATCTGCAGCACATCAATTTTTGTTGCTGACGAGCAAAAGTTGCAATAGTCCAAGTCCAGGCAATGCCAAAAATCCCCATCCCCATTCCCCATTACCAGTCCCGCATCCTCCCACTCACTCCTTGGCAATGGGAATGTTATTCTACCATTGGGTCGCTGGCTGTCCTTCCGGCTGTCTGCTGATTGACGGCGACTGACAAGTTTCTCTTCGACTGCGCATTGACTTTTTCCTTGCAGTCGTTGCATTTTACGAGTATGTTCCAACTTTCAACTTGGCTCGGCTTCTGCCGAGAAGCATTTCACTAAATTTCTAATCCCCAAGTATATGGCAGCAGGCAGAGCTCAAGCAGAGCAGAGCAGAGCCAGAGCAGCAGCTGGCTGATGTGTCTGAGCATGTTTCGGTCTAGGTTTCGTTGCATAACATGCCGTCTACCCGACTCCCTCTCCCCCCCCAGGAGGCAGCGGCCTGCTCTGCCTGTTATTTGCTGGTCATTTTGTCAGTCAGCTCGCAGCAGCACGCAGCCGAGACCAACACAGACGAGTTCTTATTACATCTTGGCGACAAGCGCCTTGTTGACCGTGTTCTCCTCTTTTGGCCCAAAGATTTTGCATGTCTCACTAACAAGTTACAAAAGCAAGTTTTCGTTTTTCCTATTGACTACGCCTGCAACTCTGATCACAAAAAGAAGCAGCCTTGTCTAGGAATTCAGGAAAACTATTTAAGTCTCTGCTAACTCGTAGACTCAATCTGTTTTGAGCCAGCGCTCATCAACACTCTAAAGCACTGGCAGCCTTCGCATCAATCAATATGTATACGCAATGAAATATACATAGCCGAATGCATCACGATGAAAGAGATTGTAGAACAGACCGAAACAGAGAGAGAGAGAGTGTTCAAACATGAACATACATAATAATAAAAATAGAGACAGTACTCGAATAACCTGCGCGTTATCCGACACAAAGTAATAAATATGTCATCCCTTAGTTGCAGCGACCAATGCAGCGTCTAATATATGTAAATGTAACGTGAGCCTGGGCCCAAAGATTCAAAAAAAGGGACACTTAAGTAAACATCTGGGCACTTGTTTGTGTGAGAAAATGCACCCTTCCAGTGACTGGAAGTAGTTTTAAGAGTCTCTGTTAGGTATATAAGAACTAGGATTTTAAGCAATAAAGAGTTCAGTTAAGATCTTGAATTCGGCAAATGTGGAGTGTTTTTCATTTTAACGCTCTAACAGAGAGAGAGATGGAAAAATGGAAACTATGCTGGAGCAGAGTTCAAACCTCAAGCTCATTGCTTAAACTTTTCAACCGACCAAAACTCAAACTACAACTCGAACGTGCAAGTGGACGTCCAACATATAGCGCATCAGTCAAAAATTGTTCTTGCTTGTCATCAGAGACGTGGCACGTCCGCGCGCACCCTGCCAAGGGGCAGCACTGGCTAAAAGATGAGGAAATGTTGCGAAAGGCAAGGAAGGAAACTTTGATGCTGACCACAAGATAGGCAAATCAAGCAGACGATTGAACGATGCGAGAATACTCTTAACAAATATGGGAAAAGCTGCTAAGAACAAATGAAATGGAAAATAATGAGAACGAGTTGATTATATTTATTCAATACATCATGATTGAATTAGATTATGATTGAAACAGTTTGAAAGATCAGCCGATGATTATGTTGGAGATTACAAAATTTATTGTGAATGGGCTCTCAATCTATTCACTTTTCAAGAACAGATCATCTCTTAGGAAGTTAGGATTCATGGTTGATTCACTGTTAAGAGTATACAACTCAGGTAGGTCATCTTCAAGCAGCTCAAGTTGATCAAAGTTTCTATTCCGAGAAGAGTATACAGCAAAGAGCAAATACAAATACATATACGTATGTACATATAACCTGCACATAGGAAATCCGTATGCGTTGCTTCTGGTTCGTTTCGTAGTGGACGCCGCATTGATGAGGGCCACGTCAATAAAATTGCCCGGGTGCGGGTTGATGGGGCATTTTGGCGAGATGGAAGCTCGACATGAAACAAAATGTCTAGCTAAGAAGTATAAAAGAAATGCGCCACGTCAGACTAATCCTTGCGCCATCATATTACAGCATCGTCGGGACGACTGTTCGACTGCTCCGGCAGAGCCAAGGAAACTTGTGAATATTGTGCAGAAGGAGTCTGCCTGCTCGTTTCCACTCCCTCCCCCGGCGCCCAGTGTGTCATGGAAGCCATCAATCGTTTTGTTGAAATGTGCAATAAAAGAAAAGTCATGAAAACTTTCTGCGCTGCTCGCAGATTTTTCCGAGCAGGGGTCGAGCTGGGTTGAATTGGGCTGGGTCAGGTTGAGGTTGAGGTTGGGTCTGGGTTGGGGCTTGCTGTTAGTTGCCTAATGCCAGCGACAACATGGCACGGCTACGACTTCGCATCCGCATCCGCATCCACATCCGTTCGCCTGTCCATCTGTATGTCTGCCCGTCATTTTCCTGCATTTGACAGCGTCTTGGCGACATTTGACGATTGACGAGGACGTCGAAGACGTTGACTCTCTCTCTCTCTCCCTCTTCTTGCCTAGCCTTGGTGTGGCTGTAATGGCCAAGACGTTGCCCATGCCTCGATCTCTGCCCAGCATCCTGATGATGATGCCGTGCCACCCAAAAATGTCTCGGGTCAAACTGTCGTTCGCACGTTGAGTTGCGGTTCGCTTGGGAATGGGGCAGGCCAACAGGAATGGGGCTTGTGTATTGGATTTGCGCCTGACTGGGACCTCAGCTGGGATGCTGGCAGGGGCTGGCGTCTTAGTGTCAGCGTCCGAGTCCATGACTGCGCCATCAGAATCTAGTACTGCCTTTCTATTTCTCTGTCTCTTTCCCTCTCTCTCTCTTGCTAACGCTCCTCCTCCTGCTCCTGCTCCTGCTCTGGCAGCAACTGCAGGCGACAAGTGCAGCGCTTGTCCCTTTTGCTCCCTTCGGGCCACGTCTTGGCTCGAGTCACTCGGGCTCGGCTCGCTCTATCAATCCGCACAGCACATTGAACGACAGCGTCAGGATTTTTGCAATTTGAGAAGTTGCTACGTGACATTTCAATAATTTTTGAAAAGTTTCTTCGTCCTGCGCGCCTCTCGCTCACTCTCTCTCCCTCTCTCTTGCCCGAATCCTGCTTATTTTTGCTTCTGCACTTTTTCATCCCATCTTAGATTTTTTTTTTAGTATTTTGCGCCATCGTCTTCTTTATTTTATATATTTTTATAGTGTATTTTCGAGCGGCGTCCTTGGACAAAAATCGAAGCGAGGCAGGCGGATGTGCATGTGGTTTTGGTGCCGGGTCTGTCGCATCGGGCATCGGGCGTAGGGCATCGGGCGTTGCCGGAACTAGGAATTTTATATTCTGCAATTTTCGTGACAACGTCATTTTGTCCACGACATTCTGCCTGATGCGTCGTTGTCGTTGTCTTCCTCTTCCTCTTCTTCTTCTTCTTCGTTGACGTCCAGCCTCTTCTCGGCACTCCTCTATCTTCATCTCACTATGTAAGAAATTTGTTGTGTGCATTAGGAACTTTGACGCTTGACTGGATAGCTGTCAGTGGGCTGGCTGACTTGGCTGACTTGTCTGACTGGGCTGACTGGGCTGCGTTGGGTGTTGGTGCGGGTGTGGGTGTGGGTGGGCAAGGGTTGCTGGCTGATGGTTTCGCCTCCTTTTGACGTTTGAATTTTGATGCTCCGACAGTTTATTCGATTGTTTTTCTCGCTTTTACTCGGCAAAATTACGGAAGTGCACCAGTTGCCACTCCTTCTCCCACTCCGCAAGCACGCCCACTGTCTCATCTGTCGGTCGGTCCTGGGGCTTATGTAAGAACAGAAAATTGCTGGCACAAATGGCGCCCCGGCCGTGTCCTGTTGCTGGCTCCTGGTCCTTGGCTGCGCCATGCTGTCCGGCCATCTTCATTAGAATTTATTTTTATTGTTTTGCGCAACTTTCAACTTTTACAACTTTATCAATATATGAATATAGATGCGCATAGCCCGCTTCCGTAGATGCCTTTAATTATGGAAATGCTGCTGAACGATAAAACGGACGCCGATGACAAGGACTCGCACTAGGACTAGCCATCGCGACCATTTCGCTTACAGCTAGCTGAGCTCTGAATTCATGCAGCGCATTAGAAAGGGCTGTAAATAAGTTTGTTTATAATTATGTTAGTCCCATGCTGAATTGGGTTACACAGATCTTTAAGGTAATTGCGAAAGTCATTAAAGGCAAGAGAACGAGCTTATCGTTCAATGTTAATGATTATCATATAAATGAAAGCGTTGGTCTTATAGTATATGCACACACTCTATGGAGATCTCTGGCAGTACAGCAGAGAGACTCTATAATTATGTGAAGCAGTTAAATATGATGAGGCTCTTGCGCTTGACTTCACACTTGTACCTGTATACCATTCTATTACTATATGCACCGCAGACAGAGGCTGAGTCCGATATGTCGAAATGATAGAGAGAGGAGGTGAAACATGAGTGGCACTGGGAACTGCCCAATGGGAAGGCGTGTGACATACCAAAACCAGCCTGAGAGCTGATCTCACGGAGTGAAAGTATGAGTTATGCACTAGAAAGTATTTGGCTCGTGGTGGAAGCCTCACCTACGTATGTATGTGTATAAGAGGATGTACCAATAATGTCTTCATAATATCGGTATGTATACCTAGTCCATTCGTTCCCAACTAGTTGCTGCTGTATGAAGACATATGTAGGAGTTAAACTGTATATGTGTGTATGTATATTTGCTAGTGTCTAACATGACTAACATACATACATACATATGTATATGTATATGTAAGCTATGTATATATTTGTAATTACTCAAATAAGTTTTCCAACTGCTTGCTGCATCCACAAATTACTTATATTTATGAGCATTAGACTTATGATAGCATTCGATATTAATGTTACATTGACTGATTATAAAACAATCGGAAACTTCCTATTTCAAACACTTTGCTAATAAGAAATGTACAATAGTTGCACGTTTTGCAGCACTGACTCCTGGCAATACAAGTGTTTTGCAACACTGCACGTGACGAGGCAAAATCATTTCATCAAACGACAGTCGCCGTTTCACCTCACCTCATCGAAATTTAATTTGATTTTTGAGTAATTGAAGTCATGTTTATGCGAAAAGAGGATCGCGATGCCATCTACACGGTGCTCTTCCGCTCGGGTGTGATGTTTGCTGAGCGCGCGCCGCAGAAGATGCACCCGGAGGAGGAGCTGAAGCACCTGACCAATCTGCGGGTGATCAAGGCGATGCAGTCACTGAAGTCGCGCGGCTACGTCTCGGAGCAGTCGGCCTGGCGCCACTACTACTGGTGCTTGAACAACGAGGGCATCGAGTACCTCAGGGGCTACCTGCACATGCCCACCGAGGTGGTGCCCACCACTCTGCAGCGCCGCAACGAGCCGGTGCGCATGTCGCGCACCTCCGAGGTTCCTCGCTCCCGCGGAGCACGTGAGGGCAAGGAGCGCGATCGCGACCGCGACCGCGACGATCGCACCATCTACCGTCGCTCCAAGCGTCCCATGGACTCGGATAAAACGGGCAATGTGGGCGCTGGCAACGCTTCTGTGGAGTTTCGCGGTGGCTTCGGGCGTGGCCGCAAGTAAAGTATTTATTATGTGTAATTGAATAAAAGAATATTGTGATGTGATTTCATAATACAAATATTAATTTGATTATTGCATATATTAAAGGCAAACAAAATCCATATTCATCCCATCTCATCTTCCATCATATATATATTATATATCATAGCTCACCATGCAGTCTGACGTGTTTGGTAATGCAATAGATCTATTCCAGATCGAATTCAGATAAGCATACACGGAATGAGATTTATTTTATAAACTTGTAATCGACTGCAGGGAAGGGCCATTATGTCGCATTTAATGGGCATGTTTTAGTAAATAAAGTTTACAAAATGCTCGCTGCATCCGGTTCATCGAGTCAATCACTGGGTCGGGTCTTGGGGCTTTTGCTCAATCAACTGCATGTTTATTGTTTACTTAAATACCCACTAAAATATGTGTCTACATTATGATAAACAATTCGCTCCGACTCGGATAACGACAATAAATCCACAGCTTGACGTTGCACTGTTGGCCACGCCAACGCAGGCCCGGGCGAGACCTGGTCTCGGACTTGGCTCGGGACAGGATGGCTGGGAAGACCTGGAAGCGCATTTATTATTTGATTATAAACAGCAGCGAGCTGTGAGCTGAGAGCGGGCCAGCGAGCAGAGGCGAGTGTCGAGCGGGGCCATAAAAATCACCTACTGACAGATTTATTACACAGCCAGCGAGCCGGGCAGAGTCGAGCTGAGCCAGGGGCAGCCCCTGGCCAGCCAGCCAGCCAGCCAGCCTGGCAGACGCTTTCGCTTTGACAACAAGCAGATACGACTACAACAACAACAACAACAGCAGCAGCAGCAGCAGCTGAAGCAACTGCATCGCTGCATCGGGGTCTCGCGTCCTCGAGCTCGTCATCGTCATCATCAGGCAACGATGCTGACAGCTACACGGCAACGCCATCAGTGTAATCAACTTCGTGTCGAGCGGCAAAGACGGTTGTGGCTGGGACAGCACAGAGCAGAACACAGAGGAGCAGCAGCAGCAGCGGCAGAGCCACTCCTGGTAGCAGCGCCACTGGGAAGACACCCAGAGCACCTTTATGGGTGGCATGTAATCCGCTTGCCCCGTACCTCATTTTGTCCACTTGGCAGCCTTCAAACAAGTCCTAACTCTTTAGCCTCATTAAGCAAGACAAAAACAACAAAAAATATCACAATAAAATCAAGCAAAACAGCGAAGACGAACAAATTTCGCTGGGAGATGTCGAAAGTGAGAGATTCTGGCATAGATTAGCTTGATACTCGATATGAGAGAGCTAAAGAAATTATCAAGATGAAACAGTGCCACTTTCTGGTTATTTATTGACATTTCAGACTTTTTAGCGAACTATCTACAATATGAGATCCATTTATATACATATTTATGTATGTACATATTGATTGAATGGTTGACAAAGGTAATGTTTGCTCCTTATCTGCATAGTAAATATATAAAAATATGTAGCTATACCCTATATACCCATTGATAATGGGAAACTGGGAAGATTTTGATTTATATATTTATTTTTATTTATATATTTTATTATTTATTTATTTATTTTTTTTATTATTTTGTATTTATTATTATTTATTATTTATTATTTATTATTTATTATTTATTATTTATTATTTATTATTTATTATTTATTTTTATTATTTATTATTTATTATTTATTCTTTCTTATTTTATTTTCTTTTATTATTTCTTCTTTATTCTTTCTTCTTTATTATTTATTCTTTCTTCTTTATTCTTTCTTCTTTCTTCTTTCTTCTTTCTTATTTCTTCTTTCTTCTTTCTTCTTTCTTCTTTCTTCTTTCTTATTTCTTCTTTCTTCTTTCTTCTTTCTTCTTTCTTCTTTCTCTTCTTCTTTCTTCTTTCTTCTTTCTTCTTTCTTCTTTCTTCTTTCTTCTTTCTTCTTTCTTCTTTCTTCTTTGTTATTTTCATTATTTATTTATTTAAAATTATATTTGTATTATTTTCAAATTATTTATATTTTAATATCACTAGCTTAGATTTTACTTACAATCAATCGAAATACCTGATGAGTTTTTTATGGCCAATTAGATTGATCTCACTAAATCCAGTATAGGACAAGAGGCTCTGAAGCTTTCCTCTGCCAGGTTTCAGTAGTCGTCAATGAGATGAGCTGTGCTGTGGATCTGCTGGCTCTGTGCTGGAATGGAGGACTTGGAATCGACTTGGGTCGATTGCTGAATTGCTGCAGTCGCATCCCGAAAGTGTCAAATGGGTTGTGTGATTTATGCAGTCGGTTGCATGATTTGTTTGCAGTCCGTCTACTTTTCGTGTTTATCTGGCAAAAATATGAGAAAGATAAATTGATGCTGCTCGCAGCCAAGTCGCCTCCTCGACCAGTGTCGTCGCGTCGACTGGCCAAATCGCAATCAGTTGGCGATTTTCACTTGGCAACTTTTACTGCTGTCCGCAGCGGCGGCTGCTTTCATTCGTCACCTGGCCGCATGTAATTTCTCAGGTAAATTATTGAAACGTCCCTAACGATGCGAACGGTCGCCACAAGGCATCAGCCATCAGCCATTAGCCATTAGCCATAAGCCATGAACCGCGCACCGTGCACCGTGCACCGTGCACCGGGTGCCGTGCGAGGCATTCGCTCCATTGGATCTGCTGCATCAGGAAGTGTCCGAGATTTCGCAGCGCTTTGATTTGTGTTTTAAGCAAATGATATATACGTATGTATATATGTATGTATGTATTCGCATCCCACTCTCACGTATTCGCATGCGTATCCAGGTGTGTTGTTGTTGATTTCGATCTTTGGATCTCAGCTCCGAGTGTTAATTTATTAACACTACGTTTTGGGGTCTCGCGCGGTGTTAACTAGCACAGCAACGGCTGCAAAGGCCTGGGAAAGCCATTCACAGAAGTTGAAAGAAAGTGCCAAAGTGTCCTTACTTGCGGGGAGAGAAAGAGAGAGAGAGAGAGAGAGAGGAAGGGATCGTGAAAGAGATATAGAGATTGATTTAAGTTACAGATTCTATCGTAGCTTGCTATACATACAGGTGCAAATTGAGAATATAATAGTTATTAATTACTGTTAAAATCTGGCGAGCAAACTTCTTTTGAGCTAAAAGAGCTTACAATTTATTGAGATCGTGCCTCGTCTCGGCCCCATTATTGAGTGACTTTACACATACATGTGTATGTGTGTGTGCATTTGGATAAGTAGTGAGTAAATAAGGGCAACCCATCGAAATAGAAGATAATCTTAAGAGAGCTTATTCTGAGAGCAATTATAAGTTGATGTTCTGAGCAATAGAATTTAGCCTATGGCAAATATTCTATCTACATATGTGTTGAAGCATGAATGCCCTATGTTCCAACTATAACGACTCCGCTTATAACGTCCCTAGAGGTCCATAGAGAGTCCGCTTAACGGGGCTATACTGTACATTATTATTGCTTGGTAAATACTTGCTTAACACTTGCTTAACACACTTGCTTAAATTTGGCTACATTTTATTACACGAAAATGAAATAGTTCCATAAATATATACCAGAGTTTAGTACAATAAATACGAGACATTAGCTATATATGTACATATATACAACATATAAACTCTATTACTCGCTTAATTCCGTTTACTAGCCGCAGTCAGCAGCTTGTGGCCCTAACAAACTTACATTTAATGCAGCTCCGCCTTTTCAGTGTCATTTGCATTTTTTATATTTTGGTGGCTCGCTCGCTCGCTCGGTCGATTGATGTCGCTTCCTGGGTGCCGTACAATATGGCCGTGGCATGGCATTTCTAAATGGACGCCATAATCAAGCGCTAATAACCTCATTTGTATGTCCAAGCGGGCCATTAACTTTTCATTTGCCACGCGAAAATGTTGCATTGAGCAAATGCAAGCAGGAGGCAACAGGCAGCCGGGCACAGAGACCAGATGGAGATTGTCCAATGGACTTGCCAACCGACCAGTCAGCGATCCATCGTGCCACTCGTTTTATTCCATCTCTCTCTCTCTCTCTCTCTTTCTCTCTGGCGACCCGCTGCAGTTGGACTTGGACGTGAACATGGACATGGACATTCGCTGTCAGAGCTCGCACTCGGCCCGGCCATAACTTGCGTGAAACATGTTAATAATTTACAATTTGGTATTCATAAATAAAATGTCATCCAGACTCCTCCGACACCGACACCGACGCCGCCACCGTCCGCTTGTTGCTGTTGCTGTAGCTGTAGCTGTTGCTGCTTGGTAATGAGCGAATGTTGATTGAGGTTATATTTCATGGCAAATGGGTGCCGTTGCCTCTGGCAGCGCTTGGGAAAGTCAAAGTCTTGGCGGGCACTGCGAGGCGCATGTTTAACTCGTACCCGGAGTAGGTTGACGTTTGACATGCGGCTAAATCCGCCAACTGCCATCGTAAAGTAGCCCAGGAGGTTGCGCCTGCGCTCCAGCACAGTTGCTCCATTGGCTGCTGCTGCTGCTGCTGCTGCATCTCGGCTCAACTCTGATTAAACTCTGGCCATTTATCGTCATTTATGGTAATTGTTTGAATCGCCATACGCAAGCAGCTCAGCTCAATGGCAGCCGTGAGATAGTCAATTTCCCTCACCTTCATATCGCGCTGTCCCTCTCCCTCCCTCTGTTGATTTGAGCCGAGCCAATTAGCAGGCGGAACCATATGAAGTATGTCTCCTCCCTCCACACACACACACATTTACTGTGAATATCTTTAGATAGGCCCAAAGTTGTTTTTCTGTATGAAACTTGAATGTGACTTTTAGCCTGTGCAGCTCGTACTCCAGGAACCGAAGGTATTGGGATCTATTGCTGAATATATGTTTCTTCTTCTTTTTGCTCTCTTATAAATACTTTTTAACAATATATATATTATCTAGTGGGACATCTCTTGGTTCTCTAGTTCAAATATCGTTATTCAGTTCATCTCTAAATAATTTTGTCATTTAATCTTGGCAACATTATGATTATGGCATTGACAAATGTCGCTGACATTTCCCGTCACATATCCTCGATAATGTTTGGAGCAATGTGCTGGAATGTGGCCGGGCTGACACCGAGTGCCGTTATGCACAATGGGCGACATTTAATTGCAAGCAGATACATTTTGTCAGGCGCGAGTGACGTGAATAGATGCCGACTCTGTCAGCCCAGTCAGCCAAGCTGCATCGGCATCGGCATCTGCATCCGGGCGCTGCAACGAGCTGGCAAATTAAGTGGGTGCCGCTGGCTCTGGCAACGGAATGGCTCCAACTGTGCGACGAGAGCTGTGAAGATGTGCGGCGACAGGCGCTGCAGTTGCGACAGCACTGCATCTGCATGTGCTGCAGTGAGTCTATTCGCCTCTCTCTCTGTCTATCTCTCTGCCTGTCTGTCTCTGTCTGCCTCTGTCAGTCAGTCTGTCGTCAAGTGCGATACATTTCCGCGTGAGAAATGCGCAATTTCTGTTTATTTAATGCCAATGCATTTCGAATGCGCCGCCAACACGCCATCAGTTTTCAATCACGCGCTGAATTGCAACGCCCCAGCGTCGTTCCTGTCGCTCCCTACCCGACTCCCGACTCCCGACTCCTGCCTCCTGCCTGCTGCTCCCATGTTGCATGCCATGATTTACTGCGCACTTGTTGCGCCCCAACGCCAACACCAACACAACAACAACAACAACAACAGCAGCAACAGCGACGAGATGAAGACTAAACGTTGCAGCAGCTGAAAATCACTTTGCAACTTTTGCATCTTCTCATGACGCTGGCCCCCAAAGTGGTGTCAACAGCTCTCGGCGCACTGACTGATGGCTTGCTCATCCGGAAATGTTTTCCACTTGCCAGCTACGCCACTAGGCGCGATTTTCCAGCAGCCAGCGAGCGATTCGCATTAAAAAGGCCAACAAAGCGTCTTTGTCAACGCCTGACAAATTGGGCTGCGAAATTTCACAAAGCACTGGGCAAACACCAAAGCCAGCGAGCGACACTCTCCAAGGGGGCTGGCAGGAGGGGGTGGCAGGCAGTCGAGCTCATTTGGGCGTTTATTTTTGTATCTTTGTCTATCTCTTCTTAAACTATGCAAAGTGTTTTATTAAATGGAAAAGAAACTTTAAATGAGATCTAACTTATCGTTGACTGAGTTACTCAAGCTGCAGGTGCAAACTCTCCTGCTGAAAGCTGTTATGAGTGCCATGAGTAGCTGCATGAGCTTATCAAAAATATTTTAAGCAATGTCGTGTACTTGACCTAGTATGTGGCTCATTTTTAAAGAATATTTGTGGACTCGAATAGAATTGAATAGATTTTATAAAAATAAAATTAAAAAAAAAAGTGTTTGATGTACGGGGCGCTACGTTTTTCATCAAAGCTTTCATTATAGCTGTGCCTAATAACGAGTTCCCGGTGTGGCTCAACTCTAACCTCAAACCTCTAGTTCTGGTCAAATATTCTTGTTCATCGAACGCATAGCGACCCTGTGCGAAGGACATTACTAGCCGTCTCGCTCTCACTCAGTGGCACCCGGGACCACGTCCAGCAATAGCTATAGTTGTCTCTCTCCTAGTGACAATACATTCTACAATACTAAATCAATCGATTAGCACGAATTGCCAGCGTAATATCGCACTGATACGACATATACATATGTACATACATGTATGTATCTAAAAATTACCTTTACCAGCTATATTTACCCAATGTCCATCAACTACTTCTTCGATTCTCGATCTCAGCTGCTTGTAAAATATATTTGGGGAGTAGAGGCATTAAGAGAATGCAAACATTTATGCGCATTTATGTGAAAATTGGTCCACACAAAATCCTTGAGCTGCATGCAAATAACTCCTGGGGCCGCAGTCAACGTTGGCTGCCAGCGACACGCGGCGGCGGAATGCAGCCGAATGGGAAGATGTGACATGAGGCGATGCAAAATGCATTCCCAGTGTGATGATGTGATATGTTGTGCTGAGGCTGAGGCTGATACTGAAGCTGAAGCTGAAGCTGATGCCTCAGATGATGAGGCTGATGCTGATGCTGCTGATGTCGTTGGCTGTGTTCAGCCAATGTCGAGGACGAGGTTGATGAGCATGACTACGAGCGGGCGCGGGGCGGTAATGCTGCGACAAGGACAGGCAGGCTGCATACACTGCAACTGATGGTGACAATCTCAGCGCGGAGGCTGAAACTGATGAGGTTAACAGCGATGCTGGAGATGATGAGCCATATTATGTTACGCTGTCGCGTTGCCTGGCTCAGGGCTCGGAGCTGAGCGTGTCATAAATGTCGCACGCCACGTTACTGATGACTGTGATTATGCCGCATGCCCCTCCGCTCACTCCCACACATCTACTCCTCACTCTCTGGCTGATGCCAGCGTGTTGTTGTATGTCGCGCTTGGCGGCTCCAGACCAAACAGAAAATTTGCATGCGCACGAAACGTCATCGAAAATGCATCATTAGCAGCTGGGAATTGGGCAAACAAGTCTATTTGTCGCCTCGCAGCGAAGACAGCGACAAAGGCACGACCATGTCGCGATATGCAAAAGACCCCAGCGCAGCGCCCACGACTCCACACTCGAGGCACCACCTGGAGCACTTGTTGCCAGCGTGTGGCGCTGATCTATGCCCCCAAAGCCGTAACCCGCCATCGCCCCCAGCACTTGTGCTCCATTCAAATGCAAATCCGTTCCTTCGCTCTGTTGTAGCTACAAATGTTTCCACGGCCAGCCGCACGAGCGGCGCTTTGTGTGTTCGGAGCTGCGCTAGTAAACTGACGAAATGGTGTTTCAAATGCTTTGTATTTTATTTGTTGTCACAGCTCAAGGTGATTGGAATTTACCGGCGGCCACGCCCGAAGCCACCGCGAAACTCCACAGAAGCGTTGCCAGCGCCCACATTGCCTGTTTTGTCCGAGTCCATGGGACGCTCGGAGCGACGGTAGATGGTGCGATCGTCGCGGTCGCGTTCGCGATCGCGCTCCTTGCCCTCACGTGCTCCGCGGGAGCGAGGAACCTCGGAGGTGCGCGACATGCGCACCGGCTCGTTGCGGCGCTGCAGAGTGGTGGGCACCACCTCGGTGGGCATGTGCAGGTAGCCCCTGAGGTACTCGATGCCCTCGTTGTTCAAGCACCAGTAGTAGTGGCGCCAGGCCGACTGCTCCGAGACGTAGCCGCGCGACTTCAGTGACTGCATCGCCTTGATCACCCGCAGATTGGTCAGGTGCTTCAGCTCCTCCTCCGGGTGCATCTTCTGCGGCGCGCGCTCAGCAAACATGACTCCCGAGCGGAAGAGCACCGTGTAGATGGCATCGCGATCCTCTTTTCGCATAAACATGACTTCAATTACTCAAAAATCAAATTAAATTTCGATGAGATGAGGTGAGACGTCAACTGTCGTTTGATGAAATGATTTTGCCTCGTCACGTGCAGTGTTGCAAAATGCGAACTTGAACCGATAGTCAGGGTTGACTGCGTAGACGATAGTTTAAGTTTGAGGACAATTGGAATACAAATGTATTGCTGTGTTTAATGTTCATTCGATTACATTATCGAGATTTTCAATAAGAATTTCTACATGAATCTTCTTCGTCTAATATTAAATGCACACGCATTTGCAATGGGATATATGTACATATAGGTGTGTGTGTCTGTCTGTCTGTGTGTACGCATGTCTTCCTCGCATTATCGGCATCTCAATCGTCCGCATCCATGTTGGCCAAAAATATGTCAGAGCAAAGGCGCCGCGACAACTTTGTTAAGTGCAAGAGGCACTCGACAGAATCGGACCCAATTCATATGGGCATATGTACATACATACATATACATGTATGTGTATGTGTATATACATACATATGTATGTACATATCTTTGCCATCAGTTGATGTTGTCACTTGCAACGCGTTGCTGCAAATTGTCGTCGTGTCTGTCACAGCAAAGAGAGACCCGGGCAAGACGGACAGCGCGCATCGAAGGAATGTTTCATATCTGGCGAACGACCACAAAGTGCCAAATGTTCTTATTCTTGTGTTGTTGCTCACTGATTGAGTGACTGACGTTGGGGCAATGTTTGCCAAGTCGGCAGCCAAACATATTATGCATTAGATCACCTAACTACATACAGATACCAACTGCGCGGAACGTGCTTTGGGTCTGTTGCATGACTGACGTGTGATGGATGATGTGAACAGGTTTAACAATTTGAATTTTGACTATAAATAAGCTTTACCTCTACTTTAGTGTAAGAGTTGGGGTCTAACCAATAATATTTGATTTAATAAACTTGTTAGTTGAATAGTTAAAGAAAAGTAAAATTATAAATATATTTAAAAAAAAAATATATATATGCATAATATATTATATTAATATCTGTATTCTTTGTAATTTTTTTTTAAGAATATTAATTTGGTTTGCCATTTATTTATTTAATATTATTCAGAAAATTTTATATATTTTTTCACTTTCTTACCTAATCTCATTTTAGCTTGCATAATTTGTTTATATATTTTTCTGTTTTATTTTTTTTATTTTGTATATTTTACCATATCTCTTATATAAGTTAAAACTTTTCCCATATACAAGACTTATTAAAAATTTATTTCAAATATTTTTTAAATGTGAAAATTCAGTATACTTATATAAATTAATGCAATAAAATTTAAAATTAATATACTAATTTTATAGACAAATAAAATATATATATATTTATATAATTGTTATAATAAATACAGAAACAGAAACAATGTTATTATTGAGTTCACTGATCAAAGGTAACATAATTCCATTTCCCTTAGTTTATTCGGACTTTATAAGTAATCTGTCTACATACACTGTTGCCTGATCATATCAGCAGTTCGTCCATGGAAATTGTCATGAATGTGAATGTATGCAAAATATCACGGTCCATGGACTAAAATAAAACATAAATTCATAAATGAGTGCAACACTTGGCGCTCTGATGGCCAACAGCAACTTTTATGGCCCACAGACACATACACACACACACACAGACAGACGAACCGACCGACTCTCTGACGCACTGTCTGTCGGGCTGGCTGGCATAAGATTTCCCCGACATAAATTGTCAGCTGAAGCGTTTCGTCTACTTCGTCATTCTGGCGCATGAATGAATGTCATATTCTTGGCTGAAGATGACGAACTGCTGACAGGTGGCAACGTCTAATTGGGCTTCTTAATTTTTTGACACTCGCGCATAAAGTGATTTACATACATCCGCCCCACCTCGACTCGTTTGCTCACTATTTCGGTTGGTTTCAGTGAGTGTTGCCCAGAGCAGATATGTACCAGCAGACAGACAATTGCTTGGCTGCTGAGTAAATTCCTCGGAATTGCCACAGTTCTTCAACGTGGTCGTGGTCGTCGTCGCGCCTGTCATGTTGACAATCCGCGATTCCCACTGCCTCTGGCAGAGGGGCCAAACGGGAGGCGGATGGGCCTGCAATTGGCAAGAGGAGGCCAAGCATAACGGACAACCACGCGTTCATCATCATAATCATCATAATTCCCTGCCAAAAATATGCCTCAGCAAATACTGTCACCATGAGCCATGTCGCTCTCTGCAATTGGCACAGTGGAATGCAATGCCAAAGATGTGCGTAGATTCATCAATCAATGTTATTGAAAAACTAAAATAAAACAAAATTGATTAGGAATAAAAATTGCATTTAAAAATTTACGGAAATTTCATTACCAAATCTTGATTTTAGTAATATTTATTATGATGAGAGGCTGTTTAGGTTAAGGAACTACTGCAATTACACGAGGTAACGTTAATGTTTACAATAAGTAAATATCATTATGAATTCATCTATCCATAATTTGTATTTTTACGAGGTTTTATATGGTCACACTAATATATTCAACTCCAACAGTAATTAATCAATTTTATGATGCCAGAGAATGGCAAATCTTATTGTACGTTTCGAAAGCTGAATGGCTTCGATAACAGCAGCTGATGACATTAGGCTATCGATAATAGCATGCCGCTTGCTTGGCCACCACATGCTCATCAATACATATTCCAATTAGCAGTTCTCGGAAAGTTAGTCAGTTATTGGAAAGCTGAATAAATAAGTTTACATTTCTTGATGAATGCCTGTGTGGTGTGTTAATCGAAGGTTTTAATAGAAAATAATAGTTCAACTACATATTTGGTATTCCTTATGTTATTTCCATAAAGAGTATTGCTTTTATTATTTATTTAATTTTTGTTTCTAGTATTTTTAGCCAATACTCCCATTCTACATTCATATGACTAAACTGGCTTCTATTAAGATACCACTGTGCCTTTGCTCGGTCCACGCAGCTAAGAGGAGACGGCAGCATCATCCACAGCCAAGAAGAAGACGACGACGACGCCGAAGACGACGTTGACGCTGATGCTGAAGCTTGTCACTTGTCAGTTGTTTGTCATCTGACATACATGTGAGTGATATATAAACACACGCGGTCGGCGATGCGACTCGACTTGAGTTGGCCATGTCCACGTCGCCCTGCTACTACTACTGGGGTATTATCCACATTCACACAGCCGCATTCATGTCCACATTCAGGCACTTAGTCTAAATTTTCGCGTACTTCGCGGCAGGGAAGAGAGAGTGAGACGGAGAGGGAGTGAGAGATAGAGCGAGATACACTCTCGTATATACATTTGCTTGTTTTTTGTCAGCTAAATTTATTGCTTCATTTGTTTCACAAAATCCACTCGCAAAACCTGGCAGCAATCGTCCGTTGCCTCGCTCGCATGATGCTGGCCATGCCATAGGCCGCTTCTCTTCAGAGAGGGGTGCGAGGGGTGGCTTGCAGTTTAGTTTTTCACATGTCAGTGATATATCATCGGGCAATTGGCCGCAGCGCGCAAAAAACATCAGCAGCATATGAAAATAAATTTGAATAGCTAACCATTAACATTGGATCAAGTGCTACTTCCGCTGAGCTTCCTATAATGAAATGAAAGCTAGTCTCTATCAATCAATCTGTCACACTTTTGTCTATAATAACTTATATAAATTCATAATGCATTCGAATACTTTTTTTTTTATTTTCATTAAAGTTCGTTTTGATATTCATCTTCTGCAAGGCAAAAGCTCAACTTTCCCAGTTTAATCTGTAGAAATTTCACGGGTCTTTGTACGCCCTTCAATAACTGAAATCATGGCTAAACTAAATCTAGCTATTGCTTAAGGCTCAAACAAAAGTTGTAAACTAAAATTAACCACAGCCGAAAATTGGCTACGGCACATGCCTGGCTTAGCATGTATATAAACCCCTGCATAGAGATATACTTAAATAATATATGGTATATAGCGTATTTACAGCCGTGGCGTAAGACATTTATGACGTCTATTGTATGACGGACGGAATGCAAAACGTCACGTAGCTTTGATTGACGAAACAAGCGCACAAAGTTTCTACCTGACAAATCGCCGGACAGACAACGAAACGGACGGACGGATGGATAGACGCGTCGCCGTGGCTAGAACAAAGCGCCCGAAAGACGGACAAAAAACTTTTGCAATGCATTTCGCACGGCGCCTTGTGCTCTCCCACAGCGCAGCAAGGGAGCAAGGGAGCCCAATTCATTTGTACGTGCGTTCGTATATGTACGTCTAAATCATGTAGATACGTATACACATACATACATATATAAACCTCTACAAGTTATTTAATCTCATCTGTCTATCAATCTGTCCATCAATTTGCCAGTCAGTCAGTCAGTCCGTCAGGCTGGCGCTTAGCTTAGTGCAGTTCCGTTTGCTTTCGTGTGTTTCGAAAGGCACCCAAAGTCGTAACAATGTATGTCCATCCACCAGTCACACACACACCCACACACACACTTACAAACATTGTGAAGGATTGTGCAGTAACTACGATGGCTGTCCATCATTTTGTCTGCTCTATAAATTTTCTATTTTAAATTGACAGCGCTTCCTCCAAAACTGAAGCTAAACGGAACCGAGGCACTCAACCTCAGTTTCGCCCGCCTCAAAATCGAACATTGGAATTGAATGGATTGAGTGAGTGACTGACTGACGGACGGACAGATGGACGGGACGGACAAGAGGAAGGGACGGACGGACAGAGTGACGTCCTGTCTGGGCAAATGAGCGAACGGGTCGAGGCAGTTGACAGATTGACGTCGTCCTCGTTGCCTCCCACCTGCTTCCGCTCCCCCCTCTCGCACCTTAGAGCCCCTGCAACCTATTCTATTTAGTGCTGAACTTGAGCGGCAAACGTATATTCAATTGGCATGTTGCATTAAATTGTACTCAAGGACGACGTTTCAAATTAAATGGCATATTGCATTTACCTCCAGGCTGGTCGTGTGTCGAAATTACACTATAATTGCGTTGGAATATAAAATTGATGAATTTACTAATGAAAAGAAAGTAATTTGATACAAATTAGTAGTTTTTCCATATTTTTGGTTTTAATTTATCGTTAGGATTTTTAGCTGTTATATCTATGAGTATAAAATGATAATTTTATTTTATTTTTATTATTTTGAAAATTATATTTTATATTCATATTTTAACTATTTATTTATTATTTAATTTAATAATTATTTATTATTTATTTTTTTTTTTTAATTTAAATTTTTATTTATTTTGAAATTTGAAATTTTTTTGTTTGAAGTTTCTTTTATGTTTAAAAAAAAAAGATTTTTTTTTGCAATTTGTCTCCTCTAAGTTTATTAATATAATATTAAGATAACATATTTTAAAATATATTGATATAATCATAATATATATTATTATCATAAAATTTATTAATATAATCATATTATATAATAATCATATTATATATTAAAATATATTAATATAATCATATTATATATATATATATATATTTTTTAGCAATAACTTTAATATTTATCTATAGAAATTTGTTCTGTATTCAATCAAATCAATTTATAATTTTGCAAGAGAAGAAATTCTCTAAATTCCAGCTGCTATTCGAAGCTCCTTTTTACAATCGCGTAGGTGTGTATAATTTGATATATGACCGCATAATTATATGCTCTGATTATATTGAGGGAGCCCTCAGCCAGTGCACCCTTGATAACTCAATTCTGTGACTGTGCTCTATGTCCCTCGTAGTTGCTGTAAAACTTAGTCAACTGACACTTGTCCAGCCATAAGTATGCCCAGCACTTTCATAAGAAGTCCAATTATTTGGTCAACTCAAAGCTTATAACCCTAAAGGAACACACACACATAGAAAACTGTTTATTGTTCGTCGCGTCCTGCAGAAAATTTATGCACGTCGTGTATGACAACAACAATAACAACAAAGGAACTAAAATTGTCTGTTTACTTTAAAAATTATTTTCACTTGAGTGAAAAATCATTATCCCTAAGGTAACACAGTGCGCGTTTGTTTTCTCCGTTCCGGTGGCAAAGGAAAAGTTCAGGACCCCTCATCCGATGTCCGATGTCCGATGTCTGATGTCCGTCAACTGTTTGGCCTGGCTGGACATGCGTTTGCCCAGCATTTTTCCTACTCTCCCGCTCTTGTTCTTCCTCACTGCCCCATCTCTCGACTCGACTCGACTCGACTCGAACGCCCACGGTTGATTGTGTGGCCGTTGGACACTTTGTAAGGACGGCTGGGTCGGGCTGGGCTGGGCTGGGCTGGGTACATTATGTGTGTATGAAAGGATAGAAACCTGTCTCTGACAAGTCATCGTCAGCTGTCAACTTATTCTTTTGAAGTGTATTTAGTTGTGTTGTTGTCGTCGTCGTTGCTGTTGCTGTTGTTGTTGTTGTTGTTGTTGTTGTTGAACTGGGTGGTTGGGCCATTCCATCCGTTTGGTCATTCATTTGAAACCGCCCTGCACTCCCTTTGACCCAGCGACTGACTAAAAGATTGAATGAAGCGTGTGCCGCTGAGTTCGTCAGCTTGTCAACTTTGGTTCGTTTTGCTTTTGGCCTTCACTACTTTAGTTGTTCTGTTCGGTCTGATGCTGTTGACACTGCCGCATAATATAAAGTAACGGCACAGTTAATGTCCAGCACTGGACAAACTGTCAACCGTGTCCAATAAACACACAGACAGTGCCACACACATGCGTATAGTAAACACATATGTACGGGTGGGCAGACAATTTGATGTGTGCCATAAAAAATTGAAGATGATTTTCAAATATCTTCAAGAAAGATTCCAAGAAATAAACTTGCCATTATAAATATTTCAGGTGAACCGAGTGCAGAGACTATTTATTATATATTTTTATTATACTTATATATATAGATCGATAGATATGGGGTGTATTATTTATTTCTAATTAATATTATATATTTATATACACCTGCTCTTAATACATTTAAGTTTTTACATATATTTTTGTTACCTCATTTCACAAATCTCAATTTTATATATTTTATATACTAATGGGCCCAAGCCTTTAAATGAAGAACAAACACTTGATTTTCTGTTTTAAATGCAATCAACAGATGTTGCAACGGAAGCAAAAAATGTATGAGTATTTCACATAGAAATAGCAAAGAAAGAGATGGGAATAGAGTGAGCCAGCTATTCAATTTTCCTCTAGAATCAGAGTACAACTAGTCGACGATAGCAAATTGTGACCTAATAGAGCTGAGAGGTTTCATAAGCAGCTTTACTGGCAACGCACGCTTAATTTCACCTAGTTACTCATGCATTTGTAGAACATCTGTAAACATGGTGCTCGAAACTCTCTCAACAGAAAAATAAAAAACCCTGAAAAGAGTTTAGCAAATACGAATTTATTATTAGTTTTAATCTTCCCACACATGCATATAGTCTCGTATCTAGTACAAGCGCTCGGAGTTAATTTCTTTGCTCGCTCTGAGTCCCAACCCAAGAGAGATTTCACATTATTCACTGCGCTTCATTCTTATATGATTACTGCTATGCATTTTGAAAACAAATAACGAATGGGTAAACATGTGTGCTTATTTGTGGGTAAAACACAAACCGAATGCAGTTTTCAATTGATAAATGAACGGGTGTATCTCTGTGTGTGTGTAGGTAATGGCTTTTGTGTCCTTGCCCTGCAACTAGAAATCAACGTTTCAATTAACAGGAATTTTACAAAACTTTTCTGCTCGAGAATAAAAATGAAAAGAAAGGAAAAAGCTTCAGCAGCAGCTAGTCAAATTTCAATTTAATTTCTGGCAACAAGCGGACGAAGTTCGTCAAACCAAAACTCAGAAGTGACGAACTCTGTCCTGATGTTCGGGGCGGGCTGACCCTTCATCAGACAGAAACAACAAAAATTAGCACGAAGTGAAGTGGGCGGCCGGAGGGCGGCAAATCCAAAGGACACAAGCCAAGAGGCCAAAAGGATGCAGCGGATGCCGACGAAGTACAAGCAGAAGATGGACAAATGAAAAGCATAAGGAAAAAGGACAATATTGGACAAGTTGGCACACATGCGACAGCGAGGCGGCTACAAAGAGCGAGAGAGAGAGAGACAGACAGAGAGAGAGAAGGCGTGGGCAGTGGTTGACGAGATGTAAAGCGACAGCAGCAGAGCAGCAGCAAAGGCAACAGCCGTTGGTTTGACTTGAGATTGAGCTGATGACGAAAAAGATGACAAGTTGAAAATTTTTCTAATGAAGGACCTTTTGTAGCACAAAGGACACCCACACACACACACACACACACACACACACACTGAGACATGCAAACCGATGGCCAGACAAGCGCTTGGCTTGTACTCGTATATATGTATGTATGTATATACATTTAGCTATATATAACAGCAGATTTCGTTTATAGCTTTTGGCAGCAGCTCCAACAGCTATCCGAAGTTGTATACTCTAGGTGTGAGTTTCTAATTGTAGAGGTGTTGAGTGAGTTCAACCGGTTTATTGCAGTTTAAGCCATTTCATTTCAATTATACGGAAATGCATCAAGTGGGCTTCAATATTTTAATACTAAATCAAAGCCCAGTCATAAAACTCTCTTCTATATCAAGTTGGTATAGCTTAGTTATGATCATTAAACTAATTTTGTTCACAATTTCAGATCATTTTAAATCTTTCTAAAAGATATTTTAAAGGTCTTTTGGGCTCTCACCTTTATAAGGAATATCAGAGAAATGATTTAATGATTAATTAATAATAATTTCATTTTTTGTCTACTCTGTGCTTAACTATATGAGAGTAGGTTTTGAAACCGTTGATAGTATCGCTATACTCAATTTTAGAGGTTTTTTTTTTTTTTCAAAGAGCGCATCAAAATGGTTCTTAAACAAAAAAAAAATAAGAAGAAATTGAAGTGTGCTTGTTGGTGGCGTCAGCAACTCGACTTTGAAGCATGAGAAATTACAAAGTTACTCGCCTCCAGTTGTCAATCCGTTGAAGGATCTTTGTTATCTGCTCCAATGCACATGCGGGTGGCGGCTGTCGGCTCTCGGCTGTTGGCTGTCGTCTACGGACTGTGTACGGGACCCGGTCCACGGCCAAGACGTTTGCCCTGCTGCGAAGATGTTGTTGTGAAGATGATGTCCCTGAGTGGATAGATAAAGGATTTGTGATAAATGAAAAGCAAGTGGCGTATGAAAGCAAAAAACGTAAAGAAAAGCAAAAATATGTGTGTCGCACTGAGCCAGCACTGGCTGACGCTGACGCTGACGCTGACGCTGAGTGACTAACTGACGGACAGCTCCTCTATCACATTGACGGTCCGGCGTTGTTATCCCGTCGTCGACTACTACGGGGCGACATCTTCGTCAGCGACAATGCTCTTAGCTTTGATGTACACGCATTTGTGCTCTGCTGCTGCCCTCTCCCTCAACCGGTTCCACCCAGCTTCTTCTGTCCAGCTTGTCCTAGGCACGAAGCTTACATTGATTATCGATTGTAAGTATATTTGAAAGACTGGACTAGAAAATCTTCTCAGCCTATTTATACTCAAAACTATCTTCCTTCTGCTCTAGCCTGACTACCAGGTCTTATCCGATATAGATCTATTTGTTCAGTCCCAAATTTGTCCAGCTTGTGGAACATCTTTTCTCTCAACTATTTTTACTGCGGCAGTTGGAATAAATTGCAAAAATAAATTGAAAATATGAAATATCGAAGGTTGACGTCGTGTTGCCTTCCTCTATAAACAGCTAACGGATGATTTATCCTTCCGCATCGGTCTCTCTCCGTGTCCCACTCCCTCTTCCTATCCCCCTCTCACTCACTCAGTTTCTGTGGCGATTTGTACGTTGCTTGTCAGCGTTGTCCATTGTCAATTCGTTTGTTGTCACATGCGTATCCTGCGGGGTTGTTCCATCATCTTCAGCATCAGCAGAGGGCAGCAGCGGAGGGCGAAGAAAAATGAGCTGATGCACAGCTTTTGGTTTGATTGAAGGTTGTGATATTTGACAGATTCGATTGAAAATCCTTTGGGCAAGCACAAGACGGACTCTCGGACTCGATTGAGTGACAGACTGACCGGCCAACTGACAGCCCATCCAACCAAACGCCGAGCACCGAGCCAGACTGGGTCTGGACCCATCAAGCCGGATGGGTGTTTGCAGATTGTGACAGCGGCAAAAGGGTAAATAACAGCTGTAGTGGGAGAGACCAGACTGTGGAAATAAATTGAAAGTGTGCTGTGAACGAAAATTGACGAGCTGCCACTGGACCACCACTGAAGGGGCAACGATGGGGCGTGGCATTCGAGGGATCCTTCCGCTACAGTTTGTCTGATTGACTGAAAGGTGATTGAACTTATTTGCATAAAATAGCCAAACGTAGACAATTTTGTCTATAGTTTTTCCCTGTCACTCTCTCTCTCTCTCTCACTCTTTCTCTGTCCCTCTCTGTTTGGACTTTAATTTGGCAATGTGGAATGGGAGCCGCGAGTGCCAGACAACTGCGTCTTGCGGTTTGACAAAAATACAGAAAAAGACATTTCCCAGAGACAATTGCAATGTTCGGGTAGCTGACTGAGTGCTGAGCGGAATGGGCATAACACATCTGTTTCGTACAAGTTCATTCAGTCGATTGTTCCCAGCCAGACAGGAAGACCCAGCCGGAGCTGCTGCTGGGGCGACACTCGATTCCGTCAACAGAAAAGTTCAATCAGAAATTAAGAAAACAGCCGCCGCGAAAAATTGTCGCGCGAAAAACTTTGCGCCCCGCCAGGCCAATCGCAAATGGGTAAATGGGTGAAATGGAAATGGAAAATGGTAAATGAAAAGAAAACGGCATTAGACAATGAACGAGCCCAAGGAAACACAGGCCCCACTCTATGGCAATGCGGCGCATTTCATCGCGTGTCGAAGACGCATTTGATGGCTCGACGACACTTCAGACATTTCCGCAGACTTCGACAAGCAGCAATTGAATGAGGTAGAGTATTCACAACGTAAATTGGTAGAGGCATACGAATACATATATTTTCCAACAGATAAGTACACTTAAAGTACTCAATGCAAAGTGAAATTGGCTGGTATTTTGATTTCATCTACGGATTATTGTATGAAAAACTTTTCTTTATTTAAATAGAACAAAATATATTTAAAATTGTTTACAATTTATTAGGTATTATAAAAGATATTACAGCTCATTGAAATGGATTCCAGTTACTATGAGCAAGTCCTTGAAGTTCATTTTATACAGAGATGAAATGGAAGAACTGAAATTTATGTATATCGAAACTGTTAACAAATGAATTCATATTCTATACTTTATTAGTAGTTTAGAATAAACTTAATGAGGCAGATCTACCTTAGCTATATCCTCTCTGCATAGTACTCAATTATTACCTTTTCATATTCTTGAACCCTTTATAATCAAATCTCTGTTTTCGCTTCAGACCTCTCGATATTTGTCGGCTTATTCAATTATTCCAGATGAAATATATATGTTTTGAAATCAATTTTATTTTGCAGCCGTTGTAATTTTGCGCTGATTGAAAAAATTTGCGAAGCGTGCATAAATTTTTGCGACTGGCCAAATGCCACAAACTCAATTTACGATGAACAATCAATTTTGTATCGAACGATCGCAGGTTGACTCTTGGCCCCCATTCGTTAGAGTTGCCCAGCCCCAGTGGGATCTCGCTAAACAACAACAACACACAACACCCGCCACACACACACACACACACACACACATACACTCTCTTGTAACACATTCACTTACATATTTCATTTTGTTTATTTGCATTCCGTCGCACGTTGCTTTGGCATTGCCCGACTTCAACTTCTTGACGTTACGTTAGAGTTTTGGTTCCCAGAGCTGGAATAGGAGCGAGCGGAGCGAAAAGCTGGCTGCGGAAATTGAAATTTGCGCTGGGCAAAGTGAAGGCGGATCGATTGCAGGCACTGATCAAAGTCAACAACTCGCAAAGCCTACTCAACTGCAGATACAAAAGATACAGATACATTGCTTGTGGCGTATCTTAAGCTCTCTCGCTCTCTCTCTCTCTCTCTCTCTCTCTCTGCCTCTGTCTCTTTTTCTCTATCTCTCTTGACTGCAACTTGCTGATGTTGCTGTTGCTGTTGGCGGTTGAAGCCTCGGTGCAATTTTTATTGTTGGCATTATTATCGTCACATGTCGCTCACTAATTGATTTTTCTTGTCGCCTGCCTCGTCGCTCGTTCGTTGCCTTTCGATCGACGCGCGGATCGTTGCTCGATCTGAATGATTGGCTGCAGTTGCTGTTGCTATAGCTGTTGTTGTTGTTGTTAATTTGGTTGCTGTTGTCGCAGTTGCTTGCAAATTTTGTGCGCACATGACACTTGCCGAGACAGGCAACATCAGCGCTGCCAGTGCTGCCAAATGTGTCAAAGTCGCGGTTGCATTAATAAATTTTACGTACATCACACAGGCAACTTCTACTAGTTCTCTCTCACTCTCTCCCTATCTCTGTCTCTTTCTTCGGTAATTTCTCTGTCTCTCTGGATGACCTAGCCTCTACCATCCGTTTGAGTTGTCTTTTTGAAATAGTTCGCAGATTACATTACATATATGGAAATCAGTTAAAATAATTGGAAAAAAAAACTAGACCTTTAAAATATTAAATATATATACATATGTACATGTATTTATTAAATATATTAATTTTTATATTTAAAAAAAAATGAATAATGATACATAAATATGAAAATTATTATGAAAAATGATATATTCTAAAAATAAAAAAAAAAAAATACTTTATTGAAAGGAAAAAGTATTTATTTTTGTATCTATTAAAAATTTTGGTAATTATTTTATTACTATTTTATTTTAATTTTCACAATTATTTATTGATTTTTTTTTTTTTAAGATTAAATAGGAACTTGAATATTAATTCATTGGATTTTAATTAAAAATTAATATATATAAATCTTTTTTTCAGTTTTTATTTATTTACATATATAAAAATATATTTTAAAGTATGTAAAATATTTAATGTGATTTCCCATATATTATTTCCAGGAGAATATCTGCCAAGTGGGAAAAAAGTTCTGCAGCTTGTTTCCAGTACAAAGGAGAGAGAGAATCGATGATCGAAGCTGCGATTCGGACGCTGGGCTGTTGGGAACTGTTTGGCTCTGTGTTCGCATTGACATTTTGTCACTTAATTTGTTGTTTTTGCAGCGGGCTGCTGCAGGTTGGTTGGCTCGGCTTGGCTGCTTGCTCGGCTGCACAGGCAACTGGTTTGGCTTGGCTTTGCTTTGGCTGAGGCAGCTGGCAGCTGGCAGTCGCTCCTGGGGCTGCTGCTGCTAGTCGGCAATCGCTTCAGCTGCATGGGGCAGCAATTTGTTGGCCGATCGCAGATAGGGCAATTTTAATTGGACTTAACGGAAACTAGCAAAGAAATGCATGCAAAGCACACAAATGAAAGGTGAAACCGCAAACTGGGCAATGCTGGTGAGGAGGGCACGGACGGGGGGCAGCATGTCAACTGCTGGTAAATGTGTTGGCTGCCTGGCTGGCTGTGAATTGAGCTATCTAAGAGTGATCATAGCAGCGGTGATCGCAGCTTGATTGCGCCACTCGGGATCCTGAGACCGAATCAATCTTTGACAGCAGCACAGATCGTGAGAAATTCACTCGCTGAATGCCAATTGCCAACTGATATTCACAGCAAGTTAACATTCCCAGAGTACAACAACATTCAAGATGGCTCAATTGTGATTTACTCATTATCGATGATCAGACAGTTGTTGACAATACCAGCTGTGCCATTGAAATAAAGTTGATTTTCAATATTAAATTTAAATTGCTGAATTCTTTAAGGACGAAAATCTATCCAGATGTCTATCTATCATTTCAGTGCTTGCCATGGACTTCTACTATCTAAAACAATTTCTTTGGAACTTAGACAAATGTGCATGCATTCACAATGCTGTGCTCTGTTGCCGCCGTCCAGGGGGTTAGGGTTCAGGGTCTGCTAGCCAGCTCGCTAGTTATGATTGATTTGACCGAGCAACGTAATCTAAACTCTTTCGTCATCAGCTCCATTGGTAGCGGCGGAGTCTAGTGAAACACCTGCGCCATTATTTTACGTTATTGTCGCACATAGCGAGGCCAATATATCATTGATAGCCGATGACGACGTTGCTGCTCCTGCTGCTGCTGCTGCTGCTGCCAGCGACTCATATGTGTGAGTGTGTGTGTGCTGTTGTTGCTTGAAGTGCTCCACGTCGTGGATGTTGCACATTTCTCAGACGTCACAGAGACTCCGTGCCCTGCCCTGCCCTGCCTTGCCGGATGGCAGCGACCAGCCTGACCGTAGTGGGAATCGGGCTGGGCTGCGGCTGGGTCGTCGCACTGCTCTGGCCCGGCACGGCACGGCCCAGCCCGGTCGGGTGACTTATGTTAGCTGCCGCTGCAGCCGGCACATCCATCATCTATCAAAGACGAATTCATCTCCGTCAAATCGCAGGGCCTGCGCTTTGAATGTGGGCTACAGCGTTTATGAATAAATTGCACGTACGACGACACCTCATGGCTGCTGCACTTGCAGCAGCAGCAGCAGCAGCAGCATAAGCAGCTCCTCCTCCTGGCTGCAGCCACCGTCCCATGTCAACCCACTTGGCCGGCCTAGTCGCGCATTGCCAAATGAGCGCACAGGACGGGGAGACTAGCTGAGAGAGGGGGTGAGACACAGACGAAAGGCGAAGACGATGACGATGACGATCATTTGGTGCCGCCGCCAGGAAATTTCAAATTTATTATCGCATTTGCCATTATTTATGATTTGTGCAAAATCTTGTCGTATATCAAAGTCAATGGTGTGACATAAACTATCGATAGCTATCGATAATTTACGTCAGCTCGTTCCAACTAATAGCAACAGCAACTAAAATAATGATGAGACTGCGAATGATGCCGTTGACAATGTGCTGCTGTTTCTGCTGCTGCTGCTGCTGCCATATTGATTTCGATTCGAGGAAACATCTTTGGCGAACTGCATCCGCTTGAGCTGGCACCTTCGTAGCGAACGTGCTGAGCTCGTTTCGCTGGGCATGTCTAATCCAATCGAAAGCATTTATCATTCATCTCTGGACAAGTTTCGGTTAATCGTGATTCCACGCTCCAACAATATTTGTCTCGCAAATTTACCAGAAAATGTATTTGATGTTCTATTACTTCATCGATTCGAAGAGTCTAAAATAAAAAGGCTTTTGTAATATCCATTTGATAGCATCAGTAAAAAAAAATAATAAACAAACATTTATCGATTAAAAAACAATCCAAGCCATTTCGAATAGATGTTACGCCGCGTTTTTGCATACCTAATCTGCTACCTTTTCAAAAATACCAAAAATAGACGTTACTCCCATTTTTTGCATACCTTAACCAGCTAAGAAGAAGAAGCTGTCTGATTGTCAGTTTGAAACTTCCGCAGAGCACGTGATTTAGAAGCATCAAGACGTCTTTTCGTCAAACTTCTCTTACATCCGGTGTCTAAACACATTTCATTTACTCTGAAGTCGTCGACTGCGTAGCATCAAAGTTGCTTATTGAAAATATAATTTTTTTTCATTGATTTTGTGAGTATTTTGAAAAAATATCTGAAAACAATTTGAAATGGAGTCGAATGCTGCTATAAAGCCTCAAGAAGTGTCTGTGATCCAGGAGCAGGAGGAGTTCACTGAATTGCCTATCGAAAATGTCGAGATAGGGTTAGCTGAGACTGTGACTGTCGGCCAAGAGGTAAAGATGGCGAAAGCTAACCTACAAATGTTCGTATGTATTTACCAGAAGTGATTCTCATTTATAAAGGTCGAGATAGAGGCTGAACCCCCATCGATCCCCAATGATCAGCCGATCACTGAAGCCGGACAAGCTAAGGAGAAGGAGCAACCATTAACAATCATGTTTGGGCCACCCCCGTCCAAGCGGTTCTGCTCAGCTGAGCGTACTGAATCTGAGATCACGGAGGACTTGTGTGTGGCGCTGGTCGATAAGGGCCACTTGACCGGCGCGATTACCCTCAGCCAATGGCAGTTAGTGGAGGTAGCACTGTTGGAAGCCATGATGCATATGACGACTTATCCTCATGTGCGGCCCCCTAGATTCGATGATGCCGGCTGGCAGGCCGGAGCCAAGCTCATCCAATGCAGCGATGTGCACTCTCTCAAGTGGCTCTGCGCCACTGTGGACACACTGCCGCCGCTGTGGCCGAGCGCGAAGCTGGCAGTTGTCGGCAGGAACTGGAAAATGTCGCTAATCAAGGCCAAGGTGAATCTACCCTTCATAATGCCGCAGGAGATAGCCATGAATCTGCTCAAGTTTCAGAACCCTGATGTGGTCACCTCCGACTGGCAGGTGATCAGCGTGCGTCCCGAGGACCATGGCCAGAGGATGATGTTGAAAATCAGCAAGGAGTCTGCTAGCAAGATCGTTGCGAATAATGGCCGCATATTCTGGGGCATGGGCACTGTGCACGTTCACGTCCAGAAGCAGAACCAGGAAAAGAAGAACAAGCGTGCGAAGAACCAAGCGGCTGGGCAGACTCCAGTCGAAAATGGGTTGCCAAATGCAGAGGCGCCTGTCAATGGTGATCAGAATGAAATTGTAGAGCTGCCCGATGGCGGCGACAATCGTACTCAAGGACAGTAAATACCATCACAGCTTATCAGTACCTGAATCAAAATATGATGTACTCAGTCCACTGTCTTTCACTCTTTAAATAGTTTAACGAATCATTTCAATAAATGTGAGATCCGAAATTTGCTGAGTATTTATTTATTAATTCGTATAATCGTGCTTAGTTGAAAAGTCGTGCAGGAACTGATTCCATTAGGGCCTAAACTTTGCCAAATAATTCCATTCGAATCGCCAATTATTGGGACATCGAAGTCGGAACAAACATCAAAGTGGCTTCAATTGCAATGCTGTAACGACTTGAGCGAACAGAATTTACAGTTGCATTATACACACTCAGGCACACTCGCACACACACACACACACACGCACATACAGTTGCAGCTGGCTTGGAAGTTGTGCCGGAAAAATCTCTCGCATAATCATAAAATGACTTGGGAAAAAGGAAATTCTAGCGACAGATTTATGCACTCGAGAAAGCTTTTGCGCCGTTGAATGCATTCACTTCTCTTTATCGCTCACTCCCTCTCTCTCTCTTTCTCTCTCGCTTTCTCGCTCTACTTCGAGGAACTGCTCCACGATGGCTGCGATAGTCCTGCCCAGGGTCTGGCTGCAATTGCAACGCTAAAATGTGAAGGCGGCGCAATCGCCTGGATTTAGTTGCAATTATTTTTAATGTTGTTTACTTACTCTTCCAATTGATGGTGCCAATAACTGTTTCAGAACTTCTCGCTCAAATCGATGTGTGCACACACACACACACATACATGCATGCATAGACGTTTTCCAGTGTTGTTAAGTGTGCAAAATATCGTAAATATGAATTGAAAGTCGTGCAAAATATCGTAAATATGAGCCCAAAGTGTAGAAAGAGTTCGATTGCAAATTACATTGTATTCAAAATAGATTCGTGGCTGCATAAGTCTTAGCCACAATGCCGACTGGGGTGTGAGGTAATATACATAAACACATATATATGTATATCAAAAGATTACCTATGAGTGTTTCACAAAACTCAATCTTTCGCAGATTCGAGGAATTCACTCAGAGCTTTGGCGACTTGGCTAATGGGAGTCGGAGGCAAAAGTATTCATAAATAATCCCATGAAATTACCACACGCATCACACATTCAAGAGTTTTCCGCTTTCGAACCTATTTCTGGGGGCAATCTCAATTACGAGAACAAGGGCCCACAGCTAGACAGAAGTCGATCGAAAAACTAATCAAATGCCGCTGCCCCCCAAAAAAATAGAGTGGAACAGGGCACAAAAAAAAACCAGATGAGTCCTCGCCGCGAGTGGCACGTGGAGTATGAAACATTCATTTGACGCATGCGACATGCCACATCAGAGTCGGAGTTGGAGACGGAGTTGGGGACGAAGACGAAGACGAAGGCCGGGAGTGATGCGCGAATTTGATATTATTGTATATGGCTGTGCGTGACGTTGCATCACGGACGAAATGGATGGAAATCGTGATGGAAGCGCGTCGAGCATAACAAGAGCTGCCAACTGACGCCTGATGTGCTGCATCAGTCTCAGCATTGGCATCAGCATTGGCATCAGCATCGGCATCGCCATCAATGAAAGTGGCGCCAAGCACCAGCCGAGCTAGCTCAGCTCTGGCAGCATTTGGAGACGCCATTCACACGTACCGCTCATACATATCCCAGACACACAGGACTCGAGTTTAACCTTGTGCCAGGAGCGAAGGACGCATTGGGGGAGCACTGCGCTCGAGCACACACGCACATCAGGCCAACAACCGCTCGAATGCCCGACAACTGAATGTTGGCTAAATTACCTTAGCTCTGGCACAGAATTGGGTGTTTTAGTATTTGCAGTATTATATTGACTCTCCAGGAGAAGAGCATCTCAGGCTAGTTTATGCATACGATTATGTCTCGGCTCAGATGGGATCAGTTCATATTGATAGTTAAACATGTTAAAGTGATAATCGAATTGTAATTATCTTGCCCTCAAAAATTACTTAAAGTGAAGAACCTATTTTTTTCTGCTTAGATTATAATATTTTAAACTCAAAGATGTGAAGACACTTTTTTTCAAGATTTAAATTCGATGTATGTCATATCTTCAATGATCGAATTTTATTTTTAATTTCTCAAAACTGCACTTGAAACCAAATTCAAGAATCTAAGAGAAATTTTATATATGTATTTAATTATGCTATTAATTATTTTCTATTTCACTTACTTTCAAATTAGACAAACTTAATTAAGATAATCTAAAATAAAAGAGTTTTTTTTATTTAACTCTTTTAATTTCTGTTTTCCTATTGTATTGTATTGTAAAATATTAGATATTATTTATTGATATATGTATAAGTATATAAATATAATATTTGAATTCTATGATATTTATTAGAGTTCACACTTTCTTTGTTTTCTATGTTAAAAATTAATATTTTTATAGTATAATCAGCTCTAATTATTAGTTAGTAATATAAAAAGATTATCAGATCTAAGCAGTCACACTTTATACAGTATGCCAATGCTCTATGTTCCTTACGCTCTATGTAACCGCAGCCCTGTGCTAAAGCTAAACCAAAATTATTGTTCTACAGTGCATTCCGAGGCTTTCCGAGAGACATGGAGAGATTGCGAGTGAGAGAGGGAGAGGGAGGGCGTTAGCATGCCGAAAAATGGGAGAGCTGTGGGCAGCGGGTGGCTGCCGAGTTTGCTGTGTTTTGTTGCATAGCTGCCGTCGCATCGGTCGCATCACATCCCACAGACATAAACAAGACAAAGTTATGGACGCAGCTTATGTCCTGCCAAGCTGCTCCACATCTCAGCCACAGCGAGACAAACTTTCGTGCAATTGGGAAATGATTTGTGCAGTTCGTGCTGGCTGCCTGGTTGCCTGGTTGCCAAGGAGCATGGAGCGTGGAGCGAATGGTAGCACTGCTGATAAACGTTGTCCTGGCACTCGTGGCCGTGCTTGTTTCGCACCTGTCTCTCCTGCCGCGGCGCCGGAGTACGCAGCGGGGCAATCATCCGGCCAAGCCATAAATAGAAAGCGAGTCAAGAGACCCTGCGGCATCATTGCCAATGGAAAATATGGCAGCGCGTTGTCGGTAATTTGCGCAAATTATGTGCAGCCAACGACGTCGACGCCGACGCCGATGCCGACGCCAACGTCGACTGCCGTTTGGCATGGCTGCTGGCTGGTCCAATCTCTGGAATGTGTGCACGTGCTAATGGCCGCTGGAGCCGGCGAAAATCGCCAACATCAACATATCCCAGTCTCTCGTCGAGTGCCGACTCAAATCTCGGCCTGGCAGTGCAGGGGGCGGCGCGCCATTAGCATTGCCCATGGAATTTACGCGCCCCACACGTGCCCGAGACTGCGCTGGATATTGACACGATTCCGTCATCATCAAGTGGCAGCCGGCAGCGGGCAGCTGGCGCCAAAGCAGAGAGAGCATCAGATTATTTGCAGAATGTTGCGCCCGATATCAAATTGTAATTTTCCTAATCTGATGCCAGTCAATGCGTGTGCAAACTGTGGCTTAAATGGAGAGGAGAGAAGAGCTCAGACGGAGAGCAGATCGTATGAGCATACATAGAGCTCACCTCAGTCCCTAATGGAACTACAACACCCCATATCACATAGCAAATCCAACTTCAGGCTAGACAAACAAGTGCATCAACTCCAGTCGATGAGAGGGCTGAGTTGGCTGTCAAGGTTTATGGTCACATGCGGTGCTATTTATGACACGTTTCCGTCAAAATATTCGCGATTTGTGAGCGACACGACTGCGAATGCAAAACCCGAAGGCAGCAAGGGCAACGCTGACTCTCTTCCAAGTGCAATCACTTGTGAAAATCAAGCAAAGGGGGGAGAGCTGGCAGGAGGGGGAGGAGACAGCTGCAAGTCGTAGCCACGTTGAGCACTTGAAACTTCAAAGGAAATGCCTATCGCTGTCAAGGACATAAATTGCGCTGACAGGGCGCAAAAATGTAGCTCTAGCAGAGCTGCCAGAGCTGTGTAGCTGTGCATTTCAACGGTGTTCCAGCTCGAAAAAAAAAGGAATAGAAAGCCAGGACCAACTGCAGTGCCCAGACCTGCAACCCGCGACCCTCGCACCGCGCTGTAATATATGCAGCAAAATATTTTTTAGCAATTGCATAAGGCAGGGACATCAATAAAATAAATAACAATAATTCTGCAAAATGCCCATAAATCCATGGGGCGACGTCATAACTTTCGTTTTTATGACTCCCCTAGACTAGACAGACAGACAGGCTGACGCGGCGACTCTGGACGGGAAGGGACGGGGCAGGGCATGGGGCGTTGGGAGTGGAGGGTGGTGGTTCCACCTGCGTGGCAGTCCGTGGGCCACGTCAGTCAGCAATAAATAAATGCAAGCTGGCAGTCAGTTGGTCGTCACACAGGACATGCAGGACACACGGGGCAGCAGAAAATTGCAGTTGAAATTATTGCATTTAAACAGGACATTATCACACACACACAGACACAGAGAGAGACAGAGAGAGGGAGACAAAGAAGGGGCAAAAATTGCAGCAGTTTGCTTTTTCCAGTTGTTGTCCTTGCTGTGTGTGTGTGTGTGAGAGTGAGGGACAGGAGCAGGTCCTGTCATTGTTGCTGCGACTCATAAATTAAGTCCTCATAACGGCAAAGTTATTGAAGTAATAAAATTTTACACTGACATTTGACAATCGATGCGTCGCCATTGCCATCGACAGGGACAGCGACAGCGACAGCGACAGCGCCAGGACACGACCCGGACACGGCCAGGACAACGCGTTCGTGTTCGTGTTGCCAACGTTGTCAAAAAATGCAAAAAGACGCTAAAGAAAAACGCACGATAATCAAATGAAAGTTGCAATTGGAGCAGACGGCGCAGCAACCGCGTTAATTTGATTTACTAAAATTAAATTGGGGAGAAAACAAACAGATTTCGCAAGCGACTGCGATAGGCATTCACATGGAATATGAAACTATTTTAGGGACTTAAAATATAATTGATTAACGGTTCTATGAGACAAATATTAATGTTTATGATCAGAGCTTTTATAAGAAAGATATTTAAAAAATTTACACTGATGGAAATAATAATAGACCAGGCTTTTGAGTGATGTAAGTGGAGTATAAATATAATAATGGAATGGAATTAGTATAATATCATATTAAAAAACATGTGCTCCACAATTAAAAACATTTTTTTTTAATTCCATATTATGCTTTCTATATTTCCAGATGCAATCGCTCAATCTGAAAATATATTCCTTAATTAAATTTTCACTTTCAAGGCTCTTGAAGAAATATTTATACTTTAGTGTAAAGTAATCAAAGCATAAATTATCTACTCGTATATGTACAATATTTTTGCTGCAACACTTAAAGAATTTGCCGTAAGCCACTTGGATTAAGTGCTCCACTGGACGAAGCCCCTTCAGCTGTCATGTGGGTAATCCAGCTTTAATCATATAAATATTTTGCTGTGATCTTTTGATGCAATGTTTTGCCAGTTAATTTGCATTTCATACACTTTTTGCGTGTGGTAGTTTTGTTTGCCTTCCACGGCTTGGTTGGAGGGGGGTTGGGGGACGCACGTCTGTCTCTTTGCATATGGCCCGACATTTATTTACCGTAATTTACCCACACCGATGTCTAATTAAATTTACCGGCGATTAACCAACTTGCTGGCTAAACTCAAAACAGAAGCCTCAGCCACCCAACCACCACACACACACACACACAGACAGACAGCCTCACACACACACACACACATACGTGGAGAGACCAACGAACCGAAGAGACGACAGTAATTCGTTTATAATGCGTAGGACATGTTGACAATGCCACAGGACATTCGTAATGAGGAGGCAAATGTGACAAGGGGCGAGAGGCATGGAAGGAGTCGGGCAGGGGCAGGAGGTGGAGGGTGACTGCTGTGGGTGTGTGCGTGCATCAAAAGCGAAGAAACTTCCCGCTTTGGCAACTTGAAAGCCGCCCACAGACTTTGACAGACGCGACCGGCACAAGGAAGATGAGCAGCCGCAGCAGTAGCAGCAGCAGCAGCAACAGGAGCAGCAGCAGCAGCAGCAGCGGCAGCAGAAGAGAGAAAGCCGAGACGGCGGCTGGTCAGACAGGGGTTGGACCCGCTGACAGTTTGGTGCTTCAAAGGTTCGCCGGGCTTGACGCATGTAAATGTGGTTGAAGTAATGACGAAATGGGCACTAGACATACTCACACACACACACATATAAATTTATATATATATAGAGACAGACAGACCTCGGATGCTTCACCCTTGCCCCAATCCTTTTGACTCTGAGCCGTGGTCTGCCTGTTGTTGATGTTTGCCCTCATTATTGTTGTTGTTGTTGTTGTTGTTGCGGTTGACATCGTTTTGTTTGCCTAAAGGACGAGCGCATATTATTGCAGCGGAGCGGGCCTTGGGTGGGTGGTTGGCCGGCAGGTGCGGCGACTCGACGTCTTTTTAGTAGGCACATTTGCTAGCCGCGCATAAACCCTCAAAGCCGAGCCCATGCACCCAGCCGACGCCGACTCCTTGCGCTAATCCCTGATGTGTCTGTGACATTTGCACTGACAGTGACAACACTTTGATGGGAACAGCCAGAAGCAGCCACAGACACCGCCACAGCCACGACCATAGATCTGGAGTCTGTGTTGACAGAATGAGAATGACAATGACGCGACATTTCCATGCGACTTGCCCCCGAGCAGCCTTGGGCTTTGTGCCTCTGTCGTCTCTTGCCTCTGCTTATCAAATGAGAGCCCTTTCAAGCGGCGGGCTCAATCAATTGGGGGTGTGATTCGCTGGCCAACCTATGTATGGCTGCGAGCTCAATTAAAAATGTGTTTTCGAACTGCCTTTCTCTGCACTTGGCCAAGTCTCCCACGCCGCAGTCTCTGGTGCTTCGTAAATGTTGGCTAATCGCATTGAGAGATCTTCGGAATGGTTTTATTTTCTTGCCAGCTGCCGTGTGACGGCTTCTGCCACAGCCTGTTGCAAGTCTTCTGTTGCAGCAACAGCGACAACAACAGCAACAACAGCATCAGCTGCAGCAGAAACTTTTGTCACCCGCATTTTGCTGCCGTCGCTAAGCAACTGGCAACTGGCGCAACAAATTGCTAAGATCTGCACAGAGCCAGGCACAGGACGTAGGCGTTGCTTTACAACACCAACAACAACAGCAACAACAATCAACACTCGACATCAGCAAATTCGTCGCTTGTTTTGAAAAATAGTTAACAAATTTGGGAAGCTGTCGCTGTTGGTAGAAAGACAAAACAGCCAACACAACGCGATAGATATCTCTATTAGGAGAGAAATGGCCGAGAACTTGAGTGCTAGTAGAAGAGAGCAGAAGCTGTAAGCAGCAGCAAAAAAAGGAAGACAGGGCTTGACATTGAGAATGGGAAATCAGGGTATATGGTTTTGTTGACATGTATGTATGTCATATCATTCAGCTTCAGTCATGCAGCTGCCTTCACTAGATCATTGTGTTCATAGAATTTCGGGTTTCATTATAATTCATACAGCTTCTGTCATGCAGTCTCAGAGCATTTAACTTCTGCCATAAATTCGCTGGAAGATCTAAGCTGATAGCATTAATATTCCTTTCATTAGCAATGAATTCATATGATTCAGTCTTAGCCATTAATGTAATTTACGAGTCTTGTACCATTCAGCTTTTGTCATGCAGCTGCCTTAACTCAAGTTTCAAGTTTTGATTTCTGTCCACAGTTTTAGAGACATTCATAGAGCTATGCTTTTTCCTTAAAGAGAAAATTATGACCAATCCACATGTTTTATGGATGTCAATAAAAAGTAGTCGAAATCGATAAATATTTATCGAAATCGATAAATAGTTATCGAAATAGATGAATAGTTATCGAAATCGATAAATAGTTATCGAAATCAACCAACGGCTATCGAAATCGATAAATGGTTATCGATTAGTCATCGAAATCAAGCATTACTTTTCGAAATTGATTGGTTGATACTTATAGACTTATAGATTTAAAATGCTTTAAGTAACACAAGTCAGGGGTTACACCAGCTTCATAATATGCAGTCTATGGCGTTGATGTACCTTTCATTGAGTCTTGTAGCATTCAGCTTTTGTCATGCAGTTGCCCTTAATCAAGTTTCCAGTTTTGATTTCTGTCCACTATTTTAGAGGCGTTCATAGGCGTTCATCAATGTTTTTTTCTGAACGAGCCAAGTATGATCAATATTTCCACTAGTTTTATTCATGCACCTTCCGTAGGGTGTCGTAGCATTCAGCTTTTGTCATGCAGCTGCCCTTAATATATTTTTGTGGTTTTATTTATACCACTGGTTAGTGTTTATACTTTATAGAATTTCGGTTCTTATTATATCCATTGATGCCGATATTCACATTGACATATTGAAGAAAAAACTACATAATTGAGCGGTAAATATGAACTGGACAGACAATCGGAGATCGCGTAAATTGCTTTGTAAATGGTCACGAAAATACATAAATTTTCTTTTAACTGACTGAAGTAACTGCAAATTCCATTTGGAAGTTTTTGCCAAAAAAGAAAACTAATCGAGCAGCAAAGAGAAAAAAGAAAAGAGAAGAAAAACATAAATGTTCTGCAAGAGCTTTGCCTTTGCATCTTCCTATGGAAGTGTCTTTAGTTTTTTGTGGATCTGCTTTGTTATTTGATGTGTATGTGTGTGGGTGTATGAGTGTGTGTGTCGAAATGGAACATTGACAGGCGAGCCAATAAAATTCAAATGTGTGGCGATTGTCGCAACGCGCGGACTGTCGCTTCATCTTACGAATGTCAAGCGAGGCGAGAGCAAAAACAAAAAAAAACGCCAAATGCAAAGGGGGGGAGTCTACCAAATGGGAGGGGAAATCAAGCGAATGAACTAGAAACGCCAAACAATAAGACAATGCGAAGAGCTGGACGAGGAGCAGGAGGAGGAGCAGCAGCAGCGGTTGCGCTGTCACAGCGAGGACATCAGAAGCGAGGATGAAACGAAACTAACACGACAACATGCAAAATATCGCTTGGACAGCTGGGCAGAAAGGGTTGAGAGCGGGCGAACGGATGGGTCGAGCAGAACATTAGGGAACATGAGCCCCACATATCGCAGCGACACAACGACTGAGCTCCCGCTCCTCCATCTCCCCCTTCCTTCTTCGAGTGACATCTTGGCCACATATTTTGCTTGTCGAGCGACGGCGAATGAGGACACAATACTGTCAGCCGAAGGAATGCCCGCACATTCATTTCAATGGATCCACCCCCTGCCCCTCCACACATCACATCAGCAGCAGCAGCAGCATCAGTGCCGATTGACCGAAATAGAGAAATTCTATAGTTGACTTCGCGCCACGGACCCAACATCATTTATCAGTCGCCAGTTATTGCCAACTCGTCCAGATTTCTGCATACCACGAACCCTCGGAGCAAAACATCCAAATGTGTCAAAGCTAACTTCGAGACTTGTCCTGCCCGGCCCCGCACCCCCACTCCTGCTCCCGTGGCAGCTTCCCAATTTTGGCTTTGCCCTTGGCTGATGGCTTGTGATTTTTACTCAGCTGCAATTTGTTATCCATCAGCTGGCATTTCTTTCTGTTAGCCTTGTGTACTAGCAAGAGGAAAATTCATTTATAGCTCAGTTCTGAAGACTATTATTGAAAAGTATGGCATAGCTGGGGATTTGTGAATTAGAGTATTGCATATTTGTTGTTAATGAAATGGAATTATGATTATGAAATGTATAATTCAAGCTCAAGTTAAATTTGTTGTTGTGGGCACTCATTACTGATCTTCTCTAGTACAAGGCGAATATTAATATGAATAATATTATTATTATAAAAATATTTATACTAATATGGTATGAATTTGGCTGCTCTGTGCAGTCGCTTGAATGCCTCGATATCGTCTATTAAATATTCTACATGCATATTGTTACAATCTTGATTATTTGCCCCCATAAATATGAATAGAAACAATAATTAAAAGTGAGCCTGCGTTTACAACATAGATAATGTCTAATGTGTTCCATAATTTCGGAGATTTTATCACTGATTGTGCATGGCCTCAAGTATATAGATGTTTTCTTACCGCCAACAGGAATAATTCAGCATTTGGCAACAAGTTGGGTGAGTAAACACCTTGGCGTTTATTGTTTCAATGAATGTGTGCAGTTCTGCAGAGCTGCCTTGACTGCAGTTTTTGCACATCATCATCATTATCATCATCATTATTATCGTAATCATAATCATAATGGGCCCACCCACCAGCAGACAGGCGCAACCTTGGCGCATTTAGAATCGTAGTGCAAGGCACTTAAACCTTTCAGCTCTGGGCAATAATTTGCCATATCGAGGCGTATTTATGACATGCGAACTGCACATGGAATAACACTTGACTCATCATTTTATCAACCAGTTCAAAGAGCAGAGAGGAACACATGTACATATACATACATACATATATATTTATATTTGTATACATCATGCATATTATTTGGGGGCAGTTGCAGTCACAGCTCGTAACGGGGCACGTAATCAGTCGAAATAAACACTTGCGCCTCTAAAATAGATAAAAATATCTACACTTCAATAAACATGAAAATCAGCGACGCCCAGAGGCAGAGGCAGAGGCAGAGACAGAGACAGAGACAGAGACAGCAGCAGCAGCAGCAGCAGAGGCGAGTGTAAAATGTGTTGAAAATTGCGCAGCAATGCGATCATAAAGCATTCGCCATTAATGACACTACCCGACAGATACATCCTATTGTCAATAACTTTTACGGGGCGCAGATTGCCGAGCAGGCAGCGCGCGCGGCCCGTTCCAAAATCAAATTCAAATTTCCCAAACGAGCTGGGCTGGCTGCATATGCATTCAGTTGAATGTGGAGAATGGCGAATGACGTTACAATTCAGTGTGCGGAGAGGCGCGCCGGACGGACGGCGGCATTTGGGAGCTGCTGCTGCGCGAATGATGGCATCCGCCAAGCGAACTGCGAATAGCGAGATGCGCGTCTAGCGACTCGCACAAGATACTCGCACATCCGCGAAATTTATCGACAAACATTTGGACAGGCGACTGGCGGTGGCGACGGTGGCGACGGCGGCGGCGATGGAGGCGTCGACTAGACAAACTGTGCGAGAGGCGCAACAAGCGGAGGCGACACCAAGCAGACGAGACGAGCAGAGAAGAGAAGAGGCGACGGCCTGGAAGCAGCGATGCGAACTGGCGGATCGTTGCTTCCTTTTCAATTATTAAGTGTTGCCAACTATGCGCGAATGGGCGATAAACGAGTCGACTGTTGGTGTCTGTGTGAGTGTGTGGGGCACTCATAATTCGCGACACGTTGCCGCACCTCGACTGCATCTGTATCTGTGTGTGTGTGTGTGTCTTCAATCTTTTGCAATGGATCTGTAACTGCATCCATGTAGCCATTCATTTCGCATTGCCTGGCAAATAACTGCCAATGGGTTTGTGGCTCTTGTGGCGCCTCCTTGTTGTGCCGCCAACAACAGCAACAACTGCAGCCACTATATTGCCCCAGGCATTCGCCTCGCCATTTGATAGTTAATTTACGGCACTTATAGGCCTTCAGATGGCCTCCTTCACTGCTGTTGACGCCAATATACAATTAATATTAACATTCGACTAATATTTAACAATCGAATGTTGTGCTTTAGATAAGCTCTCACAGAGATCAATTCACAACATAAATATGAATCAACAAAAATGAAAAAACATAAAACAAATTTACATTTTCTTTGCCTTTTAGTAAAAAACTTTCAGAGCAATTAGCCTGGAGACAAAGAAGCTCTACTTAATTATTATAAAAGACTTTAGTTTCTTTGATTCTTCTTATTGAAATAAGAATCATGTATTCTTATCTATTTATGGCCAAAAATCCATTTCATGCCCGAAAAAAAGAGCGAAAATAATATTCGTGCGTATTCAGAAGCGAGTTGGGCCAGGGCAGGAGCGAAGCTGGAGGGGGTTACTTTTGGCTTTGATTGGGTAATGTGTACTAATGTAATGGATTCAAGTTATGAGTTATGCATTGCACAAAGGCTCAAGGACTTCAACAGCAAAGTCCACTCATAAAAGTGCACAAAGACGGCGCACAAATATTGAAATAAAGAAGGATTTGCTAGCCCAAAAAGGATGCAAAACCAAAGGATTAACCTAAATAAATACAAAACAGATGTAAAAATTGTGCCAGCAGTCGAATAAAAAATAAAACGTAGAGAAAGAGAAGCAAAGAGCACAAAAAAAAAAGCTAAAAGAGAAACAGCTTGAAAAGCCCCAGAGCAAATGCCATTTTGAATGAGCTGCTGCTGCTCCTGCTCCTACTCCTGCTGCTGTAGTTTGGACTTTGGCTTCAGCTGTTTGCTGCCAGGGTTAGGACTCTGACTCTTCATTACTCCGGACAAATGGAGCAGGACGTAACCCGGCCAGTGGAGGCGGCTGCTCGGCCGACCGCAATGATTCATCGCCTCTGACGGCCGCCAACGCGGCGAACGGATGACGGAGGAATAAAAATACGGCGGCAAATAAAAAGCAAACGCCAAGTGAAATAATAAAAGACGACAAAGAAACAGAAGAGCAAATGATGAGAAAAACAAATGCGCGTAAAGGGATATTCCGGCTAAATGCAAGCAACAAGGGGAGGGGCATGCGGGGGAAGAGGAGCATGGCGGCCACTTCATTATGTCGGCAATGCATGAAGTGTTGAAAAATGATTCCCACAGCATCAGCACCAGCACCAGCATCAGCGGCAGTGGGAGCAGGAGTCGTGTAGTGCATTTGACTTTTATGCTTACTGAACGCCCACGGGGACTGGCGAGGGCGTTGAAACGAATCCGCTTTTGCACAAAGCGCCGCAGGATCTCAAATAGTTTCCAATGCAACAGACAAAGCGTTGACCGACCGAGCATGGAAAGTGTTTGCCAGTTGCCGGCGTTAAGTGCAGCGGACACAGCAAAGCTCAGCTGCGTCTTGGCACGGGCTGCTGCTGCTGCCTCTGCTGCTCCTGCTGCTCCTGCTGCTGCCCCGTACTTTGGCATCATCATCAGCGCCCAGTCGACGTCATCATCAGCGTTGTCGTAAATTGTTTACTTGATGCCAGCAAAAGTTACTTCAAACAAAGTCATGTGGACACTGAGCAGCACCAGCAGCAGGAACAGCATCCTGGACACCCTGGCATGAGGAGCGTAGCCGAGGGAGCTGTGCGCCAGCAGACATCAGACATCAGACATCCAGGCAGCGAGGCAACCATCAAGTGCAAAATGTTTTGGTATCGGGCACATAATGTGAGTTCTTTAAAAGTTTTATATGCACATGGCCACACTCACAGACGCCTCCTGCGCGCCGCTGGCCGAGCTTTGGCTCAGCCCCAGCTGCATATATTGCATATTAAAGTAATAATGAGATGAGCCAAAGTGCCAGCTGAGTTCACATTTCTGCCACATCTGGACATCTGGCCAGTTGAGGTAATGCAAAATTTATGCAATCAGCTGCAGGGGATCAGTAACTCTATTGAGCCTGGCATATTAACACTTTCCAGCGCCGCAGCATAGGCCAAACTAGGTCATTTGTCAAAGGGAAGCACACAAAAAATATTAAATTTCTAAACTAGTTTTTGATGTTGAATTTTAAATTCTATTCTTTTACCTTTTTTCAATCAATAAAATATATAAACAGACAGAAGGGCGAAGGGGAAGACATTTATACATGGGAAGTATGATTTACACTGGGCTTCTCTTTAGCATTAGTATTGAAATGTACCTTAATAATATATATATGTATGTACTATATGTTTTTAATAATATTAAAAAATTACTATAATTTAGAATTTTATATATTACTAAGCATATTTACGATATTTATATTTTATAAAATATGTTTAGCATTTTTCTTAATTTTATGTATATTTAAGAAGCAAAAATATTTATTTTTAAATTTTAATAGGTGTATTATTATATTGAATAATATGATTCGGAGAAACATATAAGTTATTAGAATTTTTCTGTAAATTTTTAAAAATATATTTTGATAATATATTTTATATCATCAGCATATGTACAATGCATTTTTTCTCTTTATCAAATATAAACAATTTGAAAATATATATTTCATATGTGTCTCAATTTCAGAAACTAATGACATTTTAATTGAATATGGAATATATTTCATAGGCCACCCTAATATCAGAAATGATATTTTGTTTTTTCGGCTCTTTTATGGTTAGTAGGTTAGATTATTAGGAAAAAAGCCAAATATATATTTTAAATAAATTGTTTTCATCACTTTTGTGACATTTTGAAATTTTCAATAATGAAAAATAGGAGCCCAATAAATAATTATAAAATAAATAAGGTAATTGAAATTAAATCAAAAAGTAACAATTAAAAAATTACAAAACAATACATGTATAATTTTCATATCTAGATTCTTGCATTTCGTAACCATCGCTTTGTTCAATAATTTCAGACATGCATTTAAAATAGTTCATGCATATTTATATTTTTACGACAAATGCCAACGTACTTTAATAACCTCAGATTCCTTTTCCTGATATTTAATTTGATTGTGAAAGAGTTAATTTAATATAAACTTATATATAACACAAGCTCTGTTCAAGCGCAACCAAGGCTAAAAAAAAATAAATGTAATATACGGGGAATTATTTCATGTCAAGTTCTCGTAAGCTGAAATGGAAAAAAAGAGAGAAACATTGGATAAAGGGTTGTCCGTGAGAATGAGGCAGCTCTCTCTCTCTGACAGTGACACGAACGTCACTTACAAAAGTGGAAGTCCAATGACCATCTACCTCCCGCGCCCACCGCCCACCGCCCACCGCTCACCACTCACCTCTAACTGCCCGATGCCCAGCAGCTCCATTGCTCTCAAAGTGTCCCTCAGACATAGTCGCCCCTCCTTCACGTATGTCTCTCTCTCTATGTGTGTGTGTGTGTGTGCTGGACACTCTATTTGTATTTTCTCTGAAAATTTATTGTAAAACTTAAAAGTTTTGATGGAAAAATGAAATAAATAGTGACATCACTAAAAGTAAAGAAATTATAAAGTGTCACCGGGGATGATAAGTGGGCTACAGCAGCAGCAGCAACAAGAACAACAACAACAACAACAACGAGTACGTCGGCAACAGCATCAACAGCAGGAGTGACATTGCCAGCAACAACAACAACCACAACAAGAAGCACGACGACGAGCACAAGTTGAGGCAGGACCGTCAGGACTTTAATAAGGACATTGGACAAGCAACAGAAGCAGCAGCAGGAGCAGCAGCAGCAGCAGGAGCAGCAGCAGCAGCGCTGCCATCAGGACAGCCGGACAGACGCCCGCAGGACAATGCAGTGGCACGTGCAGAGGCCAACGAGCGGGTTGATTTAAACCAAAACACGCAAGCCCCAAGCATATAGAAAATTGCAGAGCAGAGCAGAGCAGAGCAGAGCTGCCCACCAATTGACGTGATCGAAAGAGCCAAATAAATAAAAATATCATTTCTTATATTAGCGTGACTTAATGGGGTTATGAGGAAGATATGGCATAGTGCAATGAAATATATTCCATATTCAATGAAAATGTAATTATCTTCTGATATTGAGACACATATGATATATATATTTTCAAATTGTTTATATTTAATAAAGAGAAAAAATGCATTGTACATATGCTGATGATATGAAATATATTATCAGAATATATTTTTTAAAATGTACAGAAATATTTTCATATTGAAATATATATAGTTATTTAATTATTATTGAATATAATAATACACCTATTAAAATTTATATATAGATATTTTTACTTTTTAAATAAAAAAAAAAATTAAGAAAAATGGTAAAGATATTTTATTAAATATAAATATCGTAAATATGCTTAGTAACATGTAAAATTATAAATTATAGAAATTTTTTAGTATTATTAAAAATTATATAACAAATTTGTAGTCAGTCTTGCCCATTTGAAGATTGTCCAGTGTTGCATCACATACATACCAATGCACACACACACACACACACTGTTGTCGAGCCACTCACATGGGGCAACTCGTGAAAGGCAGCAAATTGACAGGTTCAACGAACAGAACGTCAAAAAACTTAAGAACTATTTAAGTTATCTATATTTTCCCGCTTGCTCTATATATATATGTGTGTGTGTGTTTTTCTATATTATAGTTATTTTTTTTTATTTAGCTTTTTTGTTAGTTTAATTCCAGCAACATTTCAACTTTCACATATTCTCCGAGGACAAAAAATAAAATGCAGGACATTCACTTAAAGTTCGCCTGTCAGCTGGACGCTTGCCCTCACTTCACTCTGGCGGCGTTTAAGTTTCCATCATTATTTAGCACAAAAGGACGAGGCAACTACTGCCCCCAGGAGGGAGCACGGCTGCTGACCACGACCCAGGCCCCGAGGCCCCAAAACGTCTGAGCTCCGACAGCGATGGTGCTGCAGGAATATTTGAATGCTTTACCCTTCCACTCCCAACACTTTGATGTTGATGTAATATATATATTTTTTATTTTGAATTATATGAAGAAGTATATGAAATATATATAAAAAAAAATTATATGAACAATCAAATTAGGTACTCGAAAGGAGGGCTAAATATTTTACAACTTTATATCTTCGATCATGTTTCAAAGTAGAAAGCAATTAATTTAGAGAATATAAAATGTTTTCAATCCAACTCTTGTAGCCCAGCTCATCTGCCTCATCCTTTCACTCTGTCGCCCTACCACTTTCTCGTTCTCTTTCAATCTATCTCTCGATTCTTTTGTGTTGCCTGCATAACAAACTTCATGACTAAATTTGGCCCGCACCAATTTAAGACATGTCCACTCGGTTGGCCAGTGGGGCCATGCTGTGGGGCTCGGTGTGGGCTTTCAGGCAGGTTGACATATCAAAAGTATAAAATATTTTAAAAGAAATGTTTTCGGTGGAAAAGTTTTCAATTACAACATTATAAAGATCGACAAGCTGTCTACGGCAATATGGCTGGACAGGGCACAAAGCACACGCCAGCATACACCGGCCATGTGCCAGAAATTATTATTTATATGCGCTGCGAACGAAATTCCTGTTCGACACACGTCTCCAAGGATTAACAGGAGTGACCACAAAATCATCATCAGCACAAAAAGGCCAAAAGTGTTACGGCCAAAGCAGAGACGATGATGGTCAGCAGAGAGGGTGATAAACAGAGGGATAGAGAGAGAGAGGACGGTTGGACAGACTTGTGGGCATCGAGCTGGCTGCAACGAAGTTTGACGTCTGCCCGAACGGAAGCTGTTCGCAGTGAAGTTTTCTAAACTACAGAAATTTTGTATAAAAATGCCCGATGACTCAATTGACGAGATGAGCGGAGGAGAAGCAAAAAACTAAAAAAAAAACTCTGACTGAAATATGTAGAAAAATGCTCCCAAGACAGGAGATGGCCGCTGTGTCCTCGTCCAGTTGCTGGATCTGTGGAATATGCGCCAAGAAGCAAAAAGTGTCCATCAATTCTGAGGGGGGCTGGGGTGGTCAGCGCACTGGACTTTCAGTTCGGCGAAGTGTGTCCGAGCTGTCAGAAGCCACTATAAACTTGTGACGTGTCAACCGTCACAACATTCCCCAAACGGCCCCACCTCTAGCTTCGCCCCATCAGCCCCCTTCTTTGCCTCTGCTGCATGTGAAACTTTTGAATTTATTTCTCTTCCGCTTTTCATTTTTGTTCCTTTCTTTGGCCGTAAGTATGTAATTTTTTAATAACGGTAAACGGCATGCCATGCATGCCCCACTTAGGTGCGGCGGTGGGGGTGGTGCGGGTGGTGGCACTGGGTGTTTGCTGTACATAACTGTCAGCTTTAGTGAAAAATGTCATACGCGCGTCCGTTCGAAAGCTTCGCTCTGTCTGGCCTCAAGAGCTCGCCGTGCAACACCGAACAACAGCGCCCCCTGGCGGCCGCTCAGCCAGCGCGAAACTTTGCACATCAAAATCACACGGCATGTCAACGTCATTTGCCAACTGACCAAAAGAATACGTTAACGTGGATGAGGACGACAGCGTGACGGCCAACTGGACGAGCAAGAGTGACGAGTGGACACAGAGCGAAAGAGAAAATATAGAGAGAAAGGAAAGAGTCAGAGAGAGAGAGAGAGAGAAAGAGAGAGAGAGAGAGAGAGAGAGAAAGAAAGAGAGTTCCATTTTGGTGGCTGACCAACTGTCATCTGCTGACGCTGGGTGTCACAAATCTCTCGGTCAGCTTAATGAGTGCTCACATAATAATTATGATATTATTTTATTCATTATGCCAGCGTTAAGGCTATTACAGTATGAAGTCTAAGCTCACAGGAGTAGTTAGGAGAAATGAAAATATAATGGGCACTAATAATCATGCATACTTATTGGCAAACTATAAAAACCTTACAGTTTTTTCTTATGTAGCAAGTAAAGAGGTTTGAGTATACCCATTTACTGTCTCCCTCTCTATCTCTTTTCATTTATACATATTTTTACCAAGCATATGAATATCTTCTTTCCTAGCTATATTTATTTCTATCAATCTAAATGTTTCTGCTTTCAAATCTCTCACATTCTCTATATTTCCCTACCAGTAGATCTGTAACTTTCTTACCGTCTCAGTTGTTCTATCTTTCTTTCTCTCCATCTCCCTCTCTCTCTTAATCTGTTGTTCTATCTATCTATTGTTCAGTCTATCTCTTACTCTCTTTTCTTACTCTTCTATCGATCTCTCACTCTCTCTTAAACATATCTCTTTCTTACTGTTGCAGTTAATCGCTCTCTGTCTCTTACTCCCCATCTCTTACCCACTCTCTCTCTTCTTCACTCACTCCTCTGTCATATTGGCTTCTCCTTGCTTGCTTTAAAAGTGGCATTGCATTGACCGTCGTGAAGTGATTTCGTTGTTGAGCTTTATCAGAAATAAGAACAATTCATTTAATGGATATGCTTCCCTTTTTCTATTTTATAATATATATATATGTGTATTAAACGAAATCTATATATGTGTATGTGTGTGTTTTTGTTGGAAAAGGGCCACTGACATTTTACAATCGGACTTGTGACTGAGCCTGAGAGACACTTGCACAAATGAACATTTGCAGAAAGACTTCGACTTCGACTGAGTGACAGTCGGCAAGACAGCCGACAATGTTCAGTTTTCACAAATACTCACAACACTAAGATGGCAATACTCACACACACACACACACACTCACACACTCAGTGCTAACTAAACAAACACGTACATACTTGTATGTCAAAAGTATTTCGAGATTTGTAGCTACAAAAACTGCCAATAACAAAACTCGAAGCATCCTCGACGTGCATGTGGAACCAAAAACAGCCTCAGCCCGCTGGCATGCCATCAACCCGTTGGCGGATGCAGTTTGGACAAATGACAGCAGACACAGCCTCATCTCGCCTCAGTCCACGTCCTTCATCCTTCATCCTTCGTCGTTCGCCCTCACGCACCACCCACACGGCGACAGGGTAAGACAAGCAAATGATGAGCCGGCATATAGAAGACTTTAGATTTTCATTTCGCCTTTGAGCCAGGAGAGTGTCGAGCTGGAGCAGGAGCAGCTGCTGATGCACAGGAAGTTCATTTTGCGTTAGGGCATAGCAGGCTCATCAAGGGGAGGCAAGTGAAATGAGCAAAAAACGTCTGGCGGTTGACAACTAACAAACTTTTTTGTCATGTACATAAAATATTTTATTGCATTTGTGATTCTCAAGTGAACAGAACTCGTCGCTCGCACTCGATGCTAGCATAGGTACTCCTTGCAGTTCCTCCTCCAAAATATCTAGCAATCTTATTGCCTCACTGAATAGTTGACATTTTGAGTATTATTTTAGATTTTTAGTGCATGCGATGACACGGACAGGCATGCAAATGCATCTAATTGGATTGGTTTTAGGGCCTGGTCTGCTTGTCTACTCGCCAACAACTCGGCCTGTCCGAAATACTTGTAGTGCGTTTCACTTGTGGCCATTGACTGCTGTTTGGCTGACAATTAAATAATACATAAAAAAAGAAGAGAAAATAGGCGAGATTCGAGTTGAGCTGCTCAGATTTGCGGTCGTAAAGCGATTTCGGCTTTGTTTTGTAGTCTCGCAGTGACTCGCCGTCAATCAGAGGGCAACTTACGTACGTCTCTGGCAAATCAAACTGTTTTCCTACATTGCAATTACTTGTCTAGCTATCAACCCATCCATCCGACCAGTCCAGCCATCTATCCATCTGGCACAAACGCTCAACTGTCCAAACTGTCTATTCAACTGGCCATCTAATTGCAGCAGCTCACCCGGATGGCCAACTCCTACTCTGTGAATGTCCTTTGCTGCTACATCCTTTCAGTCTATGTGTGTGTGTGTGTGTGTGTGTGTTTTGGCTCTTCTCTGTCGTCTCTCTGTCTTTAGTTGTAAATTTTAGTGTTTAGTCCTTTATTATTTTCACATTTTGCAGTCATTTACACTGCTCAGCGGGGATAATGCAGCTGCACTTGGCCGTCCAGCAGCGCCAACTGAACTGAACTGAACTGAGCTGAGCTGAGCTGAACTGAGTGCTCATCGGTCAGAAGTCCGGTTGATGTTGTCCTTCAGCTTTCGTTTACACCAACGGAATTTATTTCGTATATCCTTCAGTTTAACCTGCAGTAAATATATTTCAAATGAAAGCCAGCAGCATAGACGATGCCAACTCGTCGATGTTAGTATATTAAAAGTGACACGAGTCGAAAATAAGTTAGATATACTAGATGGATATAATGATAGATATACTATATATAATGAATAAGTTAATCAGCAACCAAAAAATATACTTACCGAAGTTAAATAATGACTCAACTCTGTCATGTCAGAGCCATTCAAATAGTAAGGTTTGTACATTCCGGAAACAATCAAATTTAACTAATTTTAAATAACTAAAAATAAAAATGGTTAGTTATAAATATAATCGTGTATAAATATATATTCTGCCTAATGAATATCATTTATTAATATCTTAGGGCTAACTAAGTATCATAATCAAACTAAGCCTTTCAGCAGACAGCGATTAATCTAGGCCGTAGCAATTCGCTTGAGGACTGCAGTCCCTTTGTATATTATTAATCTATGACCTGGGCCCATTAAGTGAGTGACAAGTTGGACGGCATCATTAGACTGGCATTAATATATCACATGGCCAAAAGTCAGCCATGGCCAAACAGGGAATTTCACTGGTATGTCGTAATTGCGGTTATGTCTCTGTGTGTATGTATGTGTGTGTGTGTGCGTGTATGGATCAAGCTTGTTTTTTTTTTGTCGCGACGCCCAGCCCATTATTGGCAAAAATTAATTAAATATTTTCCAAATGAATGATTCAACGTAACAATTGGATGGCCGACGCGTCGGCAGGTCGATCCGGAATCCCAGCCCGGAACCAGATGCGGGGTGGAGTGGGTGGGGGGAGAACGAAGTGGAAGGGGGACAGCACTTATGCACTTCTGCATTTGAATTATGTCAAATCCATTTTGTTTTAATGAAACGTTGATTGTTTCGCAATTAATTTTCTATTGTTTGACAGTAATTATTATTATATTATAATTTATATATGCATTGTTTTGAAGCACACACACACACACACACGCAAAGCTCCCGCAAATTATTCGTTCGATATGCAAAAACACATCCTGTCGTTGTTGCCTGTCTCTGCATTGACAATGCGAACGATTTCTGGTCCAATTGCAGACCGATTTGGATAATGCTTGACACAGCGATAACAGCTATCCATTAAAGGATGGCACTAAATGGGGGAAAAATAGAAAAAAAAATCACAGTCAGGAAGTGGATATATAAATAAAAATTAGCAGGTAATTTTCAATTTGATCTAAGGGAAAGCTATTTCTCAAGATATATACATACATCTATATAACATACTTTTATCTTCAAGCCTTGACTTTACATCAATTTTAAAACAAAGAATAAATTATTTTTTATGCAAATAATTTATGATACAAATATTTAAAAAAAAAAATATTTTTTAATAAATTTAGTATATTGAGGTGAACTCCTTTGGATATATTCGAGTAACTTTAACATATGGATTCCGTTCCTCAAATTAACAACTCGACTTGATGAGCATTTCATGAGCTCGCACGACGACAATTTACTATATCAATTGTTGGCCATTTTCCTGGTCTGACTTGACACATGGACTACGCTCAGCTGGATTTTGGCCACACGAGAGGCCGGGGCTGTGGCTGGGAGAGAGACGCCATCTTGAGTATGGGCCATAAATCGCTTAGGTTGGCTCGTCTTCGTCAGTTAATTTAAAACATGTCAGACAACTCCGACAACTTTGGACAATTGATTGACGTTTTAAAAGTTTAGCAGAGGAGGCGTCGCCTGCAACAGCAATCACATGTAGACAACAACAAGGCCACAAGAAAAGCAACTGCAACTGGCCATTGGTCTGGCCTCAGCTCGCCTTGCCTTGCCTTGCCTCGCCTCGCCTCGCCTCGACTCGTCTGGACGGGACTTGACTTGACTGGACTGGACTGGACTGGACTGACTGCTTGACCAGAATATGCAGTGACGTTTTGGAATTGCAAAAAGGCCGAAAGTAATTTATTTATTCTCCATTTGTCTTGACGATGAGCAAACGAGCCAAGTGATGGCCAGCCACGCTTCGATGAATGGCGTTGGCGTTGCCATTGCCATTGCCGTTACCATTCCCATTCCCATTCCCATTCCCATTCCCGTTGACCGTCCTACCATATGTATTTTTGGCCAGCTCACACAGAGGATGCATTCGATCGAGTTTTGAGTCAGCTTTGACGAGCTGACGCCGACTTGCCGAACCTACTTATAGAATGAATGTATTTAATGTAGCTTAAACTTATTTATTGTATTTGGAATTTGCTTTCACTAGCCTTAATCTAACTTACAGATAGTAGAATTATTTCCTATACATAATATATATATTAAGGTTCAAGGTTTTTCTTTCATATGTAAACAGCCTGGTTATTATCGTAGACATTGTGTTTGCTGAAAAAGCATATATTTTGTAATTTTATATTTATCTCAAATATCTACTCCCACAAACATTAGAGATTTCAGCACTTTTCCAGTTAGGCCCGTTGGAATCTTCTGTTTTTGGCAATTTAAATTTGCGCCAAAGGCAAACATAAAGCAACTATCTATCCAACTGTCTATGAATGCAGGCTCCTTTGCCGCTTTCAGCATGCTCCTTAGCTAACCATCAAAAGAAATGGTCAGCAACTTTTTATGGAGAGGAAAAAAGAAAACAAACAAGAAAGCCATCAGCCATCAGCCATCAGCTGTGCATACGTCTGTAACCATGTGTGGGTGGGTGTCTGTGTGTGTGTGTGTGTGGGCCAAGAGAGCATTTCCAATGCAAGATGACAGCTCATTCGTCAAATCACACAAAGAAAAATTTGAACTCTTCATCAGCTTTTTTGGGTCGTCGTTGCCCTTGTCCCTGTGCTCTCCCCTCTGTCCACTCCCACTGCCATTGCTTGCCTTTGTCTATGCACTGAGCGCCATTTCGCCGCTGGCGAGTTGATGTTGACGTTTCAATATTGATGCAATGTGCTCCAACTGCTCGTCCAGGCTGATGCTAGACTCTCTCGCACTCCCCCTCGCACTCTGTCTCTCCCTTTATATATATATATATATATATAAAACATATTTCATCGGCCATGTCCTGTTTTGCTCGTTGCTTGCCAATTCTTGACTGACATGAAAAATAACAAAACAACAAAAGCGGTCAGTGCCAAAAGGATAACGCAAGTAAACAGCTCGCACAGACAACGTCAGTTTGATGACGCTGATGCTGATGCTGATGCTGATGTTGTATAGGCCCCAAGCCCCAAGTTCCCAAGTTCCAAACTTCAAGCGCACTCTGCCCCACTCAGTGCTCGGTCAACAGAAGCAGCGTAATCCATCGTCGAGCGTCTTGCTCCATGTCCTTGGCGCTGGCAACTGCCAAGTCGCTGCATATGCCGCGCATTGCATTCCCATTCATTGGGCTCCCTCCCCACTCGCTGGCCAATTTTGTGCAGCTGTCTCTTGGCTATCGATGGATGGCTAGACGGGCAGCTCTGCTTCACAAATCCTCCGCAACTTCCAGCTTGCATGTCAGAATTGATGGAGCAGCACATTCTGCGCACTTGCAGTCGCTGTTGGACAGTCAACTCAGCTAAGGCAGATTTCAAGTTAGTGAAAAGAACTGGAATTATTTAACACAAAAGTTTTTATATTTATTTAATATTATTCAATTAGAATACATCCAGTAATATCAAGCAATATCCTCTATATATGAAATTTGCTTATTCTTGGAATTGAGCTCAATAATCCATCACTCAATCCACGTAGTCTGACCCCTCTGAGTGGCAAGCTCTCAATCAATCCTGAACCAAGGGCTACAGTAATTCTATGAAATTTCAGATGGCAGCTGAATCGAGATAAATTCGCCTCTGCCTAGGGGTATTGTCAAAGGACATCTGAGAGTCTTGGCGTAGGTTATGTGAAAAATGCCGAGGACATTAAAGCAGCTGCTTTCTTCTTCTTCTGCCAGGCGCTGAGGCGTGATATATGAACGGGTTGCGCAGCAACTGGCGTCAGCTGCTCCTCTCGCCGTTCCGCCGTCATCCCGCTGTCCTGCTGTCCTGTCCTGGCGTCAACAGCTTCTTCTCGTCATCTTGCAGCGGTCAGACGCTGGCCTGACTGACGGTCCGGGCACTGTTAATGGCTTCGGTCCATTATCTCGTCATGTTTGTTACGAAATTTAATTACTCTTATTTATTTTTCAGTTGCCTCGGCTTCGGCTTCAGCGTCGGCCTCCGTCTCGTCTCATCCGCCCCAGAGCTGGAGCCCGACGTCTGCTGTGCTGTGTGTTTTATGATTTTCAACTTCATTCAAAAAATTGTGAACGCAAAAAATTAAATGTGAAAAAAATTAAATTAAAAACACTTTTTACTGGATGGAGTCCTTGTGCTGATGCTGCTGCCCCTGCTCCTGCCCTACTCCTGCTCCTGCTCCTGCTGCTTCGTCGTGTCTCATATTCGCCTGTCCGCCTAATGTTTCGTCAAAAGGACAAATCAGCGCCAGGACAACACAGCGCAGTTGACCTCGCCGTTCGGCGTTCCGCTTTGCTAGGGAAGCGCGGTAATGAGTGTCCTTTATTTGTTTTTACCCTAGATAAAACTGAAAAAAAGCTGAAAAAAATAAAAGCGACTCACAATTTGCGCTTGCGATTAATTTTTTAATGTTTTTACTTTGGTTGTTTTTTCTCACTTCGTGGAAAGCTTTACAATACTTTGTTGGTAATAATTAAAGTTAACAGACATATTAATGTCAGTCTCGATTTATAAATGAAATCCTTTTGAAAAACCGAGGGAAGACTATTTGAGATCGACAAGAAATTTTATATGACCACCAATATATATATTTAAAAAAATTTGTTTCTTATTTATTCTATTCAAGGCTTACTTTATTTTATTTAGAGTAAATAAATGAATTATTTATTTTGGATTATTATAATTTGATATTCATAAATTTATATATATTATATATGTATTTTATAGTGAAAGGAAATTTCAATTTACTTTTTATATACTTTTACTCGTTTTAAGTTTTAATTTAATTAATTTTTTCTTTGGCCGCACTCTTTGAATGTTTTCAAATCTGCAAAAGTCTTAAGCACAGCTTTGTGAGCTACTACAATAGTTTTCAATTCCCATTCATTGCAATATATTGTTAATATAATTCTCTCTATATACATATATATTGCTTTAAGTATTTGAAGTTAATCGACTTCAAGTGTGTTTAGCAGTGAGAGGCTGGGATGGCTTGATGGCTTTGTCCTGCTGCTGCTGCTGTTCCACAATCGCCAGTTGGTCCACACTCCTTGACGCTCTCAATATGCATCTAAGTGCATGAAGCTTCCTCTTTCTCTTTGCTTTTCTGGCTCCCTCTCATTCGCATTCTCTTTCTTGGCTACACTCTGGGCTTGTCAGTTCCTCAGCATTGCCAACAAAACGTTCGTCATTTGCTTTTGTCTTTCGGTTTGTTTGCACACGCCGTTTCTTGCAGCAATCCTTTGCACTTGCCAGTTGCCACGCCCCCGTCCAGCCCAGCCTCACCCTCGCCCTCACCCTCGCCCACGCCGCAGCTCAGCTCAGCTCTGCTCTGCTCGGCTCGGCCCCTGCAGCTGTCAGTCAATGTGTCGTGTCACAATGTCTCTCCATCTGTCTGTCAGTTGCATGTCTCTGTCTATCTACGTGACATCAGCCCAGCGAGTTTTGCTCCTTGCGCAACTGCTTGCAAGCTCAAGCTCGAAGGATGTCGCCTGGCCAAGGCGAAGGATGCTGCTAGAAGATGCTGCCACTCCTGCTCCTACTGCTGCTGCTGCTGCTGCTGCTGCAACCGATGGATGGATTTTTGGATTCGCAACTTGCACTTGGATTACAAGTCTGATTTTGATGCGTACATGCTGTACTCGGTCTGTATGTGTGTGTGTGTGTGCGTGTGCGTGTTTGTGTGTGGTTGGGTGGTTGAGCGTGTGGCCCACAAAATATTGCACTGGCTCAGCGAGCTTACTCAAACTACTAAATGGGTCAATATCCACGTTCATAGCCACACACGCCCACACAAACACACACACACACACATTGCTCAAGTTTTCTTATGCTTTTGTCTTTTGTCCTTTTATTATTTTATTCCTGGCCTTGTTTTAATTCACAGCGTCGTCTGCTGGCGCGTCATCCTCTGGCATTCTTGGTAGACTTTGTCGTCCTTTGGCAACGTCTCCAGCAACATTGTCTCAGTCGCATCCTTGGCTAGAATGTTTACACACAGCTACGGATACACACACACACATGAGTGCGTATGTGTGTATGTGTGTGAGTTGTAAGTGACATTTGCAATTTTCAAACTATTGAATGAGTGACAAGTTCTGCAGACACGATTGAAACTGACAGCTACGTACTGCCATGCACTCTCGTATGCCTTCAGCTACAGCTACAGCTACAGCTACAGCTTTAGATTTAGCTACAGCTGAGGGGCAGTCCTAGGTCCTTTCTGCACTTTGTACTCCTTGCCTTGCCTCGCCTCCCAGCCACCAACTAGACTTGCTCTGCAAACTTTTAAATACTCGGCTATCTTTAACGTTTCGATCGAGTCTAATTGACTTTCACGCATGCAGACGCCTTGATTATTTATTCAACTACCCAAAACTTTAAGGCATTGAATGAGTGTGGGATCTGTTGGCATGATTTCTAGAAGAGTTTTGACTGGGCGGATATACTTGCGTCAAGTTAGCAGAAATGCTAAGCAAACTGAGAAAATCATGAATAAATATTATACGAAACTCATATGAAACCACCTCTGATACTTGTCCAATTTTACACAGTTAAACTTCTTTTAGTAGTTGTTTGAGCGTCTCTTAAACATGTCTAGTGTCTAGTGTCTGCACTGGCATATTAGATCGTTAAGATGGCAATTAAATGCAGCCGACTTACGCTGCAGTTAAGTCTTTTGTAAGTTAAGCGGAATCACATAAAGGTGTCTAGCAGAGCCGATTGAGCTGGCATTTTATGTGTGGCAGGCAGCCAGAGCAAGGAGATCACTATAGTGAATTGTGGCGGCATTGTGGATGCTGCAGTGCAGCAATTACTCAGGCTAATGCGTCATTTGCATAACATCAATGCGAATATAACAATGAAATGCCATATTAAATAAAGGCCAAAACGCACTGACTTGTCGCATGTCTAGTTGATGGCACGACAGACAGACGAACAGACGGACTCACTGACTGACTGACTGACTGCATGACTCACTGCCCATTAACAATTTAATTTGTACTGTCGCAATCGGGCTGGCGGGAGGCAGAGGTGGAGCTCGCCTTGCCTGGCTGTACGTCAATGTCAACATCAATGTCACATCCATTGAGGGCCAACAGGCGAACGGACATTTTGACAAATAATTGAAACCGCATTTTATAATGAATTCAACGCATGGCCCACAGTTAGAGGCCCAGACTGAACTCCGACTCCAGCTGCAGCTGCAGCGACAGCTACACCTGCGCCATGTGGAGTCTGTGTGGAGAGACGAGCACACATGCATGCATAAGCACAAACACATACATGCACATGTCCATTTGATCCGGGGTCTGTGTCGCACTGTCTGTCTTGCCGAGAGATTTATGCTGTATAAATTCAATACTGATAATCGCCAAGATGAGCCTGGCTTATTTTTGGCGCTCTTAAGTGCTGGGAGGTGCGTCGATGCCGACGACAACGACAACAACGACGACGACGGCGACGACGACTCAACGATGACTCCGTCACTCACGCATCATCCGCGCCTAAGTCGTTAACTGATGATTTTATTGGCCAGCTGAATTCGTCGCACAATGTGTCCGGCTTGGCGCTCTTAAATGTCAATCGTAAATTTGAGTTGAAGCATCGCGAATGCATCGCCAGGCAAGTGGGCTTGATTGGATCAACTTAAGCAGACTACCGAATGCACTCTTGTCTCAATTTTGGCAAAGGATTTTAATAATAGTTGGTCTACACAAATATTTCATAATATGAATTTCTTATATAAACACCTATTAAATATATATATTCTTATATAATTTATTTAAGAATTTTTTGGCTAACTAGCACTCACATACAAAGGTTTTTAATTTGAATTTATTAATTTATACTTATAAATTAAATAAAATATTTTATATAGAAGTCAAATAATTTATTCAACCATATTTTAATAAAAAAAAAAAATTTTTTAGTAATGGTAATTAAAATAATAATATTTAAAAAAAAAAAACATAAACTAAAATATTTTGTAAATTTTAAAAATTTATTTTATATTCAACATCATACAAAATATTCTGTGTACAAATATATACATACATATTTATTTGTGATTTTGTGAACATATGTATGTATTTGTAATATTTACTTAATATCTATGTTAAAAATTTATATTCTTTAACTTATTATTTAATAAATACTTACAATAAATATTTTATTATTAAAAAATTCAAAATTCGATATTTTTAATTAATAATGCATAACACACTACTTAAGCGTAAAATAAATAAATGAATAAAAGTTATAATAGTTCACATGGCTAAAGTGCATTTGAAAATAGTTTGCCCAAGGCTTGTAGAGCCCTTGAAGAAGCAGACCACACAGGCACACTCTGGAGCATAGGGAAATGTGATTTATTAGTATTAACACCATTCAGAGCTTTGATATGGGCCATGTCCCAGTCCATGGTTAAGTACTAAATGCGAGAAGGACAGATGCAGTTGATTGAGGAAGCTGTTGGTTAGTCATGTGGCTAACCCGTTTCGGTAAGTGCTCATATTTACATAAGACGAACTCATTAAGCGAACCCTAAGCAAATAAAAAGGAGAGAGGGAGAAACAGAGAGAAAAAACAAAAGATATTCATATATTAAGCGTATTACGGCCGCTGACAGCTGCCATCATATTCGAAAGCCCCATCATCGACATCATCATCATCATCAAAGTCAATTAACATAAAAGGTGATCCAAAAATAACAGCAAAGTATTGATGGAAGTTTATATTTTTGGCGAAAACAATTGAACGACTTTATTTTTTATCGGAAACACCCAGCGGCAGCTGCTGCTGCACAATGTGTCCGGCTTGGCGCTCTTAAATGTCAATCGTAAATTTGAGTTGAAGCATCGCGAATGCATCGCCAGGCAAGTGGGCTTGATTGGATCAACTTAAGCAGACTACCGAATGCACTCTTGTCTCAATTTTGGCAAAGGATTTTAATAATAGTTGGTCTACACAAATATTTCATAATATGAATTTCTTATATAAACACCTATTAAATATATATATTCTTATATAATTTATTTAAGAATTTTTTGGCTAACTAGCACTCACATACAAAGGTTTTTAATTTGAATTTATTAATTTATACTTATAAATTAAATAAAATATTTTATATAGAAGTCAAATAATTTATTCAACCATATTTTAATAAAAAAAAAAAATTTTTTAGTAATGGTAATTAAAATAATAATATTTAAAAAAAAAAAACATAAACTAAAATATTTTGTAAATTTTAAAAATTTATTTTATATTCAACATCATACAAAATATTCTGTGTACAAATATATACATACATATTTATTTGTGATTTTGTGAACATATGTATGTATTTGTAATATTTACTTAATATCTATGTTAAAAATTTATATTCTTTAACTTATTATTTAATAAATACTTACAATAAATATTTTATTATTAAAAAATTCAAAATTCGATATTTTTAATTAATAATGCATAACACACTACTTAAGCGTAAAATAAATAAATGAATAAAAGTTATAATAGTTCACATGGCTAAAGTGCATTTGAAAATAGTTTGCCCAAGGCTTGTAGAGCCCTTGAAGAAGCAGACCACACAGGCACACTCTGGAGCATAGGGAAATGTGATTTATTAGTATTAACACCATTCAGAGCTTTGATATGGGCCATGTCCCAGTCCATGGTTAAGTACTAAATGCGAGAAGGACAGATGCAGTTGATTGAGGAAGCTGTTGGTTAGTCATGTGGCTAACCCGTTTCGGTAAGTGCTCATATTTACATAAGACGAACTCATTAAGCGAACCCTAAGCAAATAAAAAGGAGAGAGGGAGAAACAGAGAGAAAAAACAAAAGATATTCATATATTAAGCGTATTACGGCCGCTGACAGCTGCCATCATATTCGAAAGCCCCATCATCGACATCATCATCATCATCAAAGTCAATTAACATAAAAGGTGATCCAAAAATAACAGCAAAGTATTGATGGAAGTTTATATTTTTGGCGAAAACAATTGAACGACTTTATTTTTTATCGGAAACACCCAGCGGCAGCTGCTGCTGAGGAAGATAAGGAAGAGACTGTATGATCCGGCAGATCAGCTGTTTAGGAATGAAATGGGCGGCGGTGGAGGCTCGATGGGCTCTGCTATCTGCCAGATGTGTGAGCCAAAGGGAAATATTACGACTTTCAATTGATCGCCGATCTGCAGTGTTTCATAGTGAAAGCCATCGGCAATGCAGACAGTAGTCTTCTCCTCTGCCAGAGATGGATTGATCGGCTCCAGGCTGACATTGCAGCTGTTAAAGTAGAAGGTGTTGCAGTTCAGTGTGGCGACCAGCTGATAGAGACTCTCCACGCATTCGTTCCAGATGCTGATGCTCTCGAATTGCAAACTCTCGTTGCTGCACCACTCGACGATCTCGAGGTTGTCCTTGAAAGATCGCAAACAGACGACGCCAGTGGGCGGGGAGCCCAGCACTTTGCTCTCGCAGTCGCAGACCACAATGGGCGAGGCGAATGGGGGCGGCACTCTGTCCTCCGAGGCGCTCACAATCTGCAAGTCCAAGCTGCTAAGCACATTCTTCGTCTTGCGATAATTGGGATGGAAGGCGGTTTTAAAGCTCAGCGGCCTCATTTGATCACGGATGCGCGCAATGATCTCTTCTCGAATGCCCTGCTCAACGAACACCGTGCCCACAGCACGCGGTGCGAAGGGATTGTGCAGCGAGTCGACTAGAAAGTGCAGAGCGCTATGGATATCGCCCTCCTTATGGATAATCATGAGCTGGGAATTGAACGCTTCTGCCACGTGCAGATCGGACGCATCGTAGTTACAGGTCTCATTCGAGAAAGCCTCCAGCTCACAAATGAAAAGGTCCTCGGCCACCGAGACGGGCGGTGTTGGTGCATTCGATTTAATATCGTGCATATGCGAGCAACGCCTCAGCCTCTCCTCATCGCTCAGCAAGGTGTGCACCATCTGACTGGTTATGGCCACATCGGTTGGCAATTTCTCCGAGGTCTCCGATTGCACCGTCAGCGACTCATACGATGGCACGGAAACTACATCGTAGCTATTGCGACGCCCCTCGTTCATCATCTTTGCAGCTGGTTAATGAAAGATTTGGTATACTTGAGTAATAGGAATCTATACTATATATAAACATATGTTTGTGTGTATATGTAACTGAATTTTGTGGGAAAAGTAACTAATTGCTTGACATATTTTACAATACTGAACTCTAAAACTTATCCATTCGTAATTCAGCATTTACAGCTTTACCTCCATCACCACATATCCCCTGGCAGGCTTACACAAATTCCTGTTGGGTGGGGTGGATAATAGCCGGTTTTTAGGCTTGTTTGGGGCCAACAAATTGGCAAAACAAAAATCGCACGACGAATTATTTATTAATCGGCAAATTTATGATCAAATGTGACAGTAAAATTAAAATATCACCAGCAGATACAAAAGTGCATGCATAAATTGTGTTTAGGGCGCGAGCCACAAATACTTTTGGATTTGTTGAAATTAGCATTAAAATATTATAAATATAAAGTATATCCAAAAAGTATAATACATGTTTGTGCAAAATATTAAACCCTCCCTTTTTTTTCTCGGCTCTTTTATTGCCAATGCGGATTGTCCTCGTTTCATGGGCGCTTACTACAAAGGGCATAGAATGTTAATTTTTTGCATAAACAACAGCAACAGCAACAGCAACAACAGCAGCAATAGCAATTACTAATAATACAATTAAAAACATTCAAAACCGCAGAATATTTTTGGTATTTTATAGAGGAGTGGGTGTGGGCACAGCGCGGTATTTGTGGGTTAGGCTACAGAAATGTCCAAAGCAAAAATACCATAGAAGACAGAAGCTTGAATTCTCTAACGACATATTGTGGATATTGAAGCTAATGGGATAGTACAAATATATGCCCTGAAGATAAGTATATTTAGGATTGCCCAAAATTGCAGAAAATTCATATTTTATTATATTTATAGCTATAAAATTAAATCAATTTTCTTTACCACTTGAAATATGTACCAAAAAATCTCTCCAAAAAATATATATATTGACAACCAGAAAACAATACTTATATAGATAGAGAGCAACTCAGTTGCAACAACAAAACTATAACAAATAATAACAATGCTCTTGCTAACGATGACTATTTACATTTATCAAGAGTAATTATAATAAAATGCCAAAAATAAAATTTAAATTAATATAGAAAGCCGATTATAGAATAGGGGCCCGCAAAACACGCGACACAGACACACACAATGCGACTCTAATAAAATGCCATTGACACAACAACAACAACAATAGCAACTGTCAAATATAACAAATCCCATAAATCAACAATGCAAATTTGCTCACACAAAAAATAAAATAAAATAAAATAAAATAAAGTGCAAAAAATGAAAATAAATAAAATTAAAATTCAGCTCTACATTTATAATAAATAATCGTATGGGAATAAAAATCTATTTACATGCACTTGACAATAATATCTGCAGATTCCACTATGTCAAGCATGTTGAACAACCAAAACAGTTATATTCACATTATTGATTGACGTTTGATATCGAGTGATATATGTGATGATGTATATAAGATCTGACAATCATATTCGATTCACAGAGTTGATAGCTTGAAAAGGTTCTTTAAATCTCAGATAGAATTCTAGATCGTAGAGTACATGTGATCATATGCAGAGTCTGTCTGCAAAGGATTGCTAATTTTTCCATAAATATCTCTAAATATAAAGTATTTAAAAATTCACTTTTTATCATGCTCTAGTTCCGGCTTCATATCATATCGCCATAACTAGAGACCAGATCTCGATTCCTTATTTCATTATCGGAATAGGCAAAACCTAATCCAGCGCCGAATCGTGTCGAACCACCAGATTGTAAGCATAATAAACTTAGCAACGTGCGTCAAAATTTTGGTGAAATTATCGTAATCTTAAATAAAATAGTTTCGTTTTAAAAACATGATCAAAGCCGCTGTAAACTATTCCCTAGTAGTTGTACTCGGAGTAAGAATATTTTGCAACAATAATAATAATATTTATGAATTTACAAGTCCCAAAGCTCTAATCGCTGACTTCTCCTAAAGTGCATCGTTGTGGTAACAGTCCGCGTAACTCTGCCCAGCATATTGGACTATGAGGAACCGAGTTTGTTTCAGCAGATGAAATTCAATGTGATCAAAGTGTACATATCATTGACGTCCATGATAGTGCTGGAAATGCTACTGATATACTTGAGTGTTAGTGCGATGTACATGGTGTCTGAGTGGCTGTCTGTGTTGGTAAATAGGCACACACACATGTAAATAAGAGTATATCTGCTTGAATGGCTGTTCCATCAACCCACCCACAGTATGTGCCTCTGCTGATATATGGCATGCACCGCACATATGCGCTATGTGTGGTGCAGCTGCAACCACTCATCAGTAGAGACGACGCACACCACTTGCTTCTGCAATACTGGCAGGATTACTTTGAGAACGATGATCCCAAGTGGCTGGACCTGCAGGCCAAGGTATGTGGGCTTTCCCTTTGGAGAATACTCTTCTAGCATGCGCTGCTTTTCCCAGCTGGGCTGTTGCGGCTTGAGCGGTCCTCGAACTTACCTGGACTACTTGCGCAAGGTGCCTGCCGTGTGCTATCGCCAAGGCGTTCTAGTTACTCGCGGATGTGAGTCTGTCGTCTACGATGCATTCCAAGGGGTGCATCAGCTATCCAAGCTGCTCATCTGGCTAGCACTGGGCATAGAGCTCGTCGCATTACTGCTTTACACGAGGCTTATAATTAGGAAATATAGCTATCTAATATGTAGAGGAATTGTGTACAGAAGGGATGAGTGAAAGATATAGAAAGAGATATAGATAGAGATAGCTAAAGCTACTCAGTTTCACCCATTCACTCCTCAATGTGAATTTCAGAGCACCAACTCACTATTTATAAATGATACTTAATTTTTAGCTAAATGTTTCTGATAAAGAACTGTTGTTCTGTTAATACGTGTGATTTATACAGCGACAGATAAACAGATAAAAACAATTCAGATATTTATGTATTTGTAAATAAATTTTTAGAAATGTCAATTTTATCTATGCTCTTTTTGTGGCAGTTCGAAAGGGGGAGTCCGAAGGGCGGCGAGGGGCAACAAATGGGCGCCTGACAAACCTGAGAGAGACAAATAAAATAAATTGAAATTAGCTTCCTTTGTTGCCGTTGACAATTTGAATAAAATTAATATAAATTTTGCGCCCATTTTTAATTAATAAATGTCAAATATTTCGCGTATGGGTATTTATTTGCAAATTTATTTGTCTGATTTGTAAGTTTTTTTTTTTCACTATATATACAAGCATAAATACATATATGTATGTATGAATGCATTTTTTTTCTGCTGCAATATTTTACGGAAATTTTAATTTTACTTTTGTGTTTGTTTGCAAATGCAGCGATAACGAATTTCACAGCTAGTTGTGATGGAAAATGAGCAGAAGAGAGAGAAGGAGAGCGCAGGAGAGCGAGAAATACAGAGAGTGGGAGACGGCGAGCATAAAAAGAGCAAGCGGAAACATACTTTGAACTTTCAAGCGGAAGCGGAAGTCAGCATTAGTAGGCAAAGCTGAATTTTCGCCATTGGCCAGCAGCAACAATGCGCTGCAATTATTAATGCTGGCTTCCAAAAATCCCATTCGTTTATTTTTCTATTTAGTGAATTCTATAATATCAGGAAATCATTTACACAATTTATTACCCAATGGCTTGGGTCAGCCAGGATATTTAGATGCTGAATGCTTTGATGCTGACAATTGAGCAAAACAATTTATTTATATGAAGCAATGTGTGCATAATTTTTTAACGAAATTCCCTTGTGGGAACTTTAAATACATATATCATCAATTAAGCAGTTTAGGAGACTAGTTAAGATATAACTTTCATCTGTTTATAATATGGTACACCAAAATCTATTTATATACTAACTTTCAGCCTTTGTGGGGCAGGGGGATCCCACTTTGCCATTTAAACTGTCTAATGTTTAATGAGGTCATTAAATACCATGTCTGGGGCTGCCCATCATGATAGATAGCTGTGGCAATACTGCAAGATAGGGCTGTATTCTGTCAGCGTTAAATTTAAAATAACAAAAAATAACGTATACGTAGATAATCAAGCCATTCGAAGTCATAAATTTCAAATGCACACAATAAGCGCTAATAAAATAAAAACTGTCTACAACTCGTGTGGCTAAGAGAGGTTGTGGTGGTGGTGGTGGAATGCGAATTGTGAATTGCGAATGGGGCTGGCAAGTGTCAAACATTGGCCATCAGACGAGCACCCAGCTGAGCGAGTGGGTCTTATCATTTGCTCATAAAAATGTCAAAACTATCTCAATGACATTGACTGATGACGATGGCGACGTTCGAGATGATGATGTTGCTGCTGCTGCTGCCGCTGATGACGATGATGATGATGAGGTTCAGGAGGAGCCCAATGTACTCGACACTCGCATGAGGATCTCGTGTGGCATGTGACATGTAGCATGAGGCTGGCTACAGGATGCCAATGCTAAATGCTTTTTGCCAGTGCTACTCAAACGACAAGTGCCTGCCACTTGATGGGGCGAGGAGGAGGCAGGGGAGAGGCGCAGGCGGCAACAACATTCAACACGCATTCACTGTTTGAGCGATTTCAATTTTTTCGAACTGCAGCCAGTGAGACAGGCAAAGCAACGAGGCAACGAGGCAGCCATCCATCCATCTATCCATCCATCAGTGTTGAATGAGAGTCGCTCTTGAAGCCATCATCAGCATAACCATCCTCTGGCTGTCATGATTCATGGCTTCGATTGAATTTTGATTGACAATATCGCAAGCATTTAAAGTGTCTGTTTCCCGCATCCGATATCTATGGAATGTGTGTGTTTCTCTCTCTCTCTCTCTCAATGCCCCTCTCTCTTGCTCTCTTTTTCTCTGTTTTCATTCAGTGTCCAATGTCAGTACTTGTAGTAGCAGTAGCTTGACTCCTGGGCTCTGGGCTAAGTGATGCAGCTTTGCGCAAGGGATTTTAAAATCATTTGTCAGCTGACAGATGAATCTTTGATTGACTTCGCTGAGCAATGAATACATCGAAGAGTACTCATCTAAAGGCAATGAATACACTCACTCACACAGCAGAGAGCATGCTCAACAAATGCTTATCGCTGGGACAATTAGATGCGCCCATAAAATATATACGAGAAATTAGTTTAGTCCTAATTTATGGGCCACGAATAGTCGCAGGCTGATGGCTGATGGCTGATGGCTGCAACCCCTTCGCTGGGCGACCCACCTGCCCGACATACACATCGATTAGCGATAAGATCGACACGGCTGGCAATTTACGGCCGCACTCAGATGTGAAATAACAATTTCTTTCTGACATTGATTGAATTAATTTATGAGCCATTCGCACACACCCGTCGTCCAGCCATTGACAACTATTTATGGCACTGGCAATCTGAGCCAAATCAGGGCGATTTGAGTGATTACCTGTTTGCCCAATTTGAGATTTATACTTGGACATTGACGCTGCGGCCCCCAGACAGCTGAATTTACAATCGAGAGCACTTGGAAATGCTACGCTGATGTCGACTAGGCGATAAGGCCTACACGACTTTAGCTGTGATGGATATATTTAGAAATTTGAAATACATTGGCATGCACTATTTTGATTATCAATTTACAGTTGTAGAATTGCTAAATGCAAAATTGTTTATGGAAGAGTTCTGTATACGCCATGCGAGAGTCTCGATGCTCGCTTAATGTATTAAAATCTCATGTGACAACTTGAATAAACTTGAAAGAGCTGACTGGCAACGTTGGCAGTTGGCCGTTGGCAGCTGGAACAGTCCATTGCTTAATTTCATATACTTTTATCCCCGTATTTAACGAAACAAAAAGAATAAACGCAGCTATGCACTGTGGGCTCTCGACTGACACTCGGAATTGGCACCGTGCGGCTCACCCGGGGATCACGTGTCGCGGACGCATTCCAATTTGTACGCAGCGAGCCGCCTGACAATCGCCAACAATCAGTGAGAAATGCGTTCATTTTAGGACATTTTGCACATTAATTGAAAGCGAGTTGTGTGCCGTGGACAAACTGAATAAACTGAACCCCGGCATTTGGCATTGGCATTGGCATCCGCGGTGCACCAGCCAAATGGTTTTTAATTATTTTTTTAAATTTATAATTTTTGTTGCAACACTGAATGACGACCCACCCACCCACACACACACACACTCACACACACACACGCATGCAGCTCGTAAATAAATTGAAAATTATAACGAATGCAATTTTTATTTGTCAGCCTTTGCGCTATATATTTTAATTTTAATTCAATTGCACGTCTCTCATCGCTCGCGACTTGGGCCACTCGCTTTTCAAATAAACTGACATTTTGACGCAAATTATCCGCTGCGGGCAATCCCAATGCCAGCAGCTATTGTTGATTCATGTAAAGGATTTTTACGCATTTTATTTATTTGTTTTTTACATCCCTTGTTTTTTATTGAAACAACAATTAAAAGTGGAGCCTGTTAAACATACGAAACGGAATTGAGCCAAATCATCAAATAACATAACTTTCCAGTACTCAAACTCTGTTATATGCATTTATTTTATTTAGTAAAAGTTTCTTGGAAATACCATATATGCAATATTATAATTACATCTTTTATTCAACAACAGGTAATTAAAGACTTTCGTTTTCATTCGTATTTAGCGAACTCAACAAAAGGCTTTTTGTTGCTTGCTCTTAAGTCGATTCCATTAATAACCGCAGATGTCTGTAACACTTTTAGTGTGCGGCGATCCGGTATTGAACCATTCCAAGCAAACAATAATATTTATGGCTCACAATCGGAAATTATAACCTATATAAAAATCAAAAAGAGACGAAAGCCCAAAATCATAAATTCAAATCCAAACAAAAAGCATCAACAAAACATATTCAGAGACAATAAATATAAAAATACTCATAAACAGAGCCAGCATGAGCACCACGCAAAATCTATGACAGAGCTCACCATACAAATGTCGTTTGTTTTTCATAGACAAGATACGATACTCTATCTGATATCATCGGGCAGTGGAAGAGCGCACTGCTCTAGATTGTCAGAAAATCGATTTTGGCAATGTGTATAACATTATCAGCTGTAAGAAATTCTGATCGCAATTATTATTAGAGAGAGAGAGAGAGAAAGTAAGAACATATGGAATAGATTTAATCGTAGATCTGAGTGTACTTTCTCGGCATTTCATATATCATTACTGAAACAGCTGAGAATGATCTATCCCACTTCATTCAAAACATTGAAATAACTCTTATTGATATATGATTACAACTATCAAAATTATAGTAGATGAGGTCCATACATATGAAACAACCTTTTCCCATGGTTACATACCCTTTAACAAAACCAATATACCCCTTACATATTTAGCCCGATCCAAGCAGTTTAGGGTATACAAAAAAAAAAACAAAACTCGATGAAGTCAGAATTGAAAGCCGAGTGTCATAAACCATTTGACATTTATCAGTTCGTCAAATTGAGCTAACGCAGAGCTTGTTTCGCTGAGGGACCGTCACGAAAGCCAAAGCAGAAACCGAAACAGAAAATCGGAATGGAAATGGAAATCGAAATGAAAATGTGTGTAGCTCGTTTATGGAGCAGGGTTCGACTGTTAGGCACAAGCTCGTCCGGGTGATAGCTAACAAATGCTTTGTTGTAATTGCCTTTATCAGCAGTGCCTATGAACTCGACTCGATTTCAATGTGGATCAATCAGAATAGGGGCGTATTAGCATAGTATAATGCGTGACGCATCTCTGCTCAAGACAAAAATGTATAAAAGCTAGTAAACAACGTTGTCCTATGTACGAATATGTAGATACACAATAGAATTGGATTTAGATATGTTTTATAAAAGTGAATTTACCCAATTTCTCCTAGGCAACGAAATCTCATACTAGTTTTACTCTTAGTAGATCAAAGTCTATTTTGTCACATATTATTTAGATATTAAATTGATTAAAATTAAAGCTAATTTGGTTTTACGCAAAAGCAAAATAATTCAATGTCTTTGTTATGCACACAGTCGGATTCATTGCCATGTTTGTTGGCCCGTAGAATGGGGCCATTCAGGTCTATTGAGCTTCCAAGAAATCGGGTGGTTGCCTCAAAGAGTCCCTTGCCTGGCAGTGTTTCTACTCGAACCTGAACATCGAACCCGTAGTCATCCCATTCCCGGCTTAGCACATGCGCCGCCTTCACTGCGCTCAACATCAGTTGGCTGCAATGTGCTTCATTTTCTACAACGCGGTTGATTTGTTTCACGACAAATTCAGCTGCCATCAGGGCTCTTTCGTCGTCGGGAGCTAACAGCGTTGAGGTATGGCAGAGGCAATAAGGTGTGGGAATGCCGGCCATTGGACAACTTCGTGTTTCTGGTATCGGCAGGAATAGACTGATACCTCGGGCCATATTTCGACCCAGTGCTGCAAGCTTCATCATCTGGCTCTCAATGTTTGCATCGCGGAGCAGCTCCAAGTTAGTCAGGTCCTTGAGAGTCGCGTGCAGGTCGAAGCTCGTGACGAGACTACGATGATTACGTCGCAGATTCGAAACAGCTAGGGGGTAGGCCTGCTCTAGCCATTTGGGATATATAGCTATTAGTAGGGGCTGCGACTCTTCGAGCATGCCCTGATAGGTGCTGCTATACGAGCTGCTGCGCATTCCATGATCCGACATCAGAAGCACCAGAGTCCTGTTGAGTATCCCATTCTGGGTCAAGTGTTGAAATAACTGAAGATATTTCTCGTCCAGCAACGGGGCATAGTTCAGATAGTCGTGCACGCCCTGCGACTGCCAAAAGAACGAGAAGCTGGGAACGCGCCTGATGTGGGGTGTCAGCTTGTAGAGGAACTCGAGCAGAATATCGGAATACCTGCGACTCCCAGTACAAGAGATGGCATCTAGCTTATTTATGGCGTAGCCCGTGTGATTATGCACCTCTCGCATCACGGGTCGCAGATAAAAGTCCGTGGGCTGTTGGCGAAAGCCAAAGCTGGTTCCAATCATGTCTTCGGCATAGGTCGTATTGTAGCCAGCCGCCTTGAAGTGCTTCCAGAGCAAGCCGCAATCATCGTAGCTTTTTGAGCGATTGCAGCGGGTTGCCTTCAGCTCTTTGACACTCAGTCCGCTCAGGAGCGGCATCAAGTTGGTGTACCAGTCGGCCCCCACGCTGTTATAGCCCCAGAACTCCACGTGGGGCAGCGTTTTGATGTAGGCGGACAGCTGATCCATAGAGCGTAGATAGTGCATATGTGAGATCGAATCGATGCCAATTACCAACACCGATAGACGATCTGCGGACGAGGACTTGAGTCGATCCTTTTGACGATTTGCAACATGCAGAAAGAAATGCACATCGCGATAAATCGTCCGATTGTTGCTATCGACGCACCAAATTCTCAATGTAGTCGATCCATCCACCTTGACTTGGATCATCTGACTGCTTAGCCGAAAAGTAGTTTCCTGGCCATATTTATTGGTGAGATCATCAAGGCGCTCAACTGTCTTGTATGTGCAGACAACATCCGAGACTTTATTGACCGGGAAGAGGCTAAGCACTTGGTCATCCGACATAGTTTGCACTAGGTAGTTCTTGTTCCGTATCGTTTTGGCTATGAAAATGGCTGGTTTACTGCATTTGTATGGGTCCAGTGGCTGGAAGTACGAGGATAATGCCGCTGGCCAAGGGTTGAGGGCGAACATGCGACAGCCCGAGGTATTCACAAAATACCCCTCCTCGATAGGTTGATAGATTGATTGCTGGTCATCTTCGCTACTTCGATTGCTGATGACATAGTAGACCAAAACGCACAACAGCAAGGCCACTAGGTAGATGCGGCGATGTTGCTTGACTCCCCATCCAATGCGCTTCCATTGTATCATTATAAGGCAGATATTAAAACCCAAAACAAAAAATAAAGAATAATAAAAAAAAAACAGATGTACTCTTTAGTCTGATTTAATTTCAACTGATTGCAAATTCACAGTGAACTCATTCCTGAACTCAGACTCTAGTGCTATAGCTCTCATCGTAGTGGTCGTGATCCTTGGTGTGATCGGTTCCATACGCATGGATCACCTCAAACTCGGTGAGGACGCAAAATATCAGGAACAACACATACATGGTTATGCCCACCAATGCGCCCGTGCGACGCAGCATAAAATTGGTTGAAACCGCATACAGAATTGTCAACCCCAGACTTATGATAAGAAAGGTAGAGGCCGTGTCGCCCACAGTGCCCTTGGTGACCTAGATTGCGAATCGAATGCATTATAATAATATTAAGCACGAATGGAAGACAGAATATCGATCACACAGACTGCATTTCGGATAAGATTAAGAGAAATTGAGTCATATATTACTCGAAGTGATTGATACTCCATCTTGAGGAATGAGGAATATCATACTTACATAGTTGTTTCCTGTTGGGCTTGGCTCTATGGCAGAGAAAAGGTATGGTATGCAAACGGACGAAAAGATGGCTGAAAAGAGACATTTGTAGACATTGATCGATGGTTGCGATAGTTGCGATAGTTGCGATAGTTGCGATAGTTGGCTTACAGAAGATAATGGAGCCATAGCAAGCCGAGAAGGCCATGCGCGGCAGGCCTCTACGAGCCAGGCTCAAATTGAGCAGAAGATCCGACCATCCAGAGCCCCAGGTGTAGAGGGTGCAGCCAATGAAGGTGTGACTGCGTTTCACGATAATGCCCACGGCCTCCAGCAAGCAATTCAGCTCCTTGGTCATCACAAAGAGAACCAGCAGGCAGCCCATGAGATTCAATGCCTCCATGGACTTGTACCACCTGGGCACCGTATCCGTGCGCGAATAGAATAAAGCTGCTATCGATAAGGGCAGTAGAGCCACAACACAGACCATGAGCACAAGGACCTTCCTGTCGGACAATTTATCAAATTTCTCAGCTAAGCCAGACGAAGGGGGTACGTCAAGAGATCGCTGCCGAATGCAGGAAATACACCAAATACGAACCAATGAATGCCATGGTGAGAGTGGGCGTTAGGGTTATCTGAATGCACATGAGCAGCTTTGAGTAGGAGTGAGCTGATTGATCCGTATAAATTTCGGGTATAAAGAGGCGCAAGAGAATCATTGGCACCACCTTAACCAAGGCCCACAGCTTGCAGAACGCCCACGGGCTGGAGAACCGGCTTCTGTCCAAGGTGTCCAAGCTTCTAAAGAACTGTAAGAATATTTTATCATTGGCTGACCGTTGTACCGTGTTGGTTGCCGAGCTCGTTCTCACATGGGTTATGTACTCGGGATCGAGCTCCGCAGTATTTCGTATAGACGTACTCAGTGCTGGACATGAAGAGGATTAGACGATTATGCGGGAACTCTTTTAGTGGACAGCTTACCTCGATCCCTGCGATTTTGCAAACACTGATCGATAAGTACAATGGCAATATAAATGGGGCATATGAGGGATAGGGCCACGGCCCACCCAATCGTTATATAGCCTCTGGTGAAATAAATCGTAAAGTCCACAAAGGTCACATAGAGCAAGACGAAGCCCATGGCTCGCAGAAAGTAGCTGCTATCGATGGCCAAGGGCCGCACCCACATGATAAGCGATGTGGCAAAGACGCCCATAAATAGATTAATCGACATCGTATCGGAGTAGCCGTGACGCGACTTATTTTTCAAACCAAGCACGCTGCTGAAAATCGACGGAGCATTGTTGCCAAAGGTCAGTATGGTCTCGCCGGCCACATATTCGTTCATATTTAGCATGCGCGCTATGACTGTGAGAGCTGGCACAAAACTGAAACGATATTCAGTTATCGATCACGCACTGCTCGGCTGGAATACTCACTAGTGAATGGTCGTAAAGTAGATGACCCAGAAGATGAGCACGCACTCGAGCAGCAGCCAGACGGTGCACGCCAAGCCCAGCAGATCGTCCGCATCGCATTTGCAGTAGAAGATGGCGTTGTAGTTGAACAGGAACACCTGGCTTAAGCACGACGGATTCGTGTTTGCATACTTGCAGCGGTCCTGTCTGTCCAGAAAGACGATTCTCTCACAGCTATCCTGCAAATACGAAGACACATCTCTGATAAGAAAATCATTTAAATATCATTTGGGCGAAGACTCACCGGCACTAGCGGCTGCGCGAAGGTTAGATGCCTTCTGAGGCGAAGCGATGTTTGATTTGTCGCATTGAAGCATTCGAAATGGTCAATGCCCATTCTCTCTACTTTTATTACATCAAATTAATACCACACTGAAGAAGGTTGTTTGGGGCTGGGAGATATTATCTAACGACTCTTCCTAGAATCCCTCTTCACATATACTATAATCTTTCTTTAAGTGTATTCTTCCTATTCTAGAGACATTTTCAATGTTAAATGTGTACCTACTATACTGTCCAGTTGTAGAGTTATGTTTCAAGTATTTGGAAAATATGAGATTATATGTATATATGATTAACTTTTCTAGGGTATGGCCCATTGGGGCCAGCAACTTATAATTATATTTCCAGGGGTACCAGGCGAAAAGAAATGAGCAGCTGAGTAAACAGTGCTAGTTAGATTTGAGTTAAGCGCAGTCAACACAATTCACGCATAAAACCAATACATATACATACATATAAACATAACAAAATGGTCGGGGACAGTGGACACAAACCGATCACGAAAGAGATCGTTATAAAGCCGACGCTATCGCGATAGCGGTTTTGTCAGAGTGTGGGTAAATTGCAATTCGTTGAAGACGAGCAGACACTGCTAATGAACCGAAATATGTTAGCTCATTGACAGTACACTGTTGCTGTACTGTTAAGTAAAACTTTTGCAGCTTACCATTTCTGTTCGCCTGCAACTACATCAAAATTTCCATTAAAATTTAAAAACAAAATTTAATATTGCAAAAACAAAATACTATTTATACCCTGAAGTTCAGGGCCTGAACCCATTGAAAATGGGAAATCAGGGTATATATTTACATTTTTTTTTTCTTCAATTTTAAGCAAACAAATATCTTGTAAAAATAATGGTCTGTCCCTCTCTGCTTACAGTCAACAGAATTGTCGCATAGAACCAATACATATGTATGTATATGTTCATACATACAAACACAACCAAATGGTCGGGGACAACCAGATCGAAAAAAAAACCGATCGCGAAAGAGCTCGTTATAAAGCCGACAATATCGGTGGCCCGCTGAGTTTTTTTGTTAGAGTGTGAGTTTAGACGAACAGACACTCACTGCTAGTAAACAGAAAAATGTCGTACAATAACAGCAGGTTGACAGTACACTGTTACTGTACTGTTAAATGAAACTTTGCAGCTTACCATTTCTGTTCGCCTGGAACTTCATCAAAATTTCCATTACATTTTAAGCTAAGGCGAAAAAAAATAAAAACAAAATTTAATATTAAAAAATATTTGCAATTCCTATTTTACATTTTTTTATAATTACTTTTTATTTTATCGTTCTTCTTCTTGTAAAAATAATTTTCAAAAGTGCTGCTAAGCACACAGTCAACACAATTCAAATCAACTCGGGGACAATTGACTCAAACCCATCGCGAAAGAGCTCGTTATAAAGCCAACGCTATCGGTGGCCCGCTGAGTTTGTTGTCTGAGTGTGAGTTTTAGACGAGCAGACACTCACTGCTAGTAAACAGAAATATGTCGTAAAATAACAGCAGGTTGACAGTACACTGTTACTGTACTGCGAAAAAAAAAATTTTGCATCTTACCATTTCTGTTCGCCTGCAACTACATCAAAATTTTCATTAAAATTTTAATATCAGGCGAAACAAAAATATATAATATTAAAAGCAAGTTTAAATTTAGTAAACACAAATTATTAAATTACATATGAAAAAATAATTTGTAGTAACTAAAATTAAAAGTTGAATATAAAAACCTTTTATTACAAATATTTTTTCATATATCTTAGAAAATTGTGTACAGGCATTTTAAAAACAAAAATTCGTGTGCTGATTTAATTGATAATAATTCAAATATTTTATGCTGGTATTGAATAATTAGGCGATTATCGAAAAACAAACCCTAACAAAGAAGTTGTACAATAACGTCGGCTAGATATAATATAAAAGTAATGCAGCCATATACAGGTGAGATATACATACATGCACTATATATCGGGAGGCAGGTGGAAATTAATTAAACCCGACAAATAAAAAGCATGCAAATAGAATTTTTGGAAAAATAAATTAATTGTTGTAACAACCAACAACAACAACAACAAACAACCAACAGGCAACAGGCAACAACAATGGAGCAAATTGTTGATCCCACGTTACGATATGACAAATAAAATGCAACCGACTAATAAATAAAGGAACAACTGAAAGCTAAATACAATGCCAAATACTAAATACTAAATACGAAATACTAAATACTTTTATTGCAATTGTTCTAAATAAATAATGAGCACAACTGTACGCCGAATGCAATTGGCAAAAATGGGTGGGCGAGAGAGAGGTGTGAGCGAATTATAAAATCTAATCACCTTTGTTTAAAATTTAATGAATGCAATAATTTTCAGAGGATTTCCCAGCTGCAAAATCATCAGCAGGCGAGGGGGAGGGGGAGCGTTCGGTAATTGGTGACAGCCGGATAATTGTGGAAGCGCGAAGCCCAAATATGCTGGCCATAATAAAAATAATACATATAAAAAAAACACACACAAAAACTAAATACGAAATACAAATAAAACGGATTTGTATCTGTTAACGCAAATGCCCCGCCATCCCCCGCTGCTTCTATGGACATTAAAAAACAAAAACAAAACTCTGAAATGACAAACAAAAGAATTTTAATTTTATGTTATTTACCCATTGCAAATATCCCAGCAGCATCCTGGCATCACAGCACAAATGGCCTCAAATGCTGCCAAACAACAAATATTTAATGCTTTCATAAAAATCGCACAATTTATTTAACAAATTGACCATTTCAACATTTTTACCGACAATGAGGTTAATTTGTATGTGTGTGCTTGAGTGTGTGCGAGTGATACAATGAAACCAAAACCAATTCAAACTCTATGTGAAACCTACAAATGTACATAGAAATAGATAGGCTATACATACATATGTATATATATATATATATTGCCTAATCGAGACAGACTTTTCTGGAACAGTTAGTATTAGTGTTGATCAATGCATATTATGGCAGTGCTGGCTAACGTTATTAGCGGATTAAAAGTCCTATTCATACATGTTTTGCTTTGGCTTAGACTTCTAAGGAAGACTTTTAATCTGATGAACGAAGGATTCGTTATGCAAATTAAGTCGTAACATATATCTTGATTAGTGTTGATAAACGCAGCACTTTGTCATAAGATTACGACATTCGTCTGATCATGTTAATAAAGTTTATATAAAAATAGGGAGAGATACATTTTTTTTTGCAATGAACAAATTAATTAATAAAATAATAAATACATATACATATATAAATATTTCTTTTTCAAATTTATAATAAAAAATAATGAAAATAAATATATTTTTATTTTTTAAACAATATGTAGTTTTTCTAACAAGTTTTAAAAATGTCTTTATTTTTTATTTATTTACTTTTATTTTTTAATCATTTTTATTATATATTTTTTTATTTTTCTGAGACATTCAACCAACCATATTTGATGAGATGTTTTTATTTTATTTTTTATTTTTTTATTTATTTATTTATTTATTTTTTATTTTTATTTATTTTTTTTTTTTTTTTTTGTAACATAACATTTTTTTTCTTTAAGAGAAATTATACAATATATTTATTTACAGTGAAGGTAAAAGGTTATTACGAAGATAAATATTCACTTGTTAGACCTATATAAGTGTTGCCTAACGCATCAGTCAATCAATCAATCAGAGCAAACAGACTATTTAGAATTATTGTGCATTCAAGAAATAATTATATCGCAAATGAGGCGTAACATGCACCTGGTTAGCCACACAGCGTGTATGCATTGCCAGTGTTGGGCAATGTGCACATAATTGCAATGAGAGACAGAGAGAGAGAGATAGTGAGACGGAGGATGTTGACGTTGTCATCAAAATAAAAATTAATTATGCATTCTATGCGCTGCATTTGAATTGCTTTTGTTGTTTGTTACTGTCATTTCAATTTTGTCCTTTTTTGCAGTCCCCGCTGCTGCCGCTGCTGCTGCTGCTGCTGTTGATGCTGCTCTTGATGCTGATGCAGTTTTGTGCGGGATTAATGTGGGATTAAAGCGGCAATGCGTAGTTTTTAGCATTTGGATCTGATAAAGCGCTGGCGCAAATAAATTACAAATATAATAATTAAGCAGCGCATTATTTCTGACAAAACAAACGCACGCCCACACAGCTCCGCCTCCGCCTCTGCCCCCATCGTGTCCTGCGTAATCGCATCGGCAATCGGAGCTGAAGTGGGCGCAATGCGAGAGCAAAATGCATTTGTGCATAGGAATTAATTACGCATAATGACAATTTGATAAAATTGAAAAATTACATATTATTTAAATTGATTTATTGTAATTAAAAATTCTGTAATCGGGAATATGGAAATTTCTAAACTAAACTGGACATTCCGCGTTCCTATTATTCAATAATTAAACCGAACTGAACCTAAGTTTCATTCAGATAGAATATATACGAGATTTTATGCTTTAGCCATTGCAGCAAATTGAATTTTCCGCGCTTGCCTGGGGCGCTGGGCTTCTTCTTTGGCTGAGGCTGGGCCTGGTTATCAATAGCTTCGACATCGATGACACAAGCTGCCGATTGGCTCACTGCAGAGTCCTCGATAAAGGCAGCATTTGTGGACTCGATGCGGATCTGGAACACGGGACTCTCTGGCTTCACGCTGACGAGTATATCGGCACCGTAGCCGATCTTCTGGCCATCGTAGCTGAGCGCCATCTCGCAGTCCATCAGGCAGTAGTACTTCAGATACATCAGATCCGAGCTCGTGAAGCTCTTGTCCACAATGTACCCGATATCGAGAAAGAAGCGATAGACCAGAGCGGCGCACTCCAGCCGATAGCCACTGACGGCTACCCAAAAGCCACTCCCCACCTCCTCGCTAGCGCGGCTCGTCCTCTGCCCACCCTTGATGATGGCCATGGATGTCAGCGTCTGCTTCTTGGCCGTGGCCTCGATCTCCGTATGCTCCTCGTAGACAGCGACGAATGGCGGCAAATAGTTCTTAGCGGGACTACCCTCGATGTCCTTTGCAGCTACTCTAGACATGATTGTTTAGAAGAATATGATTTGAGAGGATCTATTAATCTATTTGGAATAGTTATGTGACATGTTTAGGAAGGAGTACATACTGAACACAAATCTGACATATAATGCTAGAAGAGAGAAGCTTGAAATGTGAAGCTGACAAAAGCTCAAATTGACGTGACTCCTAGAGATGAAATGAGATGACGAAACCAGATAGGTTAAGAAATACAAGAGAATTTGGATTGAGATGAGGCAAGACAGTATATGGAAAGATGAGAGTAGATATAGACAAGAAACGACAGAAGATCGAGGATATGGGAGAGAAACAGAACAGACTTAGGCGAAGAGAGAAAGAAAACTAAACGAGATGAAATACAAAACTGAAAATGTTAGCTCCAATCTTCAGAAGTAGCATTCGAACAAAAATGAGTAACAGAGTGTGACATAACAGACTTTTGGCTTCATTTAACATAACCCTACCGTCGGGAAATAGCTAGAGCGAGTATTTTAGACTGATCACGAACGAACTCGTCATAGAACCGACGCCAACGGTTGCTCTCTGAGTTTGTTCTCAGAGTGTGAGTATAGCTAGTAGGCAAAGAACTTATAGCTCTCTGTAACTTAACATAACTGTCTAATAACAGTATGTTTACAGAGCACGGCTACTATCCTGTTAACTATAATGTGCCCACTCTACAGTTCATTTCTGTACTTCAGCAATATGTCTCTAAGTTTTGGAGGTACCAGGCAATGTTAGTCAGCAGCATACTGAAAAATGCTGGTTAACAGTATGTTAACAGGTAGAGCAATAAAAACCACTCAGCTCGTCGTCCTAAATAAGATTGTATACACTTTGTGCTGTCTGCCACGCCTCCTTCTGTTTGCTACATACCATTTAAGATTCGGATTCCAATTTCATTAATATTAGTCAAACTTAACTTGAATTCGAATAACAAGCGTTTTTTTATAGATGAATATTATCTATATTTTAATTAGGTTAAAGTAACTATTTTATATTCATTTAAACAGCAAATATTTCGAGGTGAATCCCGATTCCTAATTGCGTCAACTCCATTAAGCACTTGATCTATATTTAGCCGCAGCAACTGCTTAAAAAGTGATTAAACAATGCGTTTTTCCTTTTCTTTTGGAATCTAATCAAAATTGAAATGGAAATCAAATCGAGCTGGCGGCAAGATCAAAAGCTCCCTTTCCGTTCCACAAATCGTGCTCTATTTACAATATCGAAATTTGGCTGTCTATAAATTTGATCAAATGGAACAAGTTCAAAGTGAGATCGAAGCAATAAAATATTAAAAATTACAGTTATAAATATATATGCTTCTCTTTCGACTGGGCCCAGAGATGCTCAGGTGTGTGCCACAGGCGAGGCGCCACAAAGTGGTTGCCACCCACACAGCCAAACAAAGCTGCCGACAGCGGAAGTATCCATCAAGGCAGCCAATTGAGGGAGGCCATCAAGAGGCACCCAAAAGATTAAAGATTAAAGACGAAGGGGAAGGGGAAGGCGAAAGCGAATGCAATGTATCCGTGACTTCAAACGGGGGTCTGCAATGCTGATGCTGTTGTTGTTGTTGTTGTTGTTATTGTTGACGAACCTGTTGATGCCCTCTAATTATAATTGATATTATCTAATTGAATTATGTATGTAGTTTCCATGTATTTGTTTATTTGGCGGTAGCGGCGGCGGCGGCCTTTGAACTTGCGACTCGATTGAACTCGAGTGCGAACTGATGGATCAGTTATTGCGATATATACAGATAGTACGTACACATATACATACATAGATATACATATGTATATATGTGTTAAGCATGCGTGAATCATAATTTTTGGCCCAGTTTTCGGCTCAGATCAAAGACGATTTCCTTTGCTTAGCTGATAAAATCCAATGAGCGATTCGATAATTAGCTGTGATCTATCGATTCATGTGCTAAGCAATTATCGATTCAGGCAATCAGGCAATCGTGTGATCAAATGTTGAACAATGAGCGATCCAGAGATACCCTACACTTATAAACTTGAATAGTATATTAATGATTTTTAGGATTCTAAAATTGTATATATATGAAACAAAACTGCATATCTTTAATGATTTCTTATTGAATTTTTGCGAATGGATGTACTATATTTTAAATATAAAATTTGTTTATATGTATATCATTCAATATATGTATGTATGTCACTATGTATATATTTCCATTTAATTTTTTTCATGGTACATCATTTTGATGTAAATCAATGCAGAAAGAAAGAAATTTTTATTATATTATATTTGACCAAAATTTCTTTTACATATTTTTTATGAAAACAAAAAAAAATAATAATTGTATAATATTAATCAATCATCAAACTCATTGAAAGCAATTATTAAGCATATTAATATTTTATACAAGTAAATAAAGATACAGATACAGAAATAATAACAATGATTTTTCTCTTTTATTGCGTCACATTGGTTGAAATCTCACATTCTAACGGCTGCAAGTCAAAGGGATTTGATTTAAACAGTGATTAGGGCAATGGGGAGGTCGCAGTCACTGCTGCTGTCGCTGCAGCAGCTGGCGTCGCTGCTTAGCTGTTTGCCGGCAAAAGCTTGCACATGCAGCGACCTCCTGCACCCATACACGTGCTAGTCCATGTCTGAGTTCCCGTTTGTTTGTATAGGAGCGCTCAACAGAGCGACAACAATAACAAACTCTCTCGCTCTCGTCGTGAGCACAGTTTCAGCGTTACGCTGAGCACGAGAGCGCGACGAACAGTTGCCAATTGGTTTGTGCTCTCTCGCGCTCTTTATTTCCCCTTTTGCAGACGCTGCGCTGTTCCATTGCCAGCGCGTTTCGCATTTCCCCAGCGCATTACCCCTGCTAGCAGACATTTGCGCTCTCTCTATGTGTTCTGTTTTAGTTTTGTTTTGATTTCCCCTGTTTAGCTGTTGATACACTGCTCACACTTGTCTGAGCAGCGCCTCGTGCCATCTCGCTCGTGCACCCAATGAGCTGGGCTAGCTGTGCGGCATGTCACGTTTCTTGTTTTTGTTGTACTGTTTTTTTCATTTCTTTTGATTTTGCCTGCCTTCCCTGCTTAGTCGTGCTGTGTGCGTTAATTGTTGTTGCTGTAGCTACTGTAAACACGCACACACATACGCAATGAAATACACACACGAAAGGTTGACATGTTTTATAAAGCTTTTTTTTTTGCATTTTTCTCTTTGACATTTTCCAATCGTCATTCGAGATGTGCCCCGACTCTAATTGAATACATTGAATATTGATATACAGATAGAGTAATCGATATCGACTTTGTTTAAAATATATTTTTTACATTTACTGTTGGATATGAGAACTTACAAAACAAAATTAAAATATTTAAAGATCAAATTGAAATTTCATTATTAGCACCAGCAATCTTTTTTTTTTTTTTATGTCAAATATAAAAATTATATGTATGTATTTACCAAGATTATCGATAAGCTTTAGCTCAAATTTAATTACGATATATTATAAAATAGTACAGGGAATATCCATGTTACAACTTTGAAATAACTGTAAATTTATTGACTTGTGGAATACACCCCGACTTATTTATAAAATTCCAAAATATGATTACCGTTATCGAGACCTATTGAATTTACAGTCATAAGCAGTTTCACTATTCTGCCTGGGAACAGCCCTACTATTTCTATTTAGCGCAACGTGAAATGAACGATTAATCGGTTGCAATAGAGCTGTACGAATTCTCAACGAAATGAGCTGTTTAAGGGGCAAATGCGGATGCTACGCGAGGAGTCCGTGGGCAAGCGACTCGGACCTTGGCAAGCGATTCCAGAGATTCTCCGCAGCGTGTGGCAGCTGTGTGTGCCGCGCTGGCTACGCCGGGGCGGACGGGACGCGGGCCTGTGTGGGCAGCGGGGAGAGGAAGCCGGTGCCGGAGCGGATTGAATGGCTCAGGAGGTATCGAGTGCACCTGGCGGACGGGAAGGACTGCGACTGCCGAAGCGCCTCGCCCGAGGAGTACTGGTACGGCACGAACCGGCAGAACCTCGTGGCCCTGAGCCAGACACTCGAGCTGCCCGTCGACCGGGTCGCCGACTTCCTCTACACACTGACCATGCAGAACTTCTCGCGGATGCTGAAGCCGCGCTCCACCTGCTTCGACTGCCGCGTGCCGCTCTGCAAGGGCGACCCCTGCACCCTGTACGCCAGCGTCTTCGATGACGAGGGCAACGTCCGGAATCCCTTCGGTCCGGGTACGCTGGTCGAAGTGCTGAGGGTCCTGCAAATGGTGGTGAGGGAAGGCGTTGACGAACCTCCGAACGCCAAGAAGCCCACGAGCACTCGGAGTACCAGAGTCAAGCAACTACGGGACGAGAAGCAACAGATCTACGCTCAGAAACCTCAATTGGACGAGAAGCTCCAGATCTACGCTCCAAAGAGGCTTCTGACTCACATCTACGCCTCGAGCCCCTTGGACTATAGGAACGCGCCCTTCGCGACCGCTCCCGTCGAGCCGCAGCCATCGAGCGTGCACCTGAGACAACTGATAAGCCACATAAACCGCGTGAGGGGCACCGAAGTGGATCTGGCACAGTTCCTGGAGAAGACCGACCTGGACGCCGCCCTCCCCGCGCAAAAGCGATTCCATAACCTGACCAAATACGAGGTGCCCAAGGTCCACAAGAAGCTCTCCGTGCATCAGGACGGTGTTCCCACTGAGAAACGTAAACAAAAATGGGCCGATCACATGTACCTTGGTGAACAGATTCCCGTGCTGATGCACAAACCCTTCAATCCCAACGAGCGGCAGACCTACTTGCGTCGCCATCCCGCCTCGCTGCGCATGAATCAAGATGGCTGCGTGGTCAACAGCAAGAACGTACACCGCTACAGACGGCGAAGCGTCGAGAGGCTCCTGCGAGAGGCGCGCAAGAGAGCATCGATACACTCTATAGTCACCGTGAGCCCAGACAACTTAAGTTGTTCGCGTAAACGCAAAAGGAAACCAAAGGCAAAGTAGGGAGCTGACCAGTATTTCAATCCTATCGACCAAATGAATCGAAATCTGTGAATAGCTCTCAAAGGCGTAGCTCTGATACATGAATTGGATTGTAGGTCAAGGAGAGACCGTATCTTGTAGACCCACAACACACGGTCTCTCCTTGATCTAAAGCGTAAATCTCTCCTTAAATGCAATCCAATTCAAGCAGCAGACTTACGACCTACCTCTTCCATAAAGAGCAGTTTGAAACTGTCTGTACTCTTCCTTGCATTCCATCTATTCTTCCATTTCCTCAATGTAAATATCATCTACAGTTTAATGCAGATCTCCACAAATAAATCTAAGTGGAAATCTTTTCAGTATTTCACAATTTAAGAGTCTTCTTATAATTTATAAACATCTATAGAATTGTCATGCCAATTTAGAAAGTGAAAATATATATCGTATATCGTATTCCACATATAATTTATTTTCATGTATTTCTATAGAATACGCCCAATACGATCATTGAATTATGTATTACACTCTGCAATATCAATCGTGTATTATGAATCGCTTTTATCGTATATCGTAAATTTGAATCTAAACAACAAGCGTCATACATCGAATTTTGTATATCGTAAATGCTTTATGGTACATCATTCAACCACCATTCTTCAACATATATCATACATCGTTTTTCACCTATCATATACCATATATTTAAATATTTCGAATATCGTAAATAGTTTATCGTAAATATATAAATCATTCATTCGGCATTTATAATTGTCTATCGTACATACTTTTTATCGTATATCGTATATTGTATATCGTATATCACATATCGTATTTCATAATGAATAATGCTGACAATGCTCGGAACTATTTCAGTTCTCTGTTTAGCCAAACGCATCGCTTGAGCTCGAATCTTGGCGGCAGGCATAAATTGGCATGGAAAATCCAGGTAAAGCTGCCAGCGCAGCTGCCCCCCTAAATCATAACGCCGATGGAGCCACAGCGAAAGGCATTCATCCATCGAGCTCCATTCCGACTCGCATTTATTTTTAGCCTTCGCTCGCCCATCGAGGCCCCAGCGCTGCGCCTCTTAAAACATATTTTTGTGATTTGCTTTATGACGTGTGGTAATTTGTTGGCTCGTTAAGTTGCTTTAATAGATCCGCGGCAAGGCGTCGCGCCGCACCACAGCACCACCGTATCACTGCACCACCACTGCTAGAAATCAAATCCACAAGCCGTTTAGGGCTGCATTTCCTTTCTGTTGATGCAACGCTAAGTTCTCGACTGCACTGCTCAATGAAATGAGTAAGAATGGACTAAAGGGCTCAATGATCGACTACAAGATACCCTTCTTAAGGTATGAAATAAAATACTGTAGAAAATATATACAAAATATTTATCTAAAACCGTGAAAATTGTCATAAAAAAAATTAAAGAAATAGAAATATTCTCAACCAGCTTCTCACTGAATTTTAGTTCGACCCTCAATCAGTCAATAATTACATTAGTTAAGCAAATTTAGGTTTCTTCTCAAATTCATCTTATTGAATTTATTTTGAAGTGAATATACCCAATTTTAAGCATTCTATGTTAACAGGGTATTTCTTTTATGGCCCACCAAAGAGAAATGCTTTTTATTGCATCAGAAACACTCAATAAAAGCGAATTATTAGTATTATGCTCTCTCTCTCTCTCTCTCTCTCTCTCTCAAACTTGTATAGAGCGATATTTTTTATTTGTATTCAGAAAGCTCTCTAAACTGTGTAATTTGCGTGTAGTCTTCCATTTAGTTTTATTAGCGCATTGCAAATGCATTTGTAATACGAATTAAAAAAAAAAGAACAACAAAAGCATTTCACTCGACTCTATACACTGCATATGCTGGCTGATAGATACTCTTTTGTTGTGAAGTATAATAATATATCTAAGCGATATGTTAAGCGCACAAAACTTATACATATATACAATATAAATTCTATATAGTATATTTATTTTATTACACATATATCAAAACATTCTCTTTGATCTACTTATAATTCCATCAAAAATACGCAGTACATATACGTATATTTCTTGCAGTGTATTAAGCCAGTGCCAGTTTTTCAGCAAGATTTTTGTTAGTTGAATATTTTTTATTAAAATTTGTCATAAAATATATACATATTTCATATTGTGAATTTTTATTTACTTTTTGTTTTAATAATATATTTTTTATACATATTTGTATATAAATATATATATATATATATTTTTGTTTCAATGCTTTTGTGCTTTGATTAATTGGCACTTACATGAAATGCCATTTGTTGTTCTTCGTTACAGTGAAGATTCGTGGAGTGTGTATATATGTATATACATATACAAAATTTTATAGCTCTAGTCAGCAAGTAAAAGTTTATAGTATATCCATAAAATTCATGATATTAATTTATGATTATCTAAATATAATTATTTTATGACTGAATATATATAAATGAATATTATATATGTATATAAATTTTTTTTCTATTTAATATTATATTATATATAATTAAAAATACTTTATTATTTTATCTTGTTAGTTTTATTTAGGATATAATTTTATTTCATTTAATTTTTAATGCATATAAAATATTAATTCAATAATAATCAAGACCGCTCTCCAAATACATATTCAAATTCTATTACTATTCCAACAAATCAATAATCTATTCCTCGCACAGCCTTCAACAATCCGTCAATACTTGGACTCGTATTCGCAGCTCTTTCGTCTGCATTCGCGCTTGGACGCATCCATCAAGTCGAGCCAAAAAGGCAACGAGCGACTGCATCATTGGGAATGTCGGCCAAGAGCTGTGGAACGGACTATGTCGTCTGTCAGTGTCTGACATCATAATAGTGTCATTGTCATCAAGAGAGAAATATAGAGACAGAGACAGACACACACAGAGAGAGAGAGAGAGAGAGAGAGAGAGCAAGAGCTGAAGGACAAAGCATTTGCAGTCATAAATCAAAAAGCTAAACAAAAACAATTAGAAATAAGCGGCAAAAACTAAACGCATGACCAAAAAAGAGGATGCCACTGGCACTGTGCTCCATATGCTCCATGTGGCATAAATAAGCAATGCAACAAGGGCCAAAGCACACACACCAAAGAGAGACAGAGTAAGAGTGAGAGAGAGGGGTAGACAACAGGACAACAACGACAACGACAACATTTCATCAACGCAAACGAGCGAAACGTTTATCAACTGCTCAAATGGCCATTAAATGTGTTGTGCGTGTGTGTGTGTGTGATGGCATCAACACCCTGTAGGCAGCCAGCTGCTGCTGCTGCTGTTGCTGTTGTTGTTGTTGTTGTTGTTGTTGGCCAATGCATGAGCACGGCTATCTGCCAGAACATTCATCAAACGATAAATTGAGTGAATGACTTCATGAGCGCTGCAGAGGTCGCACATCCACTTGCACCACTTGCACCACATCCAGGCCAATTGGCCAGTGCCGTTCGGAGGCGTTTGGCACGCCCCGCAGGCAAAACTGTTTATCCAGCAGCAGCAGGAGCAGCAGCAGCAGCAGCGCATGTGAGTGACTGTCTGACTTAAATTGCCAGCACATCCTGCTGCCAGAGCTCGCTCCACTTGCAATTGTTTCTCTGATTGGTATTCAGACCCATCCACAGCACGTTACACATACGCCGCGTTGCACAACTCAGTTATCGCAGGACACACAGCAGCAGCAGCAGCAGGAGTAGCAGGAACAGCAGGAGCAGCAGGAGCAGCATCAGGTCCATCAGTCAGCTCCACTTTGTCTCCTGTTTTTTTGGTTGATTTGCGCCTGCAGTTGGCGCTGAATTTTCAGCACTTCGCCTTAGGCACATCCATCATTCGGTCCTTGACGCGACGTTAGTGTTTTAATGGACTTCACTTGTCCGCTTTGATCACTCGCCAAGCTCGGCTCGGCTCTGCACTTTTGTTTGTCTACGTGTTGGCAGCTGCTGCTGGACTCCAGCGCCCCTCCCCTACCCTCCCCTTCCCTTCCACCTACGGTCTGACCTTCTGCAGAAGTTGCTCTTGCCTTGCTTTTTCCTTTTCCTGGTTATTCATGGTCATCCACACTTGCATTTACATTGAGCCATTTGCATGTCCATTCGCCCAGCTAACGGTTTATCTTGCACGAGCTCAATTTAGCTGAAATTATTTTGTTGCCAATTCAGCAAAGTTCTTTGATATTGTAATTCGAATTGAGTTTTATAATTGAAATGTGGATTCATTCGAGTCTTAATTTTAATAGAATTAATTATAATAAAAATCATATTATATTATATTTAATATATTTAATTTAATAGAATTCATTATAATAAAAATCATTTTATATTACATTATTGTTTATATTATAACAGATTGCAAATAAAATATGAATATTGAAATATATTTAGCAGATTTTATATAAGCTTAGTTTTATTAATAGAGTTTAATGAATAGTGGAATTATTTTATGGAATATTATGTAAAAATATATTAATATGAGAGATCCATTATAATATCAAGATGAATATCAATTCACATTAAATTCTGTATAAATTATTTACACAATGCCGAGAAGACTGCATAACTTAATTTTATATAAATTCTTGAATACTTCAACTCACTCTCTTACCCATCCACCCATCACAGTTGCCAGTTCATTCATCAAGTAGTTCAGTCAGAGAGTAAGCCATCTCAACTCCACTCAATCGCAACCCATCGCAATGCCAAACTGCATGGCGATTCACGATAATGCGGATATGTTATTATATTGCTCTCTATCTCATTATTTTTGTCATGTACTTGTCAGCTGGCTAATGAGCTTACAATGCGATCTTCATTTGAGTTGGTGGGAAACGGGAAACGGGAAACGGAGAGCGGAGAGCACACATTAGACGAGGACTTCCTGACGTTAATCGTTCGACGAGTTGCTGCTGGCTGAGTCGCAATGTGGCGCTAATATAAACTAATTGGCATACTTAGCCATGGTAAGCAGTCGCCGCAGTGCTCACTACGGTTGTGCGCCTCACAGAGCGACCGCTCAAATGATCTAATGAATTTTCGCTTAATCCAAATCAAGCGACGATCAGGCGGCAATCAACGTGTCGCCACGCTTTACTCTCTGCTCGCTAGACGGCAGTCTCCACCCGTCGCCCTCCACTCTCCACTCTTTGACTAAATGCATCTGTTGGCGTCGTCAACATTGTCTGCAAATGCGCCGAGATCGGGAGGAGCTGTCGCTGCTTGTCATAATCCGATCAGCGAGAGCTGGCAACTGCTTCGGGACGCATGTGAGCTGATCTGTGAGGTCGTCAGCACGATTCTCCTCTGAGGATCGGCTGAGCAACGGGGCGCTGGGGCGGAGGGACGCTGGCATTTCATGGCGTTTCATGTTGATTTGCATTTCATTTCATTTCATTTGCGCTAATAATTCGCATGACAGATGTTCAGCCATAATTAGAGATTAATTGTTCTATTCATAATTGGTGCAGAGCCCTGGTATTTTTGGACACTCGCAGGAAGGCGCGATTGCCCTCAGGGTGGGGTGCATTACATTCGACTGCCAGAGCAGTCTGCCTCCAAATCGTGACTGACAGCAACAGTTGCCAATGCGGAACTGCTGAATCGACTCGCGAATAACCCAAGACTACAAGTAAATCCCTAGCAAACATAGAGCTGGCAATAATTTGTACGAATGTCGATTGACTATATATTTTTAAAGTTGTTTAAAGTCTTATTGATTACTCAGGGTATCAGACACTCCCTATCAGAGCATCCTTGAACATATCTCATGTTTTGCACGAATACATTCATTGAATATGATAATATGATATGATTTGAGGACATGCGCTTAGCTAATGATAATGTCGTCCTCTATACTTCCAAGTACTCTAATATATTGCATGTCTGTAGTACACACATACATGCATACAAATGTATATCTACTTGTGCAGATACCCGCAGTACTCTACATAGTTATGCACATATACATACATATATACATATGTATATATGCACTGCGCATAAACCATATACTCATCTGGTCGTATACATAAATATTTATGAATTTCCGATAGTCGCTTTTGTCGAACAAATCGTCGCAAATCGACGCAAAGTGCTCTAATTTACGTCAATTTCCAAAGAGACGAACGAAAATGTCGCACAATTAGGAAAGAAATATGAAACAGTTCGGGGAAAATTGGTCGACGAACCCAATGCCCAAGCCCCGAGACCGAGACCGAGACCGTTACCGATACCGAGACTGAGAGTGCGAGCGAGAGCTAGACTGGAGCTCGAGCCAGAGCCAGAGCCAGAAAGTCCTGATGGCTCCACAAACGAAATAAAATTAATTTATGAAAACTATTTGCACAGGACGTCGGACGGCGATAAGGACAACGGCAGGCGACGGCAGCGCCGACTGTCGGTCCAACCCCTCGATGCGTATCCTGGCCATTGTCCTGCTCGATGGATAGACACGCGCTCGTCATAATTCTGTATAATCTATGTACGATTTGAGTAAAAACAAAGGAAAGCCAAACATAAATTTGACATTTTATGTGCGCTTTTCCACTTTGGCTTCCACTTCTGTTGCCTTTTCCACCTCTTCCGTCCCCTGGCCATCCACTGCTTTTGGCTATTCCTCTGCTTTGGTCCTTGGAGACATTTTGTGCGCTATCATTAGGAAAAATAAAATATGCCACAGCCGCTGCTGCTCGACTGCTTCTTCTTCTTCCACATCATCGTCTTCTGCTTCGTCTGCGTCCTTGTGTATCCTGTCCATTTGGGCTCGAGCCATGTCCTGCGGAATGTCAAACAAACGAGCCAGCCATCAACTTTATGGCCAAATAACACAAATTACAGAAAAGCCAAAAATGAAAACACAAAGAAAATTGACTGCAGCCAATACAACTACAGCAACAACAAGAACTACTACTGTAACAACAATAACAACAACAACAGCAACAACAAAACATAAAAAACAAGGACATTTCGTCAATTTCGTTGGCATTACATGAATAAGAAGGCAAACATGTTTGGATCTATCCAGTGCTTGTTAGATGTGACCCAAGCGGAAAGTAATCCAAGATTCCAGTGTAGTCGAACAAGCCGAAATCAGTTTATGGCCTAAGCAAAGCCAAAGGGAAGGCTTGAATGGCAGGCAAAGGCTTTAAGGTAGTTCAATTAGTTGACCTTGAATCAAATTTTTGCTCGGCTAGACTTTTATTGGAAGTTCATTTTAATAAATGTAATACAATAGAATGTTCTGCAGCTTTCTATGTAATTAAAAAAAAAAAATAATAATTTAAATAACAAATAAATTGAATATAAATAACATAAAATTTAATCTAAAATATTTTATATATATTATTAACATGCTGACAACCTTTCAGTTAGTGAGATTTTATTAGATATATATTTACTATATATTAAATGAATTCAATAAATTTTTAATATTTTTTATTTTAATAAGATTTTTATATACTACATTTTGATTGTTTGATTCAGATCAAGGTCATAAAATATAATTACGTAACATATGTATTTTAGGTTATCAAAACGTTTGACAAAATCAATCCGTATTCTACTCTGGGGCCATCAAGCAAGAGCTTCTTCCAAAATGTATTGAATATTTTATAATATAATTTAAAATTAATTTTTGTATTTATTTTTAAATTACTTTAGTTATTAATATAGCAACTATTTTTGTATGGAATTAATTGTTATTAATTGAGATTTTTCTTAACCAAAGTTTGGACATTTTTATAAAACAACAATGTTTAGACATATGTATATATCTTAACGTCATGCATTTGTATGCATAGTGGAATAATTTAATATGCATATTCCAAACTAAACTATATTCTAAATATATAAATAAATTATTCTTAGATTTTGATATTTGACAAATCAACTTTTGTGAGATTTCTATAAGAGTCCCGTAGCCCCATTCTTTATATAATGCACGATTTCGCTTGGTCACACCCCTTTTGTTTAGTATTTTATTTTTTTGGGGATACAAAATTTCCTTACCACACATTCAGAGCTTGGGACAGCCAACCAGAATATCATTTGCCTGGGTAGCTGCGTCCCCTCTCCTTTCCTCTCCTCTCATCTGCTCCCCTCTCGTCATATCGTTTCGTACGTCAAGTGTTGGTTGCGTTGTTTGTTTTGATGGAAATCAACTGTTCCGTCTCACTCTCTCACCCTCTCCCTCTCCCTCTCTCGCTCCAGCTAGTTGCTAGTTGTGTAAAAGTTTGTGTCGACGACACCCACAAAAGTATGTAGCTCGCCCTGTGTCCTGTGTCCTGTGTCCGTCCACTTGTCCAATATCCTTGTGGCGCATGTTTGTCTTTCATCATTCGCTTTTTATTTTTTTAGTCAGCTTTCCTCCGGCTCTTGTTGTTAGTCTTCTCTTTTTTTTCTGCTCCAATTTATGTTTTTTATGCTCTGCTTTTCATCTATTTTTCCAAACAATTTTGCTGACCACGAAGCAGAAGCCGAAGCTGAGGCAAAGCAGAAGCCACAAAATACTCATCCTTGTTGTTGTTGTGGAACACATGACTCCGCTTTGACTGCGCCAGTCGCCAGTTGCCATGTCCACGTCCTTAGCTCGCCAATGTCCTGTGCGCTGTGCCTTATCCTTGCCACCATTTGTTGTCCCGTCTATCTCTCACTCTCACTACTATACTCCCTCTCTCTCTCTCTCTTTGTGTGTGTGTGTCCGTCCTGGGTGGCGGACATTTTTCTTATTTGCAATAAATTTGGTTATGAATGTTCGGCTGTGCCCTCGTTGCTGCTGTTGCTGGGAATTGTACATAATTTTCACAATTTTGATGTTAACTTGAAAATTTACGATACGATATTTTGAAATGATGTTTGGTCCATCCAACCAGCTACAGCTTCAGTTTTCAGCTCCAGCTCCAGCTCCATCTTCGTGTCGACCTGGCTGCCCACACGATTCCATCTATCTATCGTGGCTTCTGTCTCCCTCTCTCTCTCTCTCTCTGTGTGTGTGTGTTGTCCCGTCTGGGCATTAAGAATTCATTTTTATGACTTTTGCTTACGAATCGCATCCGAAATGCAACTTTGGGGCATTGGCACTTTGATTCGCGTGGAGCAAGCGTTAAATAAACACAACTAGTCACATCAAATCAGTTGTGGATGGGAATCCACTTAACAGTAACTAAACTTAAAGTTATAGCAGACACGGCTTAAGAATTTAAGCACATGTGCATAATAATATACCCAAATAGCTCGGACACCCGCTCCACATTTATTTACATTTTAATATACCGTGGGACACTTTTTTAGAGCGGGGCTTACACATTTTTGAATACAGATGAAATGTCAGAGCTGTCAACACTCCCCGGCTGAACGAGTGTGAGAGAATCCTGCAAACTCATGTGCTCTAAATGGTCTTTTGTTTGTCTGTGTGTGTGTGTGTGTGTTTTTTTTTATGCCATGTCAGCGGGCAGGCGAACCCTCACATAAGTAGCTTTGGATGGGCTGAATGAAGTGCCAGCTATAATTATGTACAACTGCCACGCCCACTCGCACACACATGCACACAGAGATTTGCCCGTAGACAAACAGTTGACAAACCCGAATTGCAGCTATTTTCAAAACAAAAGACAACAACAACAACTAGAGTACAAAAAAAAAGAAAAGAAAAGAGACGAAATTTGTGCAAATTTTTCAGCTGTGTCAAAAAATTGTCAGCACGATGTGCTTTGCGGCAAATTTGAATCTAAATTGTTAAACACAGACCCACAGCCCACACACACACACACACACACACACACTTGTCATAGAAATGTGAGTTACGTTGGCTGTAAAAATTTGACAGTTGATATTTTGAAAATTGTTGAGCGAAAAATGGAAAAAGCCAAAATCGAAAACGAAAACGAAATTCGCTTGGATATGGAAAAGGAAAAGCTCTTTCTGAATTGTGACCATTGACATAAACGGACTGCAAAACATTTTCGATTTATTTCTAATTAGAGCCAACTTTTGTCACTGTTGTTGGTGTTGCTATTGCTCGTGCTGTTGCTGTTGTTGTTGCTGTTGTTGTTTAGTCGCTTTGGCCGTTTTTGTTTAATGAGTTTCAACATTTGCTCGCAGCTGAAAATATTTGACAGTTGTCATTTTGACAGTTTTGCGCAAAATTGCTAAAAACCAGCTACGAGCTACAGAGTGAGAGAGGGAGAGAGACAGGAGCAGAATCACACAGTGAGAGAGAGAGGGGGAGACAGACAACAGCGACCAGGGACTACCCTTGCCATTTTGAATAAGCCCACTCGCATATGACAGTTTCTGCTGTGGACATTTGGTTTATGGCTCGACTTGAGTGAGAGACAATCCACATTATCAGACTACATATAATATCATATCTGTATATAAAAGACAGTCGATTAAATATTCAGGGTTGATGTCGGCGAGTTCTGTATTTAGAAAATCTGAAATTATTGTGGCTTTAATTATATCACGTATACATATATTTGATATATAATATACTTACATATATGAAAACATATTAATATTTATTAAAGCAAAGAAAATATATATAGAAGATTTGATTAAACAAAAATTTATTTAGGAAAATTAAAAATAATTTAATTGAAATAATTTATGAATGATCGTTGTTTATTTAAGAGCTACAGCTGACAGTACTGAGATATAGTCAATTTGCTGAATAAATTTTTCCAAAGAAATTCACATTAATATAAAGTTTTTATCATATTAGATAAAGATTTTCACATTTGCTGCTGCACTTTTAAAATAAAGTATGCACAAACGAAGCTATCCGAATAACAAGTTCTTCTGACAGGCGCAGCCAACTTAACAAACTGCAAATTGATTGCCGCAGCCAACTTAATGAGCCTCTTGAACTGCTTTGCACCTTAAGCAAGCAGAGTATGCAATCCGAAAGAAAATGTATTCCATTTAATATAATAAATACCGTCTATATGAGTTATATGGCCCACTCTTGATGAGGGTCTCTTCCTCCCTGCCTCTCTCCCTTCACAACTGCCTACATTCTGTTAGTCATTTATCGAGGCTGTGTGTGTGTGTGTGTTCAATGAGATCTGTTCATCTTTGACAAAAGCGCCGAAAATCCCATTTAACATGTTGTAGCCATTAAGAGAAATCATTTAGCCAAATTAATTAACTTGTTGTTCTTAGCGACAACAATTACCAAGAGTGAAAAGAACGCTTCCATCATCATAAAATATTTGCCGATGATACGTGAAAATTAATAAAAATTAAATATGTATATCATGAAAAGAATTATACGTACATACATACATATATATAAATTTATATGTATGCATAAATTAATATATATCTATATATGAGTGGCTGGCATTTCGCATCATTTTTTGGGACTCTTTCATATTCGGGTTTCGGTTTTTGTTCGCTCACATTAAATCATAATAAAAAATGATAATTGCGATTTTCACCCGATGAATCGTAAATAATCGCCGCATGCGAGTGCCGGCCAGACAAGTGTAAGTCGTGATTCAAATTGACGTGCCAACAATTAACATAACTCTCAACGCATCTGCGCAGCTGCCCGCGTCCCTTGGCCAATCTTTTTGCCCAATTCCCAGAGCCGTTCGTCGTCGTCGTCGTCGTCGGCCCACGCATTTGAATTTCCGCATTTTGGTCAGGCGGCAAGAAATGCACTTAGTTCGCCCCCCGCCGCCGCCCACTCGCCCCCCTCCGTGCTCATCAATAACTCTGTCCTCGCACTCGTAAATTGGACAAATGTGCAGCAGAGCAGCAGCAGTCAGTGGCTCCACGACCCCATCGAACAGTTCGGAGACATTTCGCTGTTGACACAGCGGATTTGCTGATGTCGCGTGGGTGGCTCACCGAGAATCATCTTGAGCTTGATCATCATCATCATCGTCACGATCATTATCAGCACTGTGATCGTGATCGCGTTGTGAAAGATCTTCTTTGGCTTGCTAAGCAAATAGAAAATATTTGACAAAATAAATAAACCAATAAATCATTATGTTAAATTGGCACAATACGAGTATTTACTGTACGCGTATATATAGAGCCTCGCATTTGCCTCCAAATGAAAATAGAATGCGAACATGTGTATGTGGAAAATGCTCGGCATGTTCTCTGTCATTCAGCCTCATAGTTTACATGTGCTTCACTGGCGATAGACGCATGCCATTGTGGCGCACACTCGAGATCCCGAGTCTTCAGCGGATCTCTTGCGAAAATAAAAGCGCTGATCCGCGCAGGATTAACGCGCGAGCACTTTGTTTAAACAGCTCAGCGCAACTTAATAATAGATCACACAAGTTGAATTTTAAACTGTTTAGGTTTTGTTTTGTTAATAAATAAACTTTTGACTGCATGAGATACACGAATATTTATTATTTCATATTTTTAGATGACATTAGATAAATGATTCAGATTAACTTTTAACACTAAATGAAAATTTCGATTATTTTGCATGGTTGTTGTTTGAATGTATTATATTTGAGAAATATTCAAGTATAAAATATATGGTTAACAAATTTATTTAAAATTATATATGTATAAAAAGTATTTAAAATTATTATTTGTATATAAAATGATAAAAATGCATTATCAAATATATGCCAATCATAATTTTAATTATTTTTTATACATACATATAAATAAATTTTTAAATAATATTTCTCTGACTTAAATCGAATATCAAGATTTAAATAAAAAAAGATTATTTTTGAATAGTTAGTTATATATGAAGGTATAAAAAAAATAATTAAAATTATGATTTGCATATAGAATGATAAATAAAATATTTACTGAAACAATATCTGATTTCTTCTTTAAAAAAAGATATTCATATATATGGTTTACATATCAATTACTATAGAACAATACTTACTAAACAGTAACATCTTATTTCTCCCTTTTAGCAGCAATCCTAAGTAAGAGGAAAAATGAATTTTTTTATAGCTTCAATTACTTAAAACAATCCCTAGTTTACTATTCTCGCAGTTCTCATTGAAATATATTTTCTTAGACAAATGAAAGAGACTTTTATGGGCGTCTGTCAAAAATTGCGCCTGGGCTGTCCTCATGTTTGTTTTGCTCGTGTAATTGACTCTGATTTGCTCAGTCAGAGGCAGCAGACAGACAGACGTGAGCAGACGACGCCGGGCAAGGAATAAAATTGAGAGGAGCCGCAGCTACTACGCCCAAGTGAGTAGGGAAATAAAATATGGATATTTTATGTGTGAAGCGGGCGCAAGGCGCAAGTGGAGATGCCAAATTTAATGTTATACTTCAATAAAAACTGTTGGCCCTGCCACAGAGGGGCAGCGTGCTGGCCCTGTGTGCTGCACGTCCGCATTCTTGCATCGAGCATTAATTTACAAAATATTAACAACATGAGAGCAGGATGCAGCAGGGAGTGGGAGGGGAGGGAGGGGGAGCAGCGCCAACTTTTTATTAATTGCATTCAAGCGACAAATTTTTGCGTAAAATTTGCATTCACAGCAAATAAAGTTGCAGGCGGAGCCATCAGCAACATCATTATCAACAACATCATCATCATCGCCAGCAACATCATCATTGCCAGTCGCAGCCGCAACTGCAACACATGCAAATTGCCGCAGTCAATGACAAGTGGATGTCAGCCAGATCCAGCAGCCGAAGGAACTGTCGCCGTCGCCCAGTTGACACTTTGCCTGAGCCACAGCCAGAGGCAGTGGCAGCGACAGAGGCAGTGGCAGAGGGACTGAGGCAAAGCCAACCAATAAATAACAAGTGAAAAACAAATGGAAAATATTAAAAGCTGACGGATGGCTGCATTTGCATGTATCTCTGCCCCAAATACATGCCACTGCTCCACGCCCCATCGATCCCCCACTCTCGCTCTTCCCCTCCCTCTCGCCCTCTCTCTATGTGGAGGCCCAAAACAATGCTCGCAGCAGCCAAGACAAATGAGAACAAGCTGCTGCCTTGTTGAACTGTGCTAAAAGTCGCTGCGACGTCACATCCATCCAAGTTCAATGCTTGTTGAGCGATAGATCACAGTGGAATGAGTGCCATTGAAAAATGAGCTAAAAAATATATATGTAAATTTATACAGTCTGTAAAAAATGAAAAAAAAAAGTATTTTTTACGTTGAATGAAAATATTATTATTGCATAAAAATAATTGATTTTTAATTAGAAATGTGTTTAACTGTATTTCATTATTCATATATTAAAATAGAAAATAAAATGTATGTACATTACAAGTTATATAATAATTAATTGTTTGTATTTTAGCAGTAATTCTTTTATCTGCATTTAGTATTGTTTAGTATTTTTATATTATATTTTTAGTATATATTATCTGAATTGCATGTGTGGAAACATTATTAAATAATTTTAATAAACAATAAATAAGTATTTAAACTTAAAATAAAAATAAAATAGGGTAATTACAACTGTAAAAATCTTAAATAATTAAATTAATCTTTGATTTTCTCATTGACCTAAATTCAATTTCGATTTCATTCATTAACTCTGAATTCCATACCACTGTGCAAGTGTTAACACATAACACTGCTGTTTCTCTGAAGTGCAATTGCTGATGCTTGCAATAGTCAAGAAAAGAATAAATAGAAATAAAATTATACGAAATGTCTTTATTAGCGCGAGAAACGAGAGAGAGAGAGAGAGAGAGAGAGAGAGAGAGAGGGAAGCAAACTCTGCAGGAGATGATCTCTGATTGAGCAAGATCTATCAGCAGTCACTGCAGATAAGAGAGAGCTGCTTGAATTTGGGTGCTCGTCGCGTCGCCTCGGCTCGGTGTTTGATTGCTGCATAATTTAATGCTGATGAGTTGGGCTGATGGGCCGTGAAAGGCATTTTACATAATAAAACGAATATAAACACATCTGCCCCCAAAATGCTGAGCACTTTGGGACAGCATATCAAGAGCGTGTGTGTGAGTGTGAGTGTGTTAATATAAACACATATCTATAAAGAAATTTGAATAAATATAAAAATTGCTGTAAATCACAATCAAGCCAATCGAAGAAATAAAAACACCCACTATTTATATACGTATCTCTATATCTATATTTTATTTTGGCTTTATTTTTTTGTTTTTTGTTGTTTTTTGTGGCTGCCAGTCGGTCGCGACGTTTTGTCGCCCGGCGACAATTTCATCATTGAATCAGCTCTTTGGGCCGAGCAAATGGAATACTGAAACTAAGCATATTTATGGCCAGTGCCTGTCATATATTTGTTTTATAGCGAGCAACATTTTCAAATTGAGCGAAAAACATTTCATTATGCGACGTTTTACAAAATTAGAACAAAAGGCCAGAGTAGGCCAGACCAGGCCAGGGCAGGCCATAGCAGGCCATGCTAGACCAGGCTAGTTCCTAGCAAACGAAATGCCCAAGACAATTAGCTAGACCAACAGCGACTGCAGCTCGCACTCAGCAATGGGCATACAAATGTCTCTGATAGCAGCCATGCCTCTCTCAGATATTGCCGTCATCGTTGGGCATCGTTAAATGGATCCGATTGCCGCCGTGGGACAGCCGACAGACTGGACCGCTCGCTCATAAATAATCGCCAAAAATAAATGCGACGACACAATTTGTGTTCGTATTAAAACAACTCATAAATCGAGACGAAATTGTTATAAAATAGAATCGGCAAAAGAATTCATCAAATATACAAAAATAATAATGGGCATACATACATATACATATGTATGTAAATAATATTCTATTCATGCTGAAATATATGAGGACTTTGGAGCAAGAGCCAAATAATTTGTACATACGGGATTTGGTTGAGTGAAAAACTATAGTTAACAGACCAATAAGAGTGTAATGTTAACCTACTGTTATTTTACATTGAGCCTTTATTATTATGGTAATTAACAGTGAGCTTAAAGTGTTATGTTAATTCACTGTTAAGTGTGATTTTTCACTCTGCTGCTCATTTCCGTTCGCCTGGTACTTCTGGAAAGAGCAAAGCTTGATAATAAGTTATTATATTAATAAGTGATTATTATTAGTAACTAATGATCGTTGCTCAAGTCTGCAAACTGCCAATCTGCGAAAAATCTCAGAGAGCAACCGATTGCGTGGGTTCCTCAATGCGATCGGCTTGCAGTCGTTCTCCAAGTATGCCTTGTATGCAAACATGAATTGTGTTAACTCACTGTTAGCTAAAAATTTCCTCTCTGCTGCTTATTTCTGTAACATTGAAAATAATATTAATTACAAAAATGCATAATAAACACTTATCTATACCCTGTAAAACAAAAATATATTTAGGTTTTCCTCCAGTCATTCCCTTACCTATCATATTACTATTTTGTTATTCCTATCATACGAATCGTCTTCTGCTGCAGATCATGCTGTGTGTGTTTGTGTGCCTGTGTGTGTGTGTGTGTGATGGTGCTCCAACATGCGTTGCCCACATAGTCGATGCAAACGCTTGACCCTAACAAGGAGCACAATCAATTCGATGGGCGATCGGATAGGCGCGCTGCTTCGATATTTATTTAAAGTTTTATTGAGTGCAAAAGCCCGAAATGTGGTGCAAATCTATGCATGGAAATAAACGCCAGCGTTTTGCAATAATTTACTTTATTGCCGCGCAACGAGTGGCAACAGGCGAGTGGCAACTGGCGTGTGGGTAACAAACATGCGGCATGTGATTTGAAATTCAAGCAGCAGCCAGGTTGACCAATGGCTGCCAGTGCCATAAACAAAACGATCGCTGGTGCTGCAGGCCAAGGCAGCAAACGCCAACGACAACGTCTACCACGGCAGCAACATCGCAATAGCAACAGCAACAGTAACAGCAGCAGCAACAACAACTGCAACAAAATGTGGCAGACGCAACAAGGCAGCAAACATTCTCAACATGAGCAGCTGATATTTCACATAAACGACATAAACACTACGTCCAGCCACAGCCAAAGCCCAAGGATTGGCATCGCCAGCAGCAGCGGCTGGCTGCGAAGGTGTAGCAACTGCAGCAACAGCAACAGCAACAGCAACGGCAACGGCAACGGCAATTGCAACTGCAGCAGCTACCAACAACAGCAGCGAACGACGGCGGATGGACAACAAAGCAACTGGCGAAAAAGTGCATGCTGAGGCCTGAGCTTCAGACGACGCCATCGCCATCGCCACCAGAGCCACATCCACAGCCACAGAGCTCGAGGAGCAAATATATCAAATGCGATCGATCGCCAATGTCGGGAGCTGTTGTTGTGTTTTCATTTTTATTCAACGGCAGCAGCAGCGCGAAATTGAAACGTGAAATTGAATTGAAACAGACGCCGAAATACCCTTTAAAATATGAGCTGATCAACGGCTGAAAGACAAGAATAATGGAAATTTAGAGCAACTGAAGAGTGAAAGGTAGAATGAAGAATGAAATTCCATAACTTTTAACTATAATGTCAGCTTATTTTGCCTAACTTTTCCTTGAGACAGGCAACACTCATGCTAAAAGAGAGAGAGAGAGAGAGAGAGAGAGAGGCGTTACAAGCCGTATATGTTAGTCGTTGCAGCCAGCCGGGGCTATCGCGAATGTAAATCCAATTTGATCTGTGCCGAATGCTTTTGTTCGATGTGGCAGCCGCTGCTGCCGAGCTGGCAACTTTTTCGAGATCACAGATCTGGGATGCTGCTGTTGCCGTCGTCGCTGGCAGCAGCAATTGCAACTGGCCAAGTTCCACTCACTTGGCTACTTGGCTGTGAATGTGGATCTGGCTCTGGCTCTGACTGGGGCTGTGGCTGCAGCTCTGGCTACCTTATTCGCAGCGATCCGATTGGCATTGGCAGCGGGCCCTCAAAACTTTGAACTGTTGCGCAGACGACTGCAAACTTGTGCCGGCTTTCAGTTTGTTGTGGTCATCAAAGGACGGACAGAAGTGGACGGACAGGCCAACAACGTGTATAAGCATTCGTGTTGTTGTTGTTGTTGTTGTCGTTGTTGCAACTGCAACAGTTGCATGTGCCGATCGAGCGACTTTTACAAGCCCAAAAGGATGGCGACACTTTTTTTGCGCCCCTCGCATTGTGTGCAGCTTTTGGGCAAATGCGAAGATTGGCGGACCCAGATATCCACGTCTGCGCTCAGTCCGAGAGCAGGCCAGATCGGACCAGAGTCTCTGTTGCCTTTGCCAAGGAATTAGCATAAAGGCAGATCCCAACGAGCCAATGGCCAATGGCTGGAATTACATATGGATATCGAGTCGATATAAATAATATTACTCTAACAATTATCACTATCATCATTATAATTATTATTATCAATATTATCAACTATTGCAGTTATTACAATTTTCATGAAATTACCATTAACAATACCAATTGATATGAGCATTGTCATTATCATTATCAATGCCAGTTTTTGTTTTCATTATCACTGTCAATGTCAAATATGAAATTTACAGTTTCGTCCACTCATCAAATTAGCCTTGAACTAAATTTAGTTTTGTCAACGAAAGGAAAGTTATCGAAAAAGATTAAAAGTATATCAAATAATTCACCTACTTAACATGTCTGCCAAGGAAGTCGAGGACTCGTCCACAGCACCCGAAAACAGATCGAAATTCAAGCCAATTATTTTCACCAATGCTCCCCATCTGCCGGGCGATCGAGTTCTGTCGGCCGGCCGGGAAAAGTTGAAGAAATGGCTCGGCCGCATGGTGCGCATCACACTGAGGAACAAGCTGGTGCTGGTGGGCATCTTCAGCTGCACGGACCACGACAAGAACCTCATCATATCGAAATGTGATACTTTTGTGCATCCCAATCAGGAGCCCATTGCCTTTGGCAATGTCATGGTGCCGGGCGATCAGATCCTGACATTTTGCGTGGATATGCCCGTTAGCTCAGAGCCGGAGTCAGAGACTGTCAGCAAACTGGATTAGATCAACCATAATATCAATTGCTTAAATATGAATTCTCTAGAGGAAGGAGTTAAATATAAAATGGTTTTATTTCATATTTTTCTTTCAGTGTATAACTGTTGTAATACTCTCAAATCTTCAAATCAACTGAGTTCAGCTTATAGGACTCTCACTCAGATTTACCTATATATCAATTGCTTTCAATTCATATGCCTCAGCGCTGGCAGCTCCAACTCTGAGCGTATTGTTCCATCATTGTTCATCAGCCATAATATCGAACGATGCTACATTCTGATTGTTGCTGTTGTTGTTGTCGATGTGACATTTTTGGCGAGGCATTTCTTGGGCCAGTCTGAAGGAGGCCGGAGTAGGTGCCTTTATTTATGTTTATGGCATATGAGACACGACGACACTGCATAGCATTAGCTGCAGCTACTACCAGAGCCGAGATCCTCCAGCCTCCAGTCTCCAGTCAGAACGCAGAGGCCTGCTCCAGATGCCTGCAGTGTATAGAGAAAATAATGGCGCACAATGTGATTTTGCGTTGACATCTTGGAATTTGGTAAGCGCGCGCGTTCATGTCTCATCAGCTTGTTAGGAGTCGCCAGAGCGGGGCCGGTGCCGCTCGGGGGCATCGATTGAGACCCAGCGAGAGAGATGTCCATCGCAATTGTCTGCCGCTAACTGAGTTAGTAGCTTGCAGCAGGCAGCAGCTTCTCCAGTTCTGCCTTGGCTACGTTCGGTCCTCGGCTCGTTCCAGCCTCAGCCTCAGCTCCAGCGTCATCCACTGGGATTGTTTCTCGCACGCGTGCGCATTTAACGAAATTTATTGGAGCCTGTGCTCTGGAATTTGGGCTTGTGTTTTGTGTCTGTCTATCACTCGGCTCCATTGGCCACGCTGCAGCAGCTTCTGCTGGCCGGCCCCATTGTTATGGTGCCTGAAACTCTGCCTCCGTCTCGCCTTCGTTTTGCTCGTTTTGATGCAATCGATTTTTAAATAAACGCGTCGCCAGCAAAACCAACTTTATTCGCCTTTTTGCTCTCCCAAGACAGACTCCTCTGCAGCTGGCTCTGCCTGTCAGCAGCAGAAGCAGCAGCAGCCAGGTTTTTGGATTCTTCTTTTTTTCTTTCTTTTAAATATTTTATCAGTCTCAAAGTTTGGTGGAAGCGCTGATAGCGATCGCGACACTTTTCAGGAGTGCCTGAGAGTTTTGGAGCTCTCCGTTTCGCGTAATGAGTTCGTTTCACAGCCATCGAAGCTGCTGAAGTTTGGCCAGCGGCCATGTGACAATGTGATTAGCCGAAAGGAAGCCCATTTAAGGATCGGTGATGATCATCAAGCTTTGCATGGAAGTTAATAAATAGTTTTTTTTTTTTTTTTAGTTTGTTAAACATGTAATTAATATTGCTAGAAATAGTATAAGAAATATATATATATTGAATTGAATTTTAGCCCTCCAACAGACTCTGTTTATACATATTCTTCTTTCCATACAGAAACCATTTAATTTAAAATCGAATAGCTAAATTCCAAATATATGAAATGAAATACAAAAATCTATAAAATAAATAAGGAAACCTTTCTAAAAATTCTCTCCAAAGGTAATTAATCTGTGGGCGTAAATCATAATTCGAATTTGATTCCGTTAAACTTTGTGCATTGGCTACTGAAATCGCGCAGCTCAAATCTTGCTTGGAGGATCCCAGCCAACTACTGTGCTGGCTCTGTGGCTCCGCGGCTGTTGGAACGATCGCTTCGGCGATATATTTTTGGGTCAAATAATATCGAATTTCATACAATTTAGTTTGGTGATTTTGCATTTAGCTTCTGTTGACTGCTCGAGTGTTTTTTTTTTTCGTTTGGGTATATCAAATGATTTGTTTTGGATTCAAGGCTCGCCGAAAACAAAATTACGCAAAAATGCACTGAACCAAATTAAGTCCAACAGCTATGTGTGAGAGAGAGGGAGAGAGTAAGTGAGCGAGAGGAGGAACTGAAGCCGGAATCGCGTTTGCCGACAAATTTGAAACGCCGACAGAAAAATAGTCGAAAGAGTGAAAGAGGCAAATCAGAAGTTCTTAATTCCAACCGAAGATCCACGAACACAACTCCAAATGCCGACTGCTGGTTGTTGTACTTATGTTAGTTGTTGTTGTCTCTCTTGTCTTCCAGACGAACTGACATTCAAATTAAATTGGATTAGCAGCGTTCCCTTGTCAATCTGAACGAAAACGCGCCCGAAAAAAGGAGAGAAGTGCAGCGCAGCCAGCGAACAAGAAGAAGAAGAAGAAGCAAAGGCAGAGGCAGAGGCAGAGGCAGATGAGCTCCAAAGAACTCTTTGCGCAAATCTCATCTCCGGCTGACAGTGACATATTTTGTGACAGCTGATGGAATATGCTGGAGTTGGGTCGGCGTTGATTTTGGCAGAGGCCAGCGTACACAGAGGCTGCGACTCAGCTTGGCGAGTCAGCCGCGATACACTCTGATCCATCATCGTGCCGGCAAGTCGGCAGTGTCAACTTTATTATAATGTGGCCACAGCCACAGCCACAGCCGCAGCCACGGCCACGGAGACGGCTACGGCTCTCTGGAAGCTGCGTTTGTGGCGGCACCATTTGATCGCCCCATTGCTGCTAATCCTTTTCGCAATGACTTGACAGCTGGCTGGCATCCTTCTTAAATTTCGCGGTGCCATCAATCAGGCGGATGCGGATGCCCCAACGCGGCTCCAGCGATCGTCGCGCTAATTAGTCACTCAGCCATTCAACCAGCCAGTCAGACAGCCAGTCCGTCAGCCAGTCAGTCAGTCATGTGCTATCAAATTCTCATTTAGCTGTTGCTGGTGCCACATTCAGCTACCACCACCGGAGCAGCCTCTCGTCGATCAGTGGCGCGATCTTGGCTCCACTGCCGAGCCGAGTGTACTTAGTGGCTCCAGTGATCAATCAATGATGATTAATGCAAATTGCAAGGTCAGCAAATTGCCAATCCTCTTCGCGAGCATCGCACACGCACACGCACTCGCACACACACACACATACGCACTCAGATGCACACATCAATCATTCATTAGCAGATCAAGTTGTCAGACTTCGCCTCTAGAAACTGAAGCCTGAAGTTTCTCTCCATCATGCCCGCTTATAGATTGCAAAGCACAGCTAGTCGCCCGTCTCGTCTGGCTGTCAGCTTGATGGAGCCCCAACAGCGATATCGAATCTCACCCGATGCACCTGATTCGCAATTGCAATTAACCATTGCTTCCAGATAAGCTTAGCTAATTAATTTGATAATTGACTGAGCAATGCATTTCTGGCATCCTGTGATGTTCGCCTCTTACAACAGATCAAAGTCGAGTGCATTCGATGCAATTTTGATGGGCAGATACTGGCAGAGCTGGCGAGCAGCAAAGCACCTGGCAGCACCCGAAGGCCTCAGGCAAACTGACAGTCTCTTGTTTAATCAATTAAATATAATTCGGCTTGGTTGGAGATTTCCGTCTGCCACTTCAGATATGTACTTGAGGTAATCCAATTTCAAGATCATTTGCTATCAACTTTTAACTAGAAGACTAGATAGAGAAATAATGGAGTTAGGATTAGAGAAGAGACGAAATACTAAGATTGCATTAACTTGGATTTCCATTCACACATACTTGCAGTCAGCTGAGATAATATTCAGCTTAAGGTAAGTCATCCGCTCTTACCTAGCTTAGCTAATGAGCTATTGATTTTATTCCAATGCCTTTCGACTTTTGCTGACCTTGTGCATCGTTCTTTGGCACTTTCACTTTTCCACGTAAGGCAGCCCAGAGTCTTGGCCAAGAAATCTTTGACAAACACGAAAGCAAAACAAAACGCCTCTTGGCCAAAGGCAGCGCAAATTAATTGTCCAGCCCGCTGCGTGTGTCACGGCACGAGAATCGCAAAAGTCACCTAACAAAAGATTTGCCCAACTACCTGCCACAACTTTCACCAGGTCCGCTCTGGTCTCGTCCGCTTCGGTCCGCTTCGGTCATTGTTGTCGGCCCGGAGTGCGCTGCGCTCGTTGTCGTCGAGTAATCCCCACTAATCCGTCAGAGACGGCGACGCAATGTTGGCAAATGCGATTTTCCCGGCAACTGCATCAGTGTCACAACATTTTCCCGGCTCAGCTCCTGCGGCGTCGAGTGGCCCGTGGAAATGGAAATGGAAATGGAAATGGGCATGTGAAACGTGTGTTGGCACAACAGTTGCACATTTGCATTCAGCATTCTGCATTCGACGGCCGTAAACAATTGACGGCACCAGAACGGGCCACTGATTTATGGCCTGCATTTGACGTTCACTTTCACTTTTGGCCTGCCAGTTGAGGCAAAGGGATAAGCTAGCTCAGTTGTGCGGATCTCAGCTGACATCCTTACGCATAAGGATCTCTTTGACTTTCCCTCGTAAATCACTCAGGTTGCAATCTCGGCGCAAACAATGATCCCGGTTCCCGTCACGGTTCCCATTCAGCCCCTGGGCTACTGTGGAGAGAGTTGCTTCCTTTATGCAGTAGCCCTTCAGGGATCAATTCGATGTGGATGCAGGGAAATATTGGGAAACTCTATTGACTGAAAATAAAGATCTATAATTGTTAGTAATACAATTTTTATAATTATCTCTGTATATGAATATTAAAAATACTTTCTCTTTGGCAGAATATGCGTATGGCATGGCTGTTGGATGGCTCGTGTGTATTTTTGACAAACAATGCCGGCGGTTAATTTTAATTGGATTCTAACAGCGAGCGCAGGGAAATCCTTTAATAAAGTTAAACATCAAACATAGCGTGGAATTTTTTGTCGTATTATGCTGACAGTGGCAGCGGCCTGCGTTGAGCCGGGACGACAGGACGAGCAGGGGCGGGCGTTGTTCAGGATTTAATTTAAAAACACGCCAAGTCCAACCGCCGCAGCCGAAGATCAAAAGGCATCAAAAATTGTTGTGCGAGCAAAAAGAGCAAAAGCCAAAAAACTGGCGGCGGAAACGGAAATCGACGCGCAAAAGGTTGCAGGTGTCATGTGACAAGGTCGATGAGGCTGCAGATGAGGTTGTGGCTGAGGCGGGATTGGGATTGGGATTGGGGCTGCTGCTGATGCTCAAACATCGCGCAGGTCTCAACAGACGGCGGGGGAACGGGAATGGGCCAATTGATAAAGCGCGGCGCAGAGCAGGAAAGCGATAGCAGAGCCCGCGAAATCAAATCAAAGTGTTGAAGCGGTTAAGCACTTGACTTAATGCGAAAAAAAGTGGGGTGGGGCGGGGTCGGGTTGGGCCTGGGTGTTGGGGTTAAGGGTTGATGGCAGCTTCCTGCAGGTGAAAGGGGTTAATTTGTTGCGTCTCGAGGCATATGCATGGCGCCTTCCAATGAATTAGTCCCCAAAGGCTTATGCAGAAATCATTAAAAAAGTTGAGCAAGTGTCTGGCCCTAAATTAAGCGAAGGCAGCGCCAAAGACGCGCCCAAAGAACTTTGAAAAAGAAGAAGAAGCGCAAAAAAACAAAAACATTCGAGGAAAGCGGCCTCGGGCTGCAGGTGGGTAGCCCAGCTGGGCTGGATTTGGGTGGCTCATTGGGTGGAGTGGGCGGTGTTTGTGCGCCATTGAAGTGACAGCGTTGCCATAATTTTAAAACGCGCCGAAAAACGCGAGCCCGCAGCAAAAGTCGAAGCAGAGCAAAAGAAAGCATCGAAGCCGACATTGGCAGAACGTCAGTCAGAGTGAGAGTTGGGTTAGGGCTCCGGCCCCTCCCCCGCGAACTCCAACCGGGGGCTGTGTGTGGCACGGAGAACTATTAAAGTGTTTTATGGTAGTCGAGACAAGCGCGCAGCGAGTGAGAATAATGGCAACAGGGCTGAACGACTGGACGGCCGGACGGCTGGACGAACTGTACGGCTGGACGAACTGGACGAGCTGGAGTACCAGTAGGTAGCTGCAAGATTTAGGGCTTTTCGGGTCTCAGGTTTTTGTGGTGTTTTCCTTCAGCGGAACTTTATCTGCCAGCGACGTGTGCTGCACAGCCCCAAGACTGATAGCTGCGTCCTCGCAAGCCCTGCAATTATTTCAATGCAACGTCTTTAACAGTTCTCCAGAACGAAGTTTTCTGCACTTCTTTCAAATAGCATTCGAGTACTTGAGTGGGATTAAATGGAGAACTTTATATAGGATAACATTTGTCTTAATATACATATATTTTTTAAATAAATAAGCAATCAATTTTTTATCATGAAAACATTAAATTTAATAATTTATGTAAATATTAGGAATATATTTTATTGACTAACCAGTCTGGGAATTTGACGTCGATACTCTGTTTGGATAATCATATAAATATAAAATATAATTTAAATCTGATTTAGAGTAAAAAAAAAATTTTTTTCAAATTAAAAACTGTAACTATAAATATTTTATAATATTTTTTAATTATTATTCTATAAAAATTTGTTCAGTATTCTTATTTCATATCTTTAAATATATATAAAAAATCATGAAAATGTTTAAAAGAATGTCGAGCTAAATTTTTTATAACCAAAAAAAAAAAAAAAAAAATAATGTACATATATAATAAAGGAAACTAATTTTGTATTCATAGCTCTAAATTTAAATATTTTTTGAAAAGATTATGAAAAAACTATCATCACTAGCAGCAATATATATTTTTTTATTTAACTATATTTGTTTTTAATTAAGTTAAATTTATTTGAATATTATTTTAAAATTAGTAGTAGTTGGTTTTCACAATAAAAAATCTTTAATAAATATCAAATCATTTCTCCTCATGCCTACAACATTTTTTCACACAATATAGTCCTTCTTTCCCTGCAATTTTCCTACTGAAGTTGCAGTCATATACTCGCTCGTTGCTTTTTCACGCTTTATTCACTCTCTCTCTCCGTCTCTTTCCGACTCTCTCTCTCGTACTCTCTCTTTGCTCTATGGTGTCAACTCAAAAATTAATTCATTCGCGAAGCCTTTTTCGCGTTCATTCATTTGCCTTTCCGAAACATTTAACAGAACCTGAGCGACTGGAAATTGCGCTGGCAACAAATAAAGAATACCAAAAGCCGGCGAACTTGGAGAGCTGCAACAACAACAACGACAACAACAGCAGCAGCAGCAACAATGGTAACAGCAACAACAATAGTAGCTCGCAAGTGTCGCTGCTCATTTAACCCCAACCCGAGACGACGGCAGTTGGTAGCGAACCCAAGCCAAGCGAACCGCATTGAAAAGTACCTTCAGCTCAATAATTTAACGGATTTGGCCTGAGGGCCTGATGGTGTGCGGGGGCGAGTTCCTCAGCTCAGTTCCTGGCACAATGAGAAAATTTTTGGGAAAACATTAACATTAGCCTAAAATATTGTCCCATAATTTGCCGCGAGCGCTGGTGACAACCCAAGCGCCCGCCCTTCACTGAAATATTTCAGCGGCAGCAAATGAAGCCACTTGCCAGGATACGGGCGGGTCGGGGGTTGGGGGGGGACTGCTTGCTTTGCCTGTTTTTTGGCGACAATTTTAAAATGCCAAACGGGCGGCGCGTTTATCACGACGAACGACGACATTTGAAGGAACCAAGAGTAGCAGCAGCAGTAGCAGCAGCAGGAGAAGGAGCAGGAGCAGAAGCAGAAGCAGAAGCAACCCTCGGCACAAGCATTGCCCATCACTCAAGTCGCAAAATTAGGCAATTAAAAATATGCCGAAGGCGCTCTCAGCCAAATGAATGGATGCTGGGCCCATCCAACTCGGTCTGTTGCTTGCCAGCAATGCCTGACATTAGAGGCAGCTTAGACGGCGAACGGCATATGAATCATCGGCTCAACGGTGGCAGGAGGCGCACACGATGGAGACGAAATTGCCTGAGTTTGCGGTAGTCACATTAGCCAAACTGAAGCAGCCACTGGATGTGGAATTGGCACCACCACCACCACCACCACCGCAGCAGCACCACCAGCCGCCACTCACCCACACCAGAGCTAAGACCCACATATCACACAAATTGCAAGGAAACTACGTCGACTGTTATTTATTTATTGTTTTAAACAGCCTGGTGTGAGCTCTTGGCCAATTGTTTTGTTCGCCCGTGCCAGAGCACTGAATGCTTCCTATTTGGGTCATCAAGTGGGCTCTCCCAATTTTGGGCATATTTCTTGTGGATTAATCAATGAACAATGCAACTAGGTGGAGATTTCTGGAGCATAAGAATGGAGGGCACTGCACAAACTGAACTTATGATCAATTGTTATTCTTCTACAGAGATATGTGGAAATGCATCTATGTTCTGCCTTCTCTTTGGAATAACGAAGAGAGTATATCCTGTGTGATAGAGAATGATAAAAGAAGAGTTTAATATTATTAATTTTAATAATTTAATTTATTTAAATGTTGCAGGGAATTACTTCTAAATAACAATTTAGTTTAGAGCCAGAGTAACAAGAGCCTTCAGGTAGTTAATATATTTATTAGTATCTACAATTGTAGAGATAGAGTGATGGATGTAAATATTATACAATTATTATATATATTATTTACACCGAATTATGCAGAATATTTTAAAATAAGAATGTATACTCCTGTTGACATAAACAACAAAAAGAGACGTTCATTCTAACATTTTTTGAGGAAGACTAATCTGTCCCATCAGAGGAAAGAGTTGTTTCATAAGGATAAGTCTAAATAATCATGAGCAAACAAATAAATCAAATCTCAATTTTAAATATTCTTAAAAAATAAAAATACAAATAAATCTATAACAGTATTTATAAAAATATATTGATAAAAAAATATTAATATTAAAATGAATTTTTAATTAATGATACAGACAACAGTCTGACTTTCTGTAGAGCTATGTTTCAAGTAAAAATTCTAGAAAATATATAGCAAGACACATATATACATACATATGTATGTATATAGTCACAATAGTCAACTACGTTTTTCAATTAAACACTCTCTATAAGCAATTATAGTAATTCTCCTATGGCATGGCTATAACTCCCACTAGCCCCACTCCTGCTCGAAGGGCAAATTAATGCTGACGCATTCCGATGCCGAGTGAAGCAAGCGTCATTTTTGCCTTTGACTGCTAACCGAAAGCGTCAACGAAATGGGCCATAGAAACAAATGGCATTTGCTCTGTGGATGCCACACCCAAACCAGATTGGGGAGCCGGGGCAGGCAGACATAGTCGGAATAGTAGTCGCCTTCGTCGTCGTCGTCGTCGTCGTCGTTGAGCAATCCTTTTTGGCAGCCAAGACGTTTGTCGATTCTAAATTTTGGGCGATTCTGGTCTCGGTGCTCCGTTTGTCAATAAATCGTGGACTGCCAGTAATGATGCCGCTCCATCCGAGCCAGCCGGCTGTGGAGGTTGGCCGTTCTGCTTGCCAAGGCGTTTGCCCAGTTGAGCCCGGCTCGTCGTGCGGGCGATAGCAGCCGTTAATGTCAGACGAGCGAAAATATATGAGCCACCAGGCCCGCACTACAATATCCCAACCTCCCACTAAAAGACCAAACAGTGGCCGGGGCAGCTCCCGCCCCACTCTGCACTGACCAAAAAGTGTCTTCAACTTGAGGGTTTCATAAAACTTGAACATCGTATGTCTAAGCTCCGACCCCTCATGTTGACGATGATGATGATGATGATGATGATGACTACAACGATGATGATACTACAATGATGATGATAGTACAAGCCAACAGCAAAAGCAAAGTCAAAGTCTCCGCCTCCCACGTTGCGCTCATCAAGCGAGGTTCGTCAAGTTTTCGGGCCAACAACCCCTGTAGCTGTTAGCCTAGCTGTAGCCTTAGCTGCGGCTCCTTCGGCTTGGATTTGTTTTATGCGTCATTCGACCAAATATTTCCTGCTTGCAGCTCACTGGCCCGCCCCCATCCGAACCGCCCAGATTGCTAGCCTAGGTCATTATGCGCCTGCCTCGGACTTGGACTCATCATTTATAAGCACTGAGCGCCATTCCGCTGTCAGTTGTGGAAGGATTTACGCTAGTCCTGTGTGTCTATCTCTGCCTGTGTATCTGTGTGTGTGTGTTTGTGTGTCCTGTGAGTGAGTTATGGCCATTGCTGATTTCTTTTTCGTCCTTTTTTTTTGGAACGCCCTTCAGCTGGGCGCACCACAGTGGCAAATTTATTGACAGATATAATTTCTTATGCGTATAATTAGAAATTCGGCAATCATTAGGCGACCAACGCGCATATATCAAGTTAATGGCCCCATTGCCTTTCCGCACGGTCCACGATTGAATGCCCCGCAGAAGCCCCTGGACAAACAGAAAGACCAACAGATTGAGGGACAGTCGAGCAGAGCCCAAAAAGACAGTCAGGGATCATATCAAAAGCTTTTGGGATTTATTCAACGGAAATTCTGTATTGCTTTTAGTCAGTCGATTGAGTAATACTAATAAATCCAATTAACTAATTAGCAACCGAATTTGGGAATTTTTTAAAAAGAAACCAATAATTTAAGACGATTCTATACTAACTGTAAATTTTGTAATTTGAAATCTGATGCGAGGCCATATGCAGAGGAAATGTCCATTATTCATTGATATAACTCAAGCTCGGACCTTAGCGATTTAAGCTTCATTTGCCATAAAATAAATTCCTTTCGCTAAAATAAATAAAACACTCACACACACACACACACCCGCACACACAGCGAGAGAGAAAGACAATTACCAAATTTGCATTCGCGCAAAATGGCAAACAAACAAATAAATTCAAACGGCACAAACGACACATAAACAATAACAAAGGCAACAACAACAAAGACAACAACAACAACAAAAAGAAAGATTCCAAATACATTTTTTTGATTTAACAAATGTCAAAAATATGAAATGAAGATGAGGCTTTATGTACAACTTTTCAATGAAGTACACTGCAAGAAATCAAACAAATTACCATTCATTTTTTGTAGTTAAAATTAATGAAAATATTCCAGGTTTCATATCAAAATTAAAAAAAAAATAAATAATTATTCAATATTTTATCGTGTGTTAAACAATTATTGAACTACGTAAACTTCCAAAATTTAGAGTAAAGCTTGTCGGATTTCTAAAACGTTTTGAAATACCTATAAAGTCGACAATCAAATGAGATCAATAAAAATCAAAGAATTATATTTCATTATTTGGAAATACAAAATGGAAATTCTATATAAAATGCTTGATTGTTTCAGATCAATGCGCAATGATCATTTAAAAAATCTGCAGATAATACGACCTAGTTTTTGAGGATCTATTGCCAACTCATTATTTATTGATTTGATATTGTATTAAATAATTACTACAATAAAAGTTATCAATGATTTCATTTTAATTTCGTTATCTTTTATATTACAAGTATCCTGCTCTATCAATCCTTCAGTAAGTGAAGAGAAATAAATATTGAAACGTTATTAGTAAATGCAAATAATTGCTTTTACAATATTTGGATTGGTAATGTTTGGGAACAAAGCTAAAAATGGCTAGAATAAAATTGCTAATAAATATTTAGGCGAATGCATAATTATTCATAAATATTTTAGATATTTCATACTTACTTCTACTCCTTTTATGCCACAACAAAGCCTGCATATCTATACTTATCTATACTTATTGTGCACTGCAACAATCCATATAAGATCGAGCCAGGCTCTATGAATAACTCACTCCTGCGCACTTTTTGAGCACTCTGTCGCTCAGTGTATTAAACAACTCATGTCGCTTCTATATGGCAGTTGTTGGAGCAAGAAGAAGAGGCAGGCGAGCATCTAGTGGGTCGCGACGATGTACGACTATTCGGTATACTGAATACAGAATATACATAAATAATATTTATTAATGTATTTTTATGTGCGCTAAGAGTACACAATGTAATAATTTATACAGTTGCTGTCGACATTTCGCCTCATATTGTTGTTGTTGTTGTTGTTGTTGTTGTTGGTGTTGCTGCTCGCTACATTATGACGCTTACAATTTACTGTCCATGTTTTGTTGTTTACTCTGATGATGATGATGGCTGCCTGGATGGCATTCAGGCTGCCTGTGTCCTTGCGGGTGGTTGGGTGGCTGGGTGGTTGGGTGTTTGGGTGGGTGGCCTTGCTCGCTTGCCTGCTTGCTGGTCAGGCATGTGACAAACTTGCTGGAATTTTCGGCTTGTCGTTGACAAGGGTGGCTCTCAGGCGCCACCTACCCACCAGTCAGCACCACCCAGCTCAGCCACCCCATCTGCCCGGCCTGACAGGGCGCATTTCAAACAGAAAATGCCAACAAATGCGGCGGCGTGCAAATAAAAATGATTAATGATGATGCGCGTTGGCAGCGGCAGCAACAGCAGCAACAGCAACAGCAACAACACCAACATCAGCAACAACAACAACAACAGCAATGGCCGCCACGCAGGCGTCAACGTTGACCTCTGCACCACAGTCGACGTCGACGTCAGCGCCGAGGCTCAGCGAAATGCTTGTAATTTTCGCAGCGTCGAAAAATACAGAAATACATCAAGAAGTTGGTTACTGCACATAGCACTCAGCACACACACACTTACATACGCGAGTGAACAATTTAACAACTCGAAGTATAAATAAAAACACGGCTAGAGTCTTAAGCCAGAGAGTATCTGACTCTTAAATACCCTGCAAGGTTAGTATTGGATAAAGATTTAATAGAATTCATAATGAATTTGGACTGTGTTTTAGCTTGGATTAGAAACTTTTATAAATTACATATGAATTTTAACATATTAATAAAACATCTAAAATATTTTAAATAGAAATTACTTAAGATATGCTAGAGCTGAAGGATATTTTCCTTAAATGTTGATCGCTGTAGACAGAGTATAGAAACATGATACATAAATATATTTTTCAATTCTTACTTAAACAGATTTTTTTTTAAGCTTTAACTCTACTAATGGCCGTAATTCCCTTTGCAATATATATCTTAATACTTTCTATTAATTTAATACCATAAATAACAAAATTCCTTTAAAACAAATCATCTCAATAATTCCAGCAACCATCATAATTATAACATCTATCAATAACTAATTACATTCTGCAGCGATCACTCGCTCATTAAGCATAACGTTTTCGACTAATTTGCTGGGTGCGCTAGGCTGGCAATGAACAGTGGCTGGGACTGTAAGGAGTTTGTTTAATTTCAGCGATTGCGGCACGCCAAGCTACTAAATCAGCTAAAAGTAGCGGGGCTGGCCCAAGCCAAGGTGCAAGTATCTGGCAGATACACTCGCACACAGCTCGAGCTAGGCATAGAGAGAGTGTGTGTGAGCGAGAGAGAGAGAGAGCGATGGGTAGAGGGACAAAGGTTAATAACTGCCAGAAGATGATGCATAGCATGACACAGGCACGGAACAGTTGACAGTTGACTGGCAGCCTAGCTGGCTGGCTGGCTGGCTGGAAGGTAGGCAGCTGGCCATGGATATGAACGCCATCGCCCCAGCGACTCGCAGCTGGCAGCCATTTTTATGCCCGCTGGCGGCCAAGGTGGAATTTGGCCAAGTTTTTGCATGGCCAGCTCCGCTTTGGCCCCCTCGCCACCGTCAGATGCGCGATAATCGCAACTTCTGCACCTTCTACCTGTCAGGCAGTGCGCTGGCTCAGGTGTGTGCCACAGCCATATAGACAGTCAGACAGACAGACAACCAGACTGTACAGACATTTTCTCGCAATGTACAAGCCAGCCAACCAGCGAATGGCGAACGGCGAACCAGGCCAAAGCGAAGCCAGCGCTTGCCAGCGGGGTGCATTTTCATTAAGAATGAGAAATGATGAGCAATCAATCATTGCGAGCGGAGGGTGTTTCCGAAACGACTGCCATGCACTTGCCCTCTCACTCACACTCTAGAGCTGCCTCCCTCTCCATCTCTGTCTCTCCCCTTCTAGCCGCAGCTGTTTGATTCAGCTTGTAGATTGATAGCATTACCTGCCTCTGGTATTCAGAAATGGCTCTTTCCAGCTAACTCGCCTCGACTTCCATGTTGCCATATCTCCTCCCTCTCTCTATTTATTGCTGCTGCTGCTGCTGTTGTTGTTGTTGTTGTTGCAATTGTTGTGACCGGTCAATGCTTCACATTTGCTATAATTTACATCTTCATTTTTGTAGTTTTACTAGTTTCCATTTTGGCTTGCGGCTTGCCGCTACAATTGCTCCTCTTTGGCTCCTCTCTTTCGTATTATCGCTCCTGGTGCGATTTGAATATATTTCACACTTGATTTGTGGGCCGAGCCAAGCGAAACGGCGGTCAGTCGAAGGCGGCATCGGATGTGTGCGCCGTGAGCTAGCAGCAGAGCAGAGCAGAGCGGAGCAGAGCAGCGCAGAGAGTCGCCGGCATATCCATGTGGACGGAAGCCCAACTATGCAGACTGATGAGCTCGAAAATGTACTCAAATTAACGCTGCGTTCGAAATGCTCTCAGAGGGTCGGAGCATTCAATTAGGGATTCATCTTGGAGTATTTCAATTAGATAATTAAATAAAAATATTTATATATTATGTTGTAATTATTCTATACATTCCTATTAGTACTTAGTAATATATATAATATTACTATAAATATGTATAAATATTTTTAGAATAATAATAAGAAATATTATTCATATAATATTAAGTAAAGACTCTCAAAAATTATATAGCAAAAAAAAAAGAAAATAAAAAAATAAATAAATAAATAAATAAGAAATAAAATGTTTGTTTTAATTTTTTTTTTTTTTTTTTTTTGTAGTGATATACTTTTTGCTTACATTTTGTATTATAATATTTGCGATTTTTAAATTATTTATATTTGCATTCAGAGCAAAAAAAAATAATAATAATAACAATAAAAATGAAAATGTTTTAATTAATTTTTGTATTGATATACATTTTGTATTGTAATATTTTCGATTTTATTAAATTTTTTAATTATTTATATTTGCATACTTCATTCAAAAGACTAATAATAATAATAAGTTTAATAAAAATCAATTAAAACTGTGAAATAAAATGTATGGCACTTGAGTTTTAATCTATATTTAATATATTTGAACAAAAATATATATTTTTTTATCAAATTTAAACTTACTTCGCTGCTCTCTGTCTGATTATGGTCCGATTAATATCACATTTTCATTCGACAATGATCAAGTAATACGAAAATTATGTAAATTTTCGTTTGTCTCTGTCTTCTAATAATTTCGTTTTTCAATTCATTTTTTTTTTGTCGGTCAAAACTATTCATAGTTTCAGCAATATTTAAACGGAATTATAAAATTAGTTAATAAATTTGAATATCGTATTTATAGGAAATAATTGAGTTTGAATGACTATAGCTAGGCTCTGTTTATGGCCCGCCTCTGTGGCCTGCCTTGAACTCTTGCCGAGACTTATTGTCTTTTATTGATACGTTCTTAAGTGGTTTCGCAGCTATTGAGTGGACACATTAGCCATAATGCATTTTATGGCCAAGATCGTTCATCGATGCCCGGTTGTTGCTTCAGTTATTCAAATTTCGTGCTACAGTTTTCATTCGAACTGAAGAACCACGTTAGGAGCGCAGTCAACGACATTTCCAAAATACATTTTCAAACTTTTCAGTTTGAGTTGAGAAGTGAAATAAATAAACAACACGAAATAACAACAAATGAGAAACATTCTCAGCCGTCGACATTTTTTTTTATTTTTCTCAGTTTTTTGTTTTTTTGTCTTTGCGTTAATTTATAGTCTCTGATTGGGGCGTTATTCTTATTGATCCAGGCCATAAATAAGCGGAGCCTCTGACATGCCACATACATTACCGACATTTTAGCGTTTGATTTGTTATTTATCATACGAACGAGCGACAGACAGAGACAGAGACAGAGACAGAGCTCAAACAGCGAGAGGGAGAGCGAGCAGCAAGCCAAGTGAGAACGGGCCGGCAATTACGATGACGCCGCTGACGATGACGGCGAATCTGTTCGCATCTCATCGGATCGTATCGGATCTGAGCAGAGCTCAGCTCCATCGACTGACTGCTTGGGCCGCTCGCTGTTTTACCTGTAAAACTAGTTTCCATTTTGAGCTGTGGCTGCTGTTGTTCGATCGTTCTCTTCTCGTTTTTTTTTTTTTTTTTTCATATATATATATGTATATATGTATATTTTTTGTTATTTTTTCCCCGCTGCTTTTAATGATGAAATATACATTTTGAGTTTAATATATCAAATCGAATGGCGAATGTTAATTTGCGAAGCGAAGCTTTTAATATTGGATTTGTATTTTCTGTTGCTTTTTGAGGTGGTTTCTTGACTTTTTTCTCAATTTCGGTTTTCTTAATTTTGATTTATTTCATTTTGAAATTAAAAACCAATTGAGTAACGAACGAACTGTCGATCTCAGCGAGCTCGACGCATTTTTAATTCGTTTTTTTTTCTCATTTTTTTTTTTTTTTTTTCGTGCGCCTCCAAATATGTACACAGACAACGTATCCAAGTATTTGTTGTAAATTTATTTAAAGTAGCTATTTGGTAGCTCGTTTAATATGCACGACCAGCTAATAAGGTCGGCTAAAACGTACCCAATCAAATCCGAAAGGGGCCCTCTCGGTGTTTTACTGTGCGTGGATTTTGAGTGATTAATTCAAATTATGCCCCGAAAGCAAACTAATGAGTTTAATACGACAAAATCCATTAATTAAAGGCGAAACGTGTGGAAAGCAGAGACAACAGCAGCAGCGAAGACGACTCCGACAAAGTTGACATTAAGGCATCATCAAGAAGAGAGCCGGAGTCCGGGGCAGAAGTCGTGTTCGCGGCGACCTCTATAATTAAAGCTCTGAACCTAAGACAAAAGGCGTTGCAGGCCGACGCCGACGACGACGACGAGCGGCGACAGAAAGCAGTGCAGACGAGCATGCTCGGATGAGCAATGGTCGCTCATGGCGCAACAAGTTTGAGAAGCAATAACAGAGACTTTACATTGATAGTAATCAAGCATATGATGATGCATATGACTTGAGTCTAGTACGATCTTAGAGTCAAATTGGAGAACCTACATATGTATCCACATAGACTATATAGGTAGCAGATCATATACCAAAGACTCTACATAACTAATATACCCTTTCTGCACTTTAGACAAGTACAAAAAGGCAAGCGACAGCAGAGCTTCATCATCGCCTGTCCAAGCAGAAGCTGAGAGAGAAAGGGAGAGGAGAGCAGAGACGAACAGAGCTGGAGATGGAGATGGAGACCCAAATGAGCGTTGATGAGTTCCATTTAAATAAAATCTTGATCGGCAACCAGCGGCGGCATCCGTTGACTGCTCACACACACACACACACACACAGAGGCACTCAGAGACTAGAGTCTAATATCGTCTAGATATATCCGATAATTTATGAAACATAAATAACCAAAACAAAAATACAAATCATTTGTGCGTTGACAGTTGCTGCGTCTGCTATTTCCAATAGCCGCCGCGATGAATCGAGAGATTCGAGACTCTTAACTGACCCATGGCGATGGCGTCGAATAATTTCAAATTGATTCCATTCGGACGTCGCCTTGACAGCGATCTTCGAGTCCAGTTGACGATTGAGCTGGTCAGTCCGCCTGGTCAGCGCTTTCTCGGATTCGTTTCATCTTCATCTAGCCATCTTTCGATTTATGTAAATTACGCTCTGAACAAGGAAGTCACTCAAAGCGCTCGAATCGATCGTACGAGCGCAACGAATTATGAATTTACGACTGCCTGAGTTATCTACAAAAATGTTTTGTTGGTTTCCTCTGCTGCTGCTTCTTCTTCTTCTTCTTCTTTTTTGTTTTTATTTATTATATTTATGCACCTTGAATTTAGGTTTTGTGGCTCCGCTGAGGCACAATCTTGATGAAATGCCGCTGATTAGTCGCTGAGCGAGAGAGTTGGAATTTCCAGAAAGCTTTACAAGCCGAATTAAGGCTGCGATTGGTAAAAGCCGCAGCCGAATTAATCAATTTAACTATTTCACATAATTTTCAGACTCGATCTATGGCATATTCAAAAAGGGAATTCTAACGCAAATGATGTATTATTGATATGTATTATAAATATTTATTTTAAAAACATTTTACTGGTCAATAGTCTAGAATATATAGTTAACATTATGTACGCACTATAAGCAAATATATAAATATTTTAGAATTCTACAATTGACTTTTGATTGTCATGGCACTTATACATAAATGTTCTATTTTATAGGGGACTGTCATTAGACAACCTGCCTCAAGAATTGAGCAGTTGAGGTAGGAAATGAAAGCCGCTGCCAGTTGTGGCTCAATTCGATTCAATTGCGGCTGCTTCGAGTGGGCCAAAATGAAATTATCAAAGCCCAACTGACAACTGCCAGAGGAAAAGACACGAACAGGAACGCGAACATGGAGCACGGATACCGTTGAATCAACCACACGCACACTCTCTCTCACACACACACACACATGCACAGTTAGATTCTGTAGTTGCAGCTGCAAATGTCAACCGGCTAGGCACGCACTTTGACACACGCACTTTCCAAACAGGTGCGCCGAAAGTTCTGTGTGCCACGGGGAGGCCGGTGGCAAGGCTAGGCTGGGCCAGCAGGTGATGTATGAATTGCTTTGAATTTAGTTGTCAAAGCTGCGCGGCAGCAAGTGCGGCCTGTTGGCAGCGCTGCGTGGGGGTGAGCTCGCCTCATAAATTGTTTAAATGTGTCAGAGTGGAACAAAACGCAGCACAAAAGCGACAAAAACGAACAAAAAAATAAGACAACGACAGCGAGAAGCTAGCCTGACAGCAAAATGTGGCCAACAAAGCGGACAGTGAACAGCGACAGCCAACAGGCAACAGGCAACAGGCAACAGGCAACTGGCAACAGGAAAGGGCAGAGCAAAATCAAAACAATTGCCATACAAAAGCGAAACGTGTTTGGAAAATGGTGCCCCAATACCTGCCACACACACACACACACTGGCATCTCCCCTACCCACCTCCTCCCCCCCTGGCGTAGGCCTGCTCGACCCAGTGTGGCGGCCAAGAGGCCGACGCGACGACGAGCGAGCGACATGTGCGTTTAATTTGCAAGACACATGTTCGCCTGGACCGAGCTCAGTGCCCCAATGCAACAGTACGTACCAGGTAACCCAGTAACTGGCCCGCAATCCATGTTCCCACCCAGGCACACTGGTGCGAAAATTATAAATTCGTTAGCGAAAGTTAAGGTGAATAAATTGCATTTAAATTCAATTTACATAAATGTGCATTCATTAGAGAAATATAAAATAAAATTATAAGTTAATTGCCAAGCAATACAAATTGCCTTCAGGCCACTGTGCACTGCCATTAGATAGCAGGCAGCGTCTCGTTTGACGTCAACCCAGCCAGTTGCATGTTGCAGTTGCAGTTGCCGTCGCTGTCGCTGCGATTTGTAGCCAAGTCGGAAAATGCATGTTCCCAACAAATGACACCTTCATGTGCACTGCCAGCCAGCCAGCCAGCCAGCCTGCCTGCCTGTCCCTCGCTCTCTCTCTTCCACCCTCTTCCTCTTCCCGGCCGCCCTCTCATAACTGGTCAGCGATAGCTGGCCAGCCTCAAAATGTTGCCAATTTGGTCGCTTGGCAACGGCCGCTCATTGTTTCACTGGACATTTCAATGCTTCCTCCACCTCCACTTCCACCTGCCTGTCCCCTCCCCTGCATCCCTTTCATCTCATCCACGTGTGAAGTTGCATGTTTTTCTAAAAACTTTTTCGCTGCTGCCTTTTAAGGCCGACACTTTTGCCTCATTGCGCCCACCAACGCCGGACAGCATTGCCAACGCCGCAACGCTGCCAACTGCCTTCGCCCCCGCCTTGGCCCCACTCACTCTCGCTCTCTCTCGCTCTCTCTCACTCTGGCCAAAATGCGCGAGAATTAACCTGTTGCATTAGTTTTGGTCTGGGGCAGTCTGGGTCCATGGCCAGGTCGTAGCAAGAGGCCATCGCATTGCCTTATGGCCATTATAATTGCACTGCACCACCCGGAGGACATGAGAGTGTGTGAGTGTGCGTGTGTGAGAGAGAGAGAGCGTGTGTGTGTGTGTGCCAAGTGGAAACAGCTGCAAATGTTCCAATTTAAACAAAAGCAAAGCTTTAGGCATATATACAAAAGAAAGCTACAAAAATTTAAGAATTTTAAACGTTAAATTTAAAGCTAAAATCGATAAATTGTTGATGCTTTAATTTAAATTCTAAAAGAAATCGTTAATATATTTTATTATAATATTTATATTTATTATAATACTTTAGACTGGAACATTTATAGGTAGACTATATAAGTATATACATATTTACAATACACTTTCATATATATATATATATATATATATGTATATGAAAAGGCTTCTTAAGGTAAAAATTTATTTTCAAGGAATATTACTTTGACCTTAATTTTAAATAATAAATACTTTATTTTAAATAATAAATAGTACATAGAAAACTTTAATAAAATGTTAAGTATTAAATACACAAATCAAACAAAATTATTAACCAAGATTGATGCGATCTATTGCTGAAAGAACTGAAGAAACTATGAAGTGGAACTTCTCTTCAATCTAAATTTAATGAATAATTCTCTATTATTTTTTCTTATAGCTACCTCAATGCGCATAGTTAGCTAAAATAATATTTAAATGAATATCGGAAAACAAAAATTATTGATTTATAGCGAGTTGAACCCAACCGTTAAGCATTCATTAGAGCTCGTTTGTTTGGATGAGTAATGCATGGAAATATTTCATAGATGTCATCTTTGGGCAATACCAGAAGCATTCACTTCACACACTCGACTGAGCAATGCTCTTAGCGGCTTTTTCAATATTTTGCGCACATGTTTGTTAAATAATTAAAATATTTGTGCGGGCTAATGAATTTGTTTACATGATCGAACGGTGCCATTTTTCATCTGCAGTGGAAAATCCACTAGCCGTTGCCAGCGAAGTTGAAGCTGAAGTTGAAGTTGAATATTCGCGCTGCCGTCGCTGTCGCTGTTGCAGTTGCAGTTGGAGATGTCTGGGGCTGAGGGGTCTCTCTCCCTCTCTCTCTCTCTCTCTCTCTCTCTCTCTCTCTCTCTGCATCGCTGACTCGGGGCGTCCATTTGAATGCGAAAAATCGTTTAAATCACACTGCGAAAAAATGTGGACAAGCAAACCGGTTGCGCTGGCCACAGCAAGTGCGAGCGGAACGGCGAATGCTGAGCGCAAGCGCGAAACAAATGTCAGAGGCAGCGAACATCAATCTCCAGCTCCAGCTCCAGCTACAGCTACAGCTCCAACTATAGCTCTAGCTCCGACTCCGGCTTGAGCTACAGCCACATGGCTGGCCGGCGGCTGGCCACATGGCAACGGCAACCATTTGGTCGCTTGGCTGTTTTGGCTTTTGGGTGTGCAACGAGTTCTTTGGTGGCCACAAAAGGAAAAGCGACGCAGCCCGCAGCAGAGGACGGGGATGGAATGATGGAAAACCGGCTAAAAGGTGGCCAAATGCGTTGCTGTTGTTGCCGCTGCTGTAGTTGCTTTTATTGTTGTAGCTGTTGCGGTTGAGAAACTACAGTTGGGTTCATAACCTCATTTCAAATTGGCAAACAGGTGCGACACAGATCCCCAGCAAATCCGACTAAGACGTAAACAGTTCACACAGACTGCTCAAATAAGCAACTGCAGAGAGCTGCAATTTGTAACAATCAGAGTATATATACATATATATGTGTATTAACTTGAGGTTGGTTATGATTGATTAGAAGTATTTTTTAAAAATACCTACATACACAGAGTATATATAGAGAATACCCAAGCAGTAAATATACTAATTTTAACTAGTATATATAATAATTTATATTTTAAATTTTACATTTTATATTTTTTATTTTATATTTTATATTTAATATATTACATTTTATATTTTAAATTTTATATTTAATATATTATATTTTATGATTTATATTTTATATTTTATATTTCATATTTTATATTTTATATTTTACATTTTATATTTAATATATTACATTTTATATTTTATATATTATATTTTCTATTTTCTATTTTCTATTTTATATTTTACATTTTATATTTTATATTTTATATTTTATATTTTATATTTTATAATTTATATTTTATATTTTATATATTATATTTTACATTTTATATTTAATATATTACATTTTATATTTTATATATTATATTTTCTATTTTCTATTTTATATTTTACATTTTATATTTTATATTTTATAATTTATATTTTATATTTATGTTTTATATTTTAAATTTTATATTTTATATTTTATATTTTATATTTTATATTTTATATTTTATATTTTATATTTTACATTTTACATTTTACATTTAGTATTTTACATATTACATTTTATATATTATATTTTATATTTAATTTTTTATATGTTATATTTTAGATTTTATATTTTATATATGATTTTATATTTTACATATTATGTTTTATGTTATATACATTATATTTTATATTTTATGTTTTATATTTTATATTTTATATTTTATCATTTCTATTTTATATTTTATATTTTACAATTTATATTAAATATATTATATATTATTTAGTATTTTTTAACCAATATTGCTCTAGATATTTTCTCAATAACAATATTTGTATTCATTTAAAAGTTCTATATAAAAAGCTCACTTCATGCTCGTTTTTCGATCATTCATCACGTTGCATTGCACAAGCTGTCGATAGTTGTTCGCATTAAAATCCGTCTATTTTTTATGCTCTCGAGTCTAGACCTCGACTAAATTGCACCTGTCATGCAATCACAATTGTGCCGGCTGCAGCCGAGCCCCTCAGCCTGTGTCTGTGCCTAGTCCAGTAGCCAGCTACTACCACCACTATTTATACATATGTATGTATGTACATGCATATATCCATCATGAGGCCCGGCAATAATATTGAGTACTCCATATGCGATGTCCGTTGACCATTCGGCCAGCAATTCATGACATGAGTTCAATTTGTGACAATTATTGTTGCAACATTTCAAATCGTTGCATTTGCATTTGCATTCGGACTCCGGCAACCTCCGACAGCTGTGCGATTTTTATCGTTTTTTCATTCGATTTGATTTGTTGAACTCTATATACAAATATATAAAATATATATATGAATATGTATGTGTGTATATGAACACATGCCACATATGCAAATAGTCGCGTTGCTGCTGTTCCGGCAATTTTTTCTTATTATTGAAAATTAATTGTTGTGCATTTTTCAGGCACAAGCGTAAAAAGCGCATTAAAATTGGGCGTTGACTAAAAATTGCATTTTTTATTTGAATTTAATTTTATTTACCACATGCACTTTTAATTGAAATCATGAACAAATGGCCATTTTTTCTAGATTAGTTGAATTGAGTTTTTTTTTACTCAAATCAATGTCGATTCTTGCATACTTTGATAGTGATTAATTAGCATTAAACGAGAAATCAGATTAGTCTACCAAAATAAATTGTTTATTTGCATTATGTACGTTTGATTGATGTTGAAAAATTGTTACTAATAAATAGTTATTATATACAAAAAAAAAAAAAATGAATAAATAATAATAAAATTATATTCTCCAAGCTAGGCTTAGATAGCTGATACCTAAATTAGAACATCGGTGTCTTCTCTCTGGCAGTTGAAGTACGAACGATCTTCTCTGGTTTCAACTTCAAAATATTGTTATTCTAATAATTTATGATGTAAATAGAGCGGCTGGAGAGAGTGGAAAGTGCAGATTACCTTCGCATGATCTCTTCTAAAAAATTCATAATTCATCCACTAGAAATTTCACTCTGATAAGATCTATAGGAGTCACATATACAATATCAGTTATCATAATTCAATTTTTGAGATATTCTCTTTGACGATCTCTATGAGTACAGAAATCTTTTAAATAAGTCATATTCTTTAAAATATATTTTCTTTAAATATTATATTTTATATAAATACATAAATATATTATCATATATACAATTTTTTCTTCACTTATAATATTAATATTAAAATTCAATTCAAAATCAAATAAAGTCAACTATTTATGCTTTAAAAAAATATTTATTATTCCCCTTGAGAACTCATTGAGAGTCAATTCAACATTTAATTTTTCTAAACTTGAAATTTTTATCCATAATTTAGCTATACATATTTACTATTAATTTTCCTGCCCCACGTCATTGTCTCCATCTTTCAAATATTAGGCAAATAAGAGCCACATCTATTGTTGACTCCACAATTGTTATTAATTCGAGCAGAACTTAGTTTGATCCAATTGCAAATATTGTATATCAGCAGGACTTTCGCGATATTTTAGCTGCGTTCAATTAAACAGCTTTATTTGAGTGGAGCTCGTGTGGCACAGTGTTTGGGCGGTGTTTGCTGTGTGCTGTGGGATCAATGTGCAAATATTTGGATGGCTATCTGGACGCGAATGGCCCCGATAAAGTGGCACATGTGGCAGCCGCGGCCAGTCGCCCAATAAAATGGGTAATTATGAAAGCCTTATGATTTTCTAAAACTCACTGTAAATATTGCTAGCGGAAGGCGGTCATAAAACGTAATCACCCGCAATATAAACAGACGCGTACATTTTTTCTGTGTTAATTAAATGTCCAAAATGAAAATCAAGCAAGATCTTGCGAAAGCCCACAGCCACCCCCAGCCAAGGGGGAGGCAGCCAGTCTCGGGTTACACACATCACGAATCTTGGGCAAATATCAGCTCTGCCTAATTGGAGCCCCCATTCGCCGATCGAGAGCCAATCCACCTGGTCTCTGTGTACCGTCGCCGTCGCCGTCGCCGTTGCCGTCGCCGTCGAGGCGATAGCGATAGTTCATTTCTTAATTGTTCAGCCGCCGCCACAGACAAACAATAATTGCGTTCGTGCTGAAGATAAAAATGTATCCGGTAGATAAATGCCAGGCCAGGCCGGGCCAGACCAGGCCCAGGTAAACTGTTTGCTCTGGCTGCTGTTAGGCCCCACCGAAAAAAGAATTTCACAAACAAATAACGAAATTTATTAACTCTTGAGTTCAAAAGAATTGCTGCGCATTTCCTCAATTCCTTTGACAATTAATATCTATTGCATATAACGCGCACGCAGCGCACCTGCCCCAGCTCATAAGTAATCATCGCACGGCCACAGATCTGCTTAGTTTCCCTTGACTCCCTTTCGGGGCCTCGTAACTCTCGGCGAGATCAAAGGCCAGCCGGCGACAAAACAATCGAAAGCAATTCGAATTCAGTTCGAAATTCAAATGCTCTGCACTTGAGCCACTTGAGACTTGAGACTTGAGATTGGAGACTTGAGCTCCATTTGTCACTGTTGTTGTTTAGTCTAACATGGGATTCCGAACGGACAAAGTGTTGGCTAATCGCCTGCTGATTACGCGTAGCCGACAATTTTCCACAATTTCCCACAGTTTTCCCACAGAATTCTTTCTTGAGTTTTCGTATCAATCGAATTATGAGCAACAGCGTTTGGGCTTGGTCGGATTTGCATAGGCCAAATCTTAAGCACAATTACTAATAAAATTTCCAGATACATATAAATATTAAATAGATATATAACTGATGGCCACTCCCCTAAACAACGCCCAGCCTAGTCCATTGGCCAAGTCGTTGTTGTTGTTGCTGTTGTTGTTGTTGATATTGTTTATTTTATGACTTTGGGAAATTATGTTGCACGTCCAATGCTAAATATGTTCAAAATCTCCAGCACGACAAGTTACATGCATCAAACTGCCTCCAACGACAAACGAATGCCATAAAATCAAAGCCCCCAAGAAGGCGGCCAACCAGAGGAGGGGCCTGCACAGGGCACACCAGAGGTAGCGCATTTTCAATGCACCAACAACAACAACACGAAAATGAGTCGAAGAAAAAACACCAACAACTAAAAAAAAAAAACAACGGCCACAACGGCCTCAAAGGCAACCTGTTGCATAAAACGCACACAAGCAGAAAAAAATATCTTTAAAATGCATTTCATTATGTAGATGAAAGACAGGCGACAAAATTGTCGATAGCGAGCTTTATAAAAGAACGTAAAATGTGATTTAGAAAATGTGTTCGCTGTATTCTTATATGAGTTCTTATTTATTTGTAGCAATCTACATATTTTTCTTTAATTTAAACTATTAAATGAAACAAATAAGCTAATAATGATTAAATTATTATTATTTTTTTTTTTTTTTTTTTATTAAATGAAAAATAAACATAATAATAATAAATAAATTTAAATTCCCATAACTAATTTTTCTTTGTGGGTTTCGTGAATTTAAACTTATTTTTTTTTTTTATATAACTATCAGCTTATTTATTTCAATTATTTATTTTACATAAGAAATTATATTTTTATTTCAATTATTTTCTATATATTTAATTTTTATTTTATAAAATTTTACAATTTTGTTTGTTTGTTGTGCATTTATTATTATGTGTATTTATTATTATCTATTTTTGAGTTGTTTTATTTTTAGTTTTTAATTTTATAATTTTTTTCTTAAATTCTGTATTATGTTCTTAAACAATTTCGAAATTTTAAAAAATATTAGAGACCAATATTTCCTCTTTTAAATTCTAAATTCCATTAAAAATATTATTAAAGTAATATTTTCAATTTATTTATGTTTTATTCGTTATTTATTTTATGTCAACAGTATGTATAAATATTTATATATTTACATTTACATACGTACATTTGGCAACGGACTCTTTTTAAACATCGTCGATGACATTTTTGTCTGCTGTCAGCACACACAAACACACACACACACGTATACAATTATAACATATATAGCGCTGCTTGAGCTGAGCAAGAATCATTTGCACTTTAGCCTTACCGGAGGTGGCCACGGAGCCCCAGTCTGTGGCTGCCAGAGTCAACCCCATCTCAGTACCAATCCGAAGCCCATTCCCATTCCCAGTCCCAGTCCCAGCTCCAATTCCAACTCCAATTCGAATTCTCATTCCAGAGTTGAGGCTGTGGTCGCATTGTCCGAATCAATTGTGGGAAACGCACTGAAATAATCTGGAGACTGTGTGTGTGAGTGTGTGTGTGTGTGTGTGTTTGTGTGTGGGTGGGTGGCATTGCCTCCGCGCGATGTTTGTTGCTGTCAATTAATGTGCAGCGGCCACAGGAACTGGAACTGGAACTTGTTGCACATTGCACGTTACATGTTGCACGTTGCACGTTGCAGTCGGCTTCAAAAATTGCATTGTGGGTTTTGGCTCTGCTCTGCTCTTTGGCTGTGCCACTTTTTCGTCGTTGTCGTCGCCGATTTTGACACTCGCCGCGGCTGCCTTTTTAGCCAGTCTCTGCCTCACAGTACCTGTTCCCGTCCCTCTCCCTGCTCTCCCTCTCTCTCTCTCTCTCTCCCCCACTGTCACAATGAACTGCCCTGCCCTGGGCCGTTCCGGCTGCGGCTGGGGCTGTGCCTTCCGCTTCAAGTGCACATGGATCAGGGGCAGCTTCGACAGCTTCGCGATAGCCATTGTGCCCGGCTGCTGGCCAACTTTGCGCGGCCACTAACTGGGCTGGGGCTCGGCTCTTTGTGGCAGCACCCATAATAAATTGACAGCCTCAACAGCTGCAGCGCGGCGAGTGCATAAATGAATGAATGCCCAAATGACGCGTTGCAGTTGCACTGTCACGCCTCCTTCTGCCCAGCAATTTCTGCACTTGCGGCAACGTTTCGTAGCTGCAGCTCGCGTGCTCTGCTGGCATTTCCTTCCTGTAGGTGTCTCTGCTGAATATCTTTAACTTTACATCGCACATTAATTAGCTTAATTTTGTGTTTAAGATAAGATGGGCTTGACTTGAATATATAATTGGAATGTAAGCACTTTCACATTTTAGTTAATTTTTCTCTATGATATTATTTTTTATATTTTATACTTAATATTTTTATATTTTATATATTTATGTTTTATATTTTTATATTTTATATTTTATATTTTATATGTTATATTTTATATTTTATATATTATATCTTATATTTTATATTTTATATACATATGGCTTAAATATTTTAGAATTTTAATTCAAAAGTCTATGTGAAATGTAGCATTGATATGGACACTTACTATTTTTATAGCATTTAACAAGTTTTTTAAATAATTTAAATTATTTGAACATTTCTATTAAAACATTTTTTAAAATTTGTATTGAATTTATGAAAGAGTTTCATCAGTTCCTGAAATTGAATTCAATTTATGGATACTCTACGAAATTATAGATAAATGAAATATATAACATTATTAACTATTAAAAGCTAATGTCTGAATTTCCTTGGAAAGATTTACATATATTATATTTTATATATTATTTTATTTAATTGTTTTACTCGTGTTGATAAAATTGTACAGCATTTATAACTAAAGTTAATTAAAATTGATCTACTTAATTCGCATTCTACAAAGAAAACCAAAAGTCTGAATATATATTCGGCATATATATTTGATTATAGATCCATAGTCTTCATCTGAAATCACTTGCTAACTGCTTTTCACATACAATTTTATTGGACTGTGTAAATACATGGCTAATGGATTTTAATTGATAATTTCAAAGAGCTTAAATGAAGTTCGAAAAGACACTCTGTGCTGTTCAGTCTAAGGAATTTGATTGCCTTGTAGCTGTCAGGTGGAACAGCGCGAGGCGACTTCAAGTGCATCATCAGCGGCAATCAGGGCAGCAGTCGAAGCACGAGATGATGCCGCCGACTGTAAATTTATGTGCGCGATGGCAAACGCCGCATGGAAGCCCAGCCAGAGCTTGGCGACTGGCGCAGGGACTAGAGCAGGAACAGCAAGGTGTACGGGCAGTGGAACTCTGACTGGAACTGCAACTGGGTCTGGGACTGGGACGAGATGCGCTGCCTCCCACTGTGCACCTTTGGCGCTTCTTGCTGCGCGGCCCGGTGCAACGGCGAAGGTGGCAATGATGGCAGCAGTTGCTCAACTGTCAAGTTGTTGTTGTTGTTGCTGTTGTTGTTGCTGTTGCTGCTGCTGCTGCTGCGCGTTGATTCGTCGTAATTCATGCGAAGCAAACCACGTCACGTCGTCCGAGCACAACAAGTGGCCTGCATCTCGAAATGTATCTGTGGCTGTTAGCTGATGTGTGTGCGTGCAGCTTCCATGTTTATGGCTGCCACTGACTTTGACGTTGCAGATGGAGATGGAGATGGAGATGGAGACGACGACGAAAACAAAAACGAAGACGACGACGAAGAAGATGTGGACTTGCCCGCAGATGATAATGATGTGTTGCCGCTGAGCGTAGCTGCCCCTGCAACACACACACAGACACACACACACACACACACATGTCGAACGCTGCCACATTTTGATTGCGTGTCCGTGTCCCAAGCTGGAGTTGGAGATGCAGTCGACTACCTGCGCATCAATCGGCCATAAATTAGCATTTGAGTAAATTGGTTAAATTCGTTATTCGGAATTAGGATCCAATGAGCTGACGTTGCAGCAGCCCGCTGTTATGCCTCATCATTCCCACTCCTTCGCCAGCCCAATCGCCTGTCTCGCTCGGCTCTCTCCCCTCTCTCACTCACGCTGCCCTGCCGTCTCGCTCTAGCCGCGGCTAGCCCTCTCTCTGTCTCCCTGATTCGACCAATAACTCGCCGCTACATGTGAGCAGCTCCCCGTGGCCAGTGGCTCAGCGCGAACTTGTTTATTTTGAATTTTTTATGTTTAATTTCGTGTTATTGATTGATTTATTTTTATTGTGCGCTTCTTAATGGAGAAAATGTTTGGCTTTTCGATTCGCCAGACTCTGCATCTGTGGAGCCTTCATTTCTCGCCCGGTTGCTGGATTTCGTTTTGATTTTTTGCAGCACTGTGAAAAATTACAGCAATTAATGAAGTCGTGAAGGCTTCTCTGGCAGCTCTCCATGTATTTTGCCATCACACTCGAATCTCATTTTCGAAAGCAAAACGTTGCCAACCACCAAGTGGCAACTCAATTGACCAAACGAAAGACATCCATAAGCTGCATATTAATTGTGCTGAAAGTAAGCCGTTTTTCTGAGAATCTTTTCATTCTTAATTGGACAATTTTGCTTACACTTTGTGCCATTTCGTATTGATTATTTAAAATAAAGCTTTATAAATAAATAGGTCAATGCTAGGTTCTTCATATAAATCTATAATATTCGAACTGTAAAAGGGATATACATATTTTAATACACTTAAGCTCTATAGGTGTGTATATTGAAATATATTTTTCGCATACGTTTTAATATTATAAAATTATAAAATAATATTCAACTAAGAGAAACTGATTTTAATCAACAAATTTGAAATATTAAAATATAAATAAATTTCACACTTTTTATTATATTAATATTTAGTATGCGTCCAACTAAGAGAAACTGATTTTAATCAAGATAAAAACAGTTTCGTGTATCTCATAAAATAAACAATATTGCGCTTGAATCTAATATTTTTGAGGAACAAACAAAACACATCCATAAATATGGAAAATGCTTTCATAAAGACGTTGAACTCTTGAACTCGTGACGTCCAGCCGTGAACCGCATCAAGAAACTTAAGAGCAACAGCAACAACAACAACAGAAATCATCCGAGAATCGCCTCAACAGGCGGCTCAGTTTGAGGCCAACAACAAATTTCAAGTTTCAATTCGAATATTCGAATAAATAAAAATGTAAGAATTCAATTTGAGAACGAAACGAATTTCAGTCAGAGCTGAAAGATCGCAGCGTCTGGGATTTAAATTGCGGCGAACTGCATAAATCAATCGAATTTATTGACCAATGACAAATGCCGCAGAGCGATCATCTCTGCCACTGCTGCCGCGGATGCTGATGGAGCAGAGGATGGGGGAACTAGGCGAAAATCGACAGCAAACAATGCCAAAGAGACTTCAAGGCAAAAAGTCAAATTAAGAGAAAATAAAACCCAAGAAGCATTAAGAGCCTTGAATGGAAGCAGCAGGGATTAGGCGGGTGTTGTTGCTGACTGAAAATCGATTAAAAATAATGGAGCCGTGGAGAGGTGGCAGAGCGCAACGGAATGTCAAATGGAACACAACACGCGGCTAAACAAAATGGAGGACGCGACCCAAAGGAATGCTGGCAATAAAAATGATAAAAAACCAAAATCGAAATCAAATAATTCTCGGCTTTAGTGCGAGCCGGCGAGTCGGTTACTCAGTCAGCAGCAGCAGCGGCAGCGCAGCAGCAGCGCAGCAGCAGCGTCGTCCGTCTATGCCACAAATCAAATGCCAGCAACGGCTGAAGATTGCCGACTCTCTGGACGCCCAAATGGAGCCTTGCGCCCGTCCTCCATGTCTGCGTGTCTGGGCTTGCAAATGAATCTTGGACCTGCACTTGGACTTGGACCTGGACCTGGACTGGGAATGGGAATGGGACTGGGAGCTTGCAGTCAGTCAGTCCGCTGCAGGGCGTCCGACGTACAGCGTCATAATCACACGCTGCAGCGCACTGACAACTGCTCACAGCTCCTAGTACGCACACACGCACACACACACACGCACATACACAGATTCATACAGACATCGGTCGATAATTATGACGGGAAATAAATTGTGCATGATTGCTTGATTGGCGATTTATTGACTCATATTATTGGAGCTGCTGCTGCCACTGCCACAAGCCGTCCCTGAATGTGAATGCCACAATGCCAATGTGAGTGTGAGTGCGAGTGCGAGTGCAAATGTGAGTGTGAGTGTGAGTGCATCCGTGAGTGTCCATAATCGATGCGGGCTTGAACGCGTATTTATTACAAAAAGCGAATACATATATTTTACCTTGCTTTGCCTTCTCCTACTCCTCCTCCTCCTGCTCCTCCTCCTCCTCCACGGATTGCATGGCGCATGAGCTGGAGCTGCAGCCTGAGCAGCTCAATAGGTTGCTGATTGAAAATTGCGAGTGTCTCAAAACCGGAAGCTATTAAATGCTATAATTTAATGCCACTTTGTCGTTAAGGGTTAAAGGCGTAGCAATCCATATACGACTATCAGTCAGTCGAAAGCCAAAGAACTGCAAAGCGGATAGAGAACGGAAAATAAGGCAAAAGAGTTTAAGTTATTGAAATTTACAAATTTAAGTGAACAATAAACTATTTTTTCTTTTTTCTTTATTCTTATAGTGCTCGATTTTTGTAGTAGACGCAGAAGGAGTTTAATACATATTTTCGAATTGCAAGACAAGAAAAAAACAACTATAAAAAAAAATCTAAAGTCAAATTCTTGAAAATTTGTGTATTAGTTATTTCAATTTCGTTTTCTCCATATGTATATAATGTAAATTACTTACTATTTCTATTCTTTATGGTAGGCGGAAAGAGATGGCTATATCTAGGTTAAGAATATACATATGTAGATACAGTAATATTCCGAAAATTTGATATTTTTTTTATTTATTTACCCAGAAATTTAAATTATGGAGAATTATTAAGAACGAATTTCCTTCAAACGAATTTTTCAAATTAACTCGATTTCCAATTTAGCGGATTACAAATTATCGATACTCGACTGTACTTTATAATCTCTGTCGTTAATTAAAATTTATTTGCACAACATAATTATCTATTTTATTTTTGCAAAGAGAATGTCTAGCATAACTTTTTAAACTCAAATACATAGCAGAAATAAAGACTTCAATTTAAGCAATTTCATTCCTATTTCAAAAGGTTCTCGAAAAATATTATTAGTTTACATTTAATTATATTGAAGTTTAATATTTTTGTATTATTTATTCATTCGTTATTGCCTTGTAGAATCATGGACAATTAGCTTAACACTATTAATGATGAATTGTTAGGCTTACTTCCTCATGAATCACTCAGATAGATATACAAAATAAAATACCCAAAGATCTAACAATTTATACATATTTTAATTGAAATGCCCCTTTATATATTTTCAATAAAAGCCGCTCAAGCCCAAAATTGCATTTGGAATAAATGTATTCCATAAAAAAAATGTCACATACAAATTTATGCAGATGCCTTGTACAAAATTCTAACCCTTTGATACTCTCCTCTGCTGATCGTAGCCTTTATGACAGCTCGTTCCATTGTGCAAACCCACCACAAAATGATTCCATCAAAAAATTATCAGACAACATGCTACAGTCATAACTCTTGAAGATGAGACAGACGCCATTTAAGTTCAGTTGAAATTTGTAAAGCGATAAATGTGAACTGGCCAAATAGTTGGGAACGAGTCGAAGCCTTAAAGTGCATGAAAAAAACTGGAAAATAAAAGTGGTCAGGAGAAGGGGAATGTGAAAAGGAATGGGAATGGGAATGGGAATGAAAACGAGGCATTCACACGCACATAATTCAATTGGCTCAAACAAAAGCACATTTAATTTTATTTATTATCGACTGTGAGCGTGTGCGTGCGTGCGTGTGTGTGTGTTATCCTTTGGAAAGAGCACAGATGATGAGCACTTGCACATGTGCGGATGCAGAGAGATATCCGTCAGATACTTTCACTCAAACGCGGACAAAGACTTGACGTGCTCAGCGTTATCAGCGCCTTCTAAAAGCGGGCCCAGGACTCGCATGAGGGTAGGCGACAGACATAAATAAACCGAATTGAAGCAGGAGAAAGGGCCGAGAAAAGAAAAAAAAAACTGAAAAAAACAGAAGAGTAGAAAAGGCAAAGAGACGAACGAGAGAAATGTCAACAAATAAAGTGTGTGCGTAGATGGAAGGCACTGTTGGCCTCTGGGACAGCCACAGAGCCAAATGACGACACATGCTGGCAACAAAAGATACAAAGATACACACGCACATAAGTGAGTGTGTGTGTGTGTGTGTGCAATTTCATTGCTCGCTTTCAACTTTCGAATGATGCGGCGATAAATCAAGGATAATCTACTTTTCAGGATCATAATTTTTGTGTGAATTGACAGGCGCAGTGACAAAAAGAAAGCAAACTGACAGATTTATGTACGCACACGCATACCATGAGATATGCGTGTGTGCGTGTGCGTATGCGTGTGCGTATGCGTGTCCCTTTCAGATACATTTCATGATGTCTGCCTTCGAACGGATATCAATTTCACATAAAACGCTGCCAGCCCAGCCGAGAAAGTGGATGATGATGACAGCCAGAGCTAGAGCCACAGAGCCACCAGAGCTACCAGAGCTAACAGAGCTGGGCTCTCGGCTGCTCTATCGAGGGTGGGAGTAACCCTTATTTGACACATTAAATGTCATTTGAGCATGCGATGAACAAGCCAAATGGGCGGCCATCTTGCCATATCTGTGTCCGTGTGTTTGTGTGTGTGTGTGTGTATGTGTGTGTGTATTGGTCGCCACATTGGCATCCATGCGGGTCGTGCATTTCGAATGAGTCGCACGTTTCGTTTTTGTCCACCATTTATTGGCGACATTAAATCATTCTATCAATCCCAGGCACGAGCTCGGCCCACAGCTGACCGTCTGTTGCCAACCCTCTGCCCAACCGCCCGCTCCCCCGCCCAGAGCTGGACTCAGTCAGTGTACAAAACTCCATTAGTCATTAATCGCCGCACTGACTTTAATGGCATTAAATAGTCGCAATTATATTTTAATGACATCCAGTCAAAAGAAGAAGAAGAAGAAGCATATCTAGCTGCCATCCATGTATCTTAGGGTGGTTTCCATTCGCCCACATTTCGCCTGCTCTCACTTCTTCCTTGGACTAAGCTAATTGCCTAGTTCTGTCGCTTCGGCTCGCTCGGCTTTTGCTGATTAGCGTTTATCGATAAATGTTTCTTCCCAGCCCAAAGCAAAACTTTCGTTTAGAGAACATCAGAGCTTAGCAATACAATTTGCATATCATTTGTTCAACAAATAGAAAACGTTTTGCTTTTCAGTTCAGTCAACAAATTGTTTTTGATCGCCTCCATTGTTTAGTAAATGACTGAAAGAGATATAATAATTTGATGATGTTACATCGATTCTATATAGATTAACAATCAACTCTTTTCTTCAAGAAAATTGGCTGAGTTCGCCAGAAAAAACTATCGATATATTTTATAATTAAAGTTTAATTTTATATATATAAAATAAATTGATGGTTTATAAAAGTTTCAAATGTTAAAGTTTAAAAAAAAAAAATAAATAATAATAATAATAAAAAAATTATTAGTAAATAAATAAATTATAATAATAAAAATTAAAAAAAAAATAGTAATTAATATAGTTATATAAATTATTAATATAGTATAATTATTACTATAAATATAACTATTTTTTGCCTTACATTAACTTTTACTTTAATGAAAAAATTGATTGAAATAAAAAAAAAAATAAAATGATTGCAAATAATCATAATTGAATTGATATTATTTTGTACATCATGCATACAAATAAGTCTCTATAAACCACCCAGCAACTAAACTTGGGTTGAAGCACCAACAACAAAAATGGTGATGTCAATCACTCCCTTTTGTCCGAAAAGTTGGAGCTTTTTGGCTGCGGCAGTTGGTAAAGTTTCACATGATAAGCAGTTGAGCTAAGTAAGTCTGATGGCCTGGAGTGAATTCGAGGAGTGCTACAATGACAGAATATAAAATATTGTATGTGGCATGAGGCATGGGGCTTGCGGTATGAGACATGAGGCATACGGGCAGACAAAAGCAACCCCTTCGCTAGATTTATGATGGGCGGAATCGTATATGAGCTGCAGCTGGGGCGGGCTAGGAAGAGCGGACGAAAACAAAATCAAAAGCAACTAATCAAGTTTTGACAGTGGAAATCCACCTCGAAGTGCCAGCGGCGTAGTTATGTGGCAAGGCATGCTACAAACACACACACACACACATACACACATACATACATACATATATTCGTATGCATTTGGGAGCTAGGGATACGGGAATTCGGTATCTCGTTGTTGATCATATCGAAGCATTGCCGAAACAGCATGGCGCTGCTCGCCTCTGATGTCTAATGAAATGGCCTCCATGACGAAAAGTAAAACACACACCCCGCATCGCAGTCAAAATCAACTATCACACTCTCTCTCACTCTCTTTCTCTCGCTCTCTTTTACGCTCGCACATGCAGGCAATAAAACAATGTCACGCAATTTAAAGAGCAGGAAAATGTCAAAAATTGAGTGATTTACAAGCGAGCCGAGCCGAGCGAATGGATGGATGGCTCGAAGTTCCAATGAAAATAGAACATCATGAAAGGAGTTCATAATTTTTGAGCAATATATATATATATGTATCTCTCTATGTTTCAAACTGTAGTCGTGCGTGAGCCGAGAGATAAGGAAGAAAGTGTCTCTGTGTGCGCGCCGAGCCCCTTGCAGTCAGCGGCAGGCCGTAAATTAGGCAAATTTACGAAATACTAAAACAATGGCACAATGTAGAATAGAGAGAAAAGAATGGAAAAGGACATGGACGAAAGTCAGCGGCACTGTCAGCGTTTAACACAAGGACAACATAAATCATGCCACCGACAAAAACTCTCGCTCGGCTAATTTGGCAGAACGAAACGACGGATCGCATCCGTCAGTGACTTTTGCGCAGGCGCAGCTGCAGCAGCGCGCCATGTGGAAATATGAAAATTATGAACGCGATGATGACGAGAGCGAGACAGAGAGCGAGCTGGAGAGAGCGAGCTAGAGAGAGCTCGTATCAGATTTATGGCCTCGACAGCCTATTGAAATGCCATCGAGCTCTAATGCAGTGGAACGAAGAGCTCGGACTTGGACTCGCACGAAGGCCGCCTTTTATCTGAGCGTCGCACTTCACAAACGCATGTTGATCTTCTTTTCTCTCTCTCTCTCTCTCTCTCTCAAAAATTTTTAATATTTTTATGACGCACATTTCCGCTGCCCGTCGAGCGCTCCTGCCCGCTGTTCGCCGCTCGCCGCTCGCCCTCTCTCGAAGTGAGTGACTGGGTTTCTTTCTGGCTGCCACTGAGATTTATGCGTTTCTTCGATTATGTAAGCCATGGTTTTTCCTTCTGGCTGCGACGTAGAAAGTCAATTATCAAATTTATGGTTTTCTCTCTGGCCATGAGACTTTTCCTTGGCGGCCCTTTATTACTATTTTTTTTTTTTAATGGCTCCTCTCGTTCCCACATACATAGAATTTTCGTTTTATAAATTCGTCGCATCTGCCATTTAATTTCTCTTGTAATTTTAAGTTATTAGTCATAATTTTAGGTATTTCTCGCCGGCCGCTGACAGCTCCGGCTGGCCCCCTTAATTAAATGCCTTTAATCAGTTGCCCGGGGGCGGCCATATCGGACAGTTTAGAAAATTAAAAATGGAATTTAATGTGTAGCAGTCAGGGAAAATTTTCGATTAGGCACAACGATAAAGATAATCGAAATATTTTTTAGATGATTTCCAATTCATATATACAATTATATGTATGAATATAAATATGTGTATATGTATGCATAGTCATAAACTATGTTTTATATACATTTATCAAAGAACATGTAAGAAACAAATATATATTAAAATAAATTCGTTTTATATTATAAAATTAGCCTTGAAATCTTGGCCTCTTTTTAAGTACTTAGTTGAAAAAATTTTAGAGAAAAAAATAAACATATTAATTATTCGATTAAGAACATTGCATTGCTTTTAATTACTTTTAAAATTAAAAAAAATAAATAATTAAATATTTTTAAAAAATAATTGTATAATTAAAAAATTAAAAACGTTTTTTTATTGCATTGCACATGTTTATAAACAAAATATTTATTTATAGCTTTTCAATTTTTTTTGTTTTCAAATTGATTTAAAGCAAATAATAAACTACATTCACTATTTGTAAATGCGAAAATTAAGTGTTTAAAACATGTTTCTCATATTAAATTTCACCGCTCAACATTATTATGAGCAAAAATATGAAAGAACTTTTCAAATTGCGTCTGAGTCGCAGTTGTTCAAACATTTTCCATGCTCCCATTTCGACGATTCGTTTCAAGCTGATAATCGAAACTCCCACGTTGACCACTTTCAGCGAGCATTGTTCAAGAATCGTTTTCTTTCGTCAGAATTAACGCAGAAACTTTTTAATGAAAAACCCGCATCAGCTCGTGGAAAATTGCCCCCACACACACACACAGACATACGCAGACACAGAAGCAGGCAAACGGCAAGCACTTGGCAGAGTTTTCTTTCAAATCGCACAAGTGGGAAAGAGAAGCCATCAAGTTGGACAGCCAGCAACCCAGCAACCCCACACACACACGCACACACACGCACACATACTAAAGCAACATTTCCATTCCATCATGGCCGACGACAACGACGCTCACGACGAGCAGCAAAACGACGAAGCGCACGAGAAGCAGCGACTGCCTGACAGTCTGTCAGTCAGTCAAGACGAGCCAATGCAGTGAGGAGTTCGAGCCCCGAACTGCGAAACGTGGGGCAGGGCATCGGCCGAGGTCGAAGTCGAGGCAGTCACAAAAAAGCAACAGCAACAACAACAAGTCCTTTGCAACCACCATCCACAGCGCTTTCTTGACAGGAGGCAGCGCCGAAAAGGGACGAGCCGAATGAGCAGCGGGCAGCGAGCGACGGGTGACGGGTGATGGGCAACCGGCGACGGGCAAAGCGGGAAAACGACCCTTATTTCAGTTGAGAATTCGAGTCATAATTCTTTTTTATTTTGTGACACGAATAAATCACTCAATTGTATAAAATTAAACGCAAAAAAGGACGAGCCGCACACACACACACATACACAGAGCGGCAAAAGGACATGGGCCAAAACAAAATGGCAGTCGCTGCAGTCGACGAATAAAATAATTCCGATTCGTGCGGCCGAATAAATCAAGAGATTGGACACAGATATCATAAAAATAATATCCTTTACTGCATCGCATCCTATGCCGCACTGCCAGACATCTACTAAACTTGACGGGTCTTTGGCCCGGGCCACAGTTACGTCTCGTTCTCGTCCTCGTCCTCATCCCCGCGTCCTCGCTCTCCTCATTTACACCTCTTTTTGTAGCTCAACAGCCTTCGCAGGGCGTAAATGAGCATTCAGCATTTGGCATTTGGAACACACACACACACACACACACACACACACACGTAGACAGAGAAAGTGAGAGAGACAGCGACAGAGTGAGAGTGGAGGGAAATCATGAAGACACACACACACACACAGACACAAGAGTAAAACAATATAGAAGACATCAACAACTGCGAAAGCTATTTAAGCATTTGTTAAGCATTCTTTTCTTGATTACTCTGCATATTGGAAATTCTCAAGTATTTTATCTCTAATCAATATTGCAGATTATTTATATTGCATGCCTGCATACAAACATGTATATGATATGTATAGTAATCGTAACTAAAAGACTTGTGGATCGATATACTTATATTCATACCTGTTGCTAGTCAGATCAAGAATTTTTGATTCATATTCAGGAAAAAGGGGCAATATAATTAAAATATAATTATATTGGGATTACAAACTCTTTAAATAATAATGCATGCTTGTTAATTTATAGTACTTAAATATCTTAGTAGACTTTAAAAGGTATTTAGTTTAGATTTGATTAGCTAATTAATAATTTGATTTATTATTCTATTAAATCTATTCTTTTAAATCTATTGATGAGACTCTTTTCAGTTTCATTTAAATTTGTTTTTTGTTAACATATGTATATAGTATATAATTATAAATCTATCTATATGAATTTCTAAATGCATTATGCATTATATATAGTATATATTTATAAATATATCTATATGAATTTCTAAATGTATTATGCATTATATGTTTTATGTTTTGGGAAAAAAAGGTGTTACCTATGATATTCGCTATTTATTATTGTTATTATATTTCGCATTAAATATCGTACTCAACATTTTTTTATAATATTTAATAGGAATAAAATAATTAACAAATTAAAAAAAAAAGTTTTTAACATTAAGAGCAATGATTTACTTATGAAATATGTATGTTAAAAAATTTCTCTTCACATTTAAAATTTTGTATAATTAAATATGTTATAAACTTAAATAGAGTATAAACTTAATGAACTTTAATATATTATGTATATTATGTAAAGAAAAACCTATAGAAAATTCTAAGTTTGAGATAATATAATAATATAATGGAACAAGAGCTAATATACCTTCCTAAAATGTAAAAAAATACTGAACAAATTTCACATTATTTTAAAAATATTATTTGTAAGTGTGTATTTTTTGTGTATTTGGTTAGGGTATATGAAACATCGTGGCTATCCTTTTTCTATAAAGTTCAATGCTATTTTTTCTGTCGATAGCCATTTTCTGGTGGTTGTTGTCTTTTCTCTCATTACTGAGTATATTTATATGACTGTGTGTGTGTGTGTGAGGCCATCACATGGCATAATAATTTGATTTGTGATCTTTGATAGCGAATATGAATTATAGAAGGTGCATTTGTATTTGGATGGCGCTGCCAACTGTGTTGCCATAGCCAGTGGCAATGGCTGTGTGACTGCGACGGCGACGGCGACGGCGACTGCGACTGCCACAGTCAGTGTCAACGTCATTCAGCATAAACGAGCTGCCAGTCGGTATTTGTCCTGCCAACGTCCTGGCGTCGCAGTTACAACCCTTAGCGCGCATAAATTACTTTTATTACCTGTCAGGGGTATTTGCGCACTCCTCACACCCTCCACCCCCCCACCAGCTCTGGCGAGGTTTTTTCTCATTTGGCTTTTAGATATATTTTAATTGCATATCGCGCCATAACTATTTTGCACTCTCCGACAGCAGATTGAAGATATTTATTAATATTAGATGCGACAGACAGACAGACAGCCAGACAGACAGCCAGCGGGACTGAGAGACGAAGCGAGAGGCACAAACAGAGATACTGCCAACTGCTGTGTGCCTGGCTTAGTCATACCACCTCCCGCCTGCCTCAGCCCTCTATGGCAACCCCATCCCTATGGACTACTTGCAGCGGGTCACATCAGTCGCATAATTCCGGTTCTATTAATTCTATTTTATTGCGTCACAGGTTTTTAGATGATGTTGCATGTTGTGGGGCATTGTTGCTGTTGTTGTTGCTGTTGCTGTTGCCAATGTATTCATATTTCACGTCATTCAAATGGCGTAAATAAATTGAAGATTTTTTGCTTTTGTTTTTCGAAACGGCATGGCTCAACTGGGAGTTAGGGTTAGAAAATATGGTTAATTTTTTCCTCTAACTGCATGAGTCCTTAATGGGGCTGCGTTATTTATATATTCCCGGGATTAGCGCCATAAAGAATGATTTAAGTTATATGCTTATTAAAATTATAGAGAATAGGGAGTTTGGTTTGTAATTTATGTCATCTATTATAAATACTAGGAATAATTATCTTAAATATGTATACCAAGTTTCTAAGTAGATCTCTTGATCTTCTTAGATAAGAAGTCTAGATTAATTATTTACATTAAGTTCACTTTTTACGAAATGAATAATTGCACTCCATTATGATATATCATAGGAACCCGACATCGTTATTCCTGCCAACCCAAAGCACTTGCAGTTCCTAAGATATCAAAAGCAAGGCAAAAAAAAAAAGTCATCTGTTGTAGCTTTACAAATGACCCGCTTCGTCGTCTTCTTCTTTGTCCAATCCTTTTGCTCAACAAAACAACTGAATTGAGGCTGCCAGGGCCGAGAGTTGAAAAAGATGTTGCTCTTATCGCTGAATTAATAGAGCTATTAATAAGTCTTTTGTAGCGTTGATATCAAAAGTTAGTACCCGACCCGAACCAACCTTGACGCTCACGACGTAGGTAAATCCTTCAGCCAAAGAAAAGAAGACAGAGAGGAAGAAGAAGAGGCACCACTGATTTACCTGCGATGAAAGTGACATGTTAATTTTTTATATTTCCCAGGGATTGCAGTGCGCAGTGCGCAGTGCCATCGAGGCAGCATATGGAGCGAGGTTCCTCCGGCTGCACGGGCTGCACATGGCGGCTGAGATGACTTTGATAAATACCATGACAAATTCAAAACTGTCAGACACAATTTTTCAAATAGTAATTGCATTATTATCGGATATTCAGCGGCGCGGGCGAACGGGCAGTCGAGAGCTCTCGCTAGCTCTCTCAGTTCCTCGCTCGCTCTTCAAAGTGGGGAAATGGAAATTGGAAATGATGAAGGGAACAATTGGCGCATTAATCTCACAACGTCTGCATCTCCGTCAAGCCAGCAGCAGCAGCGGCAGTGGCAGCGGCAGCAGCAGACGCTGCCAAGGTCCAACATGTGTTTATGTCTTTCTTCTCCTTCAAATAATTGAAATGTAAGATGTTAGAGCTAGGCGACGAGCGCGCGGAGGAGCGAGATGGAGAACGATTTTGGTTAAGTGCCACTCAATGAAGCAGAAACAGGTACCCGTATAATTTCATAGGCGTAGGCGTTCTCAGCCATTGCGTTCATGCGTAAAACAACTACAAAAAAAAAAAACACAACTGATGGGAAATTCAAGAAAATTTAAGAGAATTTCCTTCAATAAAGAAATATATTAAGACAAATCAACTCTAATAGACTTAAAGTAGAAGAGAAAATAATTATTAATTATAATTATGTATATGCCACTTAATATTTTTAAAGGAGATTGTGCAGATATGGTTCAACTATTATTTCTCGGAGATACAAATAAAATCTAAACTGTATTTTTAATTATTAAAATAAATTAATTTTATTTTTAATTATTAAAATAAATTAATCTTATTTATATTTTTGTATGCATACTTATCAATATTTATATTTATATATTAATATATTTTGTAATAATATATTTAAATATTTATTTTTACATATTCTTTACGATTTATTAATTACAAATTTAGAGAAAATGTGATAAAAAAAAAATTATATTATTTACTTTTATAAAGGTTTTTTTTAAGAGTTCTCACCTTCTTCTTTATAACTCCTCCATTTCTCAATATCTCAACTAACTTTTCACGATTTGGTTGCACGTGTGCACGTTGCCGCCAGAGCCACCTTAACTTTGTGTCTTTCTCAAGTGGTGCAGTCGGAATGCCTGCCTAAAAAGGCTCAAGATTGATTGCGCGTGGAAACTCCTAATTAAATCATATCATGACCCGGCTAGGCAGTTGCACCACTGCCTGCAACCCCAGCCACCATTGCTGCTGCTCTTAACGATGTTGTGATGTGGTCGATTTTTCATTAGCTGCATAGCCGCTCGGGCCGAGTGCAGCGTTTGAAAAATTGCATATTCAAGTGACTCAATTAAGCAGCTCAATTTGCTTGTATGTGTGTGTGTGTGAGATAGGGAGAGAGAGAAAGAGAGAGGGCTACAAATGCATATACAGATACAGGTTGCAGAGCGGGCACTTGAGCAAGATGTCTGCCATTTTGTGTGCATGAGTGTATGTGTCAGTATCTCCGTGTGTATGTGTGTGTGTGTGTGAAGTGCACGTGAAATCCTTTGGCAAGGGGCAGCAGCAACGGCAAACGACCTGATTGGTAGTTGACTACCAGCGCGAGCATCAGCATTCGCTCTGTTGGCTTCCTATGTCTGCCGCATCGCATAGCCAGATTCCATCACCAACAAAGCAAAGCAGCAGCAGCAGCAGCGGGAACAACAACAACAAGAGCAAGAGTAAGAGCAACAGCAACGAAAACGAAATGTTGCTGAGACATGAAGTTGACAGCTCAATGCTCTTGAACAAAACTCACAGCACACATACAAAGTCATACACTTACACATTGACACACACACACACAACACACACATTCGCGCAGGCAAATAACGACGTACACCAATGCACAAGCACAAAGTAAGCTGAAAAACGCAAAAGAAGAAGCAACAGCAACCAGGGAGCTTTCTCACAAAACAATTAGAGACAATTAAATAGGTGCACCTGCATGCAGCTATAGGAAATGCTAAACAGTGAAGACAATACACATACATTCATCAAATAATTTATAATTGGTTCTCTTTATATTTAATAAATGTAAAAATATATGTATATTATTTTCGTGTTTGTAAGATTTTTGCATATGATAATTATTTGCATTCATTATTATTTGAAATTAGTTTAGCATATCGAATATATTAAGGCTATTATTCATGTTCATAGTTCTTCCATACCTTAAGCTGAAGTGCTTCTAGTGCTATGACCTAGACTGCTTCAGTGAATTGCAAAAAAGGGCTGCACTCTTCTACCTCAGTGGCGGGGACTGGCCCAATGCTCGTTTTGCTGTTCTTGTTATTTCTCTAGTTGTTCTTCTCCTTCTTCATCTCCTTGTTGTTGTTGTTATTATTGTGGTGGACGCATTGAGGAAGAATCCATCAATTTTTATGTTGCCCTCGGTCGACATTTTCGTCGATTCTGTTTTGCTCTTGCCGTATGGCTCAAAGCTCGTAAAATGCAAATCGAAATTCATATCGACACACAGACTCACACACACACACACACACTGGCATGGAGTAAATGGTATGCGTTGGTATTAGTGCTGTGAGTTGTTTGCCGATTCCACCCCTTTTCTCATTGTTCTGTCCATCAAAAAATGTGCACAGCAACAACAGCAACAGCATCAACGAGCACGAACAAAGCAGAAGACGCAGTTGGATAAAAAAAATCCATACACATGAAGTTGTTGTCGTTGTCTCGTTTCGTTGACTTTTTCGTCTTCTGCTGCCGCTGCTTCTGCTTCTGCTGCTGCTGCCTCTGCTGCTGTTGCTGTTGCTGTTGATGCTACTCCTCCTGCTCAACGTCATCGTCGTCTCTCATTGTTCCTGCTGATGCTGCTGTTGATTCGCTGGCTGCCGATGCTGCTGCTGCTGCTTCTTCTTCTTTCTCTGCTGCCACTTGAGCTTTTGCTGGTCGCTGCCTTCTTTTCAATTGTTGTTGCTGTCGCTCGTTGTTATCGTTTGCTATTTCGATATTTTTCTCATCGCTGTTGCCATTGTTGCTGTTGCTGTTGCTGCTGCTTCACCAAATGTCTGCCAAATGCCACCCCGCCCCTTTTTTTGGCATTGCATCCCAACAGCCGCCGCCGCTGGCTCTGAGCTTTCAAGCGTCTGACTTCCAGCTTCAAACTTCATTTCAGTTTCAGCCAATCTCTAAAATCCAAATGTTTCATTTATTCTCTCATAAACTTTCCCTTCCTGAATCAAGCAAACATATAGTAGATATATACATATGTTCGTGTGAATGTGCATATGTAGCACCTCCATTGCTTCCGTTTGCCTTTTAGCGTTTGAGTCTGTGACGACATAGAGATAAAACTATTCGACGCTAAGAAGAGCTATCAAAACTTGTGGGAAATATTTAAAATCATGTAAAGCTTGCGTAAAATATGAATGGAGCATAAATAATATTTCTAATAAGATATATAAATTTAAATAGAATAAACTATTTTGAAATTTTAAAAAGATATTCTTCGAAAAAATCTGATATACAGGAAAATATTTGACTAGAATTAGTCCATTCATGTTCCTTTTTAGAAAAGCTTTCTTAAGCTAAGCAAATTTAAGCTTTAATCAAGCAAGGAGTGCTATTTTAGTTATAGTATATTATAGTATATTATAGTGAGGTAGTACAAACTAATATTTTTTATTGACCTCAGTTTATTATAAGCTATACATCATTGATTTCCTGGTTTTAAATTCCTTAATACTTCTATTTGCCTTCAAGAACTAAATCAGATGTAGTATAGAGTCGTAGCGTGACTATTAAATTTCTCTACAATTAGATGATTCAACAATATTGTTTAAGCGTATATGTACATGTATAAAAGGTATATAAATCCATTCTTAATCATCAATAAATACTCGCAAATTAGCGCCGCACAACTCAGCTGAAACACGAACGAAGTTTATTTACGCATTTATTTAATATGTCAGCACTATAATAACCCTATTAAGCCAATTCCAGAGCGTATTACAACTTTGTCATAAGCTCAAAAACCATATGGCCGATAGCACTCTTTCTCTCTCTCCCTCCCTCTCTCACTCGCTTTCCCATTGCGTCCCTCTGTGAAAATTGATGCCGCCAATTAAGAGGCGTTGCGAAAGCATTCCGTTAAATTTTTGCTAAAATCGGCCAAAGCCTGGATAAGGCTGGCAACGGGCGGGAGGAGAGCGAGTGCGAGAGCGAGTGGGAGTGGGAGTGGGTGTCTGGGCCCATTGGAGCCATTGAAGTGACCGCCATATCGACACTGCAACCACACATATCACCACTCAAAACATCCGACACAATCCAATGTTGATTACCACATAAAAATCCATTGCCCCGCTGCACCACCCACTCGGGCACCGCATTGCCGCGATTTGGTCAACAATTTTGATTGCCTCGATGTGCGAAAATTATTCCTAAAAACAAATACAACACGCACACACGCACACACACAAGCACACGTATACAAATTCATTTGAGTGGATTTCAGTGGCGCCCACCACCCACTGCAGGCGAGAGTCCTTTTAGTCCTTTTTCCCCAGTGCATTTTATGCGTCCGGCGTCCATTTCGCTAATGGTGAAGCCTGGTGCTGCAGCCACCGCTGACGTCGCTGACGTCGCTGCCGCCGTCGACGCCGACGCCCGCGCCTGATGATTGTCCTGCAATTTGTGTCCTGGACGTGCATGCGTGTTGGAAATTGTCGTTCTTATTGCCATTTCAAAAATTATTTCGCGTTAATGGCAATTACCACTTGTGCATGTCCTGCTGGCCCCAAGCTGCGCTCGAGCGCCACCCCCCCCCCCCCCCCCCACACGCCTGCTTGCCTGCTGTAATGCAATTCGAAATTATATACCTACATATATATATTTTAAAAGAAATTTTATGATTTCCCAGTTAATTTATGTTTAGTGTACTTAAGTGAAAATTGTGTGTGTTTGGAAATTAGCCGAGCTGTGGGCGTGGTTTATGACTGAACACAATTAGTTGCACTTTCGCACTCTGATAATCGCGCATTTGCACTAACTGCAAATGCGAAAACACAATTAGCCCAAAGAGTACACGCATCTGGCTACACATGGGTATTATTTCTGGCATATCAGCTTAAAGAGAGTCTATACAAAGGGACCTGACTAGAAGTTACAAATATACTTTGATTTCTGGTTGGAATTAAAAGAGTTTTTCGAATAGTCGAACGTTGTATATACCTTAGTATTAACTATATATCAGAATTACTATTCTATCTTGATTTAAGTTGTTTTACTATTTAGAAACTGCGGCTTCATTAAAATTTACTGAAATAGTACATCACTTAAAAAATAAAGTAAATAAAAATAAATAAATTATTGCTCCGTAGGGATTCAAAATTAAGGCCAAAAATAAGCATATGCCTCAATTTTTGAGAATTATGAACCGTTGCCATGAACATAGAAAAAAAAATATGTTTTTTGAAAACTAAAATTAAAAAAGTTATTTATAAATTTAAAAATGATTAATGGAAATAATGATAAAAAGGAAAATTTTTCTTAAACTTAAATTCAATTAAATAATAAGATATGAAATTGATAAAAATAAATAAAGTGTGCCATGGTAATAATGTTCTTTCATTGAGCTCAAGAAACAAATACATTCAAGGAAACTTTACAAAATCACATAATTCAGCGTAATTTAACAATATATTGTATTAATAAGAACCTCTAAAAATTTTCGTTTTGCTTCCATCTTAAATTACAATTACAATTATTATAGATTCATATTATAGATTTAAAGTAAACAATTGATCTCCATATATATGGCATTATCTATTCAGATACATCTTCATCTTATTTGCATTACGACCTCTTCAGATATGTTTTATAGCATAATTTGAGCTGAATATCGAAGAGATTTGTTAAAAATTCATGTTGTAAATGTGTAACAAATATTTAAGGCCATATTTGAGGCAACAAATTAAATAATACCAAATTTTACGATGCATTCAAAATACACCCACACGCACACACACACATACGCACACATGTAGCTATTTACAAATATTTTTGTTTGAAACTGGAAAAATATGAAACGAATGAAGAAAATTGTTTAATTTTCTGGAACTCATCATAAGCGAAACCATAAATTATCAGATATGAAAAAAAGCGAGCGATACGCTGGCCTCTATGTGGAGGCAGGAGCACAAGAGAGACTGAGGGAGAGAGAGAGGGAGAGGGGTAGAGCGACTGAGAGGCAACTAAATAACTCCGAAGAATGAATTATGACAGTTCTAATTGACTGAAATATGGTGCGATGGCTGCTTTCCATCATATGTATTCCTTCCTTTATATAGAAACATATATATACGTTTTGGACTTTGTGCGGGTTACAGTGGGTGTGCACACACACACGCACACACACACACACATGCACACAGGCACGCACTCAAATATGAAAGGGGGAAACTGTTCAAGGGGCCAGCGAGCGCGCACAGTTGAAGTATCTTACAGATACTTTTGCTTCACTTTCGTTTCAGTTACGCTGGCTGCATTCAATGGGAATTGAAAAGCAGACAACAAAACTGCCAAACAATGAGGCTGCTGTTGTCGCCAGCTTCGGCATTTGGTGTTCGCCGTTTGCCGTTCGCTGTTCGCCGTTTGCCATGCCATCGAGTGCATCTCGAGCAGTGCCACAAACATTGCCCATTGCCCAAAAATGCCGAAAAACTGAGAGACTGAAAAACCCAAAAGCCACTGAAATGTGTCTAAAGACGTCGGCGAATGGCGACGCCCGCTCTGCCCGACTCCTGCCACAGTATTTCATTTTTCCTCTGCTGCTGCTGCTGCTTCTTCTTCTTCTTCAGCGTCTTGTTTGAAGTGCCAGTTTATGTATCTGAAAGATACGCTTAGTAAGCACACACACACACAGAGTGAGTGAGAGAGAGGGAGAGAGAGTGAGTGTAAGAAAGGAAACGCCATGCCAAGCTGTTTGGTAAATGGAAGAAATGGATTTTTGACAGATTTATGACTATCGAGCCGTCTTCATTTTTTGAATTATTGCCATCGAAATAGACGAAAAATTCGGGTATTTCTTTTCAGCTCGACTCGGTTCGGTTCGGTTCTGTTCCGTTCTGTAAACTGTTGCCTCCCGCTGCCAGCCGTAACAATCCGCCGCACACATGGATTTTGAATTGGATTGAGTTTCGATTGGGATTTGGCTTCGACTTGGATTTCGGCACTCGTTGCCCTCTCGGACTCGCTCGCCGCTGCAGGAAAAGGAAGCGTGTGGCTTTCTTTTCAATTTGTCCTTCAGCCTGTCCTTACCTATAAACCACTTGAATGATTTTTGCTTCGCATGTCGAGCTGTGTAGCATGAGGCCGTATGCTCTTGCGGAAATGCGGGCGGCTGCTGCTTCTATTGGGTTTTTTATGAAGAGGGCAGGGAATGAAGAGGGTAGCTGTAGTACTTAATATGTGAGCTAGTAAATTGAGCAACTAAATTTATATTTTTTACTGATCATATTTTAATAAAGTGATAGATTTTGTGTGTTATTAGAAGAGGTGTATGTGCGTATGAAGGCTTAAAAAATTAATAAAAATCTAATAATATATATTTGATATTTTAAGTTGAGGAAGAGTAAGTTTTGTATGCTTTTAGTTTACATTTTCGTATATAATTTAATATTCATATAAACAACTTCTCCATTTGAAGCATATGAGAGTTACAGCCCATTCTGTCCAACTCTAAGCGGATATGGAAAACATTCAACTATCGCATTATTCCCCTTTTTATATACAATTATATTGCACTGCTTACAAATTCGTGCCGCAAGACCTTTGATTATGTTTGTGTAAAGATTTTCAGCGAGTTTTTTGCTGCTGCTGCGGCGGCTAGAAGCGCCAGCTGCGCTTAGGCAAACAAAAGACTCGAGGAGGGAAAAATGGAAAATGCAACAGAAGCCAAAGCGCGCTGGCTTAGCCTGGCCAAAAGGAAGAAAACAGAAATCTATAAATGCAGTTGCAATGGTCGTAAGTCCGCAATTTACGATCGATCGATTTCAAGTTAAGCATATGCGACTGCCCGACTGCAACTGCAACTGCAACTGCCACTGCAACGAATGGAATGGCTGCTGCTTGGAAGATGGAGCTGCCCAGGCGACGACTAGGCTGCACGAGGAGCAGGAGGCGGCTGCTGTGCCGTGCTGTGGTGTGGCGTTGCATGTGTCAGATGGTGCAACGAGCACCGTTATGATGTGCGCTTGATGCGCCGGCGGCGACGTCGGCAACATTTTGCACTTAATTTAATTTGTACGGCAAACAACGGGGCACATTTCATTTCGCTGCAAATATGAGCGCCACCGCCACAGCCAGCGCCGCTGCCGTCGTCGAGGGCGCCGTTGGCTTCGTAAGGGGCGTGGCATTTGGGGGGAGATTCAAAGTGCAGCTGGCGGGTGCGCGCGGGCGGCACAGCGCGCTGCCGTGGCTGGTCCATATCAGTTTCATGGAACTATGGTCACGATTTGGCAATAATGTTGCTTAAATACGCTACGGCCGAAGTCGAGGCCGGACCTGAACCTGCACCGGCTGCGGCTCTCTCGACCACTCTCCACTCTCCACTCTCCACTCTGGACGGCCTCGATGGCCAATTGTAAAACATTCGTTTGCGAGATTTGTTTGCGGGATAAAAATAAAATTGTTCATTTAAAGTAGCTGCTTCTGTGTGTGCCGTGTGGACGACCGCAGCAGCCGCAGATTGTTGAGGCTCTGCTCATTGGCCCCGGGCAGGCGCATGGACACTGCCGTTGCCCGCTTCCAAATTGGCTTTGTTTATGAGATCGCTTTTATCGTTCGCGGCGAAGGACCTGCGGGTTAATTTCTTAGCGCTACTTAATTTTTCTCTCTCCGCTTCACTCGTTGCTCTATCAAATCAACGGCAATTGCCACAAGTTGTCCACAAAACAACAACAACAACAACAACAACAACAACTACAACAAAAAAACATTGTCCGAGAAAAGCGGAAAACAAAATTCGCTAATTTCCAGCAAATTCCTGCGCTTATCAATCCCATTTAGATAAGCTCTGCAATGTCGTTGTTAGTTGCCGTAAGATACTTGTAGCTCGATACCGCAATCGGCGATGTTGTTCGATTGTCCCATGCCTATGCCTAGGCGGCTCAGAGATACAAAAACAAGCAGAGATCCTAACAACATCGAAGCTGTAACGCTCCACTGAATATCGCTCGAAGAAAAGACATTCACATTTCACATTTCCATTGCCATCATCACGAATGTTTTCCGAACAAAAAGAGCCGAGACTCTTTTCGTTCATCTCAAGCGGAACCACGGCTACATTTAGGACTCAATTCAGTAACAGACTAACTGTAAAATATTCGCTTGCAATTCTGTGCTCTTGGCATAACGGTATGCTTCTTGTATTGTTACTAACTTTTTTAATAGATATATTATATATTCTCTTATTCAAAAATATATAAATTTCTTTCTTAGGATGTAGAATAATGTATACAGCCTCGGTCTCGCGCTTCTAAGTTTGATTCACATATTCATATAATAAACAATTTTATATATTTGTATTTTTTTTATTTTATTTATTTTATTTATTTTATTTTATTTTATTTTTTTTGTGATTTCCGATCTTTTTTCTTGCATTAATTGCGAGTTTATAGATATACGAAAGTGATCGAATTTTATTTTCACTATTTATAGACTTACAAATGAAATACAATTTAACTTTAACTTGGACAATCTATGACAAAATATCCATGAGAGAACATTTTATAATATCATAGCTAGCTAATAGAATCAATCCATATAAATAATGATACTATAACAATCTATGTATATTAATTCCCTTGCACAATATATATATAGTCCTTAAATATATTAATAATTTATCTCTTTCAATCTTCAACAAATGCATTTTCCTATATTTATACAAGAGACTTTCAAATCAGATATAATAAAATCTTATTAATAAAATACGTGAAAAAATAGTAATATATCAGATTGCTTGCGCTGGTCTAACACTCTAAAAAGACCAGATCTAATATCCCACAAAAAATGGACTCACAAAAAATTGAGAAACAAAATTGTAAGAGGAAAAGCTGGCCGTAACACATGGGGATCTTGACTTTTGCCAATCACAACAAGGTTGAGACAGGTCGCTATAGTTGAGATACAAATATGGCGTGGAAGTAGCGTAAAAATTGCAATGCGATATACGTACAGTTGTTCTGCGTTGTTGTTGTTGTTGTTGCTGTTGCTGCTGACGATGTTGTTGCTGTCGTTGTAGTCACGGCCGATTGGCCTTTGAGTAACGCTTTTTGTGCCAATCGCAAAGCGCTTGTTGCTCTCTTCCTCTTCCCCCTCCCCCTCTTTAACATGCTGTTGTTGTTGTTGTCCTGGTTGTTGAACGACCTGTAGCCTGCTCCCGTTGTAAATGTTGTCGCCGTTGTCGTCACAGACGGCATCACACATTGACCATTGCCGGCATAGAATTTGGTGCAATTGTCGTGGCAGCAAAAACACCCGCTGCACCACCGCACCACAGCACCACCCACCTGCCCTGCCCCGCCCAGCCCCATTGGCGATCTGTGGGCTGACTCTTCATGTCTGATTTACGAGCCTCGGCCGTTGCCGTGCGATGCCATGGCCAAGATCGTCTGCTGGTTATGCCAGGTCAGTTCCATTATTTTCTGGCCAATTCGCCATTGTTACAAATGCTAATTTTGATATTTTGTATTTAAATGCACAGGAGGCAGCATAGAACTTTATGCAACATTACCAGCAGCTATACCCTATACCCTAGTCTGGGCTAGCTTAGGGTATTTGCACTGCACGAACTGTGTTGTCTTTGTCCGATGAAATGAAATTTCAATTTGACAACGTTTGCTTCTGATATAAGATATGATATTGCCAAAATATAATGATTGGGTTCATAATGCAATAATGTTTTTCAGACCTTCAGGTTCCAAAATAGTTTAGCCACATAATATTATTTAGCATTTAATATATGGCTTTATGGATTTATATCTATACATCATTTTTATTCGGTAACTATAGAAGGTAAAGAGTGGCTTTTTATATATATAATTTAAGTGTTGTAAAATTTATAGATTTTTTAATTGAGAAAATATAGCCTTAACCTTAATGAACATAATTATAAAAAAAATACCTATATTTAAAACAGAAGGCAGTATAGACAAATCTAAGATCTCTAGTTCTAGTACTGCTTTAATATTAGTTTATAATATAATATAATATAAAATGATATGAAATAATATTACATAATGTAACATAAAAAAAATTAATAATTACTTAATTCAAATATATCTCTTGTTATTATCTCTACATATTCATATATCGCTTCACAACCTGATGAGGCTATACTATTTTCGCAACTGCAAAATCTCTAGTAAGAGCATTCGCTTCGTCGCCATTGCTTGATTTGTCAGTTTATTCGCTTATTTTCTAGTTCATGCTGCAAATGTGGCATTGAATTTCATATTGCGCGCTGCTCCAGCAGCCAGGCCGGTCCCCAATCGCATCGGCAATCGTAAGCGTCGCATTCGCCATCGTCTCCATCGTCGTCGTCTCTCGCACGGCGATCCGCTGTAATGGATGTTATGTTCTGGCGGCGATCGCATGACAGGCGCATGTTGAAGCCGTTGGCATCCGCACCATTATGGCAACTGGGTGCCCGATGCCCCAGCCCCAACCCGAGTCGCCGTCTGTGGCTCAGCTGCTGTCCCTGCCCACCATTGCATTGGCAATGCATCGCATTCCCCAAAAAGCGTGTAATCAATAAACAACAAGAGCCATCGAAGCTACGATCCGATGCCCCCTTCAGTCGGCTTCAACTCGGCCCAGCTGAACAGTTGCCCAGTTGCCCTGCTCGCTGGACTCCCCGAGACAGGCATCTCGTGTAACCTATGGGAATGCTCTGGCTGGCTGGCTGGCTGGCTGTCTGGCTGGCTGGCTGGCTATTTGGCTGCCTGGCGACTGCTGGCGATTGCGCTCGATTGTATCTGTTTCGCTCTTCTTCTGCTCTTTCTGTATCTGGATAATGATCCATTGTTTGCATCTTGAACTTGTTTTAAATGCGCGCGCACTCGCACACATCCCAGCCTCCCATACCATCCCATTCCATCCCATCCCAACCCATCCACTCCACTCCATCTTGTGGCTGGTGCCTCCTCCTCATCATCATCGCCGTCGTCGTCGCCGTCGTCGCCGTCGTCCTCGTCGTTGTACTCAATGTTCCCGTCGTCGCGATCGTCAACGCTGCAGCCATATCTGGAGTCCGAGGCTGATTCATTCGCTACAGTCCACACATAAAAACAAAAACAACTACAGCTACAGCAGAGCTGCTAAATTGCCGAGCTATCCGCGTGGCATGTTCAACAATTTCTTCTAATTAGAAGATATTTTGCGCTTATTAGAATATGTTGAGACACGGAGAATTTGGTTAAAGTGCATTCAGGTGCAGACAGCATCAGCGGGCCACCATGTAACCGGCATGAGAACCAAAGCTAGAGAGTTTTTCAACTGAACGTAGATTTCCCTTAGCATTTTTAATTTAGTTCCTTGAGGCTTATTTATAAATAATTTAAGCAATTAAATTACTAGATTAATAACAAGAATTAAAAATGTGCACATATTAGCTTCATTTGTTTCTAATTAATATGTATTAATATTTACTAAATAATAAAGTAAAGTAATAATCTTATTATGACCATTATTTTATAACCATGCGTAATTATGTATTTAATTATATACTAAATAATATACATAAGTATATACATTTTTTTTTTGCATAGTAAAAAAATCTTTTTAAAAACATATTATCTATATTTTTTACAAAAATTAATTGAAAAATTTTTTAAAATGAAATTAGTTTTTATAGTAAAAAATTGCAATAAATATTAAAGTAATAATAATACATAGTATATTAAATTATTTTTATATATATATGTATATATATTTTTTTATAAAATATTTTAAAAATATGTTAGGTAAAGAAATATTTATTGCAATATAAAGATCTTATATTTTTTTAATAATTATTAAATTACAAATTTATATTTTATAGAAACAAATTAATATTGTATAGATTATTAAATATTTATAAATATTTAAAAAAATTACATGTATATATTCATTTTCATTTTTTGTTGATTAATATTTAAGCGTAAAAATATGCATTTACTTACTGAACAAATGCCAATTTACAAAGCTTTCAATATTTTTACTGTTCCTGTCTTATTTACAAATTATATTTTAATATTTTAAAAAATTTTATTGCTGTGTAAGAGCCGTAAATAAAAAGCAAAGATAGATTATTTTCTATAAATATTTCAGTTCGCTCACATTTAAAACACTGTTTATTAATTTTTATTATTTATCAATAATACACGATTTCTGATAATAATAATAATTGGTTTAAATTTGTATTGAGCTATCGAAGCTTACACATAAGAGATATATGTAATCACAAATAAATGCTATGAAATGAAGTGAAAGAACTAACCTGTTCCAATAGTACTTCTAACATACATATATTACACTCGTCAGTTATGAGTCAAGCCGGGTGGTACGGTAAAAGCGGGTGGCAGTAAAAATAGTTCTACTGCATTGCGATTTCATAAACAACTTTTATCTAATCTGTTGCACATGAAAATAAACCAGCAAGAAATATGATCAGCGACGATTAGAGCACTTTAAATCAATCAAAATGTATTGATAGGCGGCGCTGATGGATTTACAAGCGAAACAATAGAGGTCTTATAATATCAGCCGAACGATCGTAAATCCGAATTATGATTGGCAGCATTGACTAAGAGGCCCGTTACACGTGACTCAACTAATCCTTATCGCTATCATACCGCACGGCTACTTCGAACTGTAAGCAATACGATTTAACTAAATTGTTTAATGGCACTCAATGCGCCACGATAAGCACAGGGATTTATACTTTGGCTTGCTCTTATCACTCAACTGGCTGTTCTCTTGACTTCACATTGGAGTCGCTCATATATTAGACATATCAGATCAAATATTTAATGAATGCTTTTGTTTTTGCGTGGCTCTTGGACTGATCATAATTTATTCTTGAGATGATTTGCATGGCAATTCCAATGAAAGATTCTAACTGACAGCCATAAATATTCAACTCAAAACTCAAACCTTTTGTTTTTACTTAGTTGTTTCTTTTTTTTTTTTTTTTTTTTGGGTGAAAAACTTTTAAATATTCATGCGCGATATTTGTCGAAGCGACAGATCTGCAGCGACTACGATCGATTGTCTCCTGAGTTGTAGGCGCTGATCTTGGCCCAGGTCCTTTGTTTTTTTCTGTTTGTTTTGTCGTTAAGGCAACAGGCCTCAATGCCATTCGATTGTTCAGCCAGGCAAATGCCGAAAACAAAAAAAAAAAAAAAACAATGGGTCATTTAGCCAGCGTCTGTGGCCTGGCCAGATTGTGTTCGGGTTCCCCAATCCCTGGCACCGAGTAACTTACCGAAAACGTTACCGATCCTGACAGCCAACAAGTATGGCACGACTCGCTCGCCAAGGCTCTTGTCCTTGTCCCTCGCAACATTGGCCGGGTCCTCTGAGTGATTTATTAAGTTTGTGTCAATTCTTGAAATTATTGGCCCAAACGACTGCTGGCCAGAGCTGAGCCCCATTTTGCATTGCATCGTGCTGACGGCTTCTGCGCATATCTTAACACATTTCGGTATTCCCTTGAAAGCTCATTTCATAGAAGATGGAATCCCTCGATCGAATCTCAGGAAATGCCACAAACCAAATACCAGATATCAGATATCAGGTATACCCTATTAATTTGCATGAGATTTGCATTTCGCAACTTTTCGCTTCTATTGAGAGAGTAGCTCAGAGATCTTCAAGTTGACTTGAGCACAATGCAAGATCAGATACCAATATATCTCTAGACTATCGATTGCCTAAGCGCTAAATATTTCATTGGCCAACCTTGTGTCGCTTTTTGGTCTAAATGGCAAAACAGATTGCCAAAAGAAGAAGAAGACCCATCGAGATCGCAGCAACTTAATCTGTTGGCTGAATGGAGTGCAAATGCCAAGACTCATTCGTAGCCGGGTTCCATTCAGCAAAGTGGGTAGCACATATAGCGAATGGCTGGGGCGCATGAAGGAGCCATAATTTAAATTTTCATGCGCCTCGGCTGTCAATTGTGCGCAGCCAACAACTCAGTTTCATGGCAGCAGCCCGTGAGGCGCAGCTACAGCTACAACAAAAAATTTAAATACAAACAACTAGGAGCAGCAGCAGCAACAACCACAGAGCGAACCACAGCGCGAACCACTGCAACCACTGCAGCCCAACGTAACTGGCGCTAAATCAAACGATGGCCACGAAATTGCCATAATGACGACACAGCGATGACGATCATCGTAATGATGCGGCCGCTGTTGCCCATTATGACGATGATTACGTTCTCGGCGCATCGGCAGCCGAAATAATCAGCGCAGAATTATTGGAGAGTCGCGCAATGCCGAAGAGCACTTGCTGAAATCTCAGCGCTACTTGCGGCCCAACCGAAACTGAGGAAGAAGAGCGCATATTTATGGACTATGAAATACTCTACAGAGAGCAAAGACATCGAATCGGCAGCTCTCGAGAACTGAGCGTAAGTCATGTACTACGATCTACGATATATAAGCTTTAGTTGAGTTTAGCAGGCAATAAGATCCTTAGCATAGCTGAAAAGTAAATATACGTTTGTTATGTGTGAGTCATTCATAATATATAGATAATTTATTTCATATGTGATTTATTTATATTATAATGATTATGTGCGAAAAAATAATTTATTAATATTAATATTAGTTTAAATTCATCAATATGTAGTTATTTAGTTGAAGTTAAATTAAGAAAACAACTTAATTATTTTCAATACAAATATATGAATATGAATATTAAATAAAATTCAATAAATATACTTAAAATTCTACATATGTTTTAAGAAAAAAATCCTTTGTTATGAAATTATTCTATTCATAGAGATCAAATCATCAGACACCAGGAAAAGGCACCAAATACGTAAAGAAACGTATGATAACAGCTAATACAATGTAGTCGAATAGACTAACAAAAGGAGGATTTTCTAGACTTCTAAAAACATTCATAAGATTCTATAGTTATTATATGTTAAGGGAAAATACATTTTTCATAATTTTCTTTATACATAAATTAAAATCAAGTAAACATTTAAGTAGCCATCCTTAGTCAGATAATCATAATGCCCAGCATTCGCGCCGTACAGCAACTGATTGCACATGTTGCAAGTTGCAAGCAGCAAGCTGCAAGTTGGCAAATCGAAATTATCGCATAATCGTGTAGAGCGCGCGTTGAGGCAATTTCGGTTTGGATTTGTGGCTGCGCGGCACAGAAGCGACAGCGCGTCGCATGCAGCAGAGAACGTTGCAGTCGAGTGCAAATTTGTGGCAGCTACTTTGGCTGCCACTCGCCGTGCAGCGAGGATCGGCCTCTGCTGCGGCCTCAGCCTCACATGTGCCGATGATCAGCAAACACAAGTCACATTGGTCACGATCGTGTCGGGCAGGCGACGGCCTGCTGGCCGGAGACTGCTCTAATTGAGCGTGGGCGTGGCAGTCATTCAAATGACTCAGGCAGAGCATACATATTAATGAGTTGCAACAAGATGGAGCTGCAGAATAATCATTTTAAATTTTAGTGTGGCAAGTGAAGTCTGAAGAATGCAAATGAAGTCGAAGCCTATGATCTAAATTTACTATATATAACTTTTAGCATTGATATATATTTAATGATAAATACAAGTTAAATATACTATAGACTAAAGTAGAGCTAACTCTCTCTGGCCAACGTCAAATAATTTGATTTTTTCTCTCATAAACAACTCACAGAATTTTCATATAAAAATGTGGCCAAGCTGATGCAAACTTTGACCCCCTAATCGAAGTGCCTTTACTCTAGCATTCATTTATGATTCAGTTTAGGCAATGCCCTATCAGTAAGTCACTGAGTCAGTCCATCAGTCAATCAGTCGTAAAAATATCAAGAGTTTTTTTTATGACTAACAAATTTTGCCAGAGTTCAGCTGAGAGTGTCCCACATATCAGAGTTCATTGAAACAAATAAATTAAAGTCGTCGAGTCATGAAAGTGCTAAAGATTCAAATCTAATCGGACTTCATTAGTTGACATCCATCCATATACATTTCTGTCAAAAACTTTGAAATCTCGAGAGTTTTTACTTTTATATATTCATAAATCCCAAGTTTAGTTGTAGGCAGATCATCCCTTCTGACTCACACAATTCGTTTTAGAAAACATGTCGAAAATGTTGAACAAATTTGTAATTATTCTGATGGTCTCCACACTCGCCAGCAATGCGCTGCCCGTGGAGCATTCGAAGCAAGTCGCTGCTGCTCCTGCTGCTGCTACTGGCCCTGCTCTCTACTCAATCGAGGGCAGGATCCACCCGCTCAATCCAGCAGTGAGCGTCCCCGAGCGCTGGCCGGCCGACATAAGCCTCGCGCTCAACGGCGGCGAGTATCTGGGCTTCGTGCAGGCCGATGGCAGCTTCCGGATTAGCGGCGTGCCCTCGGGCAGCCATGTGCTGTACGTCCACCACGCGGACATATTCTTTCCGCCCGTTCGCGTCGATATTACCCACAATGGCAAGTTTCGGGCACGCAAGCTGAGCCACCTGCGGCCGTCGCAGGTCGTGAAGCTGCCCTATCCGCTGATGCTGGAGCCGGGCATGCCGCGCAGTTACTTCCGCATCCGGGAGCAGTGGAACATACTGGACTACATGCTGAATCCAATGGTGCTGCTGATGGTGGTGCCGCTCATCCTGATGCTGCTGCTGCCACGTCTCATCAACGACCCGGAAACCAAGCGCGAGATCGAGAACATTCAGTTCCCCAAGATACCCACAGGTGTGCCCGATCTCAGTGATATGCTCACCTCGCTCCTGAGCGGCAAGCGACCCGTGGAGAAGGAGAAGAAGCCCATCAAAGGGGGCGCAAGAAGGCGCAACTAGGATTAAGTGCTCCACTCTCAACTGTAAATGTAGTTCCTTACCTATGATTCCCGCCTATTAACCTGCACTCATTCTTGCTCTGTGAATAATAGTCGAACGTGAAGAAGCTCTTTTTCTTAGCTTCCTTTAATTTCCCCATTTCAAAAGATTTTCATTGGTTAAAATATAGGGAATACATTGTTAAGTAGTGCGAATAATAGACTAAATCTTTTGTTGAAATATTCTAGAATTTTTACCGTATTTCTGTAGCTGTTTTGTACACACATCTATATTGTATTGCTCTTAATGTTCTTTTAAATATAAGTCATGATTCATGATAAACAAGTCATGGTACTTAAGTTGCCATGTTTTTTTTTACCGCTGCCATCTTTTCTCCTCTGAAAAGGTCAAAAATTTAGGGGTTGCTGAAACTACTGCAGAGCTGGTGCAAATGGATGAAAACAACTCAATATACAGAGAGAAGAGATTGAGAAGTCAGCTATATAATTGATATGTATGTATATATATAATTAATTGTATTATTCATTCACATAGTCAGATATATATATAATTCATTTTATATTTCCTGGAGAAAGTCTAATATATATTTACTTTAATAGTTCCTAGAAAATATATCAGTATTTACTTCTTTCTCTCTTAAAGATATAATGTTTTAATTTAATACACCTTATGTTTTGTGTTACTAAATTATTTGCAGTCAATTAACTCCAACTCTTTCAGAACTATTCTAAGCATTTTCATCCTCCGAAGTTCCTTATCCTTTATTTGATAGCAGATCAATCTATTATTTACTCCAATCTCTAATCATTTGAGAATGCCTTTTCTAAGAGAAATAAACTGAATATAAAAATGTTTCAGAACAATATGAAAAAAAGTTTTTTTCAATTAAAATTTTTCTTTCAATATTAAAAAAAGATTGTAAAATACTAAATACCTGTTTTCAGTTTTCTATATCAATTAAATTTCAATTTATTTTCTGCTAAGTTTTTTCTTCGATCTCTTTAATTTTTAGATCGCAGCTCTATTCGAATTTATTTTCACTATAAATACCAAAAGCCACCCTTAAATGAATAGAAGATTTCCATTTTTATAAATTCAATAAAAGTCGGTTTATTTTGATCACAATGATTCATTTTTTCTTATTTTTTCCAATTTCATTCTCTTTGCCCAGGAATTTGGCAGCCCTGACAAGGGCTTTTCCTTGCACGTTTTCATTACATTTTAAACATTTTCATCATAAATTTCAATTGATTCTTGGGCAATGGGGCCAATTAAAGAAAGAGAGATAGAGAAACACGCCCACAGCAGCAAAACAGGTGCCGCAGTCCTTCAAGGATGTCACGAGGCGCAGATGAAAACGATTCTGCAAGCAGAGAGAGAGAGAGAGAGAGAGAGAGAGAAAGATTTAGATATAAATACATAGAAATACAACATTTATAGCAATGATAATGACCAATGCCAATGATAATTACCTTGAAAAAGTTGGCTTAATTTCTCGACTAAGCTGCGTGGGCGTGGCGCGCTCGATGGGCGGCAGGCTGGGGCTGTCTGTGCCGCTGCCGCGTCGCGCTGCGATTTGTCGAAATGTCCTTTCGATCTCGCAATATATACATATATATATATATATATGTATACGTGTGATGGACTGTATATATGCATACATATATAGTTATATATATATATATATATGTGTGTGTGTGTGGCTTGATTTGTGGTCTTCGCTGAGTGCGTACAAAGAAGAGTCTCGCTTGACCTTGCCGCCGCGCCACGCCTCCGACTAGGGGAGGCGCCGCGGCTGGCCAAGCGCGGCAAACAAAAAGGTTGACAAAAAATCTTGATTTTGTTCGAAACAACGAAAAAATATTTTCGGTGGCAAATTCTTGGCGTGCCCACGCTTTAGGCGGTCTTCTCTTTCTTCACGCAGAACTGGCGCAGCGCCGCCAGCGAGTTGCTGGCGCTCAGGTTCTCCGGCGCGGATGCATCGCCTCCGGCTTGAGCGGCTGCTGCCGCTGCCGCCGCCGCTGCCAGCTTGGCGCGCGTATTGGCTGCGCCGCTGGCGCCGCCGGCGCCGCTGCTGCCGAGCGAATCGAACATGGAGGAGAGGGCGTTCAGCGAGTCGCTGGGATACTTCTTGGCGTTGCTGTCGCTGCCGCCGTCGTACGACTTGTGGCTGGAGGCGGGCGATTTGGGCGTGGCCGAGCGCTGGCTGTCCGCTGGGCTGCGCGGCGGCAGCGGCAGACGCGACGACTGCGGACTGCCGGCAGCGGATGATGATTTGGGTGAGTTGCCATTGTTGTTGTTGTTGCTGCTGCTATTGTTGTTGTTGTTGTTGTTGTTGTTGTTGTTGTTGTTGTTGCAGTTGCCATTCAGCAACGGCGTCTCGGCTTCTATTTTAGGCGAAGCAGCGGCCAGATCCTGCGGCTCATCGCTCAACTCAGACTTGATTTCCATTTTAAGGCTCGACTCTGGCTCCTGTTTAATGGGCACATCCACTGACTGCGACTGCGACTGCGACTGCGACTGAGATGTCGATGTCGACTGCTGCTGCTGCTGCGACGACGGCTGCTGCTTCTCTGGCGTTGGCGCCTCCAAGCGCGGCCTAGCCTCGGCGCTGCACTCGCTGCCGCTGCGCTCGCTGCTCGTGTAGCGATAGTGCTGATAGTAGGGATCGCTGGTGTCGATCAGCGGCTTGTTGTAGTCCACCGTCTCGTCGATGCCCAGCCGCTTCAGGATGCTGCTGGCCACCGGTGAGGTGTTCTTGGTGGACGAGTTCGAGGGGCTGCTCGCCGGCAGGCTGGCGTGCCGCGGCGGCGTATCGAAGCTGGTGGTGAACATTTGCTCGATGGCGCTCAGCACCGAGGAGGAGCCGGCAGCTGCCTTGCCTGCGCCACCGGAGGCGCTGCCCGCACCCGCATTGGCTCCCCCGTTCTTCTGCTCCAGCTCGGGCGACTTGTTCTTGGCCAGCAGCTGGGCGGCTTTGGCGATTTCCTCGGGCGACTTCACGCCCGTTATATACTGACGCATGCGCTCCGCGAAGAGCGCCGCCTCGGACTTCTCCGGCTTGGGCTTCTCCAGTGGCTGCTCCTCGGGATTGGCCTTCAGCTCGAGCAGCTTGCGCACCGGCAGCGACTTCTCCCGCTTCTTGGGCGCCGGCCGCTTCCGAGCGCCCGCCGACTGCAGCAGAGGCTCCGCGTAGTGATTGTTCTTGGCCATGTGGTTGCTGAGGTCGCCCAGCGAGCTGAACGCCTTGTCGCACACCTTGCAGGTGAGCACGGCGGACAGGGTGCGCGACTCCTCCGAGCTGAGGCTGTTCTGCCCGCTGTCCTTGCCGTGGTCGTTGTTCGCGTTGCCCGACTTGATGGAGATGCTCTGCTCCTGCGAGAGTATGTTCGTGTAGTGCTGCGTCTCCTGCATGTGCTTGGTCATCTCGCCCAGCGACCGGAAGCTCTCCCCGCAGCGCATGCACTTGAGTATCTGCATCGCCTGCTCCACGCCCTTGCCCAGCCACACGTTCTGGCCGCGCACCAGCTTGCGGGGCAGCGGCGTGGGCGGATCGCCGCGGTACTGGAACGCGTTCTTCACGTTCGCCGAGGGCGCCTGACTGGCCGACTGCTTGCGCTGCTGCTGCTGCTGCTGCTGCGACTGCTGCTGGTGCTGCTGCTGCTGCTGATGGTGGTGCTGCTGCTGGTGGTGGTGATGGCCGCCAGCCTGGCCCGAGCCAGTGGAATGGTGGTGCGGCTGGTTGCTGGGCAGGTTGCCGAAGGGCGGCACATTCACGCCGCAGTGCTTGCTGTCCTTCATGTGCGTGGTGAGCGCTTCGAGTGTGGGGAAGCTCTGCTTGCACCACACGCACCGGAACACCGAGCTGGCCACGCCCTTGTTCTGCCAGTGCGACTGCCAGATGTTGTGGCGCGCCTTGGTCACGCCACTGCCACCGCCGCCGCCGCCGCCCTCGCCGGCTGTGTTATTCGAGCCAGAGGAGCCGCTGCCGCTGCCCGAGCCCGTTTGATTCGCGGGACTCTTGGGCGGCGGTGCAACGGCTGCCGGTGGCGTCGCCTTGCTCTGTTGCTTCTCCTTGTGCAGCCCCGAGGAGCCGCCACCAGCTGCCCCGCCCTTGACAATGTCCGACATCTTCTCCAGCGGATCCACCACCAGGTCGTTCTTGCCATTCCAGTCCGGGAACTGCCCCGCCCGGAATATGTTGGCCGCCGCCACCGCGGCCAGGTAGGGATTGACGCCGGGCATCAGTGGAGCTGCGGCCGCTGCTGGCGACGCATTGGCGGGCGGGCTATCCGACTTGAACATCTTCTTCACCTGAATCTGGCCAACGGGACTCTCAGCGTCGTGGCTGCGCTTGCGCGTGCCCACCGACAGGTCGAGCGGATTGTTGGCGCTGTCGTCGAACTCCTCCTCCTCCTCGGAGGCCACTGGCTCCGCGGACTCGGCGCGCGCATACAGGTTGGTGCGAAAGTCCAGCGCCTCCGAGTTGCTGCTCGAGGCGGTGGGCGACGCTTGTGGCGGCAGCTTGAATGGCGCCGCCGCCTCGCTGGGCAGCGGCAGCGGCAGCCGCGGACCCGCCGCAGCGGCCGCCGCCAGCGGGAAGCCGTATTGCTGCGCGGCGGCAGCTACCATGTGCAGGTAGGCCTCCATCGAGGAGGGCTGGGCGGTCAGCGACTGCGGCACCGCTGGGAATGTTGAGTGCATTGTGGTGGGCACCACCGGCAGCACGCCCCCCGACATGTTCCCCGCGTCCCGCTGGCCACCGTTGTCCGAGGAATTGGAGTCGTGCGAAGGGCAGCGCTCGCTGGAATTCGCCGATTCCGTGGAACGTGGACGTGCTGTGGGCAGGGCACTGCAACGATAGAAGAGAGAGGGGGGAATATTGAAATAAGGATTGCACATAGAAATCGAATGGAGAATACGTATGGAATGACGGCAGACGCCATTAAAATTTCAATTATCAATTTGTTTCAATTTAGGTAAGAAGTTGCTCTCAATTTGGCTGAAGTTGGGTATTATAAGCCTGACAACTAGAGTAAGGACAGGAGTAGAAGAATGTTCTACCCAGATCTAAAGGAAATCATGATAATTATTGATCTTAAGATACTAGCTAATGAGGCATAAATATAACAAATGCAGTTCCATTTAAACGTATTCAAGTGTAGCCAAATGTAATACATATTTTTAATAAATTTATCTAGTATAACAGTTTGATACTATGCATATAAATAGAAAGAGAAAGCCCGCCAGAGTCACAGTGAAATAAAAAGAGCATAAAATTAATTGATCATAAAACAAATGCGATCTCAGCCAAAGCAAATGATCATCAATTCCATCGTTCCGCACTCTGTTCCTGTCTCTCTCTCTCTCTCTCTCTCTCTCTCTCTCTCTCTCCGTGTCTCATTCACTCTCACTACAGAGCATTAATCAATCAACAGCTTTAAATTGTGCTAATTATACGAAATGTTCAGAAATTAGGCAACGCAATGAAGGCTCATTGATCATTGATCGACAGTCGACAATCAGAGATTAGTGATCAGAGATCATTGATCAGTGCTCACTGATCATGTGATCCACTTGTTATACAGCAGTCAAACTCGCTGAGTGATCAGCTCACTTTTAATGGCCGGGAATGCCATTTTGTGTGTAATCAAAATGGCAAGCACTCTGTGTCTCTCCCTCTCTCTCTCTCTATCTGCCTGTCTCTCTCTGTAATTGGCCCAAGAACTTTCCCCGCCCTCAATTATATAATCATCTCATTAGCGTGTGCGATAGAAAGAGATGGCATTAATCATTGATTGCTTTCCCATTTGCATAAGCTAACAATGCCTCTATTCTCCACTCCTCTCCGTCCGATCTTTCTGCCTTGCTGTCGATCCACTCGATCGTAGATCATTAGTGAAAGCTTGCCATTCGATCATCGTTCAGCTTTCGAGAGATCTTGACTGCTCCCAATCTATATATGCGAGTTATATAAATCCAAATGCATTTGATACTCACGGGGAGTGGGGGCTGGGCCGGGGCAGCTAGCTATAAAAATCTAGCGGCACAACAATGGCAACAATATGAAACATATGTCAACATTTCATTTGTTATTCAAATCCATAAACCAAAACGAAACTGTTCGCAGCTGTTTCAACTGACAGCCGCCCCCTCTCCCCCCTGCGACGCCATGCGGCTGACAAGTTTTGCTCGTAAAAATCGTTAAAAATCGGTTAAATTTATTTTGGAACAATGGCGTTTAATTCGAGACAGCCAAAGCGTGAATTATGATCGGAGCTCATCATCGCGATTATCAACAGATCTTTCGTCATCTAAGATCGGTTTCATCTTCTACTCATTTCGCCGAACCGCAGAGGGCGGCCCATAAAATTGACGACAAAGCGAGCCACAAAAGCCATTCCACATATTTTGCATAAATTAAGTTGGCCAAACTCCCGCCCCTCCGTCCGCTTCCTCCTGCTCCGCCTAATATGCATAAATAGCTAACAAAGTTTTATTGCTCTGCATCGACTTATAAATCTGCAAAAGGCACATGCTTAACTACATACATAGACTATACATAAATATATCTAGATATTTATATATTTTTATTTATCTTTTGCATTTATAAACTTTGCCTTAGATTTGATTTCCTCAATTTTTACACATATTCAAATTATTTTTTTATGCTAAGCACAAAAGTTGTAAAATGTTGATGGCAATTTTATGAACATTATTTTGTTGTTCGCTTTGTGTGTGTGTGTGCGTGTGGGCGTGGCTTAGGCGCTTAGAGCTGCTGACTTGCCAAGTTGTTGAATTTGCCGGAAATGGCAAAGCTCTCGACTTGACTGATGAGCGAATGGGTAAATTGGATTCATGTTAATTATTGATTGACAGGTGAATTATAAAATCATATCTGAGTCACTGCATGACATTAAGAATATTTATAGCGAAATATGAATCAGCTGTTGATCATCTCAGCAGCACAAACTATGCAGCTGTAGCATAAGATAACTAAGATAATGCATTCACTCTATTCACTCCAACTGCAACAAGTTGGCAGCTCTGTTTTAATACCTAAAGGTCTCGAAGCAAGCCATAAATATGTGAAGACTTACGAGTGAGAAACGTGCTAATTTAGGAACGTAATTTAATGGGACGTACAGAATGATAGATATACATACTATATAAAGTAATTTATTAAAAAATTACGATTTTTAAATGATCAAAGTAAATATGTATAAAAAAATCGTATACCATAAATATTAACATGTATAATATATGTAAATATGTAAAAAATAAATATTAATTAACATAAATCAAAATATATATAAATATTTGTATTTAAAATGAATAATTATATGACTACAAATATAAAAAGAAATATTATAAAATAATTATTATGAAAAAATATATATACAATCACTGATAGATATATGAAAATAATAAATATATGAAAACATAAAATTAAAAAAATATATAAATCTTAAAATTCTCAAGGAAAGAATATCCAATAAGTTAAATAAATATATATTTTATAAAGTTTTAGTAAAGCTTAAAGTGCTTTTTTTAATATATATTATACATTTTTATTATTTAAAATTATAAATATATGTTTATATTATATTATTGTATATTAAATTATATCATTTAATCAACATTTTTTATACTTTTTTACTCATATAATATATATCATATCCTATCATACATATCAATTTCCGCCTAATAATCAGCATAAATACAAATTATTTTTATTAAAGTTAAAGATAAAATAAAATATTTTAGTTATTTGACTTATACCCAAATTCCAAATTTATTTATCATTCGTTATTTTTTAATTCAACTTTCCTATTATTTAGTGTTTACTTAGTGCAACTTATTCTGAAAATTCATATTTATTTATCATTCTTTAGTTTCGCTTTTTAAACCTTCTATTATTCCAGTATTCTGCCCAAGTCACCAAGAATTCGTAAGCTTTTCTCCATGAATTTTTGGTGTCTTTGTGCTACTCACTGACTTATGGTGGAACGATCACTCAATTCTGCCAGCATTAAGTTGTCCAACACAATAAACATTTTATCAAGCTATCGATTGTGGTAAAACTCATTGATGGATAGCGTCCAATAAATCCAGAAATTCTGGTTGTTGTTGCTTCACTCGCAACTCTGGGTGCAATAATATTGATGGGCTTTTGCCCAATGTCAAGCAGTGCCGACATCAACTAACATATATCTCTATACTATTTAGCAATGATGCATTGCGGCCTTTTCCTGCTACTTTTTATATAATATCGTAATTTGATTCTCCCCGAATCGAAGCCGCTTTCGCTTGGATACCCAATACACATGGCCACGTTTAGCTGTGCGCAAATTGCTAATTGGATTTACAGATGGCGAGCTGAGATTGAAGTAAATAAAATACCTCAGCTACAAGTTTTCCACGGACTGCAGCTATCATAATATGCAATCTTGTTATTTGATGAAGCTTAAATCAAAATGATTTATAGGCAGCGACTGAAATGCAGTTAATTACAAGCGGGAATTGTCTCATTAATAATCAAATACACACACAGAGAGAGAGAGAGACACAAGTCAGGCAGATTGACGGGTTTGATCTGTGCTAAATGCTGGCTGCAGATACTTTTGTATCTGTTAGATACTTTTCCATGCACGCATGACTAATGCAAAAACTAAACATTACTAAATGGCCCCCTCGGCCCCACAAGCTAACTGCAAACTGTGCGCATAAATCTTGGCAGTAATAGGCGCGTACACTGGCAAAAAGATACAGCCAAAGAGAGAGGGAGAGAGAGTGAGAGATGGAGATACATACATCTACCAGCTAAAGATACAGATACAGCGACGCCCACGTAAGGCATATGAATTTTATAATTTCCACTATTTTGGCTCGTCGAATTTGCTTTGCATGATTTATTCATTTCGCATTTTCCAATTTTCCAAAACATTCGAAGAACAAGAGAGGCGCAAACAAAAGCAACGACGGCTGAAGTCGACTTCTGTGCTGAAGCGAAACTCGTTTGGCGCTCCGATTTATTCAAAATATGTATCTCGAAACGAGTTTAATCACAAAGCCTATGGCAAACGTTTAGCCAGCGATAATTGCGTGCGATATTTGAGCGATTGAGCATTTAGTTGGCCCAACTCACTCTATACTATATAGTCTCTAGTATATATATATAGAGAGAGCGCTATTTATCGCCTGATATTTGGTTTATAAATCAATTTCTTGCCTTGCTTTATAGTCGGCATATGGTCTGGGTGGGTGTTTCATGATATATGGCCTATATATCGGGGCGAGTTGACAATTTATAACGACAGGTGTTGGCTGCGACGATGGCAACGACGAGCAGAGAGCATCAAAAAGTCTCACATATTCGTCACACTCAAAAATAATTCTCAATTTCAATTCCTAGGTAATACATTTCATTTCATTATTTATATGGATCCAGTTTTGGGACTAAAGGCTAATTAGTCGATTGCTATTTGTGCGCTGCCTTAATGAAAACCAGTTTGGAAGTCAATAAAGATTTTGACATGTCTCTAATTCGGTTTTTGTAAACAGTTTTGATCTGGCTTTAAATTTTAATAGAGATAATTTAAGGAAATTCAGTTACACTAAATATATATAAACAACTTTGGTAATTGATAAATATATATATTATTTCTAGTTAGCTTTAAGCAGCTTATTGAAAATATTCATTAATTGTCATTCTTAAAATAATTTATCTTTGCAAATAACTCAATATATATTCAGTTTACTCTAGTATTATTTTATTCCTCTCTCTCTTATATTATATAGTCATACATATTAACAAATCAAAAAGCTATAGCTCAACAAATATTTCCCACAAATCATGATAAGCTCTACGAAGCTCTATGAATGTTTCTATAGCAAAATTAAAGTAAGTTTAACTGAAATTCTATTCAATTGTTAGTTGAATCAATATGTCAATCAATCAATGTAACATTATATCTTAGACATTGAACAATTTTATTTACACTTATTTCATATGCTAGCATACTATCATAATATTTAGTAATTACCAATCAAATTCAATTAGTAAAATAATATTTTATGTTAAGCATTGAATATGTTATAAGATTTAATTTACAATTATAAAATTTATTTGAATCGTTTTCTTTTTTCACATACAAGTATAAGTACCGGCATTTTCAAGTACAAATGATTTGATATATATTCAATAAAATTTTAACTATTTTATATAAATAATATTAAATATATAAATTTGCCTATTCTAACTATATTGAGCAAATGTTAAACAACTAACTTTAACGAAAATTAAGACTAACATATCTTGTTAATTTACGGCTAAGTTATTCTCTCTACAACAACTAGAGCGTAGTCGCATTACTATTTTAGCAACATACATATATATGTATGTACATGTATATGTATGTATTCAATTATCTCACTGTGTTCCCAACTACATCAAATGGAAATTTACTTTTGTTAAAAAAAAAAAAGAATCTTAATTCAATCTACACAAGTTGCTTATTATTCATCATCAAATCATCAATACTGATAATTATGATAACTGATGATAATGATAATGGAACATGAACTATTTATTTGTTGTCTTTAGAGATATTTCTTTAGCCGTTAATATAATAACCGATAAATATACATACATATGTACATCATACATACATATATCAACATAATATTTTAGATTTGTTTTTTCTTTTGTTTTTATTATATTCTATATAGCTAAATGCATTTGCATTAGCCTTGCACTTAATTGTATGCAATAATAATTTTAATAATTATTTTTTCTTATTTAAAAATTATATATTCAATCTCTGGCTTACCCGGCATTTAGCGCCTGTCTGTAGATCTCGAGCATCAGCGCCTCGTGTAACATTTTCAAATTTTGCTGAATTTTGACGGATTTTGTGTTTGCTCTAAATTTTAATTAATAATTTCACTGAATTTTTTGGGTTTTTATTTTTGTTAACTTATATCGGTAATTTGACACAATATGTAATATGTGTTGTAATAATAATATTTTGTTGTTTGTTTATTTATATTTTGCACTTGGTATTTTTTAGCGTTTTCAGCTACGTATAACTTGTGTGTTAAATAGTGTAATATATATATATATATCTATATTTATTTATTTAATTTTATTTGTTAATATATTTATAATTATTTCATATGGCAGACAGAAAAATTTATGTTGTTTTAGTTTTACATTAATAATTGCATTTGAATCGTATACTTCGTTTGAAATTTGTTGATTTGTTTTTAAATTTTTGTATTTTTATTTTTAAGTTTTTCGTTTTTTTGGTGAGCAAAATATTGTTTAATATATGTATATAGATTTTGTATTTTATTTTCCGTAGCTTTTAGTTTTATTAATAAATATATTTAATTTGTTTTTGTTTTTGTTGTTTTACGTATACTTTTGTTGAACCATTTGTTGTTTGTTTGTTTTGTTGTAATTTGTTTTTGTTTCTTTACTTGTTGTTGCTGTTGTTTTTGTTGTTGTTGTTGTTGTAATCAGTCTTAATTAAACATTTGACGCGCATTTCATTGTTAATCTCTTCTCGCTTGTGAATTTTGACTAGATATGATGCATGTGTGTGTGTAGTTGTTGTTGTTGTAACTAATTTGTTTATAAATTAACTTTTATTAAATTATGCATTTCATTTTCATTTTTTTTATCACACTTTTTCTTTTATAAATGGCGTTCCGATTAAAATAATTGAATTTGTTTTAGTTGCTTTTCGAACACGCGTCGCACACAATTCGCTCGCTTTTATTTGTCAATGTGTGTGTGTGTGTGTGTGCTTGTTTGTTTGTTTGTGTATGTACGTGTGCGTGCGTATGTTTTGGTTTCTTTCTGGCTTTCGTGCTTAGTGCGGTTCATCCGGATTCCGTCGTTACTCGTTTGAGAGTCGAACAGCGAATGAATGTGTCGGCGTTGCCGTGTCGTCACTGGCTGCGGCGCTGCTGCTGCTGCTGCTGCTGCTGCCGCTTCTTCTCAGTCTCGGGTCGCTTCTTCTGCTGCTGCGCTGCTGCGGCGACTGCTGCGTCGGCTGTCAAACTGATTCAGTCAAGAATCAGACACAAACAACAACAGCAACAACAACAATGCGTTCGCGTTCGTCGCTCTGCTCCTCTGCCTGTTCGCTGCTGATTGATACCAAAAAAATGAAGTTCAAAGCGCGGTGGCAGCGACGCGCACGTTTCGTTTCGTTTCGTTTTGTCTGCTTTTCTGGAGCTGGGCGCCCTGGAAGCTGCGTTGGCGGCTCTGTTGCTGTTGCTTGCTGTTCTTGTTGTTGTTGTTATTGTTGCTGCTGCTTGCTGTCTTTTGACGAGAGTTGGACTTGAAACACGACGCTGACGATGACGATGACGACGGCGACGTTCGTTAACACGAAGCGCGCGTTTGGCGACGGCTATTTCTGATTCGATTGCGTTTAGCGACGGCGCAACGCAGTGCGCACTCAGTTCTTGTTGTTGCTGCTGTTGTTGTTCGAGTATTTGGCGCCCCCACCAAAAAGGCGACGTCGACAGCGCAGCGTGTTGATTACTTTGCTGCCCTGCTTTTTGTGAGTGTTTTTTGGTTTTGTTTTTTCTCCTCCCCCACCAATGCTAGTGGCTGGCTGTCACAAATGCTGTGATTAAATGTGCTGCTATCTCGCTCGCGCACGCTGACAGCGACGCTGGCGTCTGTGCTAATTAATTACAACGGCTGCGACGGTAACGGCAACGGCAACGGCGACGGACAACGGACGACGCAGACAGCGCGAATCTGTCCACGCGCTTTTTCTTTTACCCTTTAACGTTTTACGTGCGTGTTGTTCTTGGCGCGCCACAGAGCTTTTCGAACATGATCGTTCGCTGTAACGGTCTGTTGTTGACTGAAAATGTAGCGCGCGCGGCCGGCGCGACGAGAGCGCGACGTTCACGAGAGAGGGCGACGCTAGTGCGCATGGCCGTCGGGCACGTTTCCCCTGCACACCAATTGGAACTGCCATAAATCTTGTTTATGTTTTGTGGCGTGTATACGAAGTGGAAACGGAACAGCCAGCCAGCCAGCCAGCCAGCGCAGGGGAAATGACTGTGCTCATTCTGCCTCTCACACTCGGACTGTTGTTCATTGCTGTCGTTGATGTCGCTCTTCCGTTGGCTCTCTCTCTCTCTCTCTCTCTCTCTCTCAAATTAGCTGCATGCAGCGTTTCGTCAGCGTGTCACCCTTTTGGTAGGTCGGCGGCTTCAGCACATTCCAATTCCATCACTCCGCCACAATTAAGATTTATGACAGTTCAAAACAAATTTTCTCACTCGCATGCGCTGGCTCACTCACTCCCTCACTCCAATGGCCGAGCATGAGTGTAACTTTGTGTGTGTGTGTTTGTTTGAGTGTGTTGGTTGCTCAGAAGGTGGTTCGTTCTAATTTGTTGCTGTTGTTGCTGCTGCCTCTGCTGCTGCTGTTGCTGTTGCTGTTGCTGCTTTCGTCTGCGCCGCTGCTGCAGCTGTCGCGCTTTCGACATTTTGTCTCTCTGTCTGGCACTTTTTTTGAGTGTGTGTGTGTGTGTATGCGTGTGTTTTTTTTTTTGCAACGTGCGGGTGCTCTGTCTGTGAGACTTTACACACGCACACACATCAACACATTTTGCTTGCAAGCGTGTATGTGTGCACACAATGACATTGTAATATAGCTAAATATGTGTGCATGTAGAATATGCAAATAGCAGCGGAGCTGGCAGCTCTATTCCTCGCTCACTGTTCGTCAATTTGATGACAGCTCTTGAGGGCTGTTTGCTGAATATATGCATATGTATGTATGTACATACACTATATACTACATGCATTTAGATATATGTATGCTTGCATGTGTGCAGCTGCATGCATTCATTAAACAACTCATGTGTTTGTTTGTGCAGTTTCGTTCAGTTTCTAAATTTGTAATTTACAGCTTTGCTTCTTTCCTCCATTCATCGTTCTCGGATGCTTAACATAAGTTTAATGCCGAATTTAACAGCCGGTTTTATGTTATGAATTAATGTTCGGCTTGCTTTTGCATATTTAAGCAAACGGGGGAAGTTTTAAGAGTTGCTATACTGCTAATTTAATAGAGATTAGGTAAATAATGGCATTAAAAATAAAAAGCATACAAAATTGAAGATATTTCAAGATAATTTAAGTGAATATTTTGTCCGCGTATAATAAGCAAATCGTCTATAATTTCTCTAATACTTTCGTCCCAGATATACAAAAATTGATTTGATAAATCAATTGTAAATATAAATATTAAAATATACATTAATAATTCCTAAAATTTTCTAAAATCTTATACTACTGTAAGATTTATGCTTATCCTTAGCTTCGATATCTAAGTTCTTCAAAACTATTTGTTAGAAGAGAAATATTTGCACATATTTGCACATATTTCTTCAGATATTCTAATCATATTCATATTAATTCATACATATAAATGCCGTATACATATTCCACACATATATAATGCCGTTTTCCACCATTAATTTACCTGAAACCATTTGGATTCAAACTAGATTCGCATTTCGTATGCAGATTTCTGTTGGTCTTGATCTCTGGGCGCGAATACCGCAACGAACCCATCCTAGATGGGTCCCAGCTACGAATTCCAAATAATAATTTATCAAACGCATTTTACGATCGAACACATAAAAAACTTAATGTGCGACCGAGCGAGGCGAACCAGAAGAAAAATATTAAATAAAAAAAGATTGTGAGAGAGAAAAAAAAAATGCCCAAATCAAATTATAGAATCGTAAAAGTATTTATTACCCCAGAGTCCGGCTCGTCTCCAGACGAACGTCAATCGACATTGGCGCTGGCGACAGTTGATCAGAGAATTATGCGGCGACAGGAGCTCAATCTCTCTTCGTCCTCCTCTCTCGCTACCTCTCCCTCTCTCTCTCGTTGCAAGGATTGGTAGGTGGAGCCAGCGCTTCCAAGTGATTTGATTATCATCGTTTAATTGTTGACTCGTAAAAACTTTTACGACCCACTGTGCCGGGCATTAAGTGGGCCCGATTGGAGCAACAAGTGCGACGACTCCGACTCCGACTCCGATTCCAGCTCCCACTGCAGATGGAGGCTAAGCCATCATTGGTTATCAATAAAAAGCGTTCTCCATTTTCACTCAACTGTCGTCTGCTTATTGCTTATTTTCTTCTGCTTCTTCCTCTTCTTCTTCTACTTCTCTCAGTTTTTATGCCTCTGCATTCGTCAACAATTAGCGACTTAGACTCGGATAATATTCGACTTAGGGCAAGCGACATTGCTGAACTCACCGTGGCTGCAATGAAGCATGGCATGGAGGTACAGGAGTGCTAGATATTGGAAATAAATTAAGACTAGACGATAATTACTGAATATATATTGAATATACTTAATGAAGCTCCTCAATAAAAACATAATTATTTAAGAAAGAATCATGTAAGAAAAAAAAGAAAATATATGAAAACTCTTTTCTCACTATAGATTCTTATTTATGACAAATAAATATGTATTTTAAAATTATTATAGCAATATTTTTTTATTTTTTTAATATATAAACAAAATGAATTAAACGAAATAAATATATAATTACATCATTTGAAAATATTATTAAGAAATTCTCTTCTACAAAAATTGTTTGAATTTATTAGGTAAATTAAATAAATTATTAAATAAATAATATTAACAAATTCTCTTCGACAAAAATTGCTTTGATTAATTTAAATAAATAAATTCATAAAATATTAAATGAACATATTTTGTATTTAAAAAATATTTATCGCTAAAATAATTTGATTAATTATTAAATAATTTTTCCATTATGACAAGATATGAAAAGAGTAAAAATCATTTGATATTTATCTAATACGAATTAAATTAAGAATATATGTATATAAGAATGCATTCATAACACCATATATTATATAAAAACAACTTCTTCGACTCCCATTGACTTCGATTGAATTCGAATCGAATACAAAGGAAACTCTTCATCAATTTCGCTAAGCTTTCCTCAGCTTTCTTTCGATTCGTCTAGTGGATAATGTTATAAAATACCAAACACTGAAGGACTTTAGATATTCTCATGCAAATTGCAATTTGAATTCAAATCTTAGGAGCTTTACATAGTAGGTTTTAATGGACGTGAGGCCCATAAAGGCATTAAAAACACATTTGGCTGAATAATAAAGAAAGAGAGAAAGAAACGAAATTCAGCAATCGTCAGAGCTGAGGCGAATGTCAACGCTTCCGGACAGCGATCATAAATGATATATAATAATGTCCACATATATGTATGTATATAGGAATATAGATATGGATCGGGTGCAGCAGCTACTATATATACTACATATATACATATATAGTCACCCACGGGCTTTTCGGCGCGACGTAAATTGTCAAAGTGAAACGATCCGATGATCTCGAGATGTACGTACGCGCATATATGCGCTATTATGATCGGTCGAACTGCCTTGGATTTATTTTTAATGGCGTTTTCATGTGGCCCGGGGCTTAACTCTTTCCATTTTTGAATTACGAGCGCTACGTAAATCTTCCCGGCCAAGAAAACAGTCCACAGCGCCCAAATGTCATCTAAAGCTGAATTATGACTTTGACGTGAACGAGAATAGATATATAGTATAGACATATTTACATACATATATACAGCTTTATAATGTAGCAATTAAAACCCTAAGCAGTCCACGTGTTGAATTTTATTTATCTTTTTAATATCTGAACAAATATTTCGGCTGTATATAATATATATTTGTATGTATAGATATGTATATATTTTTTTGTTTATTATTATGAACTAAAAATCGAGCTGATTGCAAAACTCGCTTGATAAATATTTATTCGCTCGATAAATCAATCAAATAAATTACAATTAACAAAAGCAATAAACTTGAAGCGCTTTTCGATTTTGAATGGCAACAAAAAAAGGCGACGACAAAAATCACAAATACCAAAAAAAAAAAAAAAAAAAAAAAAAAACAACAAACATATATTAAATATAAAAAAACAACAACAAAACTTTATAATTATAATTTAGAAATTTATATTTATGGCGCCACCAAAAGTAGATGACGAAGTCCACGGATCTTGATTTCAAGTTGATCAAAATCTAAATCTGAAAGAAAAGAATATTCCGCTAATTGATCATGGAACATTTCTCTCCCCCCACCTACCTCCCCCTAGCAACTCGCGTTCTACCGTTTTGTATTCTACAAATCTGGTTTCATTTGTTTGTCCAAGTTCATCTTAATCAAATCTCAAATCAACAGCAACAGCAGCAGCAGAAGCAGCAGCCAAACAATTCGAACGCGGCTCGTAAAACATTTATTCAGGCATTATGACGACGTCGATGCCAAAGATCTCTCGCCGAGGTTCGGCTCGCATTTCGGCAGTCGCATTAATTAACGGCCGCACAAAAGACACAAAAGTGTTTCGGTTTAAATGGTAAGACATTAATTTGATATCGAAATACCACTGCGAGTCACGCACACCGAGCAGCTCGAGTTTCTCAAATGGCCCGTCATTAAATAGTAATTAGTTAAGCATCGACATTTAAATATAGTATTTATATATATGTTTATATGTGGGCCACATCGATTCGGCGGATCAGCAATCTGTATACGCGAAAGTCATAAAATTGATTGCGATCAAAGCAGAACGATTTACCACACTTGGCCCGAATCTTCTGCTTCTCTGATACTTACTCAAGCACCGCCTGGAAGAGCATATTAGTTATCAGCATGCTGTCCGTTCCACTGTCCATCTGTCGGCTAAAGGCTTGAAACTTTGAGTTTAAGATTATAGATACCACTAGAACAGAATTCTGTTCAATTCTTCTCCAGAATTGGATTATATTTTCATTTCTCTTTCCTTAACTTCCATTTCATTCTCATTCAGAATTCTTATTTGCCTGAAACTCAAGAGTTATACTCCCTACGACTACACCTATTTCACTCAACTACCGGACAGCTGTTGCCTCACAGTTCATGCAAAAAGCAAACGCCTAGCTAAATGACAAAAATGCGATCTCTGCATAAATCGTATCACTAATTGCGATATTAAGCCATGTGGTTGAGTTGGGATGGAACCAAAAGAAGCGAGCAAAATAAATGAATGCGAATGTGGCGGGCGGCTATAGCTGACTGCGTAATACCCGTGCAGAAAAGCTGAAATTGTAATGAAATATGAAAGCCCAATATACTATGAATATTGAACCAAGTTAATAGAAAAATATTCAACAAAAAGTCAAAACTTTGCACAGGAAAACCCAATATACCCCTTACCTATAGGCTGAGCGAGTATTACAACCACAACAACTGCAAACAATTTATAAATATGCAAAAACTGAAATTTATGACGAGGCTCGCGTTGAAGTTTTTCCAACTGCAAATCAGACAAGCAACAACAACAACAACTGGGGGGAATGCAATTAATGATTGGATTGTTTATAAGTTTGGGAGTTGTTGGAACTTAATCGTGTTACAGCTTGTAAATGGACGCATCGCTGGGTCGCGGATATTCAAATAGTAAAAATCATTTTGACCGCGAGCCGAGTCGTTAAATTATGAGAGGCACTGTTAAGCTCTGCGGGATCAATTCAGTGCGATTCAACGGTAAATTGCGCCATCAGTTCGATTGGGGCCGCAAAGGGATTTAGGATATCTGTAGTTTTTTTTTTTTGGTTTTACGATTTTTTATAGTTTGGCTTAAAGCCGAGTCGCCGAATTTTATGAGCCACGGACTCGATTATCAAGCGATGCGAGACAATCGAGCAATGATAATAAACAATTTTAATTTAATGCAAACGATGCGCGCGATGCACCTAAAGCCGGTTCCATAATTCCATTTGCAGATGTCGCTGATTTATCAGCTGATTAAATATCAAAATTTCAATTTGTTGAGGACAGGAAATATAAATTAATCGGAAATCGATTGGGTTTTTTTTTCTTTTTTTTTGCTTTCTTTATTTAAGAAACGTAAATTATGTACTTTTTATCTTAAAATTTAAAATGATAATTTACGGCAATCAAAAAGGGAATTCATTGAATGTATTGGATCATAAAAAATTTGATTATGCAATTGATTGAATGACGGACTAAAAAGTTGACTGATTGACTGACTCATTGAATCGCTGATTGACTGATTGATCAACAATATTTAGTTAGATGTTCGGATTCGCTTTTTCACTCTAAATCTATGTTGATCTCTATCTCTCTATCTCTCAATCTTTGTACTTCTTTCTTTTTCTTTTTTTTTTTTATCTGTCTTTTTATGTCTCTCACCTTATTTATCTCTCAATCTATTGTTTTCTTCCCCTTTCTCTCCCTTTCTATGCCCCTCCCTCTTTTTGTATATCTATTTCAATCTCTCTCTATCTCTCTTACTGTCTCTTTCCTTTATATTCCTCGATCATTTATGATGCCAATATATCTATATCACATTGCAGGATTAAAAGGCATTCTATATGCAAGAAATCCATTCCGAAGCTCAATTCATCAACATGATATTCAATACAGAATAATCCAACATGCGTTATTTCCCAAACATCTCTTATAGCACCTGCCATACATGTTCGCTGTTCGCTGTTAAATGTTCGACATCTCTGGGTTTCTTCTCTGCTTTGGCACTCGAACAACTCGAACTCTTGTTCCGCCTCTCGAGTCATCTCGCACAGGTCTCAACTTGAGATTCACATCCTCAATGCCATTCGTCGTTGACATGTTCGTCGCCTTCATCTTTCAGATGGTCTCTTCTGCTGCTTCTTCTGCTCTTTTTGGTTTTTGTTGTTATCGTTGCGCCTGCGCCTTTGACTTGGTCATCCGCTGTTTGCTTTGTTTGCCAAGCAGGGGAAGGCACGGGCGACGCAGGGGCAACGGGAGAGGGCGCGTTATTTATGTGCATCATTATAAAGTTGCTCATTTTATTGGTTTGCCCTCGAATAAATAAGGATCAATAAAGTTGTTACTTTATATTGACACTTGCAGGCGGCAATCGCTCGTCACTCTCATGGATCTCGCTCTCCTGCCCCCTCTCTTCCTCTGTGGATCTCTCTCTTGAACAATGCTCAAACGAATCCCAGCTTCGATCTGGAGTTATTTATGTGAAAGTCTTAAGAAAGTATTTCCCTTTATGCACAAAGTCGTGTTTCCACCAGTCATAAGATCGTAAAATCTCCTCAATATGTTCAACTTGTTATCCAGCGCCATTAGCCCTGGCTATGTGTACTCGCACGCTCTGGTCGCTCCACAGCGATTCTCATCTTTACGATCTTGTTTATTTTGGATCAAACGTTAAAGTTCTTTAATGATTTTATTAACAATCAGCGAGCATGTTTCAGTTTTATGTGCGATTATCAACGACACTTTATGCATTTGTTCTGCTCTGGAACTAGTTCCACTTGTCACATCAAACAAATAAATTTTCAAGTATTATACGGTTTTTAGACTGTAGCTCGTTAGTCGTCGAATAAAAAAGAAAATATCTTCGAATTAGATTAAACTTTTTTATGGGTTTTACAACTTATACATAAATCTGAATTCATTACCAGAAAAGTTGTAAACATCAAATATTGTAATTATTGAGAACTGATCTCAATATCTGAAGAGAAAAACAGCTAACCTTTTCCCTTTCTATCTCTCTCTAAGAAAGTTCCTTTTTAAGTTTCTCTTTAGTTCCCTTTGCCTATAGTAAATACAAATATTTGATCGTCCACAGAGACTTTCATGGTTATATATGAGAACTGTACCAAAGATATAAAATATATTCTTTGGATTTAGATATAGAGTCTCTGAATTCTACATCATGATGTTTAAAGCGATTCTCCTTTAAACTTCTACAATTATAATTCTGAAAAGTCTTGGAGGAATCACTCTCAAGCATTTTAGAAAGGAAGAATGCTGAACCTGATTGCAATCTTATTTCTGTATTCATATGTCGTAATTCAGATAACTTTTCTAAAAATTATTAATAACAAACTTTAATCTAACTTTATTTTGAATATAAGAAGGGCTTTGTTTTGAAAACAAGATCTTTAGTAACGAATTAATTTTGAATACCTGAGCATGTGTCAGTTATAAAATCAAGGAAATGGAATAAAAAATGCTTTTGTATCATAATTAATAAAATATTATATATATAAAACATTTCATTTAAAAATATTTCATCATAAAAAAAAATTATTTCATTTAAAAAGAAATTTTATTAATGATATTACTATACTAAGTGTATGCTACGAATATAGTATATGATACAAATAATAATAATATAATTGAAAAATATAATTATTAGATCATCTACTTTTTTTTTTTTAAATAACTATTTGATGTTTTCAATACTAATCATATCCTGAATCAATTCTTATTATTAAGTGAAAGAAAAGGAGACAATAGTAAATTCTTTGTTCCCTTAAGCTATTCAGCAGTTAAATAGGAAATTTTGCAATAGGCACAGACTTTGAAGACTGATCGCTTGGCATTGTGCGTTTGGGGTGGGTGACACATCCAGAAAGAGTTGGGGACGACTCCATTGATCAAGTGGGTGGCAGGCGCTAAGTCAGCGAAGATATCGGGCGATAGACGGGCAGAGTGTGTGCCTCTTTGGCAGGCACTAAAACAATATAGTTGATTCCACGAGGCGTTCATCCATTCATACATCAGCGTCACAGCGAGACAGTTTATTTGTTTAATTTGGAATGGGAATTTGTTGGTGTTGTTGCCTTTGCTGTTAATGGAATATCATTCGCGGCTGGCACTTGTGGGCTCTGTTTGTGAACTGTTTGGCATCAATCAAGTGTGGCAAACGAATTGAAAGGCTGCCTGACTGGGAGGGGTCGGTTGGGGAGCAGAGCGAGCGTGCGTAATACGTTGAAATTTAAAGAATTGTGTAAATGAATTATTGGCGCTTTTTAGTGGGCCGCATATAAATCAAAAAGGAAAAGGCGCACCCGACCAAAAATGTGTGTATGTATTAATATCACCTGTTAAATATACCTGAGCCACGACACGAGTTGCTCAATCAATTTCCAGGCGAAAACTTAAGCCACAAAATGAATAAATGGAAATTGAAAGCTGAAAAATGAAACTCACATTGAAACTGAAAATGAAACTGAAACTGAAACCTTGCATGATCGAAGAGCGATCGACGGTGATCCATCTATCATTTATCATCTATCATAATGCAGTTTTAGGCCCGAATCGAGAATTAATCCGTCAAGACGAAACGAAACTACTGTGCGCCGGCTCTGTGATTGCCAAATTCACAATCGATCAAAACACGCACGCACACACACACACACACACACACACGCACACAGCTGAAATATTGGTCAGAAGCTCGGCCAGGTAGCTTTACCATACGAACCGGAGAACTCTGGTCAAGCAAATTAACTGACTTTAGGGGGCCTAAAGGCCTTTGATGGATGTGCGCTGAAGCCTCTCCAGCTGGACGCGTCAGACAATGCGGAATTGTGTTGTCGTGCGTGTATGTGTGTGTGTGTGTGTGTGCTTAGTGTACTTATCAATTACAAAAGGCAGCGACTGGGGCAATTAGGCAGTCGAGCCAGTCAAAACGACGGCAAAGATCAAAGTGCGCCGCCAGCTTTGAGACAGACCGACGCTGGCGCCCACTCAACCACTCACCCACTCACCCGCTCAGCCGCTCAACCACTCAGCGCCGCCCAGCGACATTAGTTCCGTTACATTTACCGTATAATCCGTGAGATTCGCGCATTTCTCTTTTGGCCAGCATTTGCATCTGGCCTTTTTACGCTCGCAACCAATTTGCAGCCAAAAACCGCAGCAGCAGCAACAACAACAACAACTGTTGACGTCATAATTATGTTGTTGTTGTTGCTGTGGCGCGCACTACTTCATATTTTTTATCGGCTGGCGATAATTGGCGGCGCTACGCGTTGATTCAAAAAATAAACAATGACCCACAACCCGAAACTGAACCTCTGAACACGAATCGCAGTTGTTCTCATTGTTGTTGTTGCCTGTTGTTGCCTGTTGTTGCCTGTTGTTGACTGCGGCTGTTGGCATACTCACGTCGCTGTCAAAAATTAACAACCACAAAATCTGAGTTATTATTGGTGCAAAATATTTGCAATACGTGTAGCACACACAACAAATAACAAAAAAATAAATAAATAAATAAATTAAAATGTTATCGTGTTAAAATAAAATGTTTACCCACACACAATCTCACCCGAAACAATGCATAAAGAATGTGTTACTATAAAATATTTACTTGAAAACAAAAAATGCCAGAGAAATTACAATAGATATTGATTTTATGCTACGGTTAGTTCAAGTTCTATTATGTGGGCTGTGAGCTAATGGAGTTTATAACGGGTTGGGGCTATCGTTAGCTCAGATTGGTAAACAACATGGGTACTTATGCAGAAAATAGAACTAGTTGAGCAGTTATATATTATTTATGAATGTGTTTCAAAAATTCATATATATATATACATATATATATATAATTTATTAAAATAAATATTTTTAATACAAAAAAAAAAAAAAAATAAGAGATTAATTACAAATTCAATATAATAATACATTTAAGATTAATACAAACTATGGTCGTTAAAATACATACATGTATGTGTACATTTAATTACAAAAAAAAAAAATGTTATCAAAAAAAGCTTAAGCCAAAAATATAAAAACAAATCTTTATAAATAATAATATAAATAGTCATTTATTCAATTATGATTACGGAATAAAAACATAAATATATATATATTTTTTAATTTAAATTTAAAAAATACAAAAATTTTTTTTTAATTTACTGATTAAATTACATTAAAATAATACTTATGAATTACGACAATAACCAAAGTTTATAATAAATAATAAAAAATTATATGTTTAATCAAAATTACCAAATGATATTCAAATATTAATAATAAATAATGGAAATAAATTAAAAAAAAAAAATAATTTTAATACTAAATTAATTTAAAATAACAATAAATAAATAATTTAATAAGTAATAAAATCAAAATAGTTATAATAAAATTTTAGTAATAAGAATATTTTTTATACATGTAATTAAGTTTTGTAAACAGAATGTAACAGAATGTAAGTAATAATAACAAAATTGTTATAATAAAATTTTAGTAATAAGAATATTTTTTATACAAATTATTAAGTTTTGTAAACAGAACGTAATATATATGTATGTATGTATATGTATGTATGTACATCTATATGGATAAGTATGTATATTTACTTAGCTCCATCAATGATCTGCCTACACATACATGCGTACATACATACATACATACACACATAACTAGCTGGCTAGCAGCTTCCATCGCAATGGGTGTTCCCCATTCTCAGTGGCGTTAATTGGTCCAAAAAATTAGATATCTCTGCACAATACACACACACACACCCAGATATCGGCAGGTGTTTCCAATTCTCTGTGTGTGTAGATATTGTTGTGTATTTATTTATTTTCAGTTGGCTCGAAATCATTGCGAAAAAAAATAAACACAAAGATTTCGTTTCGTTTTGTTAGTTAGTCGAAGATTAGCCGAGTTGAGGTTTTATGCACTTTTAATGGCCCAGTCGACCCATGGGCCATGGGGCGTGGACCGTGGGGCGGCGTAGCTGAGCGACGAGCGTGGCTGCTAAATAATTCAAGAGTGGGCCATAAATACCGTGAGCATTGCTCATAAATCTTTCACTCGATTTGTTTGCCAGCTATCGAATTGGAATTAAGCGTTTTATTCATCCAATATTTGTTTTCATTCCTGATGTGCACAGCACTTGCCACTTTTCACTGAGAGTGTGCGAGAGAGAGAGAGAGAGAGAGCGATAGAGTGGGAGAGTATCTTGATACATTCCACAACTGTGTGTGTGTTCACTGTACCCCCGCGATTCGCCCACAAATCAAAACATCTGTCAGTCAGCGCTCGCGTCCTGACAACAACGCTGAGATACAAATTATCTAAATTGTATCTGCAGAGCGCAAATGCATCTTCTGTATGTTGTTTGTTTGTTTGTTTTGTTTGCCTCTTGGCTGTTGGCTGTTGGCTGTGGGCTCGCTGAGGTTTTTGTTGCCTTCCCAAGTGCCCGTCTGTTTGTCATGCTGCGCTCCCCCCTCCCAGCCCGTCCTCCTTCCAAGCCTCTCGATTGGGCAGCGCTGAGTGCCGTACGCATCGCCTCACCCGCCGCGCAGCCTCTTCGGCGAGGGCGTGCACCGTGGTGAGAGATTTCAATTTAAACATTTAACTGACAGATTTATCAGGTATTAGACGATGCATGCGTCAACGCAGCGCCCAAAGCAACGCCCTGCCCCCGCCCGGCACCACCGCCCCCCATAGCATGGCCCCAAGGCAACGAGAGTTCAATAAAATTATAATTAATGTTTAAAAATCAATTTTGAATGGGTGAAAACGGATTCGATATGGAGCTGCCATGGGCGAATCCACATTTAACTCAAAATATTTTTCAATCATGATTTTGCTTAATTTTTATGCTCGCCAAAATTATGAGATCTACAAATTTATACAATTTTTGCTATTCATGAATATTTCTTTTCAAACTATAAATGTATTCGGGATCTCTATTTGTCTGTGTGAACGATATTTTCGTCTCTTTCCCTGCCAAAAACTATACGATATTTATTTTCTCTCTTTGTTAATACGAGTTAATGCATGTTTCTCCCTTAGATTATGAAATGAGACAACACTTCTCTCTATCACATTCCATACTTCTCTTTCTCACACTCCATATTTCTCTCTCCGTCTCTCTCTCTCTCTCTCTCTCTCTCTCTCTCTCTCTCTCTCTCTCTCTATTGGTCCCTATTGCTCTTTCATACACATACTATCCTTCTCTCTTTAATTACTCTTTTCCATCATTCATTCATTCATTTTTCTTATAGATTTCTTTATGCATTTCGTCTCTCATTCTAGATATCTCTCTCTCTCTCTCAGAATCTACCTCATCTACAGTTGACCTCCTTCGTCTTTTACTTTAAATAATTTAATGCTTTTAACAAACTTGTTTTTCTCTCCTGTTCGATCATTGATCTCTGATCTCTCGTTTGCAGTTTTCCATAGCAATTGTTAAATGTACTTTTTCACTGCTTGCCTTTTAACTACAGTGATAAAACAGAATGAATCGGAAATATAGAGAGTCGAGGCCGCGAGCGGTTTAATCGACCCACTTTGAGTGCTGTTCGTATCTTAATCTGTGCGCCAGTCCCCTCAGTCATCCATCAATCAAAAGCTGGCGGATGTCCAAATGACTAAGTGACTGACTGTCTCACTGGCTGACTGACGGACGGAGGGACGGACGGACGGACTAGCAGACTGGCTGAACTTTGGGCTGAGTGAATGTGTTGCGTGCGCGCTGAATGACGCAGCCAGCACTTGCTGCCCCACCTGCCGCCCACCTGACCCACACACACACACTCGTTGGGGCATGGCCGTACCTTTGGTGGTTAATCAGTTGTAGATGAACAGCTCCAGCTCTGACATTTGGCCAACGTCAGTTGGTCGATCGATCGATCAATCAGCCAACCAGCCAGCCATCCATCAGAATGTACAACGCACACATACATACATACGCATGTATCTATATACATGCAGTGATATGAAGAGTTGGCAACTGTTTGATTGATAGCTGAATGCCAGTTTAACAAAAAACATGTATACATTTATAAAATAAAGTAAGTAAACTAGTCACAGTCGCTGGTTTCCGACGGCGCAATGCTCTGTTAACAGAAATCTTGAAAGTTCTATAAAAATATAAATCAAGATTTTTATTGAAATGTGAACCCAAAAATATTCTTCATCTTCCATCTACAATTTAAAAATATGACTATATTTTTAATCATATACTGCTTATCTAACAGCTAATATTCTCTCTATCTGTTCAGCTGCAGGGTATAACGATGACGATTTGCTTAGCCGCATTATTTTTGTTTTCGATTTCGATTTCGCTTAGCCAGGCCCTGATAAATAGCTGTGGGAGCGCACGTCACCATTTCGTGTACTGATACCGAAACATTAACCGATTGAAACTCGACTCTGAAGCACATATGTCATAAGAATACACTCGACATTCACGACGACAAAGCAACTGTGGACGGCAGAACAAAACTAGATCAGCAAACAATTTAACAAATCTATAAAATAAATAATAAAAAAACAAATGATTAATTCATTTATCATAAACAAGAGCGTTTTAGTTGTAGGTGCCTGAATGTGGCTGACTAAGAAATACCCTGTATATTCAGCATATGCTATGTCATGTGTCTGTAATATATACCCATCGGCTTAAGTAATACAATAATATAAGAGGAGAGCTAACGCGAACTTCCTCATATACATAAATATTATTATAGAAAATAAAGACTTTTTATTTTCGTATTTATATATATATGTATATATAGTCTGAAATTTAATACATATATAAATAAAAATATTATAAGAATTATATATATATTATGTAAAATATATATTATTATATGAAATATTTAATATATATAATTATATATTATTTATTATATATTATATACGTTTAGGTTTTCGACAATCTAAGGAGGCTGGAGAGTTTCCCTCAAATGTCGGCAACACTTTAACACAGTCCGGCAATGACGAAATTTCATTTGATTCAAGCTCTGATCGTGGACGGGCCAGTGAGGTTTGTTCCTCTATAAGAAACTCTTCCTTTTCCAAATGATCGACTTTCCAATTCAATTCCATTAGATCTTCCTTGAGACTCGAAAATTGATCGGCCAATACGGTCATTGCCGTGCTTAACCCTTGCAACGTTCCATTAATATTTTCCATATTACTTGTTACCTGTTAATTTTACTATTATTCTTCTAATTATTTCAGTTATTTTTATTATTATTACTATTATTTTTTTTTATTAAACCCTCTAAGATATTTTTTATTATTATTTTTTTTTTTTTTCGAATATTTACCCTTTTTGCTGGATTTCTTTAAAATTTTTAATTTTTTTTTATATTTTTTATAATTTGTAAAATTTTCAAAATTTTTCGTTTTAGTTACGGCTTGAGCTCGGTGCAAAAGTGAACTAAATTTTTTCAATGTCGGAAAACTTTACTTACTATTCAATTCGATGCAAGGCCTACTTACTATTCAATTCGATGCAAGGCCTACTAATTTTCTACATTAAATCAGCTTTTCATTGTTTCCAAGCTGCTGCTATTTACCGTTTCCAGTAGAGATAAGGAAATATTTATAATCGTCTCGTTGAATTGCTTGCACTTTGTTATTGCGTTGACTGTTATAGAATTACTTGAATTACCAATTACTAGTTGTAATATCTTTTGTTACCGAACCGGCAAACAGTGTTTATTATTTTATATGGCTTGGGAAGCCCTCAGGATCCTTTTTGGTGTAAGACCTACTTAGGTGAGGGTGGTTCCACAATCATCTGGTCTCTCTCTTTCATTTATGTATTTATTTTACTTTTTTCTTTTATATATTGTTGCCAGACTTGTTCTCTTCCGAAAGGGAAGCCCGAAGTATTCCTCTTTGGTTCTAAGACCTCCTAGGGTCAATCCTTGATAATTTATCCTGGAAGTTCTGTTGAAGAATATATCTGCTGGTTTTCTTTTTGGAAATATTTAGATGTTTAAAACAACAACGTTCAAAATACTCATTAATGGAATTAGTAAATATTTCGGTAGATAGATACAACAACTTTGTTCACTCTGTTACAATAAGAAAACCAGCAGATATATTCTTCAACAGAACTTCTAGGATAAATTATCAAGGATTGACAGATTTTACTCAAATGGTACATGAAGCTATAAAAGGTTTAATTAAATACAGGCAGGAACAATCAAATAATTGGAATAATAAAAAAAGAACAACACCTATACAATACAATGAAGGAGATGAGGTATATATAAGAAACAATCAAAATAAGATTAAGGACAAAAAAAGATTTGTAGTAAAAGAAAACCGCAATGTGACAATCAAAACAAAAACTAAGAAAAAGGAAAAATTCACATTTAATTATATTGTTATAATCCTCTTTTAACATCCTTAACTTCCTTAGCACCCATAGCATCCACAGCATTTTATACGTGATATATCCTTCCTAGTTTCCGAGATGCCAGAGGGAATGAAATAGATGCGCTTACAATGTTGGATGTATGGTCATAACCACAAGTGAATACTAAATGAATATCGATGGCCGTCTTTATGCAAATTTATGGATTCTGGATCTAAATTTATATTGGATAAATATAATTATATTGGGCAATTTATATTGATAAAAATCATTATATTGGACAATTTATATCGTTATAATGAACATATGAACCCTGATCCGCGGGACGCAGATATTTAGAAGGGAAAGAGTTTAGGTTTTCGACAATCCAAGGAGGCTTGAGAGTTTATATTCGGACTAGAGAGAGTTTAGACCTATTGTTCCAAATTATATAAAATATATTATTTCATTGAACACAAAGTTGTTATATATTCACAAAAGCCTCACACAGCGTCCCCAATCACTAGTTCTGTAGTGTGGGAGCGCTTAACTTATATATTATATATTATATATTATATATTATATATTATATATTATATATTATATATTATATATTATATATTATATATTATATATTATATATTATATATTATATATTATATATATAATTTTTATAATTTATTTATTTTTATAAAAGTCATTTATTTCATATAATTATCCTTTTAATGATTTATTTTTTATATATTTATATTATATTATTTATTTCATTTAATTATCTCAACATTTATTTTATTGATTTATTTTTATTTTAATTATTTTTAAAATAAAAATTACCAAACCCACAATTAAAATTTATTGTCAGCTCTTATTTTCCAACACAAATATAAACATGGTTTATATATTCGTTTCTATATTGCTATTAAAATAAAATACATGCGAAAACCCTCTCGCACGACCATTATTTTGGCTTTTGGCAGAAAAGTTTGACTAAATATGAAACGTAAAAGTTAATGGCACAGAAAGCGCAGAGAAGAGAAAAGGAAGAAGGGGAAAGAGTGAACGATAGCAAATGCAGAATAACTTGGCCAGAAGCAAACGAAATTTTTCACATGCTGCACGTAAAAAATAAAATTTTATTTTATTCATTTCTCATTTTCATGAAATGCAAAATACAATTTATAATAAAAAATCGTGGCCCCCGCCACCCACTCGCCGCCCCCTGAATAAAACGGAAAGCACAAACAAAGGCACAAAGCTGACGAGATGAATAAATGAGAGAATGTTTGTGCTTCAGCAAATATACAAACATAACTTTAAATTTGTATTACTACCCAGAGCCCAATGAGCCACACACACGAAAGAAAAAACCCGAAGAAAAACCTGAATTCCATTTGGCCAACTCCCAGAGACCCATTCGAACCATTCGACCCGCTCAGCCCACTTGGCCCACACCTCAGCACTGGGCCATGCAGTTTAGACTCTAAATGAAATGCTCAAGTGTGCATGGAATTTTGATTTTCAACTGCCAATCTACAGCACAACCAGCGCTAAGACGGCCCAGCCCGGCCCAGCTCGGCCCAGCTCGGCCCGGCCCGGCCCGTCTCGATTCCGTTCGTCATGTCGTTCGCTTGCAAATCAATTTAATGTCTGTCATTTTGTGCGCTAAGTGGGAAATTTTTGAAATTTCATCAAAAATCCGTTGTGCGCCCTCTGACAGACGCGCCCCCAAGTCAGTCAGCCAGCCAGGCAGGCAGTCAGGCAGTCCATTGCCCAACCCCCACAGCTTGGAACATATGCTGCTCGAGGGAATTGGCTGCACTGAGGTACTATTTTTTTCTCGCTCTCTCACTCTTCTTCTTTTTTTTTTTTTGTGGAGCTGGATACGTTTCGCATCTAAGCGAAACACATTTGAATGTAAATTTCAGACGCGTTGCATGTCCATGAATTCTCAGCCAATGCCGCGTCCTGCCCCCCTTCTGTATGGGCAGGAGGAGTCTGGGCAACGAAGGAGCTGGGGTGAGCGGGAATGATGGTGGAGGTACGTTATTTGCCCTTTGCTGTTGTGTGCGCGCGAGCAATTCTTTGCAGTTCTTTTCCCTCAGCTTCTTGTGTGGCACGGAAAAAACAAATATTGTATTAAAATGCTGGAAAGCAGCTAAAACGCATAATAGTAAAATTTTATGTTATCACCAGTGTGAGGAAAACACGTCAGGCAGTTAGTCAAATAACACAGCCAAATGGCTAAAAACGAAAGAAAAACGCACACTCCACACACACGCACGCACACACGCACACACACGCACACTCGCAGCATCAATGAAAATTTAGATGACGATGTACGAGAAAATGCGAACAGAGATCTGCAGATACAAATGCCACACACACATACACATACATGAGTGTGTGTACATATGCACATACATATGCGATATATGTATATAGAATACTTATATGCTCTCTAAGCATATTTATTAGACACTAAACTGCTGATGAGGCATTAGAAGTTGATGCTATCGCATTGCTGATTTGTAGTAATTGATGCTGGAATCGTTTATATATGTATATATTTTATAGTTGAGATTTTCATTGTTCATCGATTGCAGAGGCTATCCGAAAATAGATTTCGCATAGAGGATACTGTTGGAGAGTATTTTTCTTGACTTTTTAAACTTTAATGAGCACAACTTAATTAGACTTAGCTTTAGTAGTTTAACGTAATCATTACTTTAAAATTTGCCTAATGAAGTTTGAGTTTTTCCTGAACCGGAAACAGATTGACAATCTAAATTTGAGCTTGGAATTAAAGCTAAATCTCAAACTGACCTTGAGGTTGAGCCTGAAATTGACCTTGAACATGGAACTGAACTTAAGCCTGCTTAAGCCTCATATGCCAACTCTGAATGAATCATCATGATTATGAGTCAGAACTTGAGTCAGAAGGAGAACCTGAAAATGAACTTGAATCTGAAGCCGCAGCTTAAATTTGAACTGGAACTTGAACCTGTGTCTGAAGCTCAGCTTGAAGTTCAACTTGAATCTGAAACAAATCCTAAGTCTGAACCTGAACCTGAACCTCTAAGCCTGAACCTGAGCAGGAGCCTGATACTGAACTTAAAGTATAACTGTAACCTGAAACTGAACCGGAACTGCAACCTGAACTTCAAGCATAGCTTTAACTTAAACCTGAATGGAAATCGCAATCTGTAGATGCAACTAAAATCTAAATGAGATACAAAATCTATTCCAGAGCTATAGCTAGACCTGAACTTGAGTCTGAGTTTAAGCCAAAAGCTAACCTGCTTCTAAGCCAAAGCCATTATTTTCTTCTTCTTATATATAGGTTGAAAGCTTTTCTTACTTCCCTCCCATGTCTACTTTTGATTAACTCCAACATATCTGAAAGCTTCTTTTTTGGGAAATCTGAAGATCTATATCCCATATAACACCATATAGTAGATACGGATATTCTCATTTCAGTATCCACTTCTGAGCACTTTTTTTTCGGTGCTTCTCAAATCATTTGCGTTTGAATGCGTTAAGCGCCATTTGGAATTGATGCTTAAAATGGAGGGAAACAATCGAAGCTCAAATGCAATTGGAAAACTAAAAGCCGAAACTGAGGGGAAAAAAAACAAGAAAAAAGGGTCAACGAAAATGGGGGGCAACGGGAAAAGCAAATAGAAACGAAAGGGGAGAAAATAAAGCGAAACACATCAAATAAAATCAAACGCAAAACAAGCGAGAAAACATTGTTTCAAATTGACCAGCGGTAAAAAACGCTTTCGTAGCTGGCCAAATGGGTTGAGAGGGGCGTGGCAAGTGCTCGCCAATTCAGGCGCAACTAATTCCACAGGACGAACAGGAATCGGCCAACCATCCAGCCGCTGCGATTCCCACTGTGTGAAACTATACTTCCTTCCTCATGAGAGGGGGGCGGGGCAGCAGCAGCGGCGGCGGCTGTGCAACGTCTCCTGGTATGGGAATTGGGATTGGTTCGATACTGTGCGGCTCGGTTCGATTTGCGTTGCGTTGCGAATATTTTATTGTGCGAAAAATGATTTTTTATTTTCAATTTTCTGGGTTGATTTTGGGGCCGTTAGAACGCGTTAGAAATGAAAGTAAAAGTTTTCACAGCCGACCGAATGGCAAACCAATTTGATTTTGAATACGTTATGAGGCGCAAAAAGAGAGTGTGAAAAAAATCCGGAAAGCCGTCATAAAAAGAGCACAACGAACCAAGCAACAGCCCACAATAAACATTCACATTCGCATTCACATCAATTGTTTGCAAGGGTTTCAAGTGCCAATTTTCTGATTGTTTGCCAGCCGCACTAAAAACTAATGATTTTTCATATGTTTGTTCAATGGATCGTGTCGAAGCTGGCCCAAAAACAAACCCAAAAGTACAGCTGGGCATAAAATTGCAAAAGGATTTCGAGTTAAGCCAGGAAATAAATTAGAATTTTGATGCATATAGATTGATGTTAATAATACGATCTAAACTCTTTTCAGTTGGCATTTTTATGGATTGATTAGAGAGTTCATTTATAGTTTGAATATATATAAATATTTTCAATACTCAAATATAATCATAAAACAGAAAAAAAAACATTAAAAGCATACACAGCTTGAATATTTCTAATTAATATTATTTATGGGAATATAAATACATAAAGAAAGTGTAAGTAAATGAAAAATAATAAATAATAATATTGGAATATAAATGCAAAAAGAACAAAGATTAAAAAAAATAAATAAAAATAATAAATAATTAAAATTAAATTAAAAAATAAAACAAAAATGAAAAACAAAAATAGAAATACAAATTAAAAATTCTATATGTTATACATCAACAATGCAAACAAAAATATTTAAAAATAAAAAAATTATATTAAAAAAAAATTAAAATATAATTAAATAAAAAAATAATTAAATGAAATTATAATTAAAATAAAAAATTAATAATATAATTAAAATAAAAAATAAAATAAATATGATAATTTTTATAAATAAATTATAACTGCAGCACTGCAGAAACCCTAAAATCAAACAAAATGGCGAACATCACTAACAGGAAAATGCAGAAACGACAGCATAAGAGGATTTAGGAGCTCCATTAAAAAAATCAAAAACAAAATGGGGAAACAACATTTTCATAATGCACTAAAAGTAGTCAATGGAAAGGGGGTGGGGTGCAAGGGCGGGGAGTTGTTGTGGGCCAAGCGATGGGCGACAACGCGACAGTCCGCTGACGACTACAACCGACTCGGCTCGATATTTTAATGGGGCAGACGTCATTTGGTGCCGCCATTGCTGCTGCTGCCGGCGTCACTAAAGCGCAAAATTTATGACAACATAACGAGCCAGATGGACGAGCCGAAGCCAGAGGCGACAGCGGGCGGCAGCGCATTAAATGCGCCATTCAGAGTCGAAAATAACAATAATCATAATTAAGGATATGCATATGCATTTCGGTGTCTGTGCCAGCCAGCCAAAATGCCAAAATGGCTGCTGCCCACAACACAACGGCGCTTGATCCGCCACTGGAGTGGGGGAGGTGTGGGGTGTGGGCTGTGGGCTGTGGGGTGTTGAGGCGTGGCAGCGAACACAAAACGAAATCGATCCATTTACAGCAGCCGAAATATTCTGCACGAATGATGATGTCCCCGTCCTGCAATGTCCACAGCCAGCAGATATCATTGAATAATGACTGTTAATACCCTTCAATGTGCGCTCCGAGCGTCCTTTTGCTCATCGCCATCGCCATCGCCATCGCCAGTGACATCGACATTGCCATCATGAAGTGGATTTCAATGCACTCCCACAACAGCCCAGCGAGCGAGACCAACTGATAGCGCGATAGCGTCTGGCCGCAGCCCCCATTGGGCAACTGCCGAGTGGAGCTGCTCCCCAACTGGCGTGCAAATAATATGCGAATTCATTCCTGATGCATTCGCCCACTGACGCGGCTTAATCCATTCGACGTTCTCCAGCCGCAGTCTTATTGATGTGGAACAGGGAGCTGAGAGAGTTATGGAATTTAATTAAAATATATGTCTTTAGTGCTTACGCTGGCTGAAGATTCCGCTTTGCTTTTAGCTGTCGAGTTAAGAAAGGAATTTGTTGCAGGTATTTATATATACGTATCAGCAGTCTATTATAGATGTTTTAAGATTATATTATTATTATTATTTTTTTTCATTGTAGTATCATAATTTAATTAAATTAATTCTCTTTAAACTCCCTTCAACTTCGGAAGTTCGACAAAAGTTCGGCTTGATATGCAGCGAACGCATTTGAATGTAACGCGTTTCTATTTATATTAAAGTTCCGAACACGTTTCGTCGACTTAATCAGGCTTGGTTAACACAAAAAATTTCATTTTTTCGGCTAATAGAATAAAACTGTGCACAATCAACTGCACGTTGAGTTTGTATTTGCATAAAAAATGTAAATGTGGCAGGTTGCAAGGGATTGCAGCCAGTGCAGTGCAGCAATGCAGCCAGAGCTATCCAATCGAGCACCCCAACTCTGAATTCATCCTATAACTATGCTATTGTTTCTGATGCAGTTAACTGAACGAATTGCGAATGAGCTGTATTTGAATACGATAGGAGTTTCAAGTCCTTGTGTTAACATTAACTGTGCAAAATATTTGAAAATGCCCAAAATTACAAAAAAAAAAATAATAATAATGATAATTTAGATAAATTCGAATTGTATAAAATATAATATTAAATAATAAATTGTTAAAAAAAAAAAAAAAAAAAAAAAAAAAAAATTGTTTAAAAAAGTTTCTGTTTTATTGAAATTAAAATGTAATAAATCAAAATTATTAATTACAAATTTACAAAGTAAAATTTATAAAAAAAAACAACCTTTTTTTATAATTATTTAAACACTACATAAATTAAAAAATGGTATATTATTCCTTGTTCCACCTTTAAGCATTAAGTATTTACTTAACTAAAATAAAGAAATAGAAAAAATATTTTAATGATAATGAAAATACAAATTTAAAAATTAAAGTTATAAATATATTAAAATTCAAATAATTTTGAATAAGAATGAAAACATGTGCTAAAAATAAAAAATATATATTAAATTTCAATGATATATAAATTTTCTCATATATACATCTTCACTATGCCCGCATTAGTTTTGCAGGGTATTTGTTATTCACATAAAAAAACCCGATGCTCAGCTCAAAGTCGAAAATTGGTTTTAATTAAATCGAATTGAGTTTTTCCAACGGGCAGCCGGCGTCTCTTGTTTTTCTTCTTTTCCATCAAGGCGCCGTGCGCTGTTTCACTTTTTTGCACGTTTGCTAAAAAGGGAGAGAGGGAGAGATAGAGTGAGGGGGGAGGCTGTTACTGAATGAGTGAGTGAATCGCAACTCATGGCATGGCATGGCACGGCATGGCGTGGCACGGCGTGGCATGGACAGGGACACGAACGCATTTAACGCTGACGCTGGGAGTTTATGTGCGTCATTGAGCTGCACCAGCTCCTGCTCCTGCCCCTGCTGCTGCTCCTGCTGCTGCTTCAGGCCATGTCCATGTCCAGACTGTTAGTCGGCATCGTCCTGGGCGCCCTTTTGGTTGGCTCTTTTTGCAGACAGTTTGATTGAAATGTTTGCTGGCGCTGCAACTGCCCAACGATGGCACATCGCAACGGGTGCAACGCGGGGGCATGCCACTTGTGTGCTGTGCCACATCAAAGCATTTGAATTGTTTGCTGCTTGGCATTTTGTTTTTACGGCTGCGACTGCGACAGCGACTGCACATTGCAACAATGCGCCAGCCATACCTCTACTCTCTCTGCCTCTCTCTCCCTCTCCCGCCCTCTCCTGCCTGTGCTCTGTGTGTGATGTATGGTCGGTCAGTTTGCGGACATGCAGTGGACACTTGGATTAACATGACGTAATTGATGCGGAAAGTGTTGAGTGTGGCAGCTGCGGCAACTGCGGCAACTGCCCCTTCAGCAACCATTTACATTTCTTTTGTCCATCTCCATCTACCCGGTAGCTGCAATAGATAAATGGATGTGGAAGTGGCAAAACTTTTACTCAAATTGATTATGGAGCCAGAAATTTTTGATATACATATATATAATTTGCATCGAGCATTTAAGGTTAGGGAAATTTATTTCAAATACTTAGTTTGAAAAAAAAAAAATATTTTTGTAGCTGTTGTTGTTTTATTATGTAGATCAATTAAGATAGGAAGTTATCTTCAAATAATGAAGAATTGTTGGAACAAAATCTTAGATACTATATATTAAAATAATTTTTAGAAAAAATTTAAGATTAATTAATCAATAATTTAAAGATTCTTTGGAGCTGGAAAATAAAATTTGCTTTAGATTGTAGGTAATAAATTTTTTATGAATATAGAAATATATGTAAAATTATATATAAACTATTCATAAATAATTGGCATAATATATATTGGAGAACTAAAGAAAAAGTATTAGCTTGTTTAAATTTAAAAATAAAGAATTTCCTAACCAAGCCTATTTCTCAAGAAAAATCCTATAGATCGTATTTATTTTTTTTCACATTTCAATTAGTGCAACCCAATTTTAAAGTTGAAACTTTTGTTTTTGCAAGCTTAAAGAAATGCTGCACCGGGTTGAAGAGAAATTCGATAATCGAGCGCTTTAGGAATTTTCTTGTTCAGTGAATTTGATAATAAATATTTGTATGCATTCGATTCAGTTGAGCCTAATGTCCAGGCGACTGCAATGTACAAACGATTTTTCAAGTGAGCCAAGAAAATGGAGCAGGAGCAGTCGCAGCAGGAGAAGGAGAAGGAGAAGGAGAAGGAGAAGCGAGCAGGCAACCACCTGGGCAGGTATGAAATGTACGAGTGTGCTGCATTAGGTCAAATGTCTGATAAAATTGAAATGTTTCACTTGTTGTGTGTGGTTGGGGAATTAATTTTTGAACTTATCAAGTGCGCTTTCAATTGGCAAACCAACAAACCAGCCAAACGCTGGCCGGGTAAAATGGTTACATATCGTGCTGTCGAGTGCACTCATCATGCGAGCATATGAGTAGCAGGAGTAGCAGGAGGCGGTGGTGGAGGCGGAGTAGGTGGTAGTCAGGATATAGCATAAGTGCGGACATGGCTACCTTTTTATTGTTGGCTGAAAAGCGAAAAGCAGCTGAGAGCTGAGCTGAGCTGCCTGGCAGGTTGCATTGCAAATTTGCAGCCGAACATGCAACGTGCATTTGGCAGTCAGCACAATATCCAGATGTAAGCAATGGGCAGGGGTTTTCTACTTGATTCTTTTTCCTGTTGTTGCTGGGGCAGAAGCCACAGACGCTGCCAATATTGACTGTGACTGAGCCAACGATCTGCTGCTGCTGCTGCATCTTTATATATGTATATATATATCCTTGCAATGCTATGCGATGCGAGTATTTTTAATAAAATAAACCCAGAAATGTAATCAACATAAAGGATTTCACACAAGCATAGCACATACACATGTGTGTGTGTGTGTGTGCGCTTAACAAGATACGTAGATACACGTAGATATCGTTGACGATATAACCCACCCGCCCAGCATCCACTTGCAATATAAAGCAGAGAAAAGCAAAAAAAAAAAAAAGAAAAGAAAACGAACCCTTTATGAAATGCAGGACATCAATGCAGTCAGCTTTGTGTCTCTCTCTCTCTCACTCTCCCACTCTCTGTGTGTATGTGTGTGTGTGTATCTTTGATATACATTTGCAATTATCGTGACTTGAGCTAGCAGTAGCTGCTGGGCCCGAGACCATGGACAGCTGGCCACATGTCGGTGACAGTTTATTAAATCGATTACTTTCGGTTTTGATATTCTAAATAAACATATTTTTACAAGCCAGTCAGCCGGACCATGGAGCTCTCGACCATGGACCACCCACCGTTTGATGCACATTTTTGTTGTACAACAATTGTTGTTGTTGTTGCTGCTGTTGTTGTTGTTGTGGCTCTTTTGATGAGCTGTTTTGTTGGGCAAATCGTATCTGCTGCTGAGGTTGAGATTTGCAGCTGAAAAATGTATAAACTCGTGACGGCAACAAATGCTCGAACTTGTTATCCGGCTAGAAGCTGCCTCCGCCTCCTGCTCCGCAGCCATTTGCTGCTGTGGCCATTGTGCGGAGCCAGACATGCGATGTGGACATGGCCAGTACATAGCATTTTGAGAGATTAGTTTATTGTTAATCAAAAAAGAAGGCAAAAATATCGTTTTTGCATTAAATTGACTTTGAAATTGACAGCGTACGAAATTACGAGCTTGTGTGCCTGGCAAATGCATTCAAATTGCTCGTGACTTATGCACTGCACTGTCTCTCTCTATGTGTGCGTGTTTGTGTGTGTGTGTGTGTGCTGGGACAGGTGTGTATTGCAACGAGAATAGCTTTCACGTTTATGCATAATTCTAATCAACGTCTTGTTGCTGATTTTGACATTTGCATTTTGGCCGAATTGGCCAAAAAGTTTTTGTTCTTTCCCATTTTCGTTGCGCTCAATTCGATGAAGCTTTAAATTGATTTCTTTGCGAAATTTCAATAAATACCATGTTATTCCATTTGTAATGCAAATATGTGACAACTGTACGTAAGCATGGCGCTAATTTGAATCCATTGTCTGTGTCTCAAAAATATGAATATTAATCAGATGATGGTCCTAGATCTAAACGATTTAATCAACTTGAAGTCTATAAACATAAAAGAATCTTGTTATTTCACGATTTAAGCTTTGTTTATGGTTTACATTTGAAATTTATGATAAATTTAAAACAACCAAAATCTTTGACATATCTTAATTAAGTAAATAGTAGAAAAAAAATACTAAATTAAAATTATACATGGCTTTTATCTATTTTAAATATTTTTTGTGATAAAAACAAAAGTTATTACGCTTTTAGTTACACTAAAAATTATACATTCAAATAATATCTCAGTAGAATATATAAATATTAAAAAATTTAAGAAATATAAATGTAAAACTTAAAATATATTAAATTATTTTTACGTATTTTTCTATAAAAATTAATCACAAAATCTATCTATGATAGAATCTATGCATTACATATTCAAATGAAGCTTCTTCCATAAGATTCCGCAGCTTCCAGTTTATGATTAGCATTAATTTGATTTTATACCCCAAGTTCCATCATAATTTCGTGCAAATTATGACTATCACAGACAGTATTTGGCGCCCATTGAATCTATTCTCAGAGCTTCCATTTTGAGAGAGAGAGAAAGAGAGAGATAGAGAGGCCATCGATTGCTGACCGTTGGGCGCTGTGATTAACACAATTCCCTTCTCCAAATGGCCTCATGGGGCGCAGACTCCAACGGCAGCCAAACTGGCAAGGAGAAGAGAAGAGAAGTGAAGAGAGGAGAAGAGAGTAGATCAAGCCATGTGGATGCTGCTGATGGCGGCAACGATTGCGTGCACATGATGTGGGCAGGCGCATCTTCCATGTGGCTGCAATTGCTGCTGTTCTTGTTGTTGCTGATTTGATGATGGAAGTTGTTGCTGCGTGGCCGCAAAAACGCTTCTGGGTTGCAAGCAAGGCAACAACAGCAGCAACAACAACAACAACAGCAGCTATGGCAGCCGCAATAAGTACAAAAATTGAATTTACAAGCGCACAAACTAGAAAACAACACGTTCGACATACAAAAATGTTGCGATGCCATAACTTAAGCGATTTTTGAATAATTGCCCAGCAGCCAGAGCAACAGCAGCAGCAGCAGCAGCAACATGCAGTATTGACTCTTGTTGCTTCTGGCTAATCAGCAACACACACACACACATACATATACTGACACACATTGGCAAACATGCACGCATGCAAGTTTTCGACTCACAATGAAAGTAAAAGCAATGCCAACAACTCGCTGCACAACAAATTGCCATAAATAATCAAGTTTTATGCGACATATCGATGCAATGAACGACTTGAGGAGGCTTCACTGTCCAGAGCTCCGTTGCATGTTCATCATGAAACTCAAACTCAAACTCAGCTTCAGACCGCAGACAAAAGGCAAATAAACAAATCACAAATCGCAGTGGGCTGCTGTTCGTGTTGCTGCTGCAGCAGCAACAATTGCTGCGCGTCGCATGTGAGAACGTCTTTTATATACAAATCAGTCAGCAGAGCCCTTGGCAGATGCTCGAATGGCACTTGGGTTCGCTTGCACGAGTGCAGAGCCATTTATATAAAGGTCTATTAGGTTTACTCTTCAAAGTCAGCATAATGAAGACATTTTATGCAGTTGCATTCAATTTTTGACAGAGAATAAATACATTTTAATGACAAAGAATTTTTTAACTATAAATAAAAAGTGATCAGCGTTAATTTGTGAATACATCTATAATTTATTATTAATTAATTATTATTTTTATTTAATTATTGTACATCATTTTATAAATTTAATCCATATTATTAATTTGACTTTATTTTACATATAAAATTAAATATTAAATTTTTACTAGACACTAGATCTAGACTTGTTTGTGCACGTAGACTATGCTCTTAGCCGAGCTGAAGAGACATACTAATTTGTATAGAAAAAATTAGAAAATAGGACCTATTTTTTTGAGTTATTGAAAAAAAATGGAAAATTAATTTATATGATAATAAGATAAAAAATTATTATTCATAATTTTGTATATAAAAATAAAGTCATAAATTTTATTTCCAATTTGCATTATAAAAATTTGAGTATAAATCATATGACATGATTTTTATTATCATAAATTAAAAGTATAAATTGGTGTCAGGTGGAAAATAATATTATAATTATTAATGTCAGTCGCTGGTGATTTCAGTATTTAGATGAAAATTATAAGAAGCAATCTGGAAAGTATTATGCGTCTTATCCTTTGAATCTTTTGTTTGTTTACTATGTCGCTTGCAATATTATGCTTGTAGTATCTAATTTACTTAACATTTAAATGGAATCTCAGCTATTGCTGTGTAGGTCTTAGTCCGTACATATTTCACAAATGCTGTCAATTTCTTGATGCATTCAAATGAAGTCAAAATGTTAAGCCAGGAATGTTAAGCCAATCAGCAATCAGCTGACTGCTGTTACTCGAGACATTGAAGACATTTATCCCAGTCAAGGCCGCATATAATTGCAAAAATTATATTCCATGCAAATCAGACCGAAATCTTAGCCAAATTTCCAAAATACTTGTCACTTGGTATAGGATCAAAATTTTCAAAGACTAATCTGAAACCAAAGCTGTAAAATTAGCTGAACGAATCGAATTTCATAGCGCGACATTCATTTCATGGCGATCAATCGAAAAATCACCAGGTGAGTCTTAAGTCTAGTGCGTCTATTGCTCAGATCTATGATTTAGATAATCAATCGAAACAGAGACTCGATTAATTCGTTTGCGCTGAATGAGCACACGCTGGCAATTAAACAATTTAAGAGCAGCCGCCGAGCTGTATCAAGTGCCCGGGGCAGGGCAGGACAGGGCAGGGCTGGGCAATCACATGAGTAATGCTCGTGGCTGACTTTATCTCATTTGGCAAGTGAGTGGAAATCAATTTGGTTGCACAAATACGAATGCAGCATCGAGTGCTCGACTGCTGGCAATTGCATATTCATGTGGGTGGCTGTGGCACAGGCCCCACGACCACACGTCTCTGGCCACATGTGTGTTGCACATGTGAGTGCCAGACTCTCTCTCTCTCTCTCTATGGGTGCGTGCGTGTGTGTGTATCTTGTATCAATTCAACGCCTAATTGATTGTGCTTACAATTGTCTGGGGGCCCCGACTGGGAGGAATGTCAATGCTAATAATCGTCATGTAAATTGGCTATGAATATCAAATAGTCTGCTAAAAGTGTTTTGGATCCACTTGAATGGCTCGTGCATCGTCGTTGGCCGATTGCCTATTGCCGATTGCTGATTGCTGATTGATGCACCAAATTGTCAGCCTCTAAAGACTTCCTGGCTGCATCACACCGGCTGCTCATTTCACACTTGATTTCGATTCATCAGTGAATTGGCCATACTTGTGGAATGTTGGCATTGCCTCGCATTTTAGCTGGACAGGTGTATCGTCATAGCCCTGGTCGTCCAATCCATCTGGCGTCCACTTGTCATCCGATCTCTGCTGTTCGCTTTTCCCATGCTAAATTATTGCCCGACTGGTTTTCGCGTTAAATAATGATGCCTGTCAATGCCAGCCGGCAGCCGAGCCAATAATTGCATGATCACTCCGAGCTCTAAGCTCATACAGAGCTGCACTCAGCTTCACACACAGACGGACTGTGTGCAGAGGAGTCGATGTTGTGGAAAGTTTTCGATTGGCATTGGAGCTGTTGGAACAACTTTGGCAATATATATTATTGAAGAACACAAAATGAGTTCACATTAGATCTAGATCTGATGGCAGAGCTGAGCACAATGGCTCAGACGATATCTCCTGACAAGGTTAAGTTACAGCCATCGAATGCGGGGCAGAGCGTAAATTGAAATGCGCCCAATTTAATTTCGAGACAGACATTTAATATTGATTAATTTTTTGGCTCGTTTTCTTAATGGCGTCGCATCTACACTGCTCGCTGCCGGCTTGCCGCAGCGTGATGCAATGATACAGATGCAGATGTACTGGGACAGAGATACAGATACAGATACATTGGCAGATACAGATACTTGGGCTCAGAAGGAGGACTAAGACCCAAGCGAATCGTACCGTAAATAAATATAAACATAAATCTGAAAGAGCCGAGAGAATGGAGAAAAACTCATTGAAGACAACATCCCCAATTGACGGTAAATCACTCAAGATGACATCTATCGATGGGCCCCGCCAGATAAGAGAGTGTTTCGTCTCGTTTTCGCACTTTTACACAATCAACTCGGGCACGTCGACCGTCGACTGTCGACCGTCGACTGTCGAAGACATCGCGCAGAAGTTGCAAACAAACACCAAACTGGCAGAGCCACACAGAGTGAGGCGTTCCTCGGGTCCCGGGTCCTCGCTGGGGATTGGAAACAGCAATTGAGATGGGGAATGAGAATGGGAATGGGAATGGGAATGGGAGTCGGGTATGGGACAGCCGACATAATCGTGAAGCATGCCAACTTGACGTCATTGCAATTTAAAGCTAGGCCACGCCGCCGGCCGCATTCGATACAAAACGAAGCCAACAGCCCCCAAAGTGACAAATCAAAGACGAAATCGAACCACCCAACGAACGTACAAGAAACCAACTTTGTATTACGACCATTCCGGGCCCTAACCAGAGCAGACTAGCGCAAAGAAGTCCAATGACGCGTTCGCTGGCTTTGACACACTGCACAGTGGAACTCGCATGAATAAAATATGTGTTTTTAAAGGAAAAGACAAGACTTGTCCCATAATCGAAGCTCTCAATCTCGAGTCAACTGTCCACTGTGCCCGAGACAGTAGTCGTCGTTCGGTCGGCGAGCGTAGGAGAATACGAGACTACGACGAAATGAGTGATTTATTGGCAGGCCATTGAATTGAAGTTGATGGCAAAAGACAAGACAGCAAGAGAGAGAGTAAGAGCCAGAGAGAGAAAGAATGGAAGAGATACAGAGAGAGAGAGAGAGAGAGAGAGAGAGAGACAAGTTGGGCAGGGCAGTAAATGAGACAGAGATACGAAGGAGCCAAGACTGAGCAGTGAATAAGATGTGTGAGCGTTGACAGACAGTCGTCCGGACGGAAGGACGGACAGACAGACTGACGACGCCATAGTACACTCCCTAGCCCTGCCCTTGCCCACCCCTACAGCTCAATGGAAGCGTCCCAAAAAATTAAATGTGGCAAAGTGGTTGGCAGCCAGGCATCCATACGGGCCTGAGGGCTTCGGGAATGAAGGAGGAACTGTTCGATAAGCGTAAAATGAAGGCAAAGACGTCTAGCTTGTTGTTGCTGCTGCTGCTGCTGTTGTTGTTGTTGTGGTTGGCTGGACTGTGATATATCACACGCAACATTAAATCAAACCCAAGGCATTGCTGGGCCGCCTGAACGTAGCCGTGGAAGGTGTGCGAGGCCGAGTAAATGATGGCCGGGATTCCTTTTTGCCTGTCACATTGACAATTTACTACCAAAAAAAAAAAAAAAAGAGCAGGAAACTAAAACCAAACGCTGAAAGCGAGCTAGAGCGAGAGCTTGCTAAGAGGGGACAGAACGAGAGAATGAGAGAGAGAGAGAGAGCGCGAGTGAGAGGGAGAGATGTAGACATTGTTGGCTCGCACTTATCTGATGGATTCCTTGCTATTTTGTCTTCACATGCTGTCCCAGTCGTCGTCTCCGTCTCTATCTCCGTCTCCGTTGATTTCCACTCCCAATGTGCCCGGAACGCTGAGCACAGTAACGAACTTTCCGTGTTGTGCAATTTGAAAGCTCAGCAGTATTGAAAGGGTCGCGGGCGGGGGTTGTTCCAGGGGTTGAGGCAGCACTAAGGAGTGAACGAGACCATGAATAATATTTATGAGGATGAAATGTTCCCAAAAGCGACATAAATATGTGCACAGCACCCGCACATGAAACGCGTCTCGGCATTAAATGCGTTGAAATCCTGAGCACCGACAAATGAAAAGAAATTCACTCACTCTGAGTGTGAGGGAGACAGAGATTGAGATGGAGCAAGAGAGAAAGCAAGATTGTATGATGGCTGTGTGTGTGTATGTAACTGTGAGAATCCTGCAAGCTCTAGGGCGACTTATTAGAGTCAGAATATGCTATAATTACAGAAATGCTTAAGTATTAGTTACATATATATGAGATTGAGAGCATAAGAGAATGTGTATCAATCTCGTTTGACTGACTAAGTCAGTTGATCGTGAAGGAAGGAGGAAGGAAGTTCTACTCATCTAAATTCTAAGGTTATATTGATGTAAGTAAGATTAAAATCCAAGCCTAGGCTTAGCTTAGATTTAAGAAGAAATTCCAGTGGAGGAATTCCAAAAGTTCTATAGTCCGAGAGATAGGGTACGAGACTTGAGATTGATAGAGGAATGGTGAATGACTTAGATGTAGATATAGATATAGATGCACTCAGATCATAGTTCTTCAGCCTCTTCATACATACTAAATCTATTCAAGTCAAGTTAAAAAGTTGTTGACTTTACTATATATAATAAAATTTTTCATGCTAAGCCATTCTCTCCCTGTAAACCCTTTAGTACATATACATATTAGTCTGCTGAAAACTAAAACTATTATTATGAAGAGCTCAAGCGAGTCGAACAATCGAAAAATCAAAGCAATATGGTTCATTTGTGCTGCCATGACAGCAATCAATCAGAATCAACCCTTACTTGATATGAGAATCCACTGCAGAAGCCAAACAACCCTCAAAGCAGTTGATGGATTGCTGTCATTAACAACTGAACAGAGTCGAGCTGAACTGAACTGAACCACAGTGAAGTCTGACCAATGATGTACAAGGTCTGCGCTCTGAGCATAAAGGTATGAGATAAGATGGCAGCACTCGCTTGAGCAGGAAGCTGCATCAATAAAAACGTCAAGTGACAAAGCATGCAACTGACTAATTTGTAAATTGAAATGCCAATCAACTGGCGCACTGAATAACACAGAAATGAAAATGAATATCAAAATAAAGTTAAAAAGTACAAAATATAAGAAAAAGCTGTTAAGTTTTAGCCGCATCATGTCAGAGATTGATAGCCGGTAGCCGCCGTCTTGATGTTCAAAAAACAAAAATCGAAAGCCGCCGCAGTGTTGCGTGAAAGGAAAATTGTCCGTCCGGCTGGCCCAGCTCTCCCAGCTGGCCGGCTATGTTTGTGTATGCGAACTCATTAGGCAGCAAACGTAAATCATTTCGATATCGATTAAGAAATATCCACAGAAAGCGGCCACCGCACGCAACGGCAGTCCGCAGTCGGCAGTCGGCCGTTGGCAGCCGGCATTGGCGCCTGCGCAGCTGCCAAGAGCCAACTCCAGCTTGGAGCCGTTTGGCCAGCTCGTGCGGCGACAGTGTGCACATCAATTAATGAACCTGTCGGGCCATGCGTAAATTTGTCGCCAGCAAAGCAAAGAGTGGCGAGTGGAGAGAGCAGAGTGCAGAGTGGAGAGACAATGCAGCTGCCCTCGAGTGAATGCAGCTGGCGTGATCGAATGATCTGATCTGAATGTGTGTGTTGGCTGGACTTGACCTGCTTGTCAATCAAGCAAATCATTTTGGCGGCATTGGAATTCGCTGCGTTTTCACATGACTGTGCACACCTGTCATAATCAATCACATCGTGCTGCGATTATAATGCATCAATTATCGTCCGAACTGGGCGCGTGTGAACATGCGCTACTGCCCAGTCCCCGACTTATCTAAATGTATATATATAAATATATGTATATACATTTCTGTGTGTGCATATTGATGGACATGACTGTGAGCTTCGATGTCTGTCTGTCTGTGGCTTGAGAGACTGAAGTGATATTGATATTGATATTGAATATCCGGTTACAGCAATTGCACTAGCCTTGAATTAAAAGCTTAGCTCACATTCATTATATACATATATCTCTTATAGTTTGATTAAGGAATCAATAAGCTTTGTCAGCACATTCGAGATTGTCAGTTAGTCTATGACGTCAATTGGTAGAAATAACTTAAAGGTGATATATTATAATGCCTATTATTAGATATGTATCAGCTTAGGTTTTCATATAGTTATAACATAAAGAAGAATCTACATTGGCCGAAGCCTAAAAAATTTAAAACGTTTTTTAAAGAATTTATGAATATGTATATATTTGATATCGCCTAAATTTCAATCTGGCAAATTAGAATATATGCTGCAATGGCATTTGTCATATTTATAGTTCCCATTTTATTTATAGCTCTATTAGCATGTTTATATCTATAATGATCGTTTCTTAATTATCATTAAACAAACTTTTATCTAACTGAGAGAAATATACCCTTATGTGCTAATACCCTAATATTCTAATACCTTAGTACCCTATACTCTGATGAGCTAACTCAATCTTCTTTAGTACCATAATATATTCCTTTAGTCGTATAAAACGTTTATATAAATATTACAATATTTCCAGAAAATTACATATGTATATACTCAAATATTTATCATATATCAAGTATTACTGAGTATTATATCATTTATCATTATTAATTATATCTTTTATATATATTTTTTTTTATTATAATTTTATTTATTTTTTAGTTTATTCCAAGTACTTTCTGTTTAAATATAAAAAAAAAGAGTTTCAAATTAATTTCAAAATCTCTTCAAGTTATTTATTATTATTAATATTTTATTATTATAATTATTTTGTATATTATTATTAATATTTTTAAGTTAAACCTTGGCCTGATTTTTGTTGAGTGAAGATAACATAAAGATAACATTTCTGTTACCTATAATTCAGTCAATAAAATTGCTCTTTAGATCTAAAGATCTAAATTTGTGAAATTCAAAACAAACTCAAATTAAGTCGGATAACCCAAATGTCTTTAATTTTATTTATAAAAAAAAACTAGAATTAGTTGTTCAATTAAAAAGTGTCAGAGCCGTCTAGAGCTTCAATTAGAGCGACGATTCATGAATGAATGCAAAGACCTTTGGCTAGGTCGCAGACACTGCAACTCCGCCAGACTTTAATGAATGGAAGCGAGGCGAATAAGGGAGAGAGTCAGAGTCAGAGTCAGGGAGATGGCAGGGGCTGGATCTGCTGCTGGAGCTGGGCTGGGTAAAAGAGGCAACTGGGTCATTTGCTGGCGCTACGAAATGCGTAAATATGCGAAATGAAGTCGAAACGATGGGGCAGGGGCAGGTTGGGAGGGCGGAGCACTGGCTGCTACTGCTGCAAAAAAGAGGCTGCGAGCGATTGAATGATTTATTTTTGACAGGTTTTTAACTTAAAATTAAAACGGTAAATCAATTTTTGACAGCGGAGGCTGCGACAAGGCTGCCAACAGCCAGCATCAACGTCGCGTCGCCGCAGCTCTTTGCTAATGATGATGCCAATGTGTGAGTGACCCCCTCCCCATCTCTCACTCTCTATCTCTATCTCTCTCTCTCTCTCACTATGCCAAGTGTGTATCCAAATCAAGCGGCGAGAGATGTCACAGCCAGAGCTGGCGACACGGAGACACCAAACAGTTGGCGACAGTTGCCGTCGCTGCCGAAATGTTGTCGCGACAAAATGTTGCTGTCGCTAGCTGTCGCTCTCGTCTCTGTTGCTGTCTCTGTCTCTGCTCTGTGGCTGTCGCTCTTGCTGTTGTTGTCTCTGTCTCTTGTTGCCAGCGGATGAGTGACGAGCGGATGGCTGCCTTTCCGAATGTGGGTCGCTGTAATTAAGCCATTGGCCCTGAACATGCGAATAGCTGCAACTAATTCCGTTTGAAAGCTTTTCTAGAGATGACAAACATCTCGATAACGATAAATTCAAGATAACGATAAATTAGTGAGTTCGATAAATATGTTATTGATAATACGATATTCTCGATTATTTTACCAATTCGATTCACAATTTAAAATTCTCAATTCTCTCAATTATTCAAGTTTTTCAATAATCTGATCTATAATATATATAATGTTTCTACTCTATTGTATCTAAAATTCTCGATTCTCTCAATTTCCATTATATTACTATCAACTTTTTTAATAAATTGAATAGATTATCGTTTCTTCCAACTATCAATAACTCTACTAGCACTGCCTGAATGAATTTTCTATATACGTAATCGATTTTATCCATTAACGATGTATTCGTTCAGTCACCGATTATCGATTACTTTGTACAGCGTTATCAATATTTCAACTATATACGATAAGACGAACTACTCCATCAACTATCAAGCAATAATCAGTTCTGCTCAATCGATAAATCTATCGATTATTTCGCTTAAGTAACCCATTCGTACACAATACTCCCACTTCTGGCCCCAAGAATCTGCGCAATTTGTCGCGTGCTCAGTCGATGCGATTGATGAACCTAAAATCCTCAAAAGAACATCGTTTCACATTTACATAATTGATTTCTTCTTCTTTTCGCCCTCGACTTAATGCGATGAAAACAAAGCTATAAATTGTCTGTCGCTTAATTCTCTGTCAGTTGAAAACTGTAATAAATTAATATATAAATTTCTTGTCATCCAAATGTCTTGCGCGAAGCGTTACAAGTGCTGCTTGCTCTTGCTACGCCAAAGACTTTTTGCATATGAAATAAATGAAAGTCGTCTTTATTATGACAGAGCCCATTGTTCAGCAGATTGTCATGAATTTTGATTTTAAGTTTCAGCTTGAATATAGTTGATATAGAGGCAGGAAGGAGGAAGAAGAATGGGAAGTAAAGGGTAACAGGCGATAATTTGTAAGATTCGATTAAAAATTTGTTTTTTTTTATTGATACCTTAATCTTTAGATTAATTTAATTTTGATAAGGGTATTTTTGTTTTAATTGTTTACCTTTAGATTAGTTAATTAATAAAATATCAATATATATATATAATAATATATAAATCATAATATACATAAGTAGTAGTAGATCAATTTTCAATATTTGACATTTAAATAGTCTGCAAGATTTACCTATAGTACCCAATTTTCCAATTTTGGTGAGTAGAACTTCTATAAATTTCCTTAAAAAATATTTATGGTATCTAAATTCTTTTTTTTTTTCTAAAACATCTTCTACAATCTTCAGTAAAATTCGTGTAGATCCAAAACAAATTGTCTCTAGATCTGCATGGCTCGAGGCAATCGCTCGTTTTTTTTTTTCTCTCTTTTTTTTTTAAGCAAATACAACTAATCTTAATATGAAATCAAATGTCACGAATTGGATATTTGCCATATGTATTGTTGTTGTTGAAGTTGTAGTTGTTGTAGTCGCATGCTAAATTGAATTAGACACTCCAATGAGAGACAGTCTCGGCTCAGGTGATCTTTAAGCGAAACGCGATCAGCCAGGCTGTGGGAGACTGAGATCCAGAGTTCGGCTATGCCCGTTGCCGATCGCTGCATAGAGCAGAGCCCAGCGAGATGCAAGCACGCGCGTGAAGAGCCAACAACAAATGCAATGGGGCAGCCACAGCCACAGCCACAGCCAGAGCCACAGACGACAGCGACGACAACAATCGAAGAGCAAAAAAAAAAAAAAAACAAAAAAAAAGGAACGATCAGCGAAGGTGAATAAATCAAACTGATTTATTGGAGTCGACGACAATGACGACGACGACGCGAAACACCGAGATGCCTCCAGCCATAAGCCATAAGAGTTGGCCAAGACAATGGCCAGGCGGGGGGGCCAAGCGGGGGCCAAGCGGTCTGTCTCTTCAGTGTGAAGCGCTGGTGCAACGATAACGCGTGACACATGCAGCAACAGCCACAACAACAACAACAACAGCAACTGCAACAGCTGCAGCTGGCAACAGTCGGGCAGGCCCACTTGCTGCGTCCCCGGTTGGCCAATTGGTAAGCCGATTGGTTAATGGCAATGACAACAATGTATGATGCGCTGCCTGCGGCAAATAGAAAAACTCAAAATATAATTCACATTAGTAATTGCCTGATGTTAGATGCCAGACTAAAGTTAAAGCAATGATACATGGAGGGGAGCAGAAGACAGAAGGTAATCTAAGAGGCTTTCCTTAAAAGTTGTCTTAGATACATAATTGGCTCTGATCTCAAGAAGAATATTTGCCTAAGTCCACCTGTATGTGTGGAATATAACTACCTTAATGTTTGTCTAAAAACTCTAGTATCTAAGACAATGATATACATTATACATGTATGTATGTATGTATGTATTTATGCATGTATGTATATATGTATGTATTAATGTATGTATGTATGTATGTATGTATGTATGTATGTATGTATGTATGTATGTATGTATGTATGTATGTATGTATGAATGAATGTATATATGAATGAATGTATATATGTTTGTATGTATATATGCATGTATGTATTTATGTACATATGTATTTATGTATGTATGTATATATGTTTGTATGTATATATGCATGTAGGTATATATGTATGTATTTATGTATGTATGTATATATGTATGTATGTATGTATGTATGTCTGAAGCGTACGCTGACTTTTTTAATAAAAGCTCTATTATTTTGAATAATATGAAATTATATAAGTATGTAAAATAAAATGTATACTAGTAAACATATGTACATATTGTATGTACATTATTCTATATGTCCAATCACCAATTTCTCCTGAAGAGTTGCACTAAATAATTTCTTAAGTGAGTATAAAAACGAGAAATATAAAACTCCTCTGCCACTCAGAGAGGCAGAAGTAACAATAAGAAGAACGATCGAGTTACTGTAGCAGCTTTACGAAAAAAGTAGAGAGCACTTCGATGTCATTTGAGTGGTCTGCATATGAGCAACACTATAAGTAGTACTATAAGCAGATGCTACAGCTATGCAACAGCGACAGCAGGCGTCTCTAGGGCTTTACCTATACTTCTACCGTTGCAAATGCATGCATACTTATATGCATATAGGTATATACATATATGTCGGAGATGATAGTATTATTCGAATAGAATATCTTATCTTCATGTATAGTATTGGGTAATATTGATTGAGTGAGATGTTAGTTAACACTAATATCGAGTGTGGTCCTCAGGTTGCCAGTTGGTTGCAATGGAACGCGCTAGTAAAAAATCAGAGAGTTAATTAGCAAGAGGAAGAGATACATATGCCCTCAACAGTGCGGGAACGCGCTGCCCTCCACCAAATTATCTAATCTGCAGAAATATCCGCCTTATTATAAGTGTTCAGCTATGATGGACCTTTACTAAATGATATTTTTCAACCAAATTTCTACTTTGCCCATATTCTCTTTTACGTTCTTATGTTTTTATCATTTATCATCATATTTGTCTTTGAACTCTATCTATATATACATATATTCCCATTCATATCTCTATATATTCCCTTTCACATTTACCTTAGGTCCGCTAACACTAGTTACAGCTAAAGTCCTTTCTGTATCATTTCAGTGTACCACAATTAGAGCCGCTCATTTGCAGCTTTATTCAAATTTTCGTTTAGCTTGTCTGGTGCACAAACATGTCATGGTCACATATCTCCACCTCCACCTCCGCCTCCTGCTCCTCCTGTTGTTGCTGTTGCATTTATGGGCAAATCATGAGGTGCCCTACTGCACTGCTCTCTGCATGGCATTCGGCACTCGGCACTGACCAGTCCCAATCGCTCTCAGTGCAGCTGTCTCCCCACACCGCACTCGACCCTCCACCCTCTAGCCCCCCCCCCCCCCCCCCACACACACACACAAATTAGACCCATCTGCACGGCTGTGCCAAAAATCTGCAAGCGTTCGCAATCGAGGTGGGCGTGTCAGTCGGGCCGTGATTTGCTGTTGGAGCATTTCGGTTTTGGCATTTATGTGTGCCACTAAATCTTGCTCACTCACTCAAATGCTGCTCGTCCAACCAGCCAGCCAGCCAGCCAGGCAGGATGCTCGCCAAATTAGCTTAAAAACCGACAAACTTTGGGCCCAATGGCACACGCATAAATTCCAGCCGTGGGCAGAGCGAGAGGCACAGAGAGACAGAGAGAGAGGGAGACAGAGCACAAGGCTCCATTTAGCCCATTCCTGGGAAAAAAATCAAATCGAGTGCAACGCTTTGCCAACTCAATCACCGGGCCGAGCGAGCCACAGCTCTGGTAATTATTTTGTGACGCCAACCACCCAACCACCCACCCACTCACACACACACCCAGAGTTAGCCTGGACAACCACAGTGTTGTGCACCAGCGCACAGGAGGAGCGCACTCGGGTTCCAGGAGGAGGCAATCGAGTTTTTGGTGCAGCTGATGCCACCACAGCCGAGTCGTAAATATGCACGCATGTCCTGGCCATAGCTGGGACAATTGCTGATGCCACCAGGCAACAGGCAACAGGATGAGGTCGAGTTGTGTTCAGCCTGTGCAGCTATTTATGCGCTTTATGCATCGTGCGTGCCTATTTGGGGTAGGCCTACGTCTGCCTCTTGCCTCTCCCTCTGCCCTGCCTCTCCCTCTCTCTCAGTGCCCGGTTGGGAAAATCTGTGCGCCAGATAAATTCCTGGCCAAAGGTTCATGAAAATGCAATTTTATTTTCTAAAAACAGCAGACGCACAGATTCCACCACACAGCATAGCAACAACAACAACAACAACAACCAGAACAACAACAAATCCGACCCGGCTGGGTCCGTTGTCCAATCGGCTATGAAATGATGCCTCTCCCAGGCAGGACGACTAATCAGAGTAGTTGATGGCACATTGGCAACACGATGCTCGAGCGAAACGCAGTTGCAATTGAAATGGCAAATATCTCCAACTGGAGCCATCTACATCGATGCCCACCGGCAGTGGACTGGGCTCGAATCTAAGCCAAATTTGGTTAGGATGGGGTGTGGGTCGCTTAGCTCCACGCTCGTAATTATGAACTGCGGCATTTCGTTTTGGTTTTAATTAACTTGATGCGAGTTTTGTGGCATTCAATTAAAGGGCGTGACTAGAGATTAGGAACTGTCCTTAAATGGGATTTTGAGGGCTTTGAAGTGTAGGAGTTTGAAGTTAAATTACCAATTTCAGTTTTAGTTCAAGCATTTTATATATTTTTACTTGATTTGCCGGGGATTCGCATAGCCATGCATATTGTTTAGTATAAGACAGATTGAAAAATAAATATATTTATAAAAATAATTAAATAATTAATTAACATTACAAACCAAGTAAATTTCCACTTAGGGACATTTTTTTATTCTACAAATTCTTGGTAACTGTGAAATAAAGAAACTCAAGATCACTGATCTCTGCCTCTCTCTTACTTTCCTTCCCTCGCTCTCTCTCTCTCTCTCTCTCTCTCTCTCTCTCTCTCTCTCTCTCTCTCTCTCTCTCTCTCTCTCTCTCTCTCTCTCTCTCTCTCTCTCTCTCAGTCTCTCTCTCTTTCTTTTGATGAAAACAATATTCAATCTTTGCCTCTGCTGAAATCCTCAAAATGTTGACAATCAAGGGGAGACAGTTGTCCATTGAAATTAGATTAGATACAGGAATCAATTTATGGAATGGTGTTCGAAGCAATGCCACGCCTTCCCAGTAGCAAAGGGAGCCAGAGCAGAATGCAGTATGAGTAGGAGCAGCAGCAGGAGCTGGAACAAAAGCAGCTTCAGCAGCAGCAGAAGAAATAGTATCCAACCAACCAACAGAAATCGCAGCAGAAGAAGGACGCGGAGCTGGTTCTCCTGCTCCAGCAACAGACGCCGCAGCAGGAGCAGGGCAAGCAGCTGCTGCTTCTACAGCAACTGCATTGCCATAATTTCGAGCTTGTGTTGGCCCATTGGCAAATCGAATTGGAGCAGCAAACGAGCAGGAGGAGCAGCAGGAGTCTGCTGGATGCTGCACTTCCTTTGGCCATCTCTGCACTGGCAATTGGCGTTGGCGCATCGAAATTGAATTTGAATGGAAAAACGCAAACAAAGTCGCCGATTTTGGCTCTCAGTTTAATTTGGCAACAAAAGTTGTGCATGTGATTTGCTCCAGCGCCGCCCTTTGCCGTAATTGTTGAGAGAAAATTGCATTAGTTCGACGCTCGCTGAATTATCCTTGGGCATCGCTTTGATACCGTTGCAATTTGCCAAATCCGCCCACAAAGCAACGCAGCTCAGATGACCTTCAGGCCATATGTGAGAACCCAATTGTGGCTGAAGGAAAATTAAATTGATTTTTCCCTCCAAGACTCCGGAATGCACTAAGTAATTGCCGTGGCTTTGTGAAGACTTCAATGAGAGTTTATCTATAGATTCTGATTAAACAAATACATGTTTAATATGGCAGTAATATTTTTATAAAAGACTGATTTAAATTTAATTTTTTATATCGTCAAATAAAACTTATTCTCCCTCAACATATATCGAGAAAAATCCAACAAATTAAACGACCATTATTGTGGATAAATTATATATTTTGAATTTAATCTTCACATTTGTATACATACATTTATTTTTATTTATTTATTTAAATATAATACACTTAAAAACAAAACATAATATATAAACTCGTATACAAAATCATTTGAGGAGTTTAGCTGACAATTATTTTATATATTTATATAGCTTGGGAGTAACTTGATCTGAGTATGGCCTTTATTTATTTAAAGATATTCAAAAAAGTAGAGTCAACATAAAAGGAAACACTCAGAGTATATTTATTTGTCATTCAATTGAATTTAATTTAATTTAAATGAATTTGAAAAATCAAATAAATAATTAATCAAAGCAAATGATAAAAAACTTGTTTTTCTCTAAGGCTTTTACTAAAGTCTTTTTTATAGAGCAGTCAAATGCAGTGCAGACTCTCACTTAATTTAATCAATATTTAAAATTTGAGCTTTACTACAGAAAATGACATATAAATGTTTGCTGAAGAAATTTGATTACCAACCACTTTTTAATTGAATAAATTTCAGTTTCACATTATTTATAAAATAACAGACGCAGAAATAAAAATTATAAATGTTTTCTTTACAATTTTTTTTTTATTTTTATATCAATAGCAATGCTTAAATTAATAAGAAATACAAAATTGATCAAATAAATACCCCAAATAAAAATATAAATAAATAAGAAATACAAAATCGATCAAAAAAATACCCTAAATAAAAAATAAATAATAGAACAAACAGCAATAAAAAAATTATTTAAAAAAATGTTAAAATAAATTAAATATATTACAAAATAAGAATATATAAATAAATAACATATATATGTATATAATGTAATATATGTATATAATGTATATAATGTAAAAACTCATGGATTTCACATTTCCCGCAATAATATTCTCACCCTAATGAGGCAATCTTGAAGTTTCGGTGGCCTTTGCCACTGGCGCTTGGCTAATGGTTGGCCTGCCGCACGCTCTTGACTCGCACATCCGTCATCGGGGCGCGCGGAGCAGGTGACGCCTCCGGCTCGGTGTGTTTATGCGCCATTATTAACACGTCATAACTTGGGGCCGGCAGTTGCCGAAAACTTGGCATATTACAGAGGCCAGCGAGGAGCGCCAAGAGTTGCCATCAATCACGATGACGGCGAGAGTCGAGAGTCGAAAGGATAAGCAAATGACGACGCAGCCCAGGCAAAAGGGGAACGGGAAGCGGGCAACGGGGCAACGGCTGAGCTGAGCTGAGCAGGAGTCGTAGGTGCTGGGGTCAGGGCGTTTATTTATGCATAACACGACGCTGGGGCTGCCGCAGCAGCATGACGGGGGCGTGGCCATTGCCGCAAAGTGATTTTAAATGGGGGCACAGGCCCTCAAATTTGACGATGCTCGCGTTGATGACGTCTGCCGACTGACGTGCGAGTCCTGCCAGGGAACTGGCTCTGCCCTAACGGCTAACAGGTTGATGGCCATTCAAATGGCGCACAAGAAAAAACGTAAAATGCAACGAAAAACTCTTAATTGAATGGAAGAGTGCAAAAAAGAGAACAGAATAAAAAGTCTTAGCAAGCAGAGAGTGGGGAGTGTGCTCGACTAGGAAATACCCAGCATCCAGTTAAGACAAGTTTACGAACTCTTGAGCATTTTTATGGTTTATTGTGACATCTGTGAGATTTATGGGCGTGAGAGCATAAAAAGCTAGACAATAGACATAGATTAGCTTTTATAGGTAAATAAACAACGAATAAACTTTGAATAACTTGTTATATATCATTATATATTGATTATACGAATATGGAATGAGCGAACTGAATTTCTTCTGCAATATATATGCATGTACATACGTACTCGGGCACTCGAAGAGTAACCTGTTGATGTAATTGCAAATAAATACAGTAAAGTCCGGCTATAACGACTCCTCTTATGGCGTCCGTACAGCTCTGGTTACCAGAGAAACTTTATGAGTTTATATATGAACAAACTTATATGGTTACGACGTCTTCCGGGTATGGAGACGGTGCCATGAGCGTCGTTATAAATTGATTCTACTGTATATATCGTCGTTATAATAATATTCGTTATATAATATTATATATTATATAATATTCTACTCTATATATGAATTAATTTGTCCCTGTAGAAATGTAACACAATCGAGCTCAAGTTCCGTTCCTGATTATATCAACACTCTTAATTCTCTATCTCTTTCTGTCTCTGTCTCTCTCTGTCTCTCTCTCTCTCTCTCTCTCTCTCTCTCTCTCTCAATCTATCTTTCGATATCTCTCTCTCTCTCAATCCATCTTTCAATATCTCTCTGTCTCTCTCCCTCTCTAGTACTCCCTGTCAATATGGTCTTTGTAATCATATGATATATGATATAGAGATAAAACCAGGCTTGAAAATAAAATTACTAAAACTAAAACTCAATTTCGACATATTCTATAAAAGCTTTATTGTATTTACTATATATGTATATACACGCTCGATCTTATATGTCTGTCTCATATACATATATGTATACTCACCTACCTATTGTATACTTAAACAGAGGCTGAACAATTTGTCGCTTGATTTACGAGCGGAGCTCTTAATACCATCTGAAGATCGAAACCGACTGGGCAGAGGCAGCTGAGGCCAGCTGAAGATCAAGTCAAATATATCTGTATAATCATATTTTATGGGGCGGCAGCCATTGGGGGCGTGTCTATCAAAATATTTTAATCGTGATCTTAAGCCATTGATGCGGCCTTCAATGCTGAGATTTATGAACATAATAATTACAAAACAATAAAAAAAAATTTACTAATTGATTTATTGTCGAATGTATAAACACCTTTTGCTTAATTTATGCTGCTGTTGTTGTTGCTGTTGCATTAAATACCGGTTAGATGAAGAGGCCTGGCCAAAATAAAAGAGAGGAAGAAGAATTTATGCATTAAGCCAAGGCGGAGCCATGCAGCAACCTGTGAGCCAAAGCAATCAGCCGAGCGACGTTTGGGCAATGGGCGCACATTTCGATGATGTACGATGAATGTCCTGGCACACACACACACACACGCACGCAGACACACACACTGACACACACACAAACCGTTCATTATAAAGGAGTCAGGTCGTCAGGTGAGCAGCGCTGGCAGCGGCCAAGCCAGACCCCAGGCGAAAAGACGCAAATTAATTATTAATCAACGAAACGCAGACGCAGAGGCAGAGGCAGGAGCGGGAGCTGAAGCTGAAGTTGAAGTTGAAGGAGGATCGGCTAAGCGATCAAGCCGGGTCCAAGGAGTGATTTATGCCCAGGCAACCGCCAAAGCTAACGAATCGCACATTCTGACGCTGTGCCAAGATGGACGACGATGCCAAATGACGAGGGCCTCATGCCTCATGCAATGCAATCAAGCCGAAGCCAACACTCAGCCGCAGCAGCAGAAGCAGCAGCAGCAAAAACAGCTCAAATACACTGCAACAAATTTGTTGATAAAGGAGAGCGCATCAGAATATTTAACGTGGAATATTCCTATTGGAATTTGGGATAATTGACTATGGGAATTTTTATTCAAACCGCAATGAAATTGAAATGGAATTGTAAATCACAGTCTAAAATGTGGCTTTCTATCGCGCTCTATCACAGATATATGTATATGTGAGTTCAAAATGAATCTCTAGGAGCGATTATACCCTTATTATATTATTATCAAATATATTAGTCTGTCTCTCCATCTCCATCTCTCTCTCGCTATCTCATTCATGCGAATGAGATTTATGAAATCAAAATAGAGTAGGAAAATAGAAACAGGAATTGCTGTGAGATATTATTAGATTATTATCATTTATGGATATCATATATGGATATAATATTTCTCTCTGTCTATCAGTCTACTTTTACTCATTCTCTATATCTGTTATTCTTGCCCACTGCCTTCTCCATCTCTTTGCAAATTATTCGCTCTATATCTCCATTGACTATTCTCTCTCTACCTTATTATCTTTGTATCCCTCTTTGTGTGATGCCTTACTATATCTCTATCTATATTTATATCTCACTTCCTAACTCTTCCTTTACTCCCTACCTTAAGAACCTGAAGCAATTTTATGGAACCTCACTCTCTCGTTTTCTCTATATAGATCAAATTTTTTCGACAACATTTCTCTCCATTTATTTCATGCACAACTTTTTCTCTCAGTGCGTTGGGCATGCGAACAGCGATTGCGCATGTTGAGCTGTTGTTGCTGCACATCTTGAAGGCCCAACTGCCGGTTCCCTCCCATATCAGTCAGGCCACGGTACGTCACTCAGTCAGCGAATGCGAATACCTGTGCTCTCTGCTCCGTTGTCTATGCTGCACATGCAACGGCTTGGCTTGGCCATGGCCTCGCCTCCTTCTGTCCAGGATCCGCATGCAATACGTATATGGACGATATGGTCAGCCTTGCCCCCGTGCCACGGGCTGCCTCTGCCGCTGCCAGAGAATTGAGAATTGCGAATCAGAAATGCCAGAATTGAAATCGCATTTTAAATCATTTTGCGCTCTGTTGTCTGCTCTGCCCGGCGCACATGATTCACAGTCACAATCGCCTCAAATCTCGAATAACAAATCGCATAATTACGGGGCAAACGGCTGTCCAGGCAACAGGCCAACGCCAACTCCAGCTCCAGCTCCAACTCGAGCTCCAACTCCAACTCCAGCTCCAGCTCCATCTTGCCATCCAGCCTGAAGCTGGGCGAATGCTGTGCGATGGCGCAGATATGAAATATTTTAGCTAAATGGCAGCCAAAGAAAATAAAAATGTGGGATTGAAGCGTATAAATCAACGCCGCACCGCTGCCAGCCCGGCCTGGCAGAGCGAGAGAGAGAGAAAGAGACAGAGGCAATCCTCTGTCTCACATCTCAGCTGCGTCCAGTCTTCACTCAGAGTCGCTGGAGCGCGGCTTCATTAATATGTATGTGAATCTGTGGCATAAAATCAACCCGAGGCGATAAATTGAAACGATTTCGCAGTGAACACGCAATTAGTTCTAGTCTCATATGAAACATGCACAAAACAAAAACAAAAACAACAAGAACATGCAGAACATAAAATACATTAAAAAATCCAAGATGAATCCAAGAAATTTTACATCAAATTGCAGTTGAGACATTTGAGAAATCGTCTGCGAGCTATGCAAAGTGGTTCTTCTCTTCTTCTTCTTCTTCTTCTTCTCCATTGGCTAATGACTGAGGATGTTTCCTCTTAAAGTTTTTATTGCTATAATTATCATTGATATGCGATTTGATTTACCTGTTTGCACAGATGTGGCTTTTATGACTCCAATTGATTTTCCACTCAGAGTTCCAATTAGCTTGGAGTAGTTGGAAGAAGTTATTAAATTGAAACTAGTTTGAAATGGCATTTAATCAACTCTTAATTCTCTACTCTCAATTTTACAAACAAATTTTCAATGTACATATTTTTATGCCTGAGTTTTTTCTATTAAACTCTCAATGAGGCAGCGTATTAAATTTTAAATTAGATTTGAATTTTCATGTATGTGTGTGTGCATATGTATGCATGTATTTGTGTAAGCATCTAATTCAATAAACTGAATATATATGTATTTTTTTGAATAAATACTTATGTTACAGTATTTAGCATTATCTTATTTTATCTTAATTATTCAATAAGCAATTATATTAATTACATATATTGAGAGCAACTACAGCGTCAAGTATTTCAGTTGTTGGTGTTTTCATACCTTGAGTATCTTTGCGATTGCACTCAACTCAATGGCATTCATTTGTCCGCTCTCAGCACAGTCGAATTCGAATTCGACTAAAAGCCACTCAAATGCTCTCACGCGCTCAGTGCGCATTCGATATCGACAACGCGGCGCTCTCAGTACTCACGCTCTCGCGGCAGCTGCTTTTCGAAATTCGACCACCAGCTGTTGAGCGTCAAATGACGCACGTTGGCGAAAAGTGCGCTGTGCACAAATTCAGTTAATATAAACTATAAAAACAGTTAGCAAATGAAAACAAATGTTTAATTGAGAAAATTAATGAAAAATAAGTTAATGATAACTGATAAACGAGTGATAAGTGATACAAAAGTGATAAGTGAAACCTCAAGGCATGATCGCCTCGCTTGAAAATATCCGATTTCTTTAGCACGTTAAGGTAAGTGAAACATAATATCAGCGTAGACAACACCCTAAGCCTTTGTGCTTACCAGTTACAATTTATACATATATCAATATAATATAAAAGGCATCCACTGCTTTGTATTTGTCCAAAGAGATTGCATTTGGTTTGTAAAAATTTGGACGCTTGTTGCGATTGCTGGCGTCTTCGAAAAACAACCCGCTCACAATCAGCTGATTTTCGTGGTGTGCTCTCATTTCGATACTTGCCGCTCAGAGAGTTTCTCTGGTCGTTGTGTGAGCGCGAAATGATATTCGAACTCGAATTTTGAGTCATTTCCTTTCTTATGAGCTGTTGAGTTTAACGGCCAGCCGTTGAGTGATAAAAATTATTTACTAATTTAAAATGATATTATAATAACTTAACAATATTTTAAAATTTAAGAGGTATATATTATATAAAAATAAAAATAAATATCTGATGCAATATGGGAAAACATAGTAAATCAAATGTATTTTTAAAATCAAATTTATAAAATTATAATTCAATCTTTTATATTAATATACAATATTTTTCTCTTGAAGAAATTTTGTATGTTGATTAACTTTAGCCAATTGCAAATATTACCGATATGTTCAATTGTACCACAATAATGTGCTTCACCACTTTAACAAGCAGCAACATAAAAAAACTCGTTTTGCCGTTTTTGTTTTCTTTTTCAATTTGTTCATTGCTTCCCTCTTCGTTAGGGCGGAGCAGCGTTTGTGTGTATTTAGATGTGTTCGACTCTTCCACCATTCGCTGCTCAACGCTCAACTACCTCGCTCGCTCGCTCAAACGCGCGCAACATCCATTCATCCGCCTGTCAATCAATCACCTGTCAACTTGGCCACGCTCACTGGTCCACACAAGCACACACAGACAAAATCACTGCTTGTGTAGCGCGCAGAGCAATGGCAGCTCGAAATTCGAATATGAGCAACCATCGCTAAAAACTCATTCGTATTGGATGGAGTGTTTTCGCTTGCTCTTCTTTCGAATAATTGAGTGGCTTTTTGGTACGCTGTATGTAGACAATTAGTGAGAGGGTTGTATAAGTATTTAAAGAAATTTAAATATAATATATAAATAAAGTTTTTAATTAAATTTATTTAGCATATGTATGTATAAATACATATATAATAATATGCGTAATGTGTAAATAATAATTTGTAAATTAAAATAGAGTCAAATAAAGGTTCTACTTACATATATTATTAAATAAATTTACATTTCATGACAGCTTTAGAGTTTTTCATGCTATTTAAAGCTATTTCAATATTGAGCTCTTGAAAATCAAAATATATATGTATGTCCATATATTTATGGATATGCCATCATAACAAACGATAAAAATGAATGGGAAATGGGATTTGAATTTGTTCATATGAAGGACATTTTACCGTTAGGCCCAAATCTCATTTGAGCAATTTTGCAATTTTAATCAGCTTTATCTTTATGTGAATGGCACGGGGATTGGGTGGGCATGACGACAGCATCCCATACCAGATGGTTGTTGTTGCTGCTGCTGTTGCTGTCATAAATCTATCAAGTTTAATGGCCGCCTCAGCGCTGCACATAATTTTATGTATTTTATGCTGCAAATGGTAGCCGAAATGCGCACAAATCAGCAGCATCAACCCTCGATGTGGGCAGCCAACCCAAACCACCCGCACAGCAGCTCAATCTAACCACCCACCCACACACACACACACACACACACAGAGTCGAGCTGAGCGAGGCGCACGAATTTCACGCACATCTCAGAAGACTCACAAATTTCATAAAGTGGCAATTCAATCAATCAATTCTGACAGCAGCCACCCCAAAGCTTAAGGGGGGGCGGCTTGGGCCGTCGAGTGCACCCTGGACGTGGGTTAAGCGTCTAGCTTGGCCATTTTACCGTTATGCTCACGTACACAATCACACAACTCAGCTGAAAAAAGGGGGGCTGGGTGTGGGGGAAAGTTGGCAGCTGCAGAAACAAAGCAAAATTATGCATAAATTTTCTTGACCCTCAAACCGAGGCGAAAAGGCAAGTTTTGTCTTCGGGCGCTGCTTCATTCCGTCATTCCGTCAGTCAGTCAGTCAGCAATTTGGCAGTTTAAATATTTTTTAATTGCCCTTTGTGGCACTCGACCTGCAAGTAGAAGAGGAGGAGAGGAGGAAGAAGCAGCAGCAGCAGCAGCAGATACCCATTAACCTGGCCAAGCAACCCAAGCAGCAAAACAAAAACAACAATAAAATTGCCAGCCCTCCCTTTGCCCTTGCTTTTGCGTTGGTTATCGCAGTTTTTGCTTTGCTGTTATTATCCTTATTTATTTGTGTTTCGCTTCTGTTTCATTGCGCCTTTTCAGCAGGAGGGTTTATTCAATAAATTCCCAAAACAGAAAAAAAACAAAGAAAAGCGAAAACATTTAGACAAAGGCGCTGAAATAGAAATAGACGTAGAAGGGGTTTTTGGAATAGGTTTGCCCTTGCCCGGCTGAAAGGGGCCATCAATTGCGTTAGTTGGCGGGCTATTGGAGATTGTAGTAACGGTATTGAAACTACATGTTTCATAAAGATATACAACAGATGGAATTACCAGGCGTTTCACGGCTAAAAGGGTATTTACATCATATATAAAATATCTATATACATATGTATATCAATTTTTATAATATATAATTTAATTTTTCTATAGGTGAGTCTGGTATATTATTATCTATTAAGTACAAATTTATATATATCATTAATATACACATATTTGTATCACATATATTTCATAGACATTTCTAAAGTTGTTTTCTCCCGATTTTTTCTTATGATTGAACGTTTTGAAACTTTATGACAGACAGGAAAAGTTTGTTAAAATTTGCTAAACGCCGCTTGAACAGAAAATCAATAGTTTTAAGCCCCCGAATGGGCATTCGCAGTGGCTGAGCCCGGGGCAGGTGTAGCTGACGTAGGAGTAGGAGCTGCTGTCGGTGCAGGGACACGAACATTTTCCAATTTCCATAGCACAGCTATCCAATTTGCTAGCCCAAACGGAGGCTTATTAAAATAGATTGTTCGAATTAAGCTGCAAAGTAAATGAACGCAAGAAACGAGTTGAGTGGGCGGTGGGCGGTGGGTGGGTGGTACTGGAGATGGAGGATAGGGGAATCGGGATTGAGGATGGGTAGTTGAGGCAATTACGAAATGATTGAATGGTAATTTCAGCAGAAAAGTTTGCGCCGCCCTTTTGTGTTGCGCGGGGGCGGATGGGGCGCGGTTGGAGGCGCACAGTTTTTGCCAGGCATAAATTCCCATTATTTATGGGGCCGTAACTGTTTGTGATATTTTATTTCGCGCAAGGATAGCAAGGATAATTTGCGCCCAGTGCGCTCACCAACTTAACAAAGAAAAAGCTTCGTGAATGTTTGGAATTAATTGCCCAATCCGCTCGCCAGGATTACCCCCCAACCATCCCTCTGCTCCTTGCTCTGGCCAAATGTTCGGAAATGGAAATCACAAACAGGAAAAAATTGTTTTAATTAATAAATTGAATGTGTGCGAAAATTGAAAGGATTTTTGCCGCTTGGCAGAGGCACCTCATTTGCCACAAGCCAGAGTTGTTGCTCTCATTATTGTAGTCGTTGTTGTTGTTGTTGTTGTTGTTTGTATTGTTGAAGCATTCATCTTGGGCTCTCATTTGCAGGCGACGCTCATTTTGTATGCAAATGATTTATGCCAAAAAGTGCTTGGCAGCGAGCGAAACTGGATTAGATTGTGCCAGTCGAGCCGAGCGAGCGAGCGAGCAAGTCATTCCCCATGCAAAAGTCCCAAGTCCAACCAGCAAACCGAACACCTCCAGGAGCCACTCCCGATACCCGGCAAAATACTGTAAATGAGCGGCCAATGCCAGAAACTTTGGACTCCCCTACGATATTTGCCAGGACTCGCGAGTGTCTAGGCGCAGGACATGGGGCACGAGGCGGGGGGCGGGACGAGGATTGTGTACGGCCTTTGTGAAGCTTTTTAAAATATTTACTTAACATCCTATTATCCCTGCAACGCAATGAGACGCGGACAGCGGACGAGCGAGCGACCCTCGCTTGTATCAACACAAAAACGATAAACTTGCCAGAGACCAGCGGCAGCGCGAGCGAAAAAAAGAGAGAAAATGCTAAGGACGAAGGACACGTCTTGTCTGTCACACCAAAATGTCACCGCGGGGTGAAATACTGGCAGGACAAAAATGCAAACAACAACAAATAAAAAGACAACAGCAACAACAAGAACAAGAAACGAAAAAAAAGACGGCATAAAAGCAACTCGACTCGCAATATATCCTGCAATTCTCGAATACCTACAGCTAGCGCAACAATGTTAATCATATAATGAATACATAGAGATACAAGCATATAAATATTTAAAAAAATAGAAAATGAATACATATTTTATATATTTTCAATAAATAACTAAATAAATAATTAAATCTAAGCAGCTGCAAACACACTCAGCCATTAAGAGCCGCCTTCACAGGGTATCCAAACAGCACAAAAAGAATCGAGCAAAAATCTCCAAAACAAAATGTGAAACAAAAGCGCGTGCTAGCTCGAGCTGCGTAAGTGTTGAGTGCAAGCGGGACAACAATAGAGCGAGAGAGTGAGAGCAAGTGGGTCGCAAAGAGCGTAGGCTGGTGGGAGAGGGACACGCGCTCCCAGCGCAAACAAACGGAACAAGCGACGCGCAAAGAGTGCGCGAGCAGGACTACAGCCTGAGTGAGTGAGTGAGCGTGAGTGAGTGAGTGAGTGAGCGTGAGCGTGAGTGAGATAGCGAGCGAGAGGGCAAATATGCCAAGCGTGTGAGTGATTTATGGCGCTGCGAGTGACGAGGACGAACCAGAATTCTTCAGGATAATGCCGACATAACGAGATTGTTTTATGTACACATTTTCTCCTTGTTACTGTTGTTGTTGTTGTTGTTGTTGCTGCTGCTGCTGCTGCTCGGCTCTGTGTCGGGGTTAGGATGGCGCAGGGCTGGAAACCGCTGTGTGTACATATAATGACACTTTTCGCTGCAAATGGGGGCGAGATATGCGGGCACACAAACACAGTCACACACACACACACATACACACAGGGACATGGAATGGGAGTTGTAGTGTGAATTTGTATCGGTTATCTGCTTATGCATGTAATATCCGTCTGTCTGTGTCTGTGTGTGGGTGTGTCAGTTTATGTGTATGTGTATTTGTGTTTGTATGTGTGTGTGTGTGTGTGTGTATTTGCGTCTGTGCTTATGCCCAGAGGACCTTCAATCAAAGCCGTAATCCTTATTCAGTGCGTTAATGAGCTTCACATTAATTTGTCACACAAAATGGCGCACCTGGCATTTCCGTTCGCTCTCTCTCTCTCTCTCTCGCACTAGTCCCTCTCTTTCTCTATGTTGGCTTTGGAATGACATTCGTTGAAGGTCCTTGAAATGATTTGCTTTGTTTAAGAGCTTGATAGAGCCAACCAGTGACAGTCCGATTTAACTTTGTGTGAAGGACTTACTAAAATACTTAATTCTAGATTAAACTCTATGAGAAAGTATTAATTGTAAATATCTGAGATTAAATAAAAGTTGTATATTGAAAGTGTGGGCAGATCAAGTAAAGAAATAGTCTTATTAATAAATTTATAAATAATAATAAATAAAATTATAAGACTATAGACCCATATATTCATATCTTTATGTAAACTTTTTGTAAAAAAAAAAAAAAACAGTTTACTATATTATCAAATTGATAAGTTTTAGACAAAACCAAAAAAGGTTTTTACAAACATCAAGCTATGTAAATATTCCTAGGCCCAAACTCCATGTAGTAATCATGATGTAATCCGAATGGGACCTTTGCCATTTAATTGAAAATTTCATTTGCTAAGTGCAGAGTTTACGATTGCCCTTTGCAATTATAAGGAATAGCAAAGAAGAGGGAGGTAGCGAGGGCCGAAAGATTCATGAGACTCCTTTGTGCTGGAGCCGGGTCCTGAGTGTGTGATATATTTATTCTTCATAATTTCTAATTCCGGCTAAAAATAATTCTAAACATTAAGTAGAAATTATTTGAAAAACTTTCTCCGAAAAATTTACAACTAAACGGCTCAACAAAGCCCAGCGCCAGAGAGCCAGCCCCAGACCCCGCCCGCTTCTGGGGTGGCAACAACATCCCATCCAGACTGACGTCGATACAAACAAATTCTCATTAATGGCGCACAAAGTCTGCAGTCGGGAGTTGCCCGGAATGGTACCCAAAGCGATTTTGCGAGCATGTAAATGAGTCCGCGCTTGGGTTATGGCTGGGTGGCTGGGCTGGGTCGGGGGTGGCTGGAGGTCGGGGGTGGGGGGCTGGGCTCTGCCAGTGGCACAAAATATGATTTTGACAGAAAACAACAAAACAAAATCCATAATTCAGGATAAAACATAATTCCACACAGCAGCAGCAGCAGCAACAGCAGCAGCCCACACAGATGCACAAGAAAAAGGAGCAGCCAGGACGAGAGAGAAAAAAAAAACAGAAAAAGAGAAAACAACATGACTAACGGTACAACGGTTGGCAAATGAGCGAGCGGGAAGCAGTTACAGTTATTTATTAAATCCCTTTACGCATTTTCATAATAATTTCACAAAATATTTTAAACGAGTGCGCAAAGGCGCAGCCCGAAGGACGAAGGACGACAGCGACGCGACGCCTGCCATCGTGTGATTCATGTCAGAGCACCACCACCCCAAGCATTCGCCCCTCCATTCCCCCGGACTGTCTGCCCATATGAAAAAGTGTGTGTGTATGTGAGTGAGTCTGTGTGTGTGTGTGTGTTTGATTAAACATTTTCTGCAAACAAAACTCATCATAAACAGGACAACGCGCATGAATTTAATCCCTTTTGGCACCAAAATCATATTTTTCCAGCGAAACCTCGAAAATAAACAATAAACAACAAAAAATATAAGATATAGTACACGAAATGAAACAAATTAAAATAATGTTTGTAGCATTGGGTATAACTGACTTGGGAATACTCTGCTAAGCTGAGAGTTGAGTAGAAAAATAATCTATAATTCACCGATAATGTAACGAAATGTACTTTAAATTATATTTATCATATATAATTATTGATTTCAATATTTTTCCATATTTTATAATCATATTTTATTTTAAATTATATTGAAAAAATATAATGTCTAAATTTTAAATGAATAAAATAAATATCTAAAATTATTTCACATTATTATACAACATATAAATTAAGTTTATATATATATAAATAAGATTTCGTATTACAATTAGCTAAGCTCGATAATCAAATAATATCCATACATTCGATATGTGGATATCGAATAGCTTATTCAATCAAGTGTATTGCAAGATAGAGAAGAAGTACAGAGAGAGGGATAGAGTGAGAGAGCAGTACCCTGAGAGCGCTAAGAAGGTGGAGTGAAAATGAAAATGACAGCACGAAAAATAATTCTAATCTCCTCATGAATATTCCTTTTACATTTTCATTTTGCAAAGAGCGCCAGCCAGCGTAAAGCATCAACAAAAAAGGACAACAGACGCGATGAGGCATAGAGCCAGAGGGGTTGGGGCTCGCACTGGGGCTGGTGGGGATGCTTAAGCGTAAGCTAAAGAAATACGACGGCGTCATGGAGGCAGGCCGTCAGCCCATTCGGCTAAGTACTACAATGGAACTTTGGCAAATGGCTAAAGCGAAGCGCCGCCCCCCTTCCAGCCGCTGCCCCCCTAGATGCAGACCAGTTTTTTCGTTATTTTATTTTATTCTCGGCTCGGCCGTCGCTTTGTCCTGATGGGCACTAGTCGTTCAAGTGTTGCCGCGTCGCCAGGCTCGTCCTCGTCGTCAACGTGGCTTCGGCTGCCACTGCCACTGCCACTGCCGTCGAAATTATAAACTTGGCTGCTAAAGAAGGTTAAGTGATAAATTAACGCCGCTGCCCGCTTCGTAGCCCCGTTGGCCCATTGGCCGGCGCTTGAATTGGAATTGGAATCGGAGCTGGGCTCCGGGTGGAGCGGAGCGGAGTGGAGAGCAAAATGTGAATGCTTTATGCACGACTGGACCTTTTAGTTTATTGTTATTTTAAAGCAGCAGCAAGGCGCTCATTTGACCATTCGAATAATTACGAAATGTCCGGAACGCTGTCCGCCTGGCCAGCCCTGGAGCCTTGATAGACCCGCTGGCCAATGGAGCTGAATACTCTGACATCTTCGTCTCTCTTTTGGGGGATTAGCAACAGCTCTGACCACACTTTTCTTCACTCCTGCTCTCTGGACATTATTCATGGATTAGCGAGCACCGTTAGACGCCTACTCTGCTCATAAGGCCATAAATATGCCGGAAAGAGAGTCTCTTTTGTATTTTAAATGAACATTTCGCATTTTTTCAGACTGTACGAGGCGTGTTGGAAATGTATGGGAAAATTTTCGATTTTCTTAGATTTGTTATTTACTTTGATTTTTTATTTATTTATTTCTTATATTGAAATGTTTTTGTAATGCCTGAATTAATTGTGATCTTCCTGCTAAAAAGGAACAGAATATTAATTAATTTAATTATAATATATATGATTAATTAGGTTGTCGAGACTATCACATTAGTAAGTAAAAGATATAACAAGGAGTTATGGTACATCAAACAAATCGAATATATGTGTATAATCTTGAGAAATTCAATAGACTTCATATTGTAATTTATTTATTATTATTTTTTTTGTTTCTTAAGAATAGCTTAAAAACATTGCCTTGTATAGTTGTAAGATTATGTAATAATATATTATTTATAATAAATAATAATAATGATAATAATAAATTTAAAATATTATTTCTTTTCCGCAAATTCTAAAATTAGTCAAGGCATCTGCTTTGATTGTGAAACAAAACTTAAGTAAAATAAATATTATGTATAACATTTAAAAATCTCAATTTATTAACTTGTATCTTTAACTTGAGATTTTAATTTTTGCTTAAAATCGCTTTTTAATGCGCTAGCTAAGACCTATGCTAATGTTGTTTGAACATATATTTAGCAACTTTTTATGGCCCGGGCGCTCAGTGAGGCAACTCACTTAAGCTGCAGTCTATCATGCACGTAATGAGGCCGCTCCACTAGCTTAATCATCTCGGCAGCCATTTAGGTATTTCCTGCGGCATTATTAGACAATCTTCAGTCATGTTGCCAATTGAGAGCGTGGAGCGTGTACAGTTTCAGCCACGCCTGCCACATCATCATATGCTGCTGCTGCTGCTTCGGCTGCTGCTACAGGACGAGAGCGACGGCTTTTGCGAATGTGAATGTGAATGCGAGGATGCGCCAGCCTAATCTGATGATTTATAGAAATTTTGGGTCGCCATATAGTCGCATTAATTACGCCTCATAATAAGTGATTTATGCGAGCTCAGCTCTGCTGGGTTCTGTGCGCTGTGCGCTGGATGCTGGATGCTGCTGCAAACTCATGAGAGTGAAGCCAGCACTCTCGCTCAGCCACATCCTGCGCCTTGATAACAACTGATTGCTGTACATACTCCACTCTGCTGTGCTATGCCTGCGGCCAGAAAATCACATTAACACAAATGCTATAATTATGCTTTTTATGATGGCATCCAGTCAGTGTCAGTGTCAGAGTCAGAGTCACTCGACAGTCGACAGTCGGCAGTTGCCAGTTGAGAGTGTAAAGAAGAGAGTAAACGCCGGACATGCGCCTGATAATGTGACACTTTTTATGCCCATACCCTAAAAAGAGGGTCATCGATTTTCGATGACCAATTGGTCAAACGAAAAGCATATACAATTTATATATTTTATGTAATATTATTGAAAATAAAAATAAAACAGATAAATAAATTTATTTTGTCTAGCTACTTATGCTCGTACATTTAACACATTTTATGTATGAATGCTGATCACATATCACTGATCTATTCTAGACATTGATTCGTTCTGCATAGTAAAAATATTGAAATTCGATCATATATAGTTTCTTTTTCTTATATCATATCAATATTATTAATAATATATGTATGTAATACTTATTTGTAAATTGTAGTTTGTCTTTTTTCTCTGAATCTTTTTATACCCTATATTCTTATTATTTTTGTATGGACAATTGTATTGGATTCCAAACAGGATGATCGTGAACAAATATGTTGTTAGTTTCCAGAAAGAAAATATTGAACAGAACTATATATAGCGACTATGTAAACTATGAATGAACAGAAATATATTTAGCGACTATACAAACTGAGCTAATATATATCAATATCAATAAATCTGAGTTCAATCTATATTTTTGATTTATTAATTTATAGGGTATTAAATCTCCGTCATGTAGGTGCTTCCTTTTTCTCTCATTGTTAACAGGCTGCCGACAAAGCAGGCACTCCCTGAGTCGTAGCATCTGCAACTCGCCTTATCAGTGCACAGACACACACACTTACACACTTACACACACACACACACACACATGCGTAACCAGGGTGTGTTTCATGAATATGTGTACAAAATTTTATGCATTTTTAATTCCCTTTTTATGGTGCGCAGAGCGTCAATCACAAGTATTTATAGTTGCCTGAAAATGCCAACTTGACTGATTTATTGGCCATGCAGCAGCCTTCACATTAAGGCCAACTGCTTGTGGTCCTGATTTATGTTAGATTGACAATTGCGAATCAAGCTAAATGTGGCCAGGGCATTCGCATATGCCAATACAATGTTTGCTCTTTGGGTGCTATAAAAATGTTGAGGATTTTAATTAACTGAAATAATGCGTGCCCAAGGGAGGTGGGGGCGTGGCATTAAATATACTTGCCATAAAAAGGGTCATTAAAACGATATGTGTTCAAGTTTTTATGCGCTTAGAGTTGCTTGCAAAAGCGTGAATGAACTGAATGAAAGTGAATAGAGTGAATAATAAATGAATAAAGTCTTAGCAGAGCAGATCATATTTTAAAAAAATAATAAAGCCTCAGGCTAAAATCTTTGCATATCTAAGGCCAGCTTGCTGTAAACTACTAGAAAGAATATATTAAAAAGAAAGTATATGCCTATTAAGCGTAACACTCGTATTACCCATACATTTACACTCATTGCTTTAATGTAAAAATAATCAATTTGATGAGCAGAGCGAGAGAAGAGAGAAAAAGAACTGAGATAAACAGAGGCAGTTGCAATTACTGGGTTGTTCAGCCCACAGAGTTTGTGATTTTAGAGCCCATATTCTTGTGCTGTGGGTGGAGGTAATAAGTCCGTGTTAAGTGCACACTTAACGATCCTCGAGCGTGTGTCGTGACTCAAAGCTGTCCGGCATTTGGTTGGAGCGCTTCCGTTTGGGGCGCATGCGTGACGCGTGGGATCCCCAAGGCAGCCAGATCGTAAATATCACAATTTGTTGCTGAAGCTGCGCTTTGTTTTAAGTTGCCAAATGCCATAAATTTTTATCATCAACGCAGCCAAGTGGGCGTCAGCCAGGCTAATTGACTGTACACTTAAACCATATACATATATACATACATATGTATATGTGCATAGTTCAAATGTTAAGGATAGCTTGTTCACTTCACACCTTCAAGCTGGAATTTATTTGCCGGAGGGTCGCATGAAAAGTTCTAATTAAATAAACACCGAATGCCATTGAGGCTGCTCCGTCGTGTCCTAAGGTTTAACGAGCCCATAAAATTACAAATTTTACGAGCTCAGCCATCATTTGACAATAAACAAGCGTCTGGGGCCAGGTGAGCAGGCGTGACAGATTTGTCGTACCGCCAGATTGCAGTTGCACCTCATTGTTGACCCGACTTGTCAGATGTCAAAACTGTTGACGGTCATAAATGAATCAGCGGCAAATGAGAGAGCGTGAGCGAGAGGGAGAGAGAGAGAGAGAGAGAGAGAGCTAGAGCGAGTGGCAGCATCCAGCATCCAAGTGGAGGCTATCATCAAAGTGGCTTTTATTGTTCTTTAATTGTCGAACTGTGTTCCTTCATACGCGTCCATAAAACTTAATTTTATGTGAGAGCATAAAGCCATTGTGCCATTGCAATGAACCAGAGAGTGAGAGAGAGAGACGGACTGTGAGAGAGAGAGGCGGGGAGACTTGCGGCCAAACCATTTCGTATGGTCCAAGGGACCCGCTGTTTTTAGTGTGAAAATCACTTAAGCGCGTTTACCGAAATTTACGACTCTAATGACGACTACAAACATTTCCGTTTTACGATCTATCCGCTATGCAGTGAGGTACCGTTTAAATGATTTAAGACCATTAGAAATATGTTAAAAATTCTGTGGATAATGGCACCGCACGGACCATGAATATATTTACTCTATTCTAGTCGAATTTAACTGCTCAAAAACAGAATCTGTAATACTAACGAATAGTTATCTAAGAATAAGCAAGAGAATTCTTCAAGTTGTTTGATAATACTCAAGAAATACGCGATTATATTTTGATTTTATTTGAATGCACAGAAAGATAGAATCTGTAATGCTGAGAAAAAGTATTCTAAGAAATAGTAAAACTCATCTATTTATGGTGAACTATGGATAAATATGTGTATATATTTAGATTTCACTTGAGTCAAAAAAACATGAATATAGCTTAAGTCTATACAATGAAATCGTATCACTATAATATCAGCAACATATATATACACAATAGGCATATGTATATACTATATTATACTATTCTATATGCATAGATCTACACAGCCAATGCTCTTGGTTAAGCATATCTCGTTCTCTTCGATTGCCGACACAAATTTTGCATTTATTGGGAAATTAAATAGATTTCCGCTTGTCTCTTAAATATTGACTAGATGGGATATGAGAAAAAAAAAAAAGAAAAACTCATCATATTTATGATCAATAAGCGACAAGAGAGAAAGAATGAGCGAGAGAGAGAAAGAGAGGGAGAGGTAGTAAGAGAGAAGAGAGACAGGCAAAGGCAATCAGAACACTAAATCTGATGTACGCAGCTAATTGCGCATAGATTACCAGATGCATGAGCGATATTAAACGCCGCCCAATGCCAAATCGGCTGGCTGGATGGAGCTTGTGTTCTCTGGCTGGGGCCAAGCAACGACGATCGAACCGAACGACAGCTCAATGAGAAATTGCGACAGAGACAACTCTATTTGGCTGTATTGCCGGGCACTGCGAGGCCGGCAACGTTTGCTTATTTATTTCGAATTGACCCATTTGGTAATATTCATAATTTAAGTGCGCACGAAAGCCGCCGCAACAGCGCCAACAACAACAGCACTAACAACAACAGCAACAACAGCAACAACAACGACAACGACGACGATGATAACAACAACGACGTCGTCGCTGGCAAAGAGCCGCATAAATTCTCGCGCCCCACACTAAAGCTGGAAGCTTGGAGTTTGGAGCTAACTGAGATCAGGATCAGTTGGTGCGGCCGCCATTTGAGTTTATTTGCGATCGCTGCGCTGTCATAAGTTGCCGCCAAATTGTTGCATTGTACCTGCTGCGAGCGGAGCTGCCAGCCGGTCTCAGTCCAGTCTCTCAGCTTCAGCTTCAGCTTCAGCTTCGGCATCAGCTCCAGCTCTCGACTCAGCTTGTAACTCAGAAATCATTAAAAAGTGCGAGATACTTTATGAATTCGTCGTGGGCCGCGAACAGACAGAGCTGCGATCGCGCCTGGGACCTGTACCCGATGCCGGACTGCGACTGGAACTGGCGTGAAATATGCACATAAAATGTAACTGCGAAGATCCTCGCCTCGCCTCGCCTTGAATGCAAATGTAAATGCAAATGCAAAAGCAAATCCAAACGCGGCTCCACTCAATCCCACCCCAATCCGAGCCGGAGCTGAGTTATTGTTAACGATTTGCAGTTAATTTCTGTTCATAACTTCTCAGTTCGATTTCACGGCCGGACTCTTATTGACTTTATTTTGAATGCTAATGGCTCGATCAGTCCATCAGTGACATATTGTCAGTTGATCGCTTGCGAATTGCTCACAAATTGTTATTTTGTCGGCGAATTGCATGGGCTTTTCTTTTTGTTCTCTTTGAATCGAATTACAAAAAGAGCTTAAGCCAAATGTGGATTTAGACATGGATTTCAATTAAGCACAGTGTATTGTTATAGGCGGTGCAAATAAATGTCCTAGCTTACTAACTAAAATAGATTTGCTAATCTTGCAGTTGAGGCGTCAAAGATTCTTGCCTAGTTTGGCATATATTTTACGTAGTAGGCCAATGGGAATTAGAGAGGAGAGCACAACAGTTAACAATCGATACCTAACTATAAGGCTATCGATACTTAACTATTTCCACCTAGGAGATGAAGAAGCGTACACAGCCAATTTGAAAGGCAAAGCTATTAAAGCAATACGATTTAAATATTTCACAAATACAGGAATTTGCATGAGAAATTTGATATTTATAAATAAATGCATAATTCTTGGCAAAGTCTGTAATACAAATTGACTGTTTCGATATTTTTTATACTTATACTATATCAAACTGTTTATTGGCTATTTTATTTATTTGTTTATCTTTTACTATTACTATTATTATTAATTATTATTATTATTATTATATTTTAAGAGTATTTATATGTATATACAGCTACCCAATCCCAAGTCTAGCCATTCCTAAAACTCTTCCCTTCACTCGCAATCAAAAATTTATGAATGTTCTCGGGTCTCTGAGCAACTGCAGCAAATTAGCAATCCCAGCTCAGCCTTTGTCGATCATTTCCAATAAACAAAAAAAAATACAAAAATTATTTTCATCATTATGAAATGAATGCAATCGATTTGCATATTTTCTTTTACGACCTCGAGTAATTTACCAATGCAGAATTTATTATTATTTCATTTCTTGATTTCTCTCTCCATCAGCTGCAAGGCGGCTTTTGTGGCTGTTTTATTGTCGCAACTGTCCCTCTCTCTCTCTCTCTCTCTCTCACTCTGTCTGTCTCTCCCTCTCTTGGCAGTTGTCCGATCCATTGGCATTGCCAGTGACCATGTGTCATTTGCTGTGGCTGGGGCCATAATGATGCCAGACTCTTTGCCTGTTTACCTGGCCCGCTGGCCGGCGATCTGGCGGCAAAATATCTTGTGGCTGGATCAGTCATCAGCTTTATGTGGCATATAATTTTTTTATTTGGTTCGTTCATAAGAGCATCGTAAAATTTTTGATGACGTTCGTCAAATTGCAGTTGTCGTTCGTTGCCTTGCCTTGTCTTGTCTTGTCTTGGTTCTCGTTTGCTCACAGCTTCCGCAGCATCACAAACTCAATTTTATATGCACTTCTTACGCGCTCTCCCATAAAACTACATATTTTATGATATTTCGTTGTGAAGCTCGATCAGTTCACGAATTGACCTTATTTAAAATATATTTTTAAAGCTCAGTAGGTAAATTTAATTAACAATTATTACATATGATTGACTGCGAATTCGAAAATTTTATATAAAAGTATTCAATTGAAATTTTAATATAAATTTTCTTGAAAAAATAATTTAAAATTTATTAAAAAAAAAAAGATTATTATCAAAGAGTTTGTTCAATAATTGATATTCATTATTATTTAATAATATAAAAATAATATAAAGGTATACCATTGATATTTTAAAAGTAATATCTGTAAATTTTAAGAAAAAATAATATAATTAAAAATAAGTTTCTTTAAATAAGTAATTTTTATTAAAGAATATTTTATATAAATTAGTATTGAATATAAAAATATTAAATCAACATTGTAAAGCATTTTTAAAAATAATACCAATATCTGTAAAAATATTTTTTTTTAGAAAAAATAATAAAAATATTAAAATTTCTTTAAATTAATTATTATACATAATATAACGAGAAACAAAAATACTAAAAAAATATATAAAATATGTCATTATTAAATACTAAATTTAGTGTCATTAAATGCGAAAATTTGACAGAATCATAGAAGGCTTTGACATTCTTCTGTTGGCTTTAGAAAAGTTTTAGCAAATTGAAAGTTATTCGCTTGGCTCAGCTCGATGCGGCTAGTTCAGAGCTCTTAAAATTGTAATTTATAATTTGTTTCTGTAAATTAAATTGAGTTGATTAATTTTGTTGTGAAAATGAATTCGCGTCGACGTCATCGCGAGGACAGCCCGGAGGAGCCGGTGCCAACCAAGTGCCCAAGGCGCCCGGACCACAATGAGGTGATGGCCACCATTGAGAATCTGATGATAAAGCTGAGTGACTACAACATCGCCACGGTGCAGGGACGCATCGAGGACCTGAGCTACTATGTGACGGATACGCTTCACATCTACAAATGGGACATACTGCGGTCTCTGGTTGACTGCGTCGAAAAGTATCCGATGCAGAGCGGCGCCTATGCCACCTTTGTGGGGCTGGTCAATGTGCAGGACTACGAGTTTGGCAGCGAGTGCCTCAAGTGCGTGACGCAGCATCTGATGAAGGCGCTCTACGAGGGCGAGTGGCTGAAGGCGCAGAGCCTGGTGCTGCTGCTGGCCGACCTGGTCAATACGAATGTGTTGACCATTGGCTCGATGCTGCAGCTGCTCAACTCCTTTGTCGATGTCTGCGAGGAGGAGGATGCGTCCCAAAGGCGTCGCGATTTCTACGCCCACCTGGTGCTCGGTTCATTGCCGCTCATGGGACGCGAGCTGTATGAGAAGAAGGAGACTGCGCTGCAGACGCTGCTCAAGCGTCTCAAGCACTACATCAAGAAGCAGCGCAGCTCCGGGGAGAGTACGCGCTTGCTGCGTATCTTTAACAGCTGTGCCGATGTGCCTCAGCACGATTATCTGGAGCTGTTGTGGCTGCAGATCATGCGCCTGATGCACGACAAATGGATCGAGAAGGAGCTGCTGCGGCCCTATGCTGCCTTTGACAGCAAGCTGAGCACCGCCCTGCAGCATCATCTGCCACCATTTCAGCCGCCGTGCTACGAGGACGACTCGGCGGACTATCCGCATCCCTGGATAGTCTTTCGCCTCTTCGAGGTCACCGACTTTCCGCCGCACATGCGCATGCCGGACGAAATGGACATTGGACGGCACACCATTGAAGCGCACATCATGGAGACGGTGCGACTGCACCACCTGGAGCGCAAGATCTGCGCCGAACGCCTGCTGGCGTATTGCTTGGCCAAGCCCACGCTGCCCACGGAGCACTGCATCATCGAGGTGCTGCTGGGGCAGATGCTGCAGCTGCCCAGCTCCCCGCTGCTGACCATCAACTACGGCGCTCTCGTCATTGAGCTCTGCAAATTGGTGCCCGACAAGTTTCCACGCATTGTTGCCCAGGCCGCCGACATGCTCTACACGCAGCTGGAGTACATGAATCCGTCCAGCTTCGATCGCTTTGTCAATTGGTTCTCGCACCACTTGAGCAACTTTCGCTATCAATGGAACTGGCAGGATTGGGAGAACAGCATCGCCTTGCCCGAATTTCATCCCACCCGTCTGTTTGTACGCGAGCTCCTCAAGAAGTGTATGCGGTGGGTAGTATTGTAAAGTGCTCTATAAGACAGTGTGGTGTCGGCTATGCTCGACTGTGCTTTGAGCTTGTACTTGGAGTCTTTGAAAATCTGAAATCTAGTTGGGTTTGTGAGAGAGAGAGAGAGAGAAGTACAGAGATTGGGAGAAAGGGATTCAGGTTGTTGAATGTGTGTCGGAGAGAGAGAGTGAATATATGAGAGAGATAGTACTAGCTGCAGAGGGTCATAAATGGGGAGGGACAGAGGCAGAGAGCAAGATCTTTTAGGAATCCCTATTATCAGGCTTAACTTCTATGACATTACATTGTGATATATGCTAATGCCAAATATTCTATTCATTATTCATCACTTGGGATTTTAAAGTCTCTGCATAATATACTTAGCATCAGAACAACAATTTTAAAGTCTATTATAATATAGATAGCAAATTCTATAAATGGAGAGCAGTAAGTGTTAAAAAATCTAGTTTAAGCTTGCAATTCAAGTTGTCTCCAGCTTTAGTTGACTGAATCCATAAAATAGATCATAAATCTATTACAGATTGTAGATCTTAGATAAATATCAGAGTATACAAACCTGATATGTGTTTTACAAAAGTATACTAGCCTACACTCTCTTCAGAGTACCACCTTCTCGAACAAGTGATACGACTCCCGATTGTCCCACAGGCTCAGCTATCACCAGCACATTGTGCGATTGGTGCCGACTTCGTATGGGCCGCTGCTGCCTCCATCGCCGGATCCGAATTTCAAGTATATCGATGGGCTGCTGCCTGGAGCGAATTTGGCCAAGCATCTGCTGGAAGCAATACGCTCCAAGTGTGCGCCGGAGCTGGTGGGCGGCCTGATGGAGGCCACCACAGAGCTGAACGATGGGCTGAAGATCAATGTGCTGATGCAGACCCTTTTGCACTTGGGCTGCAAGTCCTTTACGCATATCTTTTCTCTGCTTGGCAAATTTCAGCCAGTGCTGAAGGTGAGTGTCTGTGAGCAGTTGCCCACCCAGCGGATATACCCACTCAAATGTTATCCAACAGGTGCTGGCCAACAGCGATGCCAATCAGCTGGCCATGATGCAGGCTTTGTTTGAGGTCTGGTCGAACAACGAGCACGTCAAGCTGGTGGTCACCGACAAATTGCTGAAAATGCATATTGTGAGCAACCACGCTGTGGTGGCCTGGGTGTTCGATTCCTCGCTCAAGTCGGAGCTGGTCAAAATGTATTTGTGGGAGCTGCTGAACCTCACCGTCAGATACACCAAATACCATATGCGTGAGGCCGAGGACAATCAGAGCATAGACTTGAATGCTCTGCTCCTGAAGATCGTGCAGACTTGTGTAAAGGATCTGATGGATCATCGCAAGTCGGAGCAGAGTTCGCAGGTTGATTACTGGTTCCAGTGGATCCAAGGACGCCTGCTGCAGCTGCTCTTCAATTATATCGAAGATGTGCGCAAAATCAGCAGCAAATTGCGTGAAATTGCTTTCGAAGCGGAGGAGGCCAAGAGTTTGTCCAGTATGATCAACGACTACCTAAACTATATACAATAGACTAGAGGACAATTGCTATGTATAATGTGTACATACATACATACATATATGTCACATAATCATATCATACATCATCATCTCATTCATACTATGTTCATTGAACATATCAATCTATCAAACAACTATGATGTATGCATATAACATATAAGATATATAACTTATGTGATACATAGGTATGTGTCTAAAATCGGTATTGAATACATATTCATAATCCATTCAGCAGGCATTAAAAGACATTACATTTCTAAACATCTTGCTAATACATTATTCATCAATTCCAAAGAATGATATATGTATACATAAGTGCATTATTCATACCAAAGATTCTGAATTATTATAATTATTGTAAACTCATATAATATAATTTGTATACAAACGCATATGTGAAGAATCTATATTAAATATATATCTATAATTTTAAAGAAATAATTTACAAATCTGCATATACATATGTATATCTCTGATCTATTTCAAATACATATATAAGGTAATCTAGGTGATAGCCTTTACTCCTTCTAGTCACATTCTTTGTCTGATATTTTCTTTATATTATATGCATATTTCTTTGTTTGATTTCGTCTCTCAAACCATTCCGAACTCCAGCCACCTGCCATACGCCCACAAGCCATTTATATGGAGCCGCTTGGGTCTGACATAAATGCCATGTTGTACAGTATGTCTATTTGTTGTTCAACTGACGCCGATGGGTTGGTTGCACAAACATGTCGAGTTAGAACCCGCTGCTCCATCTCTGTGTATGCATGTGTGTGTGTGTGTGTGTGTGTGTGTTATTTCGCGCTTGTGGTGCTAAATTGGGTGATAACTCCTTTTTAATGGTTAAGCTTTTGTTGTTGTAGCTGTTGCTGTTGCTACTGCTGCTGCTCTGGTCTAAGTTTTATTTTTATTTGCGCCGCTAAAACTCAATTTTCGAATCAAACAACCACGCGAGGATTTCTCTCCCTCTCCCGTTCGCATTGTCCCTGGAATTTGCCAGCCTGTCGCTTTGCTCTGTTTTTCCTGATGATATGGCCTCAACAATGTTGTGTGTTGTTCTTATTTTGTTGCTGCTACTACTGCTGTTCCTGCCGCTGTTTGCCATTGGTTTTATTGTTGTTGATGGGCGCCGTTGCCGTTGCTGTTGCTGTTGCTGTTGCTGTTGCTGCTCCCATTGCCTTTGGCCGTCGACGTTGTCACAAATGCAAATAATGGCACAATTGTGCTTGTGCAGCTCTTAACTGCTTTTATTATTTAATTCCTCAATATAAGTGCGCTGTATGATTGTCTATGTGCCACTAACAACACACACACACACACACATGCAGAGAGACACACTAATGTGTTACACACATTGTAATCATTCGCATACGGCAGTTTCTCCCATTTATGAAGCATTCCTCTCAATCTTTTATTGCTTTAATGCATTTACTAATGTTGAACAGAAAAAAAGAAAAGTATAAATTTATTGGTAAGGGGGTCGATTTAGGAATGGAGGTGAATTATAATAAATACACAAATATGTAGTTAAGGCAGATGCATGACAAAAGATGAATGATACGACACTCGACACTCATTTATAAAACTTGTGGATATATTGATCATAATTTGCTCGTTCATAATAACATCCCCATGAATGCCTCTGAAAGTGTGGACCAATTCCTTCAGTGAATATGAAAAAAACAAAACTTGGAACTTTTGTTAAGGCAGCTGCATGACAAAAGCTGAATGATACGACACTCAATGGAAGGTTCATTTATAAAACTTGTGGATATATTGATCATAATTTGCTCGTTCATAATAATATCCCCATGAATGCCTCTGAAACTGTGGGTCAACTCTTCCAGTGAATATGACAAAAACAAAACTTGAAACTTTAGTTAGGGCAGCTCCATGACAAAAGCTAAATGCTACAAGACTATGGATGGTAGAAATATTGATCGGAATTTGCTCGCTAAATAAAAGGCGTAGCGTTATGATTAAGAAACTGTTCTTATATGCTACAAATGCCACAAAAACAAAGCTTGAAACTTGAATTCGGGTAGCTAAATGACAAAAGCTGAATGCTATAAGACTCGATGAAAGGTACATCAAGACTATATCAATGCTAAAGACTGCATATCATGAAACTTGTTGATAAATTGTAAGACTTATTTGCAAACCCAATAAGTCTTACAATCTATCAACACATCAAGCCATCAGTTTATCAACCAATCAATTTCGATCAGTAATACTCGATTTCAATACCTATAAATCGATTTCGATAACTATTTATCGATTGCGAGCTCTATTGATTTCGGTAACTGTTTATTGATTTCAATATTCATTGACATCAATGGAACATATTGAAAATTTGATCATATTTACTTGAAACTTGGGTTAAGGCAGCTTCATGACAAAAGCTGAATGCTATGACACTCGACAGAAGGTGCATTAAAAGAACTTGTGGAAATATTGAGCATAATTTGCTCGTTCAGAAATAGCACCACATAGTCCTCAGAAACTGTGGGCCAACTCTTCTAGTGAACGTGACAAAATAAAACTTGAAACTTGAGTTAGGCCAGCTACATGACAGAAGCTGAATGCTACAAGACTCAGAGTAAGGTACAGCAATGCCAAATGCTTGTGGCGAAATGTATTCTCATTACTCACGAAATAGAACACAATCATATGATTCACAGAATGAATGAATGCTCTTAATGTAGGTCAGCTAGCGAATTTATAGCAGAAGCTAAATGCGTTGAGCCTGCATGACAGAAGCTGCATGAAATGACACTCGACGGATTGTATATATGTAAGCTTTGTGTACATTTACATTTCTCTAATCATATGTTTGTGAGTTTTACATGCATATGTGGGCCACATATCGATAAACACAAATAAATTATCCGGGAGATCAGCTGATAAATAAGAAGATGAAAAAGAGAGATTTGTGATACAAGTGAAGTTAATGAGCTTAATAATCAATTAATCAATATTAAACTACTTTAAAAATAATTAGATTAATCTTAAGTTAAAAAAAAATAATTATAATAATTAATAATTGAAGTTCAATGGAATGCATAGGAGCATAAACATTTAATTGTTGATTCGCTTATTTTAGATGAATCAAATTGTGTCGTTGCTCCAAGGGAGTACCAACGTATTATATATATATTAAACTTTCAGATCATGATTATAACAGTGAAATGCATGCATCTGCCAAAGCACAAGTGTCTAGTGGTGAGGGGATGGAGGTGAATTATAAAAAAACCCGAAATTCTATTAAGTACTTATAAATCATTTAATTTTAGCGACTCTTGATCCAAAATAGTAGCCGATGTAATTATATTACTAAATTTCTATCATGTTTTTAATCGATAACCAAATGACAAGATGAGTTATCGATTTATTGAGAAAAACTCGGTATCCGCGCTGACATTTGAGAAAAATTTTGATTTCACTAGCCCTTATATTTTCTTTAAAAATAAAAAATATTAATTGTAAATATTTCAATAAAAAAAAAAAACAATAAATCAAATAATATAAACATTAAAATGAAAACATTCTTTTGTCATTTATAAGTAAAAGTCTGTTGAATAATGTCAAATGTTCCCGAATAAAGTGTGCAAATAATCGGAGCATACTTTCCAGCGTATTTTTAAATAATATCTGTATGCACATACATATATTTATATACATATATTAATATTTGCTCTAAGACTCGCCCACAATTAGATAGTCATAAGATCTTTACATTTTTATAGCAAATCCTTTTCACTAATAATCAGCTTCGCCAGGTGTGTTACTAATTCCATAGCACTTGTCTTCGCCTTACCTTTGAGTTCCTGGGTTCCTGGCAAATGAATTGCAGGATATGTGCAATTAGATGGCAATTAGTTGCTTAAACGCTTACAACGCACACTGAATGCGATGTAAATATTTGTATGTGTAATAAGCAATTATCATGAATTACAAGACACGCACACACACGCACACTCACACACCTTTAGCACACACAAGTGCTGTTGGCATGCTGTTGAAAATAAGACAGCCTACTAATTAGGCATATAAAAATTGGTAAGAGTCACAATAGTTAGCTGGCTTAAGAGATGGCAAGAGAGTGAGAGAGAGAGAGAGAGAGAGACACCGATTGTCTAAATAACTGTGCATGTGTTTCAGGCACGTTAATTGTTAAACAAACGCGCGTTTATCACTCAACAACAACAACAACAACAGCAACAGCAACGGCAACAATGGAGCACATCCCGTTACGCATAGAACCGTCTGCTCCCAATATTGTCCTTGTCGTTGGCTCGTTAGACGGATGAAAGCCTCGCTGGCTGCGCTCTCACATGCCCAATGCGCGTATTCCATATCCCAGCACATTCGCATTCACATTCAGTTTCACATTCATATCGTCAACGGCAGCGCCAAATGCTTTGACATCCGCCCACGCACATGCAACGAGACAGAGCGAGAGGGAGAGAGAGAGAGTGAGTGAGTGAGTGGGTGGGTGAGAGGGCGTAAAATTGTTATGTTTTTCGTATTTAACCTCAGACATGGGCCTCGTTTGTATAAATTCCAACAGCAGCCACTGCCAACTGCTGCCGCTGATTGTTGCTGTTGTTGTTGTTATTGTTGTTGTTGTCCCTGCTGCTGCAATTGTACTGTGAAATTATTAACAACGACAACAATAGCGCCAACGTCGACGTCGACAGCGACGCATCGTTCATCGCGCTCACATATGGCGGAAATGACACTTTTACAGTTAGCATCGCGAGGCGTAACGCTCAGAGAGAGAGAGAGAGAGCTAGCATATGGAGGTGAGAGGGAGATGGGCATAGAGCGCGACACGTACGCTACACAGACGCAATAAACTTCATTTCTGACAGGCCGCAATGCCAACAGGCGGACACGGACATAAACAGGAACACAAAACAGAAACGGCAACGGAACGGAATGAGACGAGAGTGGGAACAGGAGCGGGAACGGTACGGGCTGGGGGGACAGGAACAGGCACTACGTAGCTGTTATACGCACAGGCGCGCCGGCATGTCAACGCTATGGTGATGCTGATGCAACTGGGAGTGGGCAACAGGATTGGCTGGCTACCCCAACCGGTGCGACACAGCCAGCTAATGAATAAACTGGGCCTGAAATATGACCCTGGCCGACTGGCGTTGCCTGCACTCCTGGCCAGCCTATGGACGGCCTCTGTTTATTTACCGATTGGCCAATGAAGCGCTGGCCAAAGCGCTTAGTTGCTTGTGGCATAAAGTCTGCTTGGACGAGATCTCAATAAATCACCGAGTCCATTTGGTGCACTCTATCAAAATCGAGCTCAAGCAGAGACAGATAGACGAAACCCGTTTGTTGTTTTAGCCCAATAGTAAACATCAATGGGGAAAGTGGTATGGCTAAGAAATAGGAGTTCGATTGAGGGGCCATAGCATTGAAAATATGGAAGATAAAGTCAAAATCAATAGGGATAACCCTATAAAGTTACAGAAATTGGCATGGCTACGAGTTACCAATTCGACAATAATCATGGTCCAAGCTCTCCAAATTCAAGGACTACAATAATATATTTATATAGAAATAGAGATATAGAAATTTGTCTTGTTAAGAGTTAAAAATTCGATAATAATAACTAATTACATCATTATCGTTATCGTAATTCAAGGTTTACTAATCGAACATTGCCTAATGCTGGATCTCTCCTTTTTTGATATCTTAGACTGCTAAAAAACATCAATAGAGGTATACAAATTTGTATTCGAAATTCAAGGTTTACCAATTGAACATTGTAAATATTTTATGTCTTTCTTTTGAACAGTGTTACGCCTTAGCCTTAGCATAATACCAATTCAAGTACTTGAATACCATTTTCCATTTGAAGACTCTCAGTTTGAAATAATACTTGTTCCACTAACTTCGATTAGCCCTTGCTTATTCTGCTTTAGAATAATGCCATATAAGATATGATTAATTCAGATATTCCTTTCGATAACTCTTTAATCGTAAAGCTTAAGCAGTTTATCGAACCACATACAAGTTCCATGCCTTTCGATAACTCTTTGATCGTTTACTTTCCAGCACCGATAACCCGTAATTATGAACTCGCAATCGGATGATGTGGAGGATGTGCACCTGTGCATTAAGTGCCATGCGACGATTGTGGGTCTGCGCAAATACATTTATCACCGCAAGCAGAACTGTCTGCGCATTGGCGGGGGCAGTCGAAAGGAGAAGCCACTGGAGGCCACGGCAACGACATCTGCGACTACTGAGCATGTGACGCGCACAGTTATAGCGCGGCCTAGCTTGGAGCATAGCTATGATGGGTTCAATTTCGCCGAGGCGGAAGCACCGAGCAGCTACTTGCGCAAGACGACGGCCAGTCATGGGGGCAAGACGTCGAAAGGCCTAGCTGAGGCGTACGAGCCGACGTACGAGCTGGGCGCCGATGTGTTCTTTTCCTCGCTGCAGCTGCAGAGCGTCTCCACGGGCGGCAAGACGGGCGCACGACCCGAACGGGTCGCTAAGGAGGAGCAGAGCTGGCATTCAGCGGGCAGGTGCTCCGATCCTTTGTTGAAGGCGGTGCGAGAGCATGAGGAGCCGGTGTTCAAGTCGCTTAACTTTGCGCATTCGCCGGAGGCAAGCGAGGAGGAGGACGATGAGGAGGAGCCCGATGAGTCTGATGGCGATGATGATGAGGCTGACAATGACCAGGACCCAGACTATGATCCCGAGCTCCATCCAGATGAAGATTACGATGGGCGGCGCCACTCGCCGCCCACTGTGCCTGCCACGCACACTGGCGGCAAGTGGAGGCCGGAGCAGCGACCCCAGCTGCATCACACGCACCTGGAACGCATCTCGCCCAGCTGGGATGAGCCGGCCGAGGACGCGCACGATCATCCGCCCGCCGAGCACACACACGGCAAATGGGTGCCCGGCAGCAAGCAGCTGGAGTACCGGGAAAACATTGATCTGACCAAGCTGAAGCAGCCGAGCGCCAGCTATTGGTGCAACATCTGCTGTCGCCGGCTCAAGACGCGACTCATCTACGATCAGCATCTGCGCAGCAACTACCATAAGCGGCGCGCGGACACCGAGTGCCAGCTGGAGCAGGCCAATCTCCAGTCCGCCCATCTGAAGGTCAACAAGAACTTTGCCCATCCGCCCGCGCCATCGGCGAAGGAGCAAGTGCATCAGCGGCGTCGTCGTCGCGCCCGCCTGCTGCGCTGCGAGCTCTGCCGGCACAGCATGGCGCGCCACCTGATGGGCAAGCATCTGATCTCGCACTACCACTACCGGCGCATGCAGCTCAAATCGCAGGTGGGCGGCCAGAGCGCCTCGCTGCATGCCATCCTGGAGCACATGGGCAGCATTGTGCGGCAGGCGCCGTTCCAGTGCCTGCCCTGTCGCTTCTATGCCAATACGGAGCAGGCCTTTCAGGTGAGATTCGTGACCGACTCGGCCAGGTGCAACACGCCCGACTAAACCAATTTCCCTTGCAGGTCCACTGGCGTTCCTCCGAGCACATCGAGCTGACCGGGCGACTGGGCGGCACCTTCTGGTGCAGCTACTGCCAGTTCGAGTGCGCCAGCAACGAGGAGATGTGGCAGCATCTGCTGGGCAATGGGCACATGGAGGTGCTGCATGCGATCAATCGATCGGTGCCCGTTTGCATTGGCCAGCGCCGGCACCTCAACTGCTCCGTGTGCCAGGCCAAATTCCTCTACAACGCCCAGCTGCGACGCCATTTCGCCTCGGAGCATATGGGCGTGCCACCCACAGGCAGCGCCTCGGATGACTATCAGTGCCGCTTCCGCTGTGACCATTGCGGAGCGCCGCAAAAGTCGCGCGTGGCTTTGCAGCGCCACGAGAAGCACAAGCATCGCCTGAGCAAATATTATTGCGCCGTGTGCGAGCTGGAGTTCGAGACGCCGCTGGCTGCGCGTCGGCATCGCAGTCTCCTGAGCCATAAGCAAAATGCGATGCTTCGCCAGGACGGCGGCCCGTGCAGCAGCTCGGCGCAGCCGGAGGGGGAGACCGAAATAGAGCACATGCTGCGCGAGGTGCTGGACGATCCGCTGTCCGAGCCCGAGCAGCCGACAACGAGCTCAGGCACCGGCAGGAGGCGGGTCTCGATCAGCCAGTGCGCCAATTGCCAGCAGAGCTTTGAGTCCGCCCAGGCGCTGATTCAACATCGCAGCGAAGCCCATCCCATGGAGAACCACTGCTGCCTCAGCTGCGGCAGCAGCTTCCAGACGGCCCAGGCCCTGGGACGGCACACGCGCACCTGCCAGCCCATTACCTCGATCTCCTCCACGATGGACGCAGTCGCCAACTACTGGCCCTGCGATCAGTGCGGCTTCAGCGCCCAATACGAATCGGATCTGCTGTACCATCGCTTCTTTCACATACGCGGCCCCACGATTGGCAAGGACGAGCTGCTGCAGTGTCCGCGCTGCCCCAAGCGCTTCCGCAAGCACTCGCTGCGCGCCCACCTGCGCAACCACACGAACGAGCGCATCTTCGAGTGCGAGCAGTGCAAGGCCAAGTTCGCCAGGCGACACAATCTCAAGAGTCACATGGACAACATTCATGGCCAACGGGAAAATCCAGAAAAGGCCCCTAGGACGACAACAACAACAACGACGACGACGACGGCGATGCGAACCAAGCCAAAATTTGAATGTGGCACGTGTGGCAAAATGTTGGCTAAAAAGTAAGTTTGTTTTATATACTTCAAGAATGCTTCTAATTTAATATATATTGATACATGCCTAATATAAATATAAATTATATATTAATTTTTACACATACTCGAAATTAACTAGAATCTGAAACCTTTTTTAATAGAAACTCTATACTCTATGTATATATTTTCATATATTTATAGATTAGAGATAATATGAAATTAAAGATAACTAATTGGAATAAAGCTATCGAGGCCATCGGCATTTCATTCCATTTCGTTTATATAGCCAGGAAAGAAAATCCTTTCGCTGGTTCCTTACAACCCAACATATGCTGAATAATTAAATATTTATATCCCTCATCCAGTAATATATAATATATAATATCACGTAATATCTCTAATACTATCGAATTTCCATTCGATTATATGCTGTAGCATAGGATCATGGTATACATATATTTCTATTTCGAAATGTTTTTCAATTGCACTCTGAGTCCATCAAGCTCTATCAGCTCCCTTACCTAAATCAGCTCAGCTCATCTCATCTGCGCCCTCGGGCGAATTGATGTACTATGTGACGTGATGCTCATGAGTGCATGCCACAAGCAACAAGAGTAGGAAACTTGAATGCGGCTGCCAGTAGCAGGAATCCAGACATCCAGGCAGGCAAATGCTTGCCAATGACCAACAGCAGCTGCGATTGGGAAATGAAGGCAGCTTCGCATCGAGACGAGACGAGACCAGACGAGTTGAGGCAAGGCGGGACGAGAGGCAGCCCACAACACGTACCACTTAGTGTGTGTTGTTCTGGCTCCGACCGCAAGCCGAACAATGTCCGACTCAATATCGCAGATTCATAAAAATGAATGAATGTAGGAATGGCAATCCCTTAAATCGTCGGATTGCTGCTGCTGCCATTGGAAATGGGAAATCAAGTTGGCTGAAATTGACTCTCAAGTGATGAACCGTATAGCTGAACTGGACTCCAACGATTGGGGTAGATTGGGACTGAAAGAGGGACTGGGATTGGCAATGGAAATAGGAATGAGAGTGGAACTGGGACTGGAACTGCCAGTGGGTCTGGGGAGTAACCATTAAAATGAATCGCACTGCACTTTGTGCCATCAACAGAATCAACTCCCGGACAGCGAGTGATGCAGCATAGGAATGACTTAAAATACAAAATAAAATAAACTAAAAACGCAGACATAAAAGAAACAAAAAGGGAAAAGCTACGTAGGTGAAGATGCGATACGCTTACGAGAAAATTCCGATTTGAAAAATGCGAAAATTCTGATTTCTATACCAAGAACTATATATGATATAATATGTATTATAATAATTATATATATAATATATATAAACCTATATATATGTTTATATATCTATATATATACATATACATCTAATTAAAGACATGCCTCTTACAATATTGAAATTAGTTTCCCTATAAAGGAATGTCCATATTCGACGTCGACCCGTCTCTGTCAAAGATGAGTCAGTCGAATATGAACAACCCTGTATATAAATTCTTGTCAGTTGAGTCATTTTACTATAATTCATTAGGAAGATAAGTTTGCATTAAGACTAAAAATCTCCAAGTTTCCCCTGGTAGAGTTAATATTACAAACCTGTAATACCCGCTGTATAGAGTATAGAGAAAAAGAAATGAAGGAGCAACAGCGAATTGGAAATGCGCAAAACCGAGACGAAGCAGAGCCAAGCCGCGTCGCGTCGCATCGCGCAGCGCAAGCCAAGCCAAGCCAAAAGAATCCGATTCCATATCCAGCCAAACAGAACAGAACATTGCACGCCATTTCAATAAAAGTGAATTGCCCAACGACGACGACGACGACGACGACGACGATGGCAATGGCGACGACACAAACTTTAGACTGATGCTGATGCTGATGCTGGCAAAGTATCCGCACAGGACCTAGCTAACCAGCAGAGCAGCCAGAGCTGCTCGGGCCGTAAAAGTTGAGTTAGTTCAAGTCTGGAATTCCGGAAGTGAGCAGCGCTGCGCTGCGCTGTTGACATGACTGACGACGTCGCGTCCTTTGCTTGACTGGGGCGTGCTGAAACTTTGCTAGCACACACACACACTCGCACACTCACACTCTCTCGGTCTCTGTGGCTGTCTGTGAGTTGATCTGCGAGTCGACTCCTTGCCGGCCACTCGGTCTCGTTAGTCGTAAAAGCAAAGTATCTACATCAAGCGCGCCCGACAATAACTTCAAATGAGCATTTTAATAAATTTTTCAAATAATCACTTGAAAAGTGGAAAACTCTCAGCCAGCTTCGTCTCGGCCGGTCTCAGTGCCCTCGGTCTCCGCTCGCTTGCATTACGCATTCAGTGAGCCCGGCTCGCCTCAGTCTCTGATCCGTTTGCCTCTTCCGGCGACTCGCTGCAATTCAACTTAATGTTTGCTCAAGGAATTAGTTGCAAGCAACTTGGCAGCGAGCATCAAGCACGGTGCCTGGCCATGGCTACACAGACTGCACAAGTTATGATTAGTTATGGCCGAGACCTAATTGGATGGCCAGATTTGGATCTGCCGACAGTAGTCCCCTGAGTCAAACAGAAATGAATGCACTTAGCTAGTGAATAGGCTAGACGGATTATTACTATACAGGAAATTGACATTGTGAGATTTAGTAATAACAAAAAGTTTGCTTGCCATACGATAATTATTTTAAGCATTTCATATCATACTTATGTTTTCCATAAATTCTGACATTCTTAATTAGTTTACGTAAAATCGGAATCACAGCGATTGGGACATAAATCAGTACTCTACAATCGGTAACACTTGCATTACTTATGTTTCGTAATTTTTTCCAAAATATGGACTTGAATGAATTTATAGGACTTGCTCTGCGAATGAATTTGGTTCGCTTCATGCAGTACCTGTTAAAAACAATAACAAGCCCATATGGAACAAATTGACTATAAAGAGCTTTAAATTCAAGATTTGCAGGACCATAATTTTTGGATCAATTATTAGCGGATTAATCGTTCTCAGAGCTTATGAAAGGCTTATAAAAACACGCCAAAATTTGAAGAACAATTCAAAGTTGTTTCAGCACTTCCCAAAAGTTGATCATCATCATGCAGTTCTTCGCTATTATCGCCCTCAGTCTGCTGATCCTGAATCCTGTCACTGCTCTCCCGCCATGTGTCTGTAATTTAAACCTTGATCCTGTCTGCGGCAGCGATGGCGTATTATATGGCAATGAGTGCGACTTCGATTGTGCTGCTATGAAGGCGGCAGCGAACGGTGTCAAAATAGTCAAAGTACACTATGGTAGATGTTTGACCCGAATCGGGTTATACAAACTTAAATGTGAATTGAAATCTAATAGTTTATTTTAGATATGAAGCCAAATAAACATTAGTTCAAACACCGCGAAATAACACCAAATCTAGTTGATTCATTTCTAAGATGAGAAACTATTTATTCAGTTTATGCGTACGGGTGTTTCTTATTTTACTTTTTGTTGTTGTAGTAATTATACTCATTCACGAAAGTGAATTAGTATATTGGCTTTGTGCGAGGTCCGTCTTGTCCGTATAAACCAAATTTTTTTTTTAAAGCTAGAGACTTGCAATTTGAAACACATACCCGGTATATCTCAGATTTATAAGGTGTTAAACTTGAGAGCGTGGCAATCCGCAAAAGTTTTTATCTCTTAATAATAGCTAGAAACTTTAAATTTAGAAAATTAAGTTACTAGTCACCTCCTCTATCGAGTTCCCAAAATAAAACTGTTATGCCTCTTTAGCTCGTTCTAAAAATGAGCTCTTTATGCCCAGTAGGGACGTGGCAAATCGGGAAAAACTGCATTTTCTTCAGTATTAGAGCTAAACTTAGCTGCTAAATTGTTGATGGGATGTGAATGAGTATCCCTCAATCGGTAACGCCCGACTGAAACGTTCTTGTTTTTGTGTTTTCTTCGCCTTCGATTGATTGGCTTTGCTCTAATAATTGAATTGCTTAACACCAAGACTAACGAATTTGGTTCGCTTCATGCAATACCTGCTAAAGAATTGCTACATCCCATATTGATAAAATTAACCACAGTTCCGGATTAATCGTTAACAGGTTACTCGTTCTGAGAGCTTATAAAAACACGCCAACAATTGATGAACAATTCAAAGTTGTTTCAGCACTTCTCAAAAGTTGATCATCATCATGCAGCTCTTCGCTATTATCGCCCTCAGTTTGCTGATCCTGAATCCTGTCACTGCTCTCCCGCGCTGTTGGTGTCCTGAAATATATGCTCCTGTCTGCGGCAGCGATGGCGTAACATATGGCAATGAGTGCGGATTGAATTGCGTTGCTAAGAAGGCGGCAGCGAACGGTGTCAAAATAGTCAAATTACACGATGGACCATGTTAGATGTTGGACCCAAATCGGGTGATACAAACTTAAATGTGAATTGAAGTCTAATAGTTTATTTTAGATATGAAGCCAAATAAACATTAGTTCAAATACCGCGAGATAACACCAATTCTAGTTGATTCTTTTCTAAAATTTCTTTGATAAAATGAGAAACTTTTTTTCAGTTTCGCAATGTCATATATAACATGAAATTACTTCCCTTATGTACAGGTGTTTCTTATACCCTGAATCCATTGAAAATAGGAAATCAAGGTATTATGTTTTTGTGAAAAAGTATGTAACAGGCAGAAGGAATCATCGCAGACCCCATAAAGTATATATATTCTTGATCAGCACGACGAGCTGAGTCGATATAGCCCTGTCCGTCTGTCTGCCCGTCCGTGTGTCCGAATGAACGCCGAGATCTCAGAAGGTATAAGAGCTACAGAGCTGAAATTTTGTGTACATACTCCTGTATACCATACGCAGTACAAGTTTGCTTTATTTTTTCGATAACTTTTTTAAATTTAAATTCTCATACTATTGCCCACTGCTGCGCAGCCCAAGCGCAGTCGCTGCTTACTGCGCAGTTAGCAGAGCGCGGGCGCGTGAGGGTGGATGCATGTGTATGTATGTGTGTGTGCATAAAAGAAGTGCAGAATGATAAGAATATCAGCTTGGAGGGTTCAGGGTATCTCCTAGTCGAGCAGTCTCGACTAGAGTCTTCTTACTTGTTTGTATGTGGCTTTGCTCTGATAACTGAATACTAGACACCAAAGCACAAAACGAATTTGAGATTTCACATTTTCACATCAATCGCTCGCTTATGGATTGTCCATAAACGGATAATTCGATTTTGTCTATAATCGGATGATTAAACATTTCATTTAAAATGTAAGATTTATATTTTGCAAAAACTTCAGATGAATTATCACAGTTCACTTTAAATGTTAAGATAACTATTAATTAATTGTCATTTCTTCATTCTTCTCAAGTATTAATAGAACTGAAAGTGCAGACAGCCTTTGTAAATATAGTTATCTATATATGTATACAAATAGTGAGACCGTTTCACCCTAAGCCCATGTCTATCCCAAGTTAGCCAAGTAGCAATCGAGGCAGTTGCCTTTGGCATATCAAAAAATGCTAAGCATAACAACAAAAGTATAGCGAATAAGTTATGGGCTGGCCTGACAGAAAGAGAGAGAGAGAGAGAGAGAGAGAGAGAGAGAGAGAGAGAAAGAGAGAGAGAGAGCTATATTCTCTTTATAGATGCTGCTCGTATTTCTGCACGGCAGGACAATTGCATTCTATCGTGGCATATCCGCAGGCTTGATTTGCGAGTGCATTGCATACTTTGTGGCGGGTGTCCGGTCCAGTTGCAGTCCTGCCACATGTGTGTGGGTCCTTTGGGGCAATGTAGCCGGAATGTCCGGCACTTAATGAGTTATTTTTGGTTACTTATTTTGCACTTGCAGCAATCGCTTTTCGCTTGGTATTTTTAATTAATGCAAAATGCGCGCTAAAATTGAAAACAATTCTCATTTGCGGCGCATCTCGTGCTGCATTTCTTTGCCACCACAGCCCCACACAGCCCCGACCCACAAACTATTTCGGCAACATTGAGAGGGCGCAGTAGGAGGGGCCACAGCAAATTGGATGACATTTTCCATATGAGCAGCGCATACATATTACGGATGCACTGCGCCAGCTCCTGGGGCATCTTTCAGTTTATTGTTTGCAGCATTTTTAATTAGCGCAATGGACAACAAATTGCTTAGAAATACTCTGCACTTTTGTTTTTTTATTTTTTTGTTAGTGGGAAGTCTCTATTTAGAGCAAAAATATGTACAGTCGAGTCCCGATAATTCGAAATTGCAAGGAGATAATATTTTCCAACTCGAACGATTTTTTTTTCAAGGATTTAGAATTTGTTACAAATATTTTGGCATAATAAAAAAAAAATTATTAAAATTCACTAAAAAGAAACGAAGCTCAATATTATAGATGAATTATTTAAGTTTTCTATTCATCTGATATAAATATAAAATAATAAATATATATTTTAGCTTTTTTACATTTGTTTATTTCCCAAATAACCAAATTTTCAGAGTTTCGTGTTTTAATGATTCATAGAGTTTTATTTTAAATCCATTCCGATTGAACATTTTTTTTTTATATTCATGCACTCAATAATTCAACAAGAAACAACATCTGCATGCCACAAAGCACGACTCTTGGCTAATATATACCGTTTGCATGTTGGCCAATGTGAGCTCATCCATTCGCATGAATATTGAAAGTGTTAATTTCCGGTGCTCCGGTGGGAATTAATGCGTCGCTTGGCTTTTGTAAAAAAGATTCTTCTTAATAATGCGCGACATTAACAAAGTTTCAATCTTTAATCTAAATTCCTCTTGGCGGCAACAATGCCAGGAAAAGGAAAACAGCACCAGAGATATGGGTGTATAACAAATAGTGGGCGCTTGGGCGGTTGGGCGTGGCCTCAGCAGCAGCACCTGTGCGGATGGCGGTGTTGAGCAACATTGTCATGCATTTCTAATGATGCCGTCGCGTGGGCGGCCAGCAACAACAGCATCGACGAGGACGACGACGACGACGGCGACGGCGACGGCGTTGATATGTGAAATGTCAGTTTGTATGGAGTTTGAATAGCAACGACGTTGACAACGACAAACAGAGGCTGAAGAAGGCGTGGCAAGAAGATGGTGGTGCTGCTGCTGTTGGCTCGAGGCTTGTCCAAGGCGAGACTTGACAAAAGGATGCCATTTCACCTGCAGGAGTTTGCCGTAAATAGTTGTTGCTGCTGCCATTCACTGGGATAATGGCGCCGCCAGCAACAGCAGCAGCAGCAGCACCAACATAATGCTGAAAGAAAAGCAAAGCGAATTAGATGCAACAGCAACAGCAAAAGCAGCAAAATTATCTTTCGCTTCGTTCGTTCTTGCCTTGTATTTTGCAGTTATAACATTAACTTTTATTTCCTCAGCTGCACTTTACCATGATGCCAGCTTGCTCACTACCTCTCTCTATCTCTCTCTCTCTCACTCTTTCTTTGGCTCCGCTAAGAACACCTTACTGTTATTTCCTCAACTCAAGCGGAACCTTAGCTTTAACTCTTCACCTCTCTGATATTTTTGTTCTATACAGCAGCCAACGGACATAAGCTGAAATCGAATCGAGTTGTGCCCTCAACCAATTCCCAGATATCAGCTTGAACATTAAAGACCATCTAAAAACATAAACATATTCATATATGTAAATATAGTCAAGCAGTTATTAACATCATTGTGATATAGATCCAACTATTAGGTCATCATTATAGGCATTTATATATGTGTATATAGTCAAGTAATCATTAAAAATATATAACTGAGAAACCATTCAAAGACCTGACTGCAAAGTTATGATCTCACCGTTAAGATCTCCTTATAATGAATCCTGATCACTATGAGATCTGAACATTGAGATTCAAATCAGTTCTTTGATCGATATTCTTTTATATATTACAGGTTCTATATATGTTTGTGTGTATACCAATGGATTCATCAAATCAAAACTCTAGGCATCATAATATAGCTGTTAAAACTTTTGATCTTGGCATGGGCTAAACTTGGATTTTCTTGCACATATGTGACTCTGTTTGAAGCCTTTGAGCAGCTGAAGTTTGAAGCAATGGCAAAACACTTAAGAGCTAAACACGCCCATGCGAAAGCGAATGCGGATGCGAATGCGGATGCGGATGCGGGTGCTGATACGTATGCGGGTGGTAGTTGCGATGCAGTTGCGTAGCAACGTTGCGATTAGTTGACGAAACGTTTCACGCCTGGCGACGAAAACTTTGCCCTTTTGTTCTGCAGTCAGGTGGCTGTGTGGCTGGGTGGTTGGGTGGTTGGGTGGTTTGGCTGGCTTCAAAGTCGAAGCCGCATCGAGTCGAGCAGCAGCTGTTTGGCTTTGGCTGTTGGCGGTGTTGTGTCAACTTTTGCACACGCCATCCATTAGAGGCGGTAGGCGGGGCAGCTGAAGATGCCCTGATGCAGGAAGCTCAAGACGCTGAGCAAACATGTTGCGGGTGGTGGTGCAGGTGCAAATGTATCCTGCTGCTCATTGTCAGCTGCATGCGAAGGTGCCACTGGCTGCGCATCTCCCTCTCCCTCACTCTCTCTCTATCTCTCTCTCTCTCTGTGCTGCTGGCATGTCTTAGACAATCGCATGTGCCGCTGGTTGGGGATTCGCTTGCGATTTTGGCCGTGGCGCAGTCAATGCTGTTGTTGCGCTGGCATTGTTGTTCCCAAAACTCGCATAAATATTTATGACAGTCTCTCTGGCTGCTGTTCGTTGTCGTCGTGTCTTGCCTGTCCCGGATCCTGCTCAAGTTCTGTGCCGCGGGTGTTAGTCAGCGACTGCAGCGACTGCTTCCGGTGTCAGTCACAAGGATGTGCTCAACTTTGTCACTCCTCCCCCTCATCCCCTCATCCCCGCTCCTTCTCCTCCTCCTACACACTGCCAGTTCGCCTCAATAGCTTTAACTTCATATCCATCCCACCCAGAACCCCCGCCCCTCCCTCCTTAAGCGCCCCATTTCTTGTCCAACTTTCATGTAATTGGTACGTAAGTCTTGTGCCGCCTTTTCAGTTGCAAGTTGTTGTTCGCTTGTGCGACATTAGCTGGATTTTGATGGCTCGTCCTGTGCTGCATGTGAAATTAGTTGCTTGGCATTGGGCGTGGGCCATGTGTAATTAGGGAAGTGCCCAACACCTTAACTCCATTTGCTTATCTGGCTGCCAGCCAGAAAACTTGATGTCACTGCACAAGTATCGTAGCCGGAAATTACCGTTAAATGTCACCCTTGCACTTGTGACCCCCGCTACCCTCTACCCTAACCTCAGCACATCTATTCTTGAGGGGGGCGAACATTGCCTCAGCTCTGCACTTTTGCATTCATATTAATGCCGTCGCATTCATTCAAGTTTTTAATGCTCTTACCGCTGAACGCAATCCATTTTAATCTTGATTAGTTTTAAGCGGTATTACGCTATGCCAACTGATTATTTAAACAAGAAACCTAAACTGTGAGAAATGAACTATTGATATCATTGCCTAAGGGATCACTATAATTCTTTTATCTTAAGAAATGTATTTTTTAGTATTTTTAGTAATATTTTCCAAAGTCATTCGCCAGAGTTCAACATTAATTTATTTCTGACTAGCTGGCCCGGCAAACTTTGCATTGCCCTATCCATTATTTCTAGGTAAAAAATTGTTGAAAGCTATGTTGTTCAGGTTGGGATACACTCTGATTAATTTATTAATCGGATTTTCATTCAAGCGCCTTGTGGTAAACGACATTCTTTGTTTTTGGTTAGGTGCAAGAACAAATAATGCGGATGGTTTGCCAACACATGAGCATGCCACGTACAATTGACCATGAGAAAAACACGCATTTTCTAGATTGAGGCCACAAATAGTCAAAGATTGGCCCTGTGATTTGTTGATCGTCATGGCGAAGGCAAGACGAATCGGGAATTGAATTCGATTAAACTCAAAGGGCATATCTGTTGGGATCATCGGAATCCTGGGAATAAGAACTTCCTCATCTTTAAATTTTCCTTTGAGTATCGACGCGTGAATCACATTGCTCATCAGTTTTCTTATCACCAAACGCGTTCCATTGCACAGTTTTGGTTGGTTTAAATTTCTAAGCATGATAACTACCGAGCCAACCTTCAGATGTAAATTGTGCGGTGGTAAGCCAGGCACATCCAAGGAGTTCAAAAATTCAGTTGGATAATTAGTGGCTTCATCTTCGTTTGTTACACAGTCGATAGATTTGAATGAATACAGAGTACCAACGATTTTATTTTGAATTATAAGATTAAGGTCATGCACATCTTTATTTTTAGCCGCCAAAATTGCTCGCTCACTTAACCATTTAGTATTTTTGTGGAGAGCAATGATATTCGGAAATACTTTGTTGATAAGCTCATCTTTTAATGAGACGAAATTGCAAAAATTTTGAGGAAATGAAATCAAGCCACTCGATTCGTCAACAGGAATACGGCCATTATCGATATTCAGCAATTGCTTCGAGAAATCATCAGCAGATAGATCGTTCAATGCAACTCTCATATTTACAGACAGTTGAAGTTTGGCTACAAATCGCCACAGCTTTGATGTTTTTGAGGCAAGCGTTAGATCTTGGAATTACTGGTAGTGTTTGTTGGAAATGGCCAAATAATATAATCATTGAACCACCATAACATCTCGAGTCATTGCGCAGATCTTTTAATGTTCGGTCTAGTGCTTCCAATGCGCGTTTGTGCGCCATTGTACATTCGTCCCATATGTTTTGAAATGTTCAGTAGCTTGAAGATTTAATGGCAATTTTAACGCTGAGTGAGGCATCCGTCTAACAATGTGGCCGCTATTCCAGAAGAAGCAATTGCTACCGCAATTTCGGATCTCGCACGTTCAGTTGCAAAAATCAATGACATGAGAAATGTCTTCCCAGTTCCACCGGGGGCATCCAAAAAAAAATAAGCCACCATTTCCATCATCAATTGCATTAATCAGTGTATCATAGATTTCCCTCTGCTTAGAATTCAACAGTGGTACATTCGTTTGAACTGATTGCATTAGTTCATGTGGATCATATTCACGTTCACGTTCTGCCATTTGGCGCTGGCATTCCTAACCCATCTAACAAGCTGCCGCATATGAGGTAACACATCTTCGATCAAAAGCAAGGCCTGGCTATGCATCTCCTGGTTCGCCTCAAGATCAGGATTTCTTAAGTTGATACGACTTCGATATAATATCTTTGTATTTGTTCCACAGGTCACGTGGTTTCTTTATTTTTATTTTTTATTTATTTTTTTTTTCAATCGTTGAAAATAAAATTAACGTAAATTACCTTAAATGTTGGATTATATCCGTCTCCAATAATTTCCGCCCCAAATGAAATCATTTGGAAACAGGCATTGTGATTCTAGTGTTTCCCCATAAAGCAGGGAACGCAATGGCTCTGGTGGCGGGACCATTAATGGCAATGTCACTTTACCACTAAGGCAGCACAAACCGGGCGTTTCACCAGCAAACTTCAATGCGCCACAATGCTGGCAAACAACGTCCATTGGACCAATGCAAACTAAACGATGCAAGCTGTAGTCAATGGTGCAATCATATCGAAGCGCTGCTCGATTCAAATCAATCCTTAAACCAGTTTCACGGACTGCCTCTCTTTGAGAAGCACGAATTAAGGCCCATCTTTGCTGGGAACTAACGCGGCGCCTTTCTCGGGCGATTTCTCGCGTTATTCCGTTGCCTAATTGCATTATTGGTCCGCCGGGAAATATTATATCTTCTAGGACGTGGCATTTTTATTAATAGTAATACTGAATATGGCATCGCACAAAACCACAAAACAATCGAGATATATAAATATGAATAATTTACACAAATTGATGTCTGAGACAAACAACTTTTTTTATATAAAATTAGCTTTTTTTTGAATAGTCGCCTGAGGTTCGCCTGAGGCTGTGCCGTAGACTGACTGACTACATTTGTTTATTTACTTCTATATTATTGTATAATATGAGAGCAGACCGAAATCTGTTACTGTTATCAAGCCTACTGAGTATCAATAGAAATTTGAATCTTTAGGGAAAAAACCGCGTTTTTCAAGTATTCGTGAAACTTTTTCAGTATTTTTAAGATCTACTATCCTACTCGTAGCGGAGACAAATCCAACAAATCAAAAACCATGAAAATTGGTCCAGCAGATCTCGAGTTATAAGTGCTGGAAAACTTTTCACAACTCTCTTTTATATATATAGATTTGCATCTATTTAGTATTATTTTCTATTTTCATCTATTTTTTAGTATTATTTATGAGATATTTGTGTAATTCATTAGTAAAGTTCAATATTAATTTCTTTCTGATTTACATTAGCTTGTTAGTATTTTTCAGTATTATTGTCGAGATATCTTTGTAATACTTAAGAGAGTTTAATTTCAATTTACTTCTGATTTACATCAACTATTTAGTTTTTTTTTTAGTATTATTTACGAGATAACTTTGTAATTCTTAGAGAGAGAGAGTTTAATTCAAAAGAGTTTAATTCAGTTTAATTTCAATTTACTTCTGATTTACATCTGCTATTTAATATTTTTTTAGTATTATTAAGTATTATTTGTAATTCATTAGGAGAGTTTTTTTAAATGAAGAACTAGATTAAATTGCCTTTATGGTAGCAGTAAGCTCGTTAACAAAATATAAAAATTTTTATAAAAAAAATAGGAGAGTTTAATAATTTATTCTCTAGATAGATTTCTGTTTTACTGTACTCTAAATATGCTGAATAATTTTTAAAGTCAACCGAGTCCCACACAACGACGACGACGACGACTTCTCTCAGCTGTTTCGATTAATTAGCATCCGTAATTGATGTGCACAAAAGTTTGTAGCAACGAGTTTGCGTTTGGTTTTTGTGGGGCGACGAGTTGTATGCTTGGTCCTTTTTGGAATGGACGTGGCCTGGATGCCGGTCCAGCTTCAGCTTCAGCTTGAGGCTTCAGGCTTGGGCCGCTGTCCCGTATCCGCATTCATTGAACGTGCGGACTGTCTGACGAGCGACGTGACTTTGCTGCGAATTACTTTTGCTTTGATTTAATGTAATTACAAAAAAAAATAAATAAATGAAAATAAAAGTTTCTAATAAAATGCAAAACATGAAAAATAAAAGCAAACAAAGTGACGTCTAGTGTCACAGGGATTTGCCCCAGCTTCAGTTGGCCAACATTTTCGAAACTTTTCTTTAATCAGAGTTTAATTTTCCATTTCATTCCATTTGCAGACAATCACTGCAACTGCACGAAATGACCCATGCCAAGGTGAAGCGTCAATTCCATTGCCCTCGCAAGGACTGTTCCTATTCGGGTCTCACGCACGAGGGCCTGAAAACCCACATGAAATCCCACTCCCAGGGCCAACACAAATGCCAGCACGAGAACTGCAGATATGTGGGCAAGAGTGAGCTGCACTTGAAGCGGTAAGTGAGATAGTTATTATATCTTTTGAGAAATGCCTTATTGTTGCCAATTATGATTAAGCAAATTCGATAATCAACTGATAAAGCAAATAAAGTCGAGTTCAATTTCCATTGGAAATCGTTATTCGATGGGGCGAGGTCGAGGCTAGCTGCGGATGTCATGTTGCGGCGCTATTACAAATCTACAAAATGCTAATCAGGATTTGGCAATGGAGTCGAACACAGACAATTGCCAAGTCGCACAAAATAAACGAGCGACTTTTTCTACACGAATTTAAATTTCTATAAACAAAACAAAAAGCAAACGAACAAGCAAATGGAAATGGTAATAAAAAGAAGCAACAAGAGCAAAAATGTCATCCATAATTGCAGACTTTGAACTGCAATTGCATAAATTGATGAAAGCAACAACAACAACAACAACAACAACAACAATAGCAATAGCAACAAAAGCCAACAAGAAGCTGTTGAGCTGGTCAACGAGCAGCTGCTCGAGGAGTCGCAGAAGGTGCAGAAGGCGGCCGAGAGTCAACCGAGTCGTACCACAAAATCGTGACTTATCGATCGCCTTTGATATGCGCATTGAATTCTTGTAATATTTCCAAGGCTCTCCAATGACCATTTGAGTATGAAGCGGCAGCAGCAGCCGCAGCTGTACCCACCTCCAACTCCAACTCCAGCTTCAACCTCAACCGCAACTCCCTCTTTCACTCCTCGGTGCATCGACAGCATCGATCTGCATTCAAGCAGTCAGCGGAGTCTGAGCCAATTGCTGGCATTGCCACTGCCACTGCCACCGTTGCTTGCCACTGTGCAGCTGTCCGCCCCAAACACACACACATACACACACAGTCGCTAACACATTCAACTCTTTTTTTCGTCTTAAGCTTGGAGCCTTTGCGAACGCATCGCTGCGATCGCTTTTTGATGGCGGCCACAACTTTGGCATCTTTTGTTCATATGGCACTGAATTTGAATATTTTATATTGAAAAGACTTCGGTGAATTGCCCATTGGCAAATTCTACACTATTTGCATTGCTTGGCTAACAACATTCTGATTCCCGTAGAAGTAGAAGTAGACGTAGTAGAAGTAGAAGTAGAAGTAGAAGTAGAAGTAGAAGAAGTAGAAGTAGACGTAGTAGAAGTAGAAGTAGAAGTAGAAGTAGAAGTAGAAGTAGAAGTAGAAGTAGAAGTAGAAGTAGAAGTAGAAGTAGAAGTAGAAGTAGAAGTAGAAGTAGAAGTAGAAGTAGAAGTAGAAGTAGAAGTAGAAGTAGAAGTAGAAGTAGAAGTAGAAGTAGAAGTAGAAGTAGAAGTAGAAGTAGAAGTAGAAGTAGAAGTAGAAGTAGACGTAGACGTAGAAGTAGAAGTAGAAGTAGAAGTAGAAGTAGAAGTAGAAGTAGTAGAAGTAGAAGTAGTAGAAGTAGAAGTAGAAGAAAAATAAGTAAAAGAAAGAAAGTAAACAAAGTACAAATATAATTATAGGCATAAGTATAAGTATTAATGAAATTTAGACAGATTAATCAGGAGGGTTACATTAGCTTAGCAACATTTAAGCTATTGACTTTGATTAGCTATGAAAATATTAATTAGGATTTACCATCACGTTTATCAAATATTCATAAGGATTTTTTAGTTAATAATGATTTTACAAAAAAAAAAAAAAAAAAAAAAAAATACCATTACCGTTACTATTAATTACAAAATTAATCAAATTATCAAGAACAAAATTTGATTTTTCTAATCTTGGGCAAACTTGGCGAGATTGAAACTCTTATTATAAAATCGTTCATTTGCTTAAGCAAATTTAGTCGAAAAGCGGAGAATTTGTTATTGGTAAAATTATAAATATTTGGGCAGAATTTCATATAAAAAATTGGGAGCATGTTATTCAGTTTAGTTTCAGTATAGTCTCGCATTCTAAAATCTGCATAAAACTTGACCAGCTTTGCGTTTTCAAGTTCAACTTTTATCGGATGGAACCAAAAGGAAGAGAGGGGGCAAGACAGACACTCAGCTGTGATGTGCTTAACTGTCAGTCGAGATCTTCAATTAGCTATCGAAGAAAAAGAGCGAAAAAAGAGGAAGGAGCGCGGTCTGCGCCGGAATTCAAAGGCTGGCCAAAACGCATCGCAGTTTCGGTCTCGTTTCGGACGTTCGACGCGTTGTCGGCATTGCCGGACGCAGCTCAAAGCGACGCCTGATCGTGGGCGGGGTCTGTGTGTGAAGGGGACAGGGGCGCAGTGGAAGTTAACTCCTACAACTTGCTGGCAAGCACGAAGCTGCAACTGCAACAGCGGCAAACATTACTTGCCGCTAATTAAGCCTACCGAATGCGCATGAGCGCAGTCGGATCGAGCCGTGCGCCGGCTGCCCGCCGGCTGCCCACTGGCCCCGCTGGTTCCGTTGGGTCCGTTGGCTGTGCCTGAGATTTCACACAGATTCCAATTCGGCAACCACGCAGAACATTGGCAATTAATTGTGAGTCCTCGGTTCGGACAGTAGCTGATAAGGGGAGTGGACAACAACACACCAGCAGCAGCAGCAGCCGCAGGAGAAGGAGCCGCGGCTACAAATGAGCGGCCGGCCTCGATTTGCTTTGCTTGTGGCCCCAGTCACGGGGGGCGGGGGTGTAGGCTTCATCTCGTAAGCTCGATTCCGGGCAGCGGGCATCGTAATTGAAGGCGCGTAACTGTGAGCACCCTTCAGCCGTGTTGCGCTACGCTGCAGTTGGGCATATGGGTTAGGCGATCAGTGAAGAGCCGGACTTAAAGCTCAAATTGTGGAGTGTGCATATGAAAGCAAAGATATCCTTAAACAGATGCTGCTTGAAGCACAAGTTTATATATACATAGCTAGCAAAAAACATTGCAAAGCGCACACAGCTTCCCCAATGACCGGACTCCTGTGAGCGATTATTTGTGAATGCGGTTTGCCGCTGTTTGCAAAACAGATCTCCATCTGTGCGGCTAGGTATTGGAGGTAGTTGCTGCTGCTACCGGCAACGACACCGTCACCGTTACCGGTACAGATCGGTGGCATCCCAAAAGTCGCTGGCAATGGCAGTGGCACAGCCAAAGCCGCGACTTTGCCAACTTACTCGTATTTCGTATTTTGATTTCGAGCGTGCGATTCGAATGCGAAATTAGCAATTAGTTGTTGGCTGCGTTGCTTGGGCGACAGCCGCCACTGGAATTTAACGTCTAATCAAGCCGAAGATTTTAAATATGGCCTCGCAGTATACAAACACTTAACAGCTTCCTCACCCGCCCAGCGAATGGCTAATTGTCTTTACTCTCTACTCTACTGCTTTGCAGGCACCTCAAATCGCATGCATTTGTTCCAGCGCTAGCTGACGACGGAATATGGCTCAAGTGTGATCAGTGCGAGTTCAGGGCAATGGTCAAGAGTCACCTGGATCGTCATATGCGCAAACATACCGGAGAGAAGCCCCACAAATGTCCCCACTGCAGCTTCCGGTGCAGCAGCTTCGACAATCTACGCAAACATATTACAAAGACGAACAAACATCCGGGCAAGTTCATATACGAGTGCTCTACCTGTACTACCTTCAAGAGCAACAGCTTTAAAGACTTTCAGCAACATTCGATCACACATCAAGCGGAAGATCCTCGAGAAATTAATGAAAGAAAAGATTGAAGAAAAAAAGAACAAAACACTCTCTTCGCAACACTCTAGTGCTTGCTTAGATTCCAAATATTTTCCATTATGAAATAAATTATTCTTAGCCGAAAACAAGCAAAAAGTCGTGTTGCATCGGCCGGGAATCGAACCCGGGCCGCCCGCGTGGCAGGCGAGCATTCTACCACTGAACCACCGATGCTTGTATGGAGGATGCTCCAAAAGTTCCAAGCTTAGACTGGAATTAAACTAAACTTTAAAATTTAAATAATTATCTTATTGATTGCTTTTAAGTTTAGGGCATCCCCAAATCTTCTTGATAAGAAAATTAATAAAAATATATATATATATATTTATACCTTTCTGCATGTCTATAAAATGTACAATCCTAACCTGTATATGTGAAAAAACTTAATCATTAATTAACTAATATTTTAGATATAGCAGAGCATTGATTACATTTTTGCAAAGAACTCGTGTTATGATTGTCTAAAAACACTCATTTTTATACGTTACCCACTTAAAATTTTAATCACATAAAAAGAGAATGCATAGAATATATAGACGAAGAACTAATGGTCAAACTAATAGCAAACTAAGCATACACAAATTTAACTAAATGTAAAAAATACCTATGTATCTAAAGGCTAAGTTTTAAAATAAACCTTTTAAAAAAAACTGTTTTTGCATCGGCCGGGAATCGAACCCGGGCCGCCCGCGTGGCAGGCGAGCATTCTACCACTGAACCACCGATGCTTGCATGGGTGGGGGCCAAAACGAAAAATTGTAATATCTAGAAAGCTAACTCCAATGTGTTTTAAAGTTCACAGAAATAAATAATAATAATAACTCTTGGTTTATTTACATTTCACATACATATTTATTTATCAACATCAATATTTGTTTAATATGCAATATCCTTATGATTCCCAAATTTTAAGTTGAATAAATGAAAAAATAATTTGCGATAGGGTATAAAAATATATGTATTCATTTTTATAAAAATATGTCATCAATATTAAAATACAGGTCCTTGAGTCCCCTAAATAATCATTAATATAATTTTACATATAAATATATAGTTCATTTGACAACTAAGCAGATTAAATTTATTATTTATTTATATATAATTTGTAAAAAAAAAAAAAATAAATAAAAAATAATAAAAAACTATATGTATGCATCGGCCGGGAATCGAACCCGGGCCGCCCGCGTGGCAGGCGAGCATTCTACCACTGAACCACCGATGCTCGTGATTTAACATGATCGGATTAAGTTAGATGTTGATGCTAAATTGAGTTTAAGCCATTTTAGAAGTCTGCAATACATACAAATGTATATTTTTGCATACCTTTCAAATAACTGTTGACTGTTTCATTTTTTACGCTCTGTTGACGAGCACAACCGAAAAATTGGATATATATTATGCATAATATATAAAAATACATATACACATGTATACAAATTTCTATCAGTGCCAAGTAACCTTTAACCACATATGATAACTATTAGGAATATTAAAGTGCCCAATAAGGCATGGCTGACCCCATAAACCCCATAATATGTATGTATTTTTGGTCAACACGATGAACAGAGTCGATAAATAATGGTACATATGTATGTCTCAGCGACATTTCAATGTACATTTCTATACATACATATATCTGACTCAATACGAGATAACCTTAATTATTGATATTATAGAATTTTGAAAAGGGTATTTAATATTCGCCATTTCGAGGCGACTCTTTTCTTTTGATTGCCGTTTACATATATAATAATCATAGTTCTCCTAAGATTTGCAGTTAGTAAGAAACTTTGCATTCTAAAACATTTCCAGCGTCGCATTGAAGGTTTCTTACAGTTTTGTTGCCGATTCTCGCTGGTAATGGTAGCAGCGGGATAATTTAAAGTCAGTTTTTATAATTTAGAGAACATATATTCAATACATGCATATGTATATAATCACATCTAGAGTTGTCAGGAGTCGAGAAATCTGAAATCGACTTGTGGAGGCTATAGTTTCAATATCGTGAAGGTACTATTGGATCAAACGAATAGTCTCCATAACAAGGTCGACATAAAAGAGGAACCCAATAACAGCAAGCATGATGAGGATTGTATACATCTCTATAATGTAAATAACGTCTGTAAAATGGATGATCATAGCTGTCGTCAAGCACATTATTATATTTTTGCGGTTTAAACGTGTTTATTTTGAAAAAGATGTACTCTTCAAGTCTCGCTAATATAAATCAAATTTTACAGTTAACAATAAATCGTGGCTTTTCAGCTCACTTTTTTTAGATAATAAATAAAATTGGGCTGCCCGCGTTGTAGACGAGCATTCTACCACTGAGCCACCGATCGGACGAGGCTAGCTCTAAACTTCGTTATGGAACGAAGTGTACTAAAGATATAACTTTGACCCATATTAATAAAAGGTGAGGCAGGTGATTTTTTGGCCTTTGAAATGAAACTCGCATTGAAGTTCATTAAGATGTTTCGTTTATTTCGCCATATACAAGGTGTGTGAATCCATGTCGAGTGTGTGCCATAGCTTGAAACTGACTAAATGACATAATTATATTGTAGTTGTGTAGTGTTGACGCTGCTGAGGCTGCTGCTGCTACTGTCGAACAGGTTGTCCCTTTATATATAAATATATAATTAAATAGCATATTTAAGAGTGTAACAGAACGCTGTTGGCAAGCAGCCGCACAGAAAATATAGCTAAGAGAATGGTGAAAATCAATTTGCAGCGCGTTTGAATTGAAGTCGAATGATTCGCACTTAGGACGGTCCCAGTGGGAAGGTGGTGCCAAAGCCGAAGATTTGCTTTATGCTGATCCAGTAGTATCGGTGCCAGTTTTCCTTCATCCCTGTGTACTCGGAGGCGGGAATACCTGTCTGGTGAAGCGTCATCTTTGTGGACGACGACTGCAAGGCAATTAAATAATTATAAATAAATATATAAATGTATATACATATATAACGCGAATACTGAATTCTGTACTTAATTTATAGATCTATGAATAACAACAAGACTGAAACTTGCTATATAAATGGCAATTTCGAACTCAGAAACTAATTCTAACATCTTGAACATTTACTTCCTGAAACTCTTAATGCACTGGAAGAAGCGCCGACAAATAGGTTCGATATGAGGCGCTTATGGGGTGGACATCAGGCGAGTCCACAAAACCAGTTCGAATAAGATGCGCTGCAAGCAAGGCGAAACAGCCGGGCATCAATGGTTTTAGTGATGAGGGCGAGTTCACGTCATCAACTAAAAGCCAATAGGCAGAGATCATCCAATGCCAGCGCAGCGAACCAAATAACTTTGATGTCAATGAAATGTGTGAGGAACTTTGCCAGGTTGGCAGATAATACGAGAGGGATCTAATTCTGTAGTGCTTGCTATCCTTATTTTACTGTTGACAATGTTTAGTTCAGTAATTCAAATTAGAGTGCATTGCCCGAACACAGCTTTTGATTATGTTAAATCTAATTTATACTAATATGCAAATATACAACAAAAACAAGCTGCCCCTTTTTTTTGTTTTATCTGATATACTTTTTTTATAAAATATGTTGATTGTCTTCTCTAAATCAAAAGCTAAGCAGAAAATTGTCTAAAAGAACAAATCTCAGAGAATACAAGTATCTCTATTTGTTTTACTTACAGTTTCCTCCAATTCAATAATCACATTCGAGTAGTGGCCAGAGGCCCAGTTTTTCAGACGCCAGCTTTGTTGGATCTTCTTCTCGGGCACCAATTCCTCGAATTTGCCATGTACGTTTCCGCCATACAGCACAAATCTGCGAATTCAAATAGAATGTCATTTGAAATTCTAATTAAGATGAATTTAAAATGTTGATGCTTACTCGCCGCCGCGTACGGCGTCCACTTTGGCGGGCGCACGCGTAAATGCAGTGACCATTTCGGGCTTGGTTAGCGCATTGTAGAGGTCATTGGCATTGCATTGAAACTCCTCGGTCATGGTGAGCGAGCGAACGTCCAGCTTGCAGCCGACGGGCTTGCTTGTCACATTGTTATTGGAGGAGGATATGGCAGCCGTAGGGATCTGCGCCGCAGCCCTTTGTGCCGCATTCTTAGCGTTGTTGATATCCTTGGCCTGGGCTGGCGTGGATTCGCTGCTGTTGGCATCCTTCTTTGGTAGTATCAAGTTCTTGGAATATTCCTCCTTTAGTTCCTTGATATAGACGCCCAGCTGTTTGCGAATTTGGTCACGGCCCACATTATACATAAATTGTTTGAGTGTCTCAGACTCGTCGTTAGACTCGTCAATGGTAACCGTTATTTCTACATCTTCCAGATTATTCTCTTCGGACAGATTCGGTATGGTCAGCTTGCCGTTGTGGCTCAGCTTGCTGTTCTTTAACAGACGGCCGGACCATTTCAGCTTTAGTTCCCAATCGTAGAAGAATATCAATTTCCCTTTGCGATTGTTGACGGTCGCCTCACCGTTGCACTCCTCCACTTTGTTCACTACGCACTCGATGTCACTTTGAACTGTTCGTCGTGCAATGCACAACAGCCGCATGAAATTAAGGTTAGAATTTGCACAGCAATTTGAATAGCACAATCATTACCTATTTTGAAGTCAAGGAACAACTGTGTCAATCGCTCCTTTGACCAGGGCGTCGCATTCTTTTCCGTCCAATGCCAATTGTTCACATTGGTTGCGTCGGGTCGCTCTTCAACAATCCAGCGTGGATCGCCTTCTCCCCACTTTGCCATTGTGCTGCTGCTCTTTTTATTGCGTGTTTGCTGTATTAAAATATAACTGATTTTCGCACTCACTGGTCCACGAAGTACCGGCAGTATTTGCTATACGCTTTATTCTGTTTCCTGACGTTGCTTTGTTAACTGTGCTAAGAAAATATTTGGAATTTTCTAGAAATCTGGAGTCGCTTCAGTGTCTTTGCAGCCAGCCTGTGTTAGTGAAGAGCGATTTTTCGGTGCGCCACAGTCACGAGACTTTAAGGTAGCGCGTAACAGTTACAGGACAATACTTTTATTTTTGAGGAGTCAGTGGAGCAACTCTGTTAATTGTTTCCGATACCTCTGTTACATTGCTATTCAGTAACAATATTGTATTTGTTATACAATGTGAAGTGAAACATACACAAGATGACAATAAAATGCTTTATTGACAATTATAAATTTTCAAAGCTGTGAAGGGTATATATGTTTTATATATGAGTGCTGTTAACTGACTGCATTTTTAACAAAGTGGCAACACCTCTGGCTACGATACATCGATTTGGTCATCACTAAGCATCGCTATTCGGTTCATCCCTAGTGGGAAAGAAAAAGGCGAAAGAATTTTTTGTGTTGATTTGTTTATGATAAATTTAATTGTGTTTAATAAATGAAAAAGTTAGCAAATACCTAAAAGTTACAAAATATGTTAAACTAGTGCAACGTGTGTGCGTGTGTGATAACCGTGCCCGCCAAAATGATAAGCGCAATGGACAATTTCGACAACAGATCGTACGGTGCGATATCCAAGGGGCGCAGTGAATTCTCAATGCCAGGTAAACACGACGCAATGGGCAATGAGTAAACAATAAAACAAAGAAGCTCAACCAGACGGTCTACGGCGATAAAGATTAGTTTAAGCTGCAATTGAAGTGAAATTGTGTGAATGCTAAATGCAAATTACGAGCGAGTGGGGCGAAGAGGCCAAATGAAAAGTGTGGAAGCAACAAGCGACGCTGATTGTAGGCGTGTGCGTGACGAGTGTGAATATGTGGCTGTGTGTGTATGTGCTTGTGCGTCTGTTAAACTGGCCTTCAATTGAATTAATCCCGTAATTCGGCATTAAGCTAATAAAACAATTAATACATCTACACAGCGTGTTGCTAAACAGTAACAGCATCAAAAAAGCAACAACAATACATGCGCACAATTGTAATATTTGTATTGATTTGTCAGCATCTTCTGTCTCGCTCGTGCGCATACGTATGCTGGCAGTGCAGCTTGTATGCGCATGGAAAATGTGTGCGTGTGTGTGTATTTGTGCTTGTGGGTGTGTATTGTTTACGTACGCTTGACTCGTGTGTGCGTGTGTGTGTAAGTGGAATGTCACTGTTCCAATTAACCAAATCAACAGCAGCAGCAACACCAACAACAAAAGCAAACGAATGCTTAAGAACTATGTTTTATTCTTGCAGAGTTGACACCGGAGCAGCAAAAGCTGGTGATTGAGCTGCGCAGAAAAAAACAGGAGCTTTTACTGGAGATACAGGTATGTTAAAAAATAAAATAAAAAACAAAAAGTACTCATTTCTTATCTCTTCGCCGTCATCAATCTCCCTTCGTCTCTCTCACCTTTGGCCATTGCAAATGTCAAAAGCACCCAACGAGGGCATCGCCGCACCTGCTCTTCCCCTTTGAGTCGCGTTTTCGTTCTCGTTTCCATTTTCTTCCATCTGTTCGTTATGGCTAATTAGTTTGCTCACATTTTGCCACGTCCAATTTGCTAGTTGGAGTTTATTTTGTTGTTAAATTTATTTGATAGTTTTTAATGACTTCGGTGCTTCTCTTTCTCTCATTATTCTGCTGTCCAATGTTTCCATTGGCATTCTATGCCAACGACAACGGCAAAGGCGATGGAAACAATGCAAGCATCAATAAAAAGTGCCGTTAACTTGAAGTGTGCCCAGCTTTTGAACTTTTCGTTGACATTAGCTTTTTGTATTGTTGCTTTTGTTGTTTTGGACAAAACAACGTGGGAGCAACTGTATTTGGCGGCATCAAAAAGCAACTGTAAACAAAACTGACAACAGGAGCGCATCTCGGGTAGTTTTAGAGTGACTAATAACTAATGAAATGTTGAATTAGAATATATACAATCGTGATGAAAGATGATCATATTTAGGCTACATATCTTAAATTCAGTAAAGCTATTGTATTAACTATAGATATTATTTAAATATTGTGTTTCTTCAACTTTCTTGATTAACACCAATACTTTCGTTCAAAATCAATTTCAAATGGGCCCTTTAATGTATTTACCTGCGTGCCGCTCGTGTGCGGCCGCATGCAAAAATTCGCAAAAGACGCTGCGCTCTTCACTCACAGCTCGCTCACACCGTCGCTTAGTCATCGATGACGTTTCGCGCGGCAGACACCACAGACCAAAGACCGACTGACTGACGGACAGGCAGACAGATAACAGACATACAAACACCGACTGCCGATATATGAGACGCAGTGCGTTCAAAATCGGAATCGAATTCGATATTGTTTAAAATAAATTAAGTTCGCTTGTTAATTGTTCATTGTTATAATTACTGAACTAAGATCGTGCGTGTCAAATTGAGAATAGAGATATTCTCATAGAGTGAAAACGTGAGCAGAGTTTGATGTATCTTTGTCGCTGTCGTCGCTGCAATTGCTATCGTGCTATGTACAAGTTTCTGTATCGCAAAATCGTAAACAAAACCAAAACTAAGGTGAGTCTCTCCCCATCTGACTCACAAAATTATATTCACGTTGCTTATCGCAAAACAACTAAATGAATGAATGCGGCCATGTGACAACTTGAAAGCCATTCGCAATTGTTGAGCAGGTTAGGAAATACATATGTATGTACATTCCTCAAGTGTTATCAATTTGATAAGCAAGAAATGTTTAATCTTTAAATAGAAATAATCGAAAAGATATACATACATATATTATATATTTGCAAGTGTTACACTATATAAATTGTTTATGAGAGCTATATAAAAACTAATAGTGAAAATTGGATAGAGATCAATATTTAGTCTGTTATTTAAAGAAGAAGAACGAAATATAGATTTTTCTTAAACTCTGTACAAGTTTTGATTTTTATATTATGATACAAAATAAATTTTAAATTGCTACCATGTGAAAATTAAGAAACTACTCCGACAATATTTCTCTTTACTAAACTTTTTCCTACTAAATAAAATATATTTATAAGAACATATACTCGTATATTATTAAAGTATAGTCAGTCCAAGGCATTTTCAGAGCTACAGGTAGTTTACAAGAATATTATAATCCGCCTCATCTGCTCGTCAGGCCAGATCATAATTCGCTATTCGCATAGTTTTCCAGCCAACTGCTTGAAAATTTCCATTATTCAGATTTATATTACGCATAATTTTGTGCTCAATTTCCTGGGTATTTTATGACACCTACCCGAAACCGAAGACCAGAGACCCGAGACACCACGCTCCGCTGACCCTTTGCGCTTGCTGTTTGTTGATCCTGTTTCGCTGGCTTCTGTCCGCGATCCTCTTGTTTACCTGTGCTTCCATTTACCGCAATGCATAAATAATCGTAGCCCTCCTCCTCTTCACTTAATTTTGTTGACTGCCAGCGAAGGGTTTTTATTTCAATTTTTTTGGCAATTAGTCGAGTTCAGATTTCGGGTTAAGCTGCGTTCCTTTTTATTCACTTTTCCATCTCTTTCTCTGTGTTTTTTTTTTTTCTTGGTTGAGGTCTGCCCAACCCTCTTTTTATACATTTTTGTCTCGTGCTTGGGATATTTTTCTTTGCGTTTGATGTGCCTGCACTGCAATGGCAGTTGTGACGCCAGAGGTTGTTGTTGTAACAATAATAAATGAAATATCTGACACATGGTATATTTTTAATTACTTTAAGCTTGCGTTCAATTAATTAAATATATTTTCTGTTGGGAAAAATTCAATTCTATATTTAATTAGAATTAGCTAACTAAACATAGAAAAAGCTAAATGAGCATATCCATTGATTGAAAACATTTTCTTTTTCAGCCTAAAAGTATGCTCTATAATTTTTTAGGTTTTTACATAAGTTTTTTTGTCATTTTATTACTATAAAATCCGGAAGAATATATATAAACAATAAAACACTCAGCTCAGTTTTCTGTTGTTGATATATGTATGTATGTTCATTTAAAAGTAAATATTTCCCTGATGTAATCCAATTCCCATTTATTACTCCTATTCCCATAAACATATGCCAATTCTCTATTTTCACTGCCGTCTCTAATATCAATAATATATAAACTTTGCGCCTGTTCATCTTTATAATATTTGCTTGATGATTTAATTGCAACTTCCGTTTCCATCAATTTAATTTATTGCCAAGAAATTTCTGAAAAATAATTTAATATTTGCAATTCAATTTGCGCGGATGCTTCATATGAATCATTCTCAAGTATCGCCTATCACAATTGCAAGTCGGTCAAGTATATATGTATGTGTGTGTAAATCATTATTTGTATGGGTGCTTGTGAACTCCTTAATTGTTTGATGGTAAGTGCGTCGGGTGGGTATAACGGACTAAAATAAAATACAAAATACATTTTCTACGTCAAACTAATTAAGGTACTTTCGATATGAACTAAATCTATGGCACATTTGCCGTTTTAGGTTTTTATGTATTAGAAACATTTGAGACAGACAACCCGCAACGCGATGTCAGAATAATACTTGTATACCCTATATATTATTTCACAACAGAGTACCATAATATGAATTAGTTGCGCCGGCAACGATGACGATCAAACGTCATTCATTCTCTCTCTCCCTTTCTCTCTCTCTCTCTCTCTCTCTCTCTCTCTCTCTCTTCTGTTTTTTTGCTTTATCTACTCTAGCAGCTGATAAGATAAGGTGGGTTAGATTTTTGCGATCTCTTCTCCGTGCCTCCTCTATCTTTCTCCCTTGTTCACTCTCCCTTTCTGTCGCTGTTGGCCTCACAGCTGCTGAACTTCTGGCCGTTTGCCGTTATCATTATAAGAAACCCGCGCGTATCACGTTGCTGTACAATGATGAACTGTCATTAAGTTGCTCGCAGATATGCTATTAAAAGCTTTTGGCACTTAAGTTTATCAAAATTTTAATACTCTGATGTCAAAGCACCGTTGCAAATTGATTCTTCGCTGCACTGCGATTACGCCATTTTGTTGTTGATACTTTCGGTTATTCTTCTCTTTTCATTGCTTACAGTTTAGTCATCTTTTGATCGCTCAGAAGCTCTCTTTTTCTCGCTCTTTAGCTGACTCTCTTAACAGAACTGAAAAGTTTTTGTTTGTTCTACTTCATTAAGTTGTTGCTAGACTTTACTCCTGTGTGCATTTGCCAAGCTTTTAAATTATGATTTATGTGAGCATCACAGGCAACAATAACAGCAACAATGAGCCGGAGTACTAAAACATATTGAAAACGCACTTGAAGTGCAAATTTGTACTTTGATTTATGGTGTCTGCTTTGAGGTTATAAGCGGCGAACAAAGGCAACGTCGAGTGGCAACAATGACCGATTCCATTTACATCTCCATCCTACCTCTCGATGTTCGACCAGCTTCTGGCTAACTTGTTGTTCTTTCATACAACACACAATGGCTAACTAATCGAAGTAGTCAAGCATCGCAAATGTGTACAGCATTTGCAGTTTATGGTGTCTGCATGCAAATGGCTTCACTTTGCACGTATTTCGATTTCAAGCGCTCCAGCTTGTTGTCCTCTGCACGCGTAGCCTAAAGGATTGTCCTGACTTGTTTTAATATTTGTTGAGCTGCATAACTAGTTAAATTCAAATTAAATAAAAAAAAATTATGAGATTTACATTGCATTTCATATTTATTGTTTCTTTTTTACTCTTAAGTTACGAATATCCTATTTCCCTTAACATACAAAGACACTTGTTGTGAGCGGCAAAGTCAGCTGTCGCCAAAGAGCAAAGAAATGCTCTCTGCCAAACCTGCTGCCACCAAAGAGCGTAAAACCACTGTAAACTTCGCTCTTAAATAATATTTAACAGCAGATTAACAGCACATGCTGAGCATAACAGTGGCAGAGCAGTACAATTCGAGTACAACAGCATATAAACAGCTCGATTACATGAAATGAGCCATAACATTTGCAGCCGCTGTTAGATCTCTTTCGCTCCAAACACTTGTTGTTGTTCCTCAACGCGCATTAACAGTCGAGAATCCAAAACAAAATGTCAACGTAACGGACGAATTTCGTCGGCGTCGTGCGGCAAGAAAGAAAAGAAACAAAAAATTAAAATTCGATTTATTTTTGTGCGCGCTCGAAAATTTTTTGCATATTCTCGGCGTGTGAGTGCCAAAAAATTTATAAAAATAAAACAACAAAAGATTTAATGAGCCCGGCGCCCGGTTCTAGATAATTATAGTATATTTTATCAAGCAACAAGAAAAGTAAAAGTGTCACCAAAAATCAAAAAGGAATTAGTGCAAAAAAGAGTGAAACTAAATTGTATCAACACTTGAAGAGCAAACGTGTCTATTGAAGTGAATTTCGCTTAAGAAAGTTAACTGATAAGACGTCTCTTATCAATCACAAAATAATAAAAAATATACATATAGTATATCAAAATTCGTGCAGATTGTACAAAAAGTTGAGAAGCCAAATAAAAATACTTTAGTAAAAAGTCAACAAAGTGATTATTTAAATACCTCTTATACAAGTAAATATAAATGATACTTATTTAACTATATGTTTTATTCAACTTGCCAGCAATTTACAAGTACAAAAAACCGCGTCACTTTCAACTGAGAATTAAAGCCAAAAATTGATATGAAAAATACTTGAGACAAGGTCGAAATATTTACCTCTCTATTACCCTAGGCAATATATAAGTATATACATGTATGTATATATGAATATATTCTCATATTTACCTTTGCGCTTAATCATTGAGCCCGATAAAAACAAATTCGCGTCACTCGTGACGTCAGTTTCAGATTTCCGTTTTGTTGTAGTTGGTTTTATCAATTATTGGCAGTTAGAATATGGATTCGAAATGGTATATTTTAGATTGTTATATTATTTGAGTAATAAACATTTATGGAATATTTTTCGATTGACGAAATTAGCATTAACTTAGGCAATTGATTTGTAAATAATTCCTAAAGTGGAATGGATTAAATGTGGACTGGGGCACGGAATATTTTGATTGGCTTGTTTACCGAAAAAGTTTGAACTTTTAAGAAACTTATTCAACATAATATTTCAACTGTGACTCAGCGGCTTCTTGGGAAAGCTAAAGCAAACAGTTGCTCAACTATATAAATGTATATACGTATACAAATATTTAATGTAGTCCCACCTTATCGCTTACACGTTAGACAAATAAAAAGGAAAAAAATAATCAATTTTTCAGTTCTTGTTTTTTATATTTATATAAATAAACTGTCCGAACAGATAATAATACAGCACATCCCAATTTTATGTGAAATTTCGTTTGCTGAAATGAAAAAAAGAGAAGGACACAATGCCAGATATAATTGCTGGGAAAAAGGTCAGGATACGGCCCAGCGGGCAGACAGATGAAAGCTTGTTGGGAGACCGCATAACGACGGGGACCCCCAGCAATATAAGTTACGGCCATACTAACCCGTTTGCCAAAATGGCCAAATAGCCAAACAGCGCTGTTCTGCCTTGTAGCTTCTGGCTTCTGCCTTCATTTTCCCAATAGGCCAAAAGTTTGCCAAAAATAAATTCAAAACAAATTTACTGCGCCAAAACAAAAAAACCAAAAAACAAAGCAAAAGCAAAACAAAACGAAATAGAACAGAACCGAAAGGCAAGCGTAAATGACGGCTGCAGCAGTTGTACAACTGGTTACCAGACTTATAAATATATTTCTATCTACGTATGTACGTACATCTATATAAATAAACACACACATACACATATGTACATGTTTATGTGTTTATTTGTGTGCCTGCAAGTAGTTTATCGAAAGCGCGCACAATTGAAGCGGGTGGCGACCCCTGGCGGTGACATTTTGCAGGTCCTGCATGTTCCCCAAAACGAAAACGTTCAAAACTTTTGACTTCTGCCAGCACATGTGATTTAGTTATTTTAGATATTTTCTGCTTAAGTTGAACTAATTTAACTTTATAGGAGTCATGAATTAGTATATATATAAATAATAAAAAGGATTTTTGATGTAAGAGATTGATTTGTCTATAAAAATTATGTTAGCCTTAAATGTACCCAAGAAAATCTTTCTTGTATTATAGTTAATTTCCTGATGTTTTGCTTTTAAATCATGCGACTATTTGTAGGCCATTTCTCTTGACTTATATGGATTAACAATTTTTATTTTATTTTTTAAAACACTTGCATTTATATTGGTGAGAAATTCTCTGATTTTCTATGATTAGATCGATTTTAGTTTCAACAGAAATCACAACTATATATTGTTGGATTTTCTGCAATTGAGAACATGCAGCGCCTGCGGTCTGTCAGTCTGTCCGTCTATACGTCTGCTATGCTCAGGGAGTAGAAACATGCAACGACAATTGCCACGCGTTGGCAACCTTTAGTGCTGCCATTTTTTATCAGGCGTTGGCCGCGCGCGTCTCGCACAAACAATTGAGAAGCGGGCGCGGAACAGCTCCTGTTACTAGACCGCTATCTTCGCCTCCCACCCACTGCGCCCCCCTCTCTCTCTCTCCCTCTGTCTCTGTCGCTCTCTCAGAGAAGCCAAGCCGGCTGGCCTTCCACCTGCTGCGCGTCTTTTGCTGCATATTTTAAGCGCGCCTGCCAATGAAACATGCCAAAAAACATCGAAAAAAAAGTAAGAAAAAGAACTACGGCTGCAACTGCGACGGGGCCACGTTGCAGGGGCATCTCAATTGGTCGGACGTTGAGTGTTGCCAACTTTTTCAGTTGTTCCGTTTTATTTTTCTTTTATGCCAAGAATGCAAATGACGCGCCGACATTCCACGGCTGTTGTGGGCCACACTTACCGCGTTTCACTCCGTTTTTTGTTAGCGACAAAAGAGGACGGCGCGAGGCGGGGCAGTGGCAGGGGCATCCACTTGGTTTGGTGACACTGGAATTATGCGTTGCTCCTTTGTCTGGCCACGAATCGCATTGAGCAGCGGCGACGGCAGCGGGGCATGCCCCGATTGCATTCAACTTCTGCGGCTAGGCTAGGGAATGCATGTCGTATCATTTGATTAAAACTTGACGCTGAAATAGAGTAACTGTGCTTTAAAATTCATGCATTGCATTGAGCTGAGCTCTATTTGCCTAGAACTCAATGTAATGCATAGCTGATTAACTGCCAGCTATAACAATTTATTGCTCCAATGAAACCAAATAGATTTCTTCTTTTTTCTTCTAACGGAAAGTTAAACATATGCATGCTTGATTGACTGAATGGTAAATTAAAGACTAGCTATAAGGGGGGTGTGTGTACAAGAAAACTAGTTTATCTTGTAAAAGTCAACTCGAAAATGGCCTTAAAGCTAAAGAGATAGATATGTGTACATATATTTTGCAGACCTAGTTTACATTCCAATTACAAAATATGTTAGCGCAAAGAAATATTACTGTTATCTAGATTTTCATAGTATTCAATTTAGAGAGCATTCTGTTTATTGATGATTCCTTTCTAGTTCATATCGGCCTCTAAATAATATCAAATTCAACGGCTTCACCTTTAAGATCTTCAAGATTTACAGCTGTCATATATTATCTGTAATTTATTTTTGAATTGTTGTCACTTTTTAGCATATATTAAATAACTTCTGAAATGGCTCGCGTCAACAGGCCTTAAAGAAAAAGTGCTGCCAATTTGTTGGCAAGTTTATGAGAATGCAGCCAAGTGGAAATGTGGCATGTGACCAATTGGTAATGGCAAGCCTTATGTGGGGTGTTTCCTAGCAGCTGTACTGATATATATACTTAGGTATATTACATATGTGTATATATGTATCTATGTATATGCTGTTAGAGCACAAGAAAAGTCAACAAATTGATGACAAGAGTTTTTTGTGCGAGTCAAAGGTCTGCGACTTGGTTACAATTGCCAAATGCAATAAAAATAAGAGACAAAGCTGTCGAGTCAAAGAAAGAAGATGAAGGAGAAGAAGAAGAAGCCAGCATAATTTGCGGTTTATTAACAGGGTATAAAAACTCTGGGTGATGCCGTTGACAGCAGCAACGCCAACAGAGTGAGAGAGCAAGAGAGAGAGAGAGAGAGGGAGTGAGAAGACACTAAAACAACATCAAAGTGAGATCCGTTTCTGTGCAGTTGAGGCGAGCTGAAGGCGTCTAGATACCGAACAGGGATAGGGGCTAGGGAAGGCCGGGTTGACATGGCATTTCCAGTGCTCGATTGGCTGCACATTGTGTCAACGTGCAAAGAAGTGAACGGGTTGGGGATTTGACCCAAGAGCGGATGCGTTCATTAAATTTACAGTTTGCCGTGCAAGAATTTTTATGCAATTGGTCAGTACGGTGCCTTGGGGTCGGCCGATAAAAGCATTACACATATACATATATATAATATACACTTATGCATGTGTGTGTGTGTGATTCTTGTATCTACTTTGCAGCTGAGTTGCGGCTGTGTTATGCGGAAATTAATGCATAAAGTGCAGTTCACAGCGCTAGCAACGCTTTTTGGGTGCGCCCAGCAACCGCAACAACAACAACAGCTACAACAACAACTTTCATTAATTGTCAACAAACATGCGCAACGCGTGCCCCGTGCCCCGTGCCGGGTCGTTGCATGCGCTAAAAATAATTGCATTTCGCATGTCTATTGGCCCGGCCGCTGTGCAAAGCGTTTGCATTAGCCAAGCGACCCCAAATGAACGAGCGCGTGCGGTCAACTCGATAAGAAGGGGCGGAGCGCGGGGAGGGTGTGCTTGATTATAATCGGTTGCAGGTGCGAAAAGTAGACACTGTCCGGGTCGCCAGGTAACCGCAGACATGACATTCAACGGCTCTCAACGGCCCATTCAACTGAGTCCCACAATAGTGCATATATGTCTATAATTATGTTTTTCCCCCTTCCTCTCTACTCTTACATATCTTTCATTCAGCGACAGCGGTATCAATTTTGCTTGATATGTATATAATATATTGTATTTTACTATTTTTCCCTTTTGCTTTTGGATTTCCATAGTTAATGCAATTTTACTTTAGTTTCAGCGCTCAACTTTCTTACTTTTTCCAATTTGCCATTTACTTCAACAAAGTTTTTATTTCGAAATGTTTCTCTCTCCGTTTTTTTCCCTATTTTGTATGCTATTTGTTTGAAATTAGTTGGAATTTTTTTTTTTTCTTTTGATGCAAATACAAAAAGACAAAATATCTGTTGAATTGCTCTACAAAAAGAAAAAACTAATATAATCGATGCATAGGGTAAATGATGTATCATCAGATATCAAGTGTGAAAGTCGAATATTAAAGTAGAAAATAATTGTAAATATGCGCTTCTAAATATCATAGATTTATTTTTTATTTATCATATCATTTATTAGAAATTAGAATAAAAAAAAAAAAGAATAAATTAAAAACAACTGGGTTCTCTTCGGCTTGTAAATATCATATGCTATTATTTCATTGTAGAATTGTTTATCTGTTCTATTCCAGTTGTTTCTTTGAAATGCGAAACCGAGTTTGTTATGTTGACATATTTTTGGTATATTACATGTTTTCCATCAATTTGGCTCGTTTAACTCTGTTTCATTGGTAGTTAAAACAACTCTTAGCTAATTAGTCAATAAATATTTTACTTAGTAAGTAAAACTTACTTGAATGTAAAGAGTTTCTTTGCAAATTTCTTGTAATAGGAGCACTTTGAAAGCGTTGACATTGTAGGGAAAACGACCTTGAGCAATTAAAAATTTCGCACGGACAAGCTAAAGGTTTTTTTTTTTATTTAATTTTGTTCTTATTTAATGAAATTTAATATTTTGTGGAATTATTTAACTTAAATTGTTGCCGAGCGCATTGTTTATTGTTTCTATTCGTATCTGAGTAGATCGCAGTGTAATGTGAGGATTTCGGATTTCGTATTTCGGGCACGAATTAAGAAATGCCAACTTCTGTAGGCCAAAGTCAACAGAAAAGTTTGCGCTGTAATGCAATACGCAGTTGTTGTTTGTTATTGTTGTTGCTGTTGTGGTTGTTGTGGTTGCTTATTAGTGGTCTGCGATAACTGACAGCAAAACAACAAACAATTTGCAAGCAGCTGAGAGCAAAAGGCGTGAAAATTACTCTCTGGAATTACGAAGGAGAAAAACCAACGGCAACACGCCAACGATACGTACAACTGGCATAAATTGTGGACATCCGGGCAAGATAGACAGACTCCATTACACCCAAGTCACATGTCGAGTGTCTACTGTACGGACGGGGCTGCAGCTGAATCGCAATTGCGAATTGCGATTCGTTTGCGATTACAGAATGTGCAGCCCAGTTCGCAGCTAATGGAAAAGTGCACAACAAGATGATTAAACAGATAGACGGTTAGCAAAGCTTTCCTATAGCGAAAAGTTATTCAATCAAATCTTAGCAACGATATCGTGAGCTGTTAATTACAATTAAATCAACTCGTTAATGTAGTTAATCAGCCTGATGTGAATGGGCTTTAGTCAAAGTGAGGGCATATTATGATTACACTCTGCCAAAGAGATCATAAAACACTTTAACCACATTTAGCACTAAAGTAATAATAATAAAATTAAATATATATATATACGTAGAAGACTCACATAGATGTTGTATATGGTCGAGCGAGCTGAGATCTATTAAACTTGCCAAGTTCTTCATGATAAAAAACATTTAGAGATAAAAAACATTGTGGCGCCTTTTCATAAATCTATAAGGTAGTGCCATTAAAGCGGGCATAATTAATTTTATAGTGCCCGGACACGGCACAAAGGTAAACAAGCCAACAACAAGGCAGCAGGCACAACTGCATATGGAAACTAAAACACAGAAAGAGAGGGAGAGTGTGAGAGAGATGAGTGTACACTACTCGTATATAGGGCCCTAAAGTGCCTTTACTGAGCTAGACAATAAAAAGCAGAAACAATATTTTCCATTTTCCAAGGGCAAGGCGAATGGAGGAGACTCGACAGCCGCTCGTCTCAGGCTAATTGCATGTGCCATAACGTGAGGGCGTGACGACGACAGAGGGTGCGGGGAGTGTGGCCATGTATGTGTGTGCAACAACACACACACTCACAAATAATGGCTCATATGGCAGTTATTCAATAAAAGAGGGTGGCTGCAGATGGGGCTGATTGCGCTGTTCAAAAATTAAAACTATTAAGTTGTTGAAAGTGCAATGAATGAAGGGAAAACAATATTTCAATATACTCTAGACGATAGGGAGGAAATATACCTATTAGATATGTATATGAGGAGAATATGGTTTTATTTGGATATGAATTGTTGAGCTAGAATAGAATTATTGGGCTTTTATTAGTCATCTATGGCGATTATCCGTCAAGCAGCTCTACTCAAAATAATATGGAAGCAATGCCTATTTATCTGCATATATATATTTGAAGCAATGGGAATAAGAATATAAATATATTGATTATATATGATTTTACTAAAATGTTTTTGTTATTAACCCAGCAGGACTTGCATATGCATATGCATATGCTCAAACAAAAAATTCTAATAATGAAGTTTAAGCTATTGAGATCAATAATATAACTTCATTAAATAAACATAAAACTCAATAAAGTAGAAACAGCTTGGAAACGAAATGTGCCTGCACTTACTGATCCAACTATATCTATCTTTCATCTCTCTCTGCACACACACACACACACACACACACACTCATCCCATTCCGCCTTAGTTCAGCTACCCTTGAGTAAAGTGCAGCTGACATTGGAAATTGTTTGGCTAATGCATTTGGCACTTGGCAAACTGCAAGCGATCGAACGACCACCAAATGGCGTCTAACTCGGGTTTTATGACTCGAACTTAGGGACTCGAACTCCGGGCCCCTGGACTGGGCGGGGCGTGGCGCCTGCAGCCAGCTGCTGGCTTGCGGCAAATGCTAATTATATAACAAAACGCCGATAGGGAAAAGCAATTTTATTACACTCTCAACATTTGCCGGCTCGCGTGGCAACAGCACAGCAATACTAAAACCCCCGAAACATTGGGGTGGGCCACTCTTTGATTCTATTCGCCCAGTCCCATAAATGAATTTGCATACAGATGACGCCTAGCTGGAAGGGTTCTAATTTCAGGCGCGCATATGACTCAAACTAAACTATTAAATCGCACACTAAAAGGGGAGCATGTGCGAATGATGACTGCACAGATACCCTGTAAGTGCTGAACTGAGATTTTATTGTGCATTGTGCAGAGTGAGCTATAAAATGATAATTATAAACTGAAACTTGCGATTATTAATGATGATATGCATAAATTGTTCATGCCGTATCTACAAACTCTTATCTTTATAGTCTGTGTATGTGCTAAGAAACTATTACATTGTGTCAAAATGGCATATATACATAATATATATATTAAAATATTATTTCAGCAATAATATATGCATGTATATACCTTGCTTCATTCACTTTTCAATTATAGGGTATTTACATATATATCGAACTATTTGCTATAATGAAAAAAAGGGCTTTGGGCGACCTTAACCCTTGGGCGAGGCAACATTTGCTTTCGACCTTTCTGTCAGACTTTGACGTTGGCGTTGATGTTCGTTGTTCGATGTTGATTTTGGTTTTGATGTCTTGCACTTGTTGTATGAACTGCCTGATGTTGTTGTTGTTGTTGTTGTCTGGGGCGTGTGTCCATTTGCTGTCGCCTTTTGTCAGGCCAGACGAAGATCAATGACTCGCACCAGTGAATGAGTGAGTCAGAGAGAGAGAGGGAGAGACTTTTACTGGGACTTGGAGTTGGCAATCAGCCTTTGCTGCGTTTGCTCTAGCAGCGACCGACGGACAACTGCGCTCGCATTGTCCACAATTAAAATACATTTTATTTATTGTTATTATATTATTAATAACATTTTTCTTCTCTGCTTTGTTTGTGCTGGCAATAAATTAATTTATTATAATTTTATTATTTTCTTATTTGATAAGAGTTTGTTTTTTTCTTTTCTATATAATTTTATTGTTTTCTCATTTTGCTGGTTTTGTTGTTTATTGTTTTGCTTGTGTGGCATTCATATTGGACATATACCAGAATTTACATATAATTTATCATTTATTCAATACTCAACAATTCATATTATTATTCTAAAAAAAAAAAAAAAAAAAAAAAAAAAAAAAAAAAAAAAAAAAAAAAAAAATTATTCTTATAATATCAATGGATCAGCATATATTTTTTTGGCATTTCTATAGAGATTTGCATATATTATGCTCCTATTTTGCCAAAGTTATATTCTATTTTAAAGTCTAAAATTCCACGTTCCATTCATATGATCTATGACAGAAATCAGCTCTTTGATCTATTCAGCTCGATGCTCACCTGAAGTGCGAGATGCAAGCCTAAACAACTTGAGAATTGTAAAAATGCTTTTAGGTGTGGATTTCAGTGTTGTTTGTCTGCTTTGTTTGTTTGCTATTAACATGGCAACTGCCTATTGACTCTTGGAATGGCTTCGATTACAATAGACGCGCATTGTACACACACAGACAGAAAATACCCTGCACGTTGTTGCCCTTCACACCATGCGCTGCCTTTGGCATAGTGTCAACATCCGTTGACGGTAGCTGTTGCCTTGCCACACATCAAATGGAGGCCTAGTTAACGAGTAGCTATGTATTTGATATACATATGTATATGTATATTCACACTCACTTATCTAGTGTTTTGTTGCGATTTTCTTTATCTACGGCTGATTTATGCCTTCAACTCGACGCTGCTCTGTTTCTAGGCAAGGCTACTCTGCTCCCATTCCCATTCCCATTCCATTGCCATTCCCTAGCTCGTTCCAGTGGCTGCGTGTGTCATAGGCGCGAATGCAAAATTATAAATGGAAGCTGATGACTCACAGCGGACAAGAAACTAGCAGATGAATGCGCTGCATTTCATAGGCGTGTCTCTCGTCTCTATCTCTGGCCATTTCATCTAGGCTGCAATGCGCCACAGAGGCGCAGCAGGAGGAGGAGATGGTGCGGCATGCCACACGACAATGAGGCAGCACTCAGAGCTGCAAGGATGGCAACAAGTTGTTGCTGCTGTTTGCTGTTGATCTAACTGTTTCTAGTCGCTGTTTGATTTACCCATTTGGCTGCACTTGCGCCAAGTGGTGCCAGCTCATTTGCATCTCCATGGTAATTATGCAGAATGTATCTTACAGATACTTGACTTGACACGCGTAATTAGCCAGAGTTTAGTTTGCTTTGCCTCGCACTCTTTGGACTTTGCATTCCATCCAATTGCATTGACCCCGCCTTCGTCTATTGCGCAATGAATGAAACATGTTCAGCTATATATATTTCAAAGTGTCGCATTTTGCATACCAATTTCGGCCACAGAGCCCAATTGTAAATTGTCCACTGACTCACGGGCAGCTGTTGACTCACACTTTGAATTTACTCTATAGGCAAAAGCCGAAACATGTGCAAACATATCTACATACATATATATCGTATATGGGCGTTGGGCGTGGAGTGTTTTACTTTCACAATGGCATTATTTCTCTACTTCTTGTCTTAATTGTTGCCTTGAAGGCTTTTAGTCGCTTTTCTGTGTCAAGTGGCTGCTGCTGCTGCTGCTGCTGCGTTGGTGTTGCTCCTGCTGTTGCAGGATATCCTCACTTGCCGTGGCTTTCATCATGCAAAGAGCTGCAAATGGCTTTGCCATTAGGCACACGGTCAGGAGTAAATGCTTTGCGCTTTATAGTTGTAGAAACGACAAGCCAAAACCTAGATCCAAACTATGATTGTCTAGAGTTTCAGAATCTATCTATATACATATTTAATAGTTGAAAGTCATAGAACATCATACAATTCAATTCAATCTACATCGACTCAATATATGGCTCCACAATATTTAGGAACTGCCTCAGAAATCTTTGTTTAAAACATATTTAGTTAACGTTTCGCCAGAGCACTCCATGCACAATAAACATATATCAGATCCGACTATAAAAACATCCTTGACACAGAGCCCCAATGGAATGCTTTTATTGCACATAACTGTTTGCCTGGCTGGAATTTCTGAATGAATGCATGGGGCAGGTAGAATGGGGGACAGCTTCTAAAAAAAAAAGCAGCGCACAAAAATGCATTACGGCCAAACGAGAAAAAATGATGCGAAAGGGAGGAGCTGTTGCCATAGTTGCCCACTCGCTGCCCGAAAAGCGACTGAATGGAAAATATAAATAAAATCGAGAATGAAGAAAGAAAAACGTGAGATTTGGATTTAAATTTGTTTTATACTTTTTTTTTTTTTTTGTTTTTATTTTGAGTATTTTCAAAAGTGCAACTTGTGCCGCTTGTTGCTGCTTGTTGTGTTTGTGATTTATGTTGTAGCTGTGCTGCTTCATGTGTGACACTAATCCAGTGTGGCCATAGAATCAGCTGAATATGCAGATGCACAGATAAACAGCTAGGCCGAATCAGATGCAGATGCACAGATACAGATGCAGATATACATATATGCTGATACAGATACAGATACAGATCGACGCGACTGCGATTTGGTCATGTAAAAGTCATAAATTAACCCGAGCATCACATTTTATGGTCTGACCGAATCCCATTGTGTGTGTATGTGTGTGTGTGTGGGATTGTGCTGCATTTGGTAGCTTGATTATTTGCTCTAACTCAGCTACAACCCGTCCCTCCCACTTCCCCCTTCGGGTGGCATCTTTTGTTAGCGCAAAAACGTAATTAGGTGAAACTGTTTAAATGCACGTGGGAAACAATTTCAATTGCAGCTGTGCACCACTTTTACACACACACACACATACACTCTGTGTGGTTTCTGTAGCCATATCAATTGCCATATCTACTATAGTATTCACAACTATACAACAATGATTCACATGAGTATATGTATATAGTATCCCCATAAGTAGCTGCACTATTTAAATGTTTTACTCGTGCTATGTAACTCGAGTTAGTTGTATTTATCTAATGGGCAACAGCTTCTGAAATTATCCATTATTCGCAAATTCAAATTAATATAGCAGCCCCCATTAGTAGCAAACAAATTGTAGCACCTGGCCTTAAACAAACTATTGAGCCATTAATATCGATGCGAGCGAAATAACAAATAGAATATACATATTTTGTAAATATTTACTTTTGCGCTCTATACGTGTTGTTGTTGTTTGGGAGAGTTTATCGAGCCTTAGATGGGAATGTTCGCTATAGTGAAAAGCCTATTAATATTATTTAATTACCTGTTTGCAATTTTTAATTATTTGTTTATATTACTAATTACCTTTTTGCCAGTTTAAAAATGCAGAAAATATTATTAAACAATTATTTATTTATTTAAATAAATATTTGCTAGTTTAAAAATTCATATTCATTTATTTCCAAATATAGTAAAATTTACCAAACAACAAAATATCTTGAATGACAGTAATTAAGAGCTACTAAATCGTGCCGAAGTTGAATATATATCTGGAATAAAATTTTATATTAAACACAATAGAGTAACTGTCCTTAGACATAAAGAAAATACACTAATTAAAAAATAATTTATACAAAAATTGTATAACAAAGGGCATTTGCCATTCGACTATCTTGCATAATTTTTATTTAAGATAATATTGGCATAGAGGCATTACGAATTGTCTGTCGTACATATGTATACATATATCAATATCTCTATATATGTATATATATATATGTATATACTATATGCGCCGCATGCCGTTGGCTTGTTATGAATTTGGTTTATTCGCCGATGAATCGAGTTGAATTTCTTTGCCTTTAGCTCTTGCTTTCTCCTGTTTATTTGTTTTTATACCCTGAACCCATTGAAAATGGGAAATCAGGGTATAATGTTTTTGTGTAAAAGTATGTAACAGGCAGAAGGAATCATCGCAGACCCCACAAAGTATATATATTCTTGATCAGCACGATGAGCTGAGTCGATATAGCCCTGTCCGTCTGTCCGTCCGTCCGTCCGTCCGTCCGTCTGTCCGTATGAACGCCGAGATCTCAGAAGATATAAGAGCTAGAGAGCTGCATACTCGTGTATACCATACGCAGTACGAGTTTGCTTTATTTTTTCGATAACTCATCCGATAACTTTTTTATCGAGAAAAATCGAAAAATTGATTTTGTTTTTTGAGCCTCATTGGAATACCATTAGACATAGAGACTTCAGATTTACTATGTATATATATATGATAAATACAAACATTTTGTAATCAACAGATTTTGGATACCACGCCCCCTTCGCTCCCAATTTGCAAAAAACGTATTTCAAGTACTAGAGACTTGTGCTTTAGAATGTACACACATTTTGACCATATGATTACGCTCTGAAAATTTCATTAAGATTGCATGTCTACAAAAAAAAGTTATTCATCAAATAAATTCTCATACTATTGCCCACACTGCAGCGCAGCCCAAGCGCAGTCGCTGCTTACTGCGCAGTTAGCAGAGCGCGGGCGCGTGAGGGTGGATGCATGTGTATGTATGTGTGCGTGCATAAAAGAAGTGCAGAATGATAAGAATATCAGCTTGGAGGGTTCAGGGTATCTCCTAGTCGAGCAGTCTCGACTAGAGTCTTCTTACTTGTTTTATTTAAATAAATAAATGCGGCGAACAAAAATTAACTAAATATTTTGGAAAATCAAAAGAAATTTATGATTTATGTTCATTAATTAACTCGAATGAAAATTCCACTTGTGTCGTGTTCTTGAAAATAAAAAAGAACAAATTAAGAAAAATAAAATGAAACACAATTTGTGTTTGGTATTTGGCAATCTTTTCGCCTGGTTATTTGTTCGGCATTAGCATTGGCTTTGAAACTTGTCGCTCTCGAGTATTATTCTTAATTAAAACCGTCGGCACTTCAGTCTGCTGCGACATTGGAATGTATTTCAAGAGTAAGAGCAAGAGCATCGTCTGTCTGACTCATCATTGCACTGGCTACAGAGAGAATCAGAGAGAATCGTTCGACGACCTTCAGTTATGCTCTTTGTTTTTTGGCAATTGGCAATGGCTGAGAGAGGCAAACGTTGAATTGATGAACTGCTTATAGCCACAGTTGCCTAAACCGCATATAGAATGCCCTATAATTATTAAGAGTTACGGTATCTCAGAAGTAGCTGCACTGCGGCAATAAGTGTTATCTCTTATCAGTCATTAGATGTTTAGCATAGCTAAGCGGACGCCCACATACAAGACAATTGATATTGAGTAATTAGGGTGATAGCAATCAATATTTCATATCTATCAGCGATAAGTTATAATAGATAAATCAGTTGATAATGTTTATATTGAATGGGAACTTGGTAGACAACTGGCAGCCGAATGTTATCTCTAGCCCGGGAAAATTCCCAAAAAGAAAACAAAACTATTTGGGGAAAATCTGTTAATAATATGTGGAAAATAGAAAAGTGTCGCTTGACACGAAATTATCATTGACACACACACAGGAAAATGAGTTTCTAAATCCAAAACATATGTCGGAAGCGATAGCCAAAAATAAAAATGCACCAATTCACACGTAGAGAGAGAGAGAGAGAGAAGCGAGAGATATACTGCAACAGCAGCAGCAGCAGCAAGGCATGGAAATGCACCACAAGTCAAAAGATACAAAAGTATCTGAGACGCAATTGGAAGCAACTTAAATGTGCACTGCAGTTATTAACACGCCACGCGGAGTTCAAACTGACTGCTGACAGCTATTTTCAAGGACTCTTCCAGCCAAACGTATACACAATTCACTTTCCAAACCAGCATAAACACACACACTTACGCACACACATGTTGAGTTTTTAAAATGGGATGAAAAAAAAGGCCATTTTGGCTGCTTGTGCGGTTCGGGTTTTTGGGTTTAGCCATAAAATGCTCAAATTTATAAACATAAGAAATGTAAGCAAAAGACGCGCGTGTCTGCAGACCCAGCCAAAAACACATTTAGGAAGCAACACACACACACACAGACACACACACTTGCACACACAGCAACAAAATAGAATACCAACAAAATAACTCAACTGAAAGAAAAAGTGGCGAATAGAGAGACAAAAACCCAGTGCGGATATCTTTTGCGTGTTCAAATCACGTCGCAGACAAGGCACGCTGTCTCGCCAGTGGGGCGGAGCGGCCAGGCGGTGCGTGTCGAGGCGGGGCGTGGCAAGTGTAACTGCACAGATCCCAGACTCTGGGCAAAAGTTTTCTATGTATATGCACTTTTCTCTCTTTGTTTACCCTCTCGCTCACCCTCTCCCTCTCTCTCTCTCTCTCTCTCTCTCTATGTGTCTCTCTGTCTCTTTCACTGTCCTGTCTGCAGCTGAAGCCTTTGCCCTTCTTTTCTTTGTTCCTTAATGCGTACTTTCAAATGCAAAATGGAAAGTGTTCCACAAGATATGGCGAGGGCGTAAAATATGTAAAATATATTTATATAAATTTGATATATCATAAAATTTCAAATAATTTTATATATGAAAATATTTTAAAATTATTTGTAATAAAAATTACATAAATGCAAAAAGTGTATATATATATTATATATAATTGAGTGCAAATAGATTTTATGCTAAGAGAAATGCCTGAATTTGGTTTAGAATATTGATATTTTGATATATCTGCAATAATATATTCACCAATATCATAAAATAACCTGATTCAAATTATACAAATTTAAAGGTCTTCACATCTGTTTTTAATACCAGAAAAGCCCTGTTTCAGATTCGGATCTAGTTTGTATCTTGCTTGCTAATCGACGTAATTCATAGACTTAATAATACTTACTCTTAAAGTCAAGCTTCACTCCATTTTTAAAATATTCATAACGAACTTTTAGCCAAAGCTAAACTCAACTTTCTTAATTAATATGTGATTACTTATGAAGCCACCCTCGCACGCAGTCACATCTGCGTTTGACTTTTCGCTCTACATTATTTAGCAGTAGATTTCAGATATTTATCTTGCGGATTCGAATTTGCTCGTATGTTGCAATGTCAACGACTCGCGAGTGTCGCAGCTGCGTGCAGTTCGCTCGAGGAATTGATAAGCTCGCTAGCATAAGCATTCATATGTACATAAGTATGTAGTACACATATATAAGTATAAAGTAATGTATTTGAAATACGTATATCTAACAAAGGCATCCGCTTCGCCTCGGTTTATCGGGCAACTTGGACGGACGTAAAGTCCGACATTTTATAGCCGTTGAAATGCATGAATATTTCAACTTATTCGCTATCAAAGCGTGCTCGGTGGGGAAATGAGAAGGCGCGCTCTCGAAACGTTAATGACATACGCTGATTCTGGGAAACAATCATATCGTCAGCTCTGCTTCTTCTTCTCGCTGCTTAGCAGCATTATATATGATATTTGGGCTTCTTTTCAGTTATTTTTTTTTTTTTGTCGTTCGCTTTGTATTATCAGAAACTGGTCACACCACTTTGCGCATATGCTAAATAGTTGATTATTATTAACACCCTTTTGAATGCCAGTCTCAACCTGTTTCGATAATTTGTAAACAAATCCGAATTCCAATTATTTCAGCCTATAAAATTAAGCGAAACAAATTAGAAGGCCCCGTCAAGCAAAGATGTCAAGAGTTGAAGGTGGCATATGAAGACTGTCTCTCTCTCTCTCCCCCCCCCCCCCCCTCTCTCTCTCTCCCCCTTTCTCTCTCTCTCTGTTTCTGAATTTTTAATTTAATTTTTGCCAAACTTTTGGAAAGAAACTTTTGCTTTTGGCAAGTTGCAAAATGTAATTACGTCGAGTGTCTTTTAAATATGTTCCTTTAATTAATACAGGAAAGAGGTGTTACCATATATGTATTTATATGTATGTATGTGTGTCTCAACTGTTATTAATGCACAGCGAAATCAACGCATTTGCCGTTTAGGCCGTCAATCAATGAATTTCTGTTTAGCAAATTCCGTTTGCTTTGATTGCATTAGGCGTCACCTTGAACTGTGCACAGATATACAAACTGATCAATGGATCGTCTAAGCAAATGCATATGTTTCTTGATTGATTAAAGACAACAAAGACAAGCCTTTATATCAATATCAATATATTGATATACTCAATTGAGCTTTATTCAACTGAAAATGAAATTGAGATGAAGCAGAATTTATTTAGAATTTAAGCAGAATTTTTATAAATTTATACGCCCATGTAGTAGGCTCGGATATGCTTGGTAGTCGAGAAAAGCCAGTGAGTGTGTGTGTGTGTGTTTTTAGCGTCACGTTTAGGCCCAACTCAATTAGTGCAAATGACATGAACAATTTGGCGCAATTGATGGCTGAAATGCGGATACAACGATACAGAAACGGAAAGCCCCAATCAATAAGCAGCCCCAAAAGCTGATAAGTTATGTGTATATATATAGAAATATATGTATATAAAGCAGGTGATCACAGGGCGGTGGAGGTGGAGGTGCGCCTATAGGAGTCACTGCACCTGTTGCTGCTTCAATGACGAAGGCAGGCGCCATAAAAAAAAAACAAACGCATGGCACCCATGTGCTGCTATCCCACAGATACGCGAGCAGCAGGTGTATATACATGCGTGTGTGTGCGTGTGTGTTTCTTGCTTAATATGCAAAACGCGTGTAACTGCCATTTTATCGTACACAATAGAAATTCCAAAGAAATACAAGGAGTAAGAAGAAGCAGAAACAATACCCAATGCTTTTTTAGCTAGTTTATTTTGTTCTAAGTATTCCACAAAAGATGTACTTTGTTGTGCGGCTAGGGAATGCGAGTGACTGTATCAGTATGAATTGGAATTACCTGTGGGAAATGCCCGCCAAAAATAATTAGATTCCCATCTGAGAGTGGACAGCACGTAGTCGTAGTCGTAGTCGGCGGGCGGCGGGCGGCTCACAGTTGAGTCGAACGGATTAAGTGGAGACAGCCGTCTGGCATGGTGGCGGTACTTGAAGGTAGAGGCGGTAGTGCAGGTAAAGTGTAAAGCAAAGCTATGCCCGCATCGGCTATTAGCTGATTGGGCTCTTAATGCTCCCTTTGCTTTGTCTTTGGACATGGCAGTAGAAATGGAAATAGTTTTGGTGAGCCCACAACAAAAGGCATTTAATTAAAAACACATTTACATAGAGCCGTTCTGTCGGCGACTTTTTGGTTCTCGCTTGTTGTTTTTATGGCCATTGTCTGTTGTCGCCTGTTGCTAAATTGGGCCAACGAACTCGTGTTTTGATGGTTCGCTGAGTTTGGGGGAAAATGCGTGTTCTTTGTAGTCCCAGCACATGCGCCTCCACTGTCCATAATTAATGCAATTTGCACATTTTCTATTTTTGATTTTATACATCAAAATGGGTCAGCAAGTCGAACACCTATTCGGCCCAGCAAGATTTGTAGCAGTTATGAAAGTATCTATGCCACTTCTAAATGACGAAGTCTTAAAATATAATTATCTTAACAGTTCTTGAATTTGATTTGATATATATGTATAAATGTTAAATTTTTTCTTAGCTTCTCTAGTTTCCTAGATACTATATCTTTGATAATTTATTGAAGAACTTTTTTCTATAATTTTTTTAAATTCCAGAAATCTTCAACTTTATGTTTATCAAGAGATTTTACTTAACTTAGTATATTTTGAAAAGTTGAAAAAGTTGCGTAACTTTTACTTTTGCCAATTATAACGTGTTGACTGACTGCATAATACCCTGTCACGAAACTTGAATAAGAGAGAGACAATTTAAAATTCAAATTAAGTCTGATTTATTCTAGCCTTAACATTTTGTTGAAAGTAAAAGAGCTTTGGCCCTATTGACTCATGCTACCCTCTATTCAGCTCTTGCATAGAGTATAACGGAGGCAAGTTTCAAATGCCAAATAAAACAACGGACTGGCCGTTGCTAAAACATTAAATTTGCTTGCCATATGTAGCAGATAGACGTAAATATTTGTTGATATTTTAGTTTCGATTTTTGTCTAGTTGCGTCATTTTTCTATATCAGGCAAGATGCAAATTTTAGCTTTGTTTTTGTTTCATTTTCGATTTTTGTTTTTGTTTTGTTTTTGTTCGTTTCCCCATTTACATTTGGCGCTGGAACAGTGAAAAAATGACAGCATACAAAAATCTTTTTGGCAGTTTTTGGAGATTTTTCTCATCGCATAAATGGCAAGCGGTCAGCCAGTCCGTCCGACTGAAATTAGCTGTCTGTCTGGGGTGGATAAATAAATAATAATAAGCAAACTTTGATGCTGCCTTGGCAGCCATCAGCCTAATGAGCAATATCCATAATCGTACAAATAGATACCGAAAACACGCACACATTCATAAATCGTGGGGTGTGTGTGTGTGAATGATGCGATTTGGAACGACCTGCCTTGAGGCAACAGCTGGACCAATATATAAATGTATATCTATATCTATATATGTACGTATTTATTTCATATATTAGTTAGACCCTCTCTGCTCTGGTCATTTTGTCTAAGGGCGTGGCAGCTGATTAGACTTTTGTTTACTTTGTAACACCAAAAATAATTGGATTACATTCATTACGAAAAAGCTGCAGGCTCATAGCACAAAAATATCCAAGTCTGATGCTTGTGCACAAATTTCTTCAAGGAAATTGAAAAATTCTATTTAAGAGCAGTCAAGAACATGAAAATTTGCCGTAAAAGTTCTTAATTTCCCACAATGCACTATGGACTAGGTACATGATATATTGGGTATACAAGAATAATCTGAAATTTCGTAAACATTTTCTTAAGATATTTGAAGAACTAATCTTGACTTAATAACGGAACAAAAAACGAATCAATCCGATATTATTATCGGAGTAGAAAACAGGATAAGTTTCTGTTATCTATGGGGTCTAAAACAACTTAAATTAAAATATATATCTATTTTATTTGTTGTTCCCTTTATTAAAACACTAAAGCGTACTCAGAAGTGTATCCATAGCATAGATTATAACCATACATCTATTGCTTCTACAAGAATTGAGAGTACATTGTCATCATTGTTATCAGAGATCATTTCTTACTTTTACCATCAATTATGCAAGCTAATTAGGTGCACTTGAATAGTTAGTCGCCTAAACAGTCTTCGAGAAGATGTCTATAAAACATAATTTGTAAGGCGCTTATAGTGAATGAAAATCTCCTCTTAGCTTCGTTAAAGTGTTCGCATATTTCCACACACACACACAGTAGTCAGTCAATCAATACGCCAAGTCGAAAGAAAATGCGCTGCGGAAAAGAGCATTTTTCACACTTTCCCGACCAACTGCGACTTCTAGACGACAACGTGCAATGACCCATCCGGCGCCTGCACACTAACACACACACACACACAGAACACACAAACTTTGAGATACATTTAGGGCCACAGACAAAAGAGAGCAGCACAAAAGGAAAACACAGTCGCAAGTGAAGCTCGCCAAGCTTGCCTTTAATTGCATTCTGCTGACGAAAGTGAAAGTCTGCAGAAGCAAATGGCAGCAGATCCAAAGACAAATAAAAAAAGACGTTGCCAAATCCGTAGATTTTTTAAGTGCGGCTGGGCGCTAAGCGATACCCTGTAACTATTGCAGTTGAGTGAAAGGAAGTACGGCATGGAAAATGGAAGGGTAGATGATGATGGAATATGATAAGTGTATAAGAATATACAACAGAATCGGGATAATCCGATTAGGCAAGATCAATTTGTTTTCGATTTACACAGAAATTCAAATTATCTAAAATGATTGAGTAGAGGATAAAATTTTGTTTCGATTTACAACGATATTCGATTGAGCTGGCTACAAATTAACGAGAGTCGACTGTATATAAGTTTATATGTATATATGTATATTAATTTGCTATCGCAGCTAACTAAACTAACTACAGGATATGTGCTAGTTGAGCACATCAATGCTGCATCTACATGTATGCCATTTAATGTTCTTTTGTTGTTGTTTCTTGTTTTTTTTTTTTTCGGCTACGTAGCCATTGTTTATGTGTCTGATTGTCTAATTGGATTTCGGGAAAAAGACGTGGCCCGGCCGTGGCCGTGGTCGGGGGGAGACAAAGGGGCAAAGTAGATTTTAAAGAGCGTGTTAACCCAAAGGCGTTGGCCACACTGGGCTTGCATATTGCTAACACTTGGCTAACACTGTGGCTGTGCGCTTCAAGTGTTCAGTGCTTACAATGGGCCAGATTAAAATGTCAAGATAAATTGCATGCGCCACGCCCATTGCGGCACAACGCCCAGATGCCAGCTAGCAGCTACCGTCTGACAGACGGAATTTTCTTTATTTATTTTCTTTGCTTTTCCACTCTGGCCATTCATCATGGATGAACAAAAGTTTAACACAAACCGGGAGAGTTTTACATGCCATATTAGTTTGGCACAGCCAAAGCGCATTTTCTGCCCACACACTGAAAGATCTGAGAGAGAGCGAGAGAGGGAGAGAGAGGGAGAGAGAGAGAGAGAGAGAGAGAGAGAGAGAGAGAGAGAGAGAGAGAGAGAGAGAGAGAGGCAGAACTTGTACAGGTAGCAATCGCAGCTTTGTTTTGAGCTCTTGAGGCTGTCTGTCTGTGTCTTTTATCTGTTGCTTTGCATCCGAGATGAGCTCTATCTGACTATATATATCTCTTCAAATACAGACACTTCTCTCCTTCAGTCTTTATCTCTCTCTTTATTCGCTATCTCTTTCGCTTGTCCGTGTTTATTCAGCTCATTTGTTTGATTGATAGTTTGTTTACAAATTTCATTTTCCTCTTCTTAATACCTTTGCGGTATTCACCTGAGCTGCGTTTGTTCTGTTTGTCGTCTTATTCGTTTATTTTTCTCTCTCTCTCTCATCTTCTGAACGCCGGCGCGCCTTTTATTGCGGTATATATAGACATGTACGTATATACATGTACATATATTTATATAGCTAGAAATGAAGAGAGGTATAAAGATTGAGATTGATTTGATTGTTGTTGCTTGTGGAATCCAATCACGTTCTCTGCTGCCAGAGGATGCATGGATGCATAGAGCAGGTTGACGGCTTCAGGTTCTGGGCACACATTATGCCGAGTTACACGTAATTTAAAGTTGCCAGCGCTATGAGCGTGGGCGTGGCAGTTAGTTTGTTGTTATTCATGTTGGCTCTCTTGATTCCCTTTGGAATCGCGTCGTCTGCGCCTAGTCACGGCCGCCCCGATGGCTCCCTGGGGACCTCAAGAGCTTTGACATTGGTAAACTAAATAAACAGCTTTTCAGGGAAAGGGCCATAAATTTGTTGGGGCCAAAAATAATATTGCTGTCACGCAAACAATAATATAAGAAGCCAAACTGTCCAATTTAGCATAAACGATCGTTAGACTTTATATGAATTCAGTGTACGTGTTTCAATTAAGATACAATTTCAGTTAATTTAAAGCAGGTTATAAAATCTCGATTTCAACTTAAATTGGATCAGATTATGGCTAGTATTGAGGCGTAAATTGTTTATTAAATTAGCCGATAATTGCATAGATAATACTAAATAACTGTAATTTATAGCTAGCGCAATTTAGTACCGTTATAACTGCTTTCAGCTGTTGTAGTGAATATATATAGAAGTTGTTCTAGATATAGATCAATAATTTGATATGGGAAAAGTATCTAGATGTGATTTTCTGCAATTAAAATGTTGAAAAGTGAATCTTTTGAATTTGTTTAGAGTTATATGAGAGATATGGGAGATATTCTACAAAAAAGATCCTGAGATCTAGAGGAAGCCTACATGATTCGACTTGTATAAATTGAGCTATTGCCAATTTTCAATTTATTTGAATTTTTTTTTCTTAAGTATCCTGTGGCATCGTTGCCATCTGTTGGATGCTAATTCGTGGCTGCAGTTCCCGCCTCCTGCTCCAGGCTCGTGACAAATGCTCCAGCCCGAAGCTTTTTACACACATATGTATACAGATGTTCTCGCATAGCATAAATATGTCATAAATTATAATAAGCTGGTAGCTGAGATGTCTCGCCGAGCAAATGTTGTTTGTTTGCTGCACATGGCTGAGTGACTTTTGCTGGCTAACCGACTTAATCCCAGGCATCATCCATTATTTGCCATGGAGATTGTGCCACATGGCTAGCATGCCTCCAATTAGAGTTTGGCTGTCCGAAAACAATTCACAGGCTTTATCGCACAGACTTCCTTCCGTTAGGCGAAGGCGAAACGTAACGAAACGTAAATGGAAAAAAGAGAGCAAACATTAGAAAAGGAGCACAATAAATCACGGGACACGGGACATGAAACAATGGGCTATGTGTGTGTGTGTGTGTGTGTGTGTCTGTCTGTCTCCATTTGTTCCTGTCGCTAGACTCGCCCAAAAGCCTTAAAGTGTTTGCCAGCCCAGCACAAATCACACGTGAAGATGTGGCGGGTAAAAACTGCGTAGTAGTAGTTGTTGTTATTGTTGTCCTCGTTGTCGTCCTATCGCAGGGATTAACAAACGCCAGCACCTTCTTAACCTGTGCGCCATTAGCGTAATTTGTTTTGTGCCGCTACGGCGCGCTTCCTTCGAGTGGCAGCCGCAGCATGGGAAACCCGAAAAATGTTGTGCGACGACAGCGAATTCAATTTCTGAGGTCCTGTCCTGTCTGACACTTCCTGTCGGGGGCACTTGCTGGGCTTTGCTGGGCTCGTTTGGCTGAGCTGCGCCGCGGCATCTTTATAATTAGCTAATGAATTTATGGGCATATATAGCATTGCTCAGTGCGTCGTCGCGTCTTTGTACTTGTAAATTGCTGTGAGTTCTGAAGCAGAAACAGAAACAGAACCAAAAACAAAACTCTACAACATTTTCAGAGTTGCGCCATGAAGAAGCCAAAATAATTAACCAGGAATCAGAGTCAAAGGCCAACAGTAGCACAAGTGAGATAAGACACACACAACAGAGAGAGAGAGAGAGAGAGAGAGGGAGAGTGAGACCACGAACCCGTTTTCGGGCTGCAACCATCAAAAGGCCATAAAAGACTGAGCGAACGGAAGTCGGCAATTGGCTGGCAGTCATGACGACGACGTCGCTGCAACAGAAGCGCCCCAGCATCAGCAACTGGTTCAGCTCGCTGCGCCGCCAGCCCAAGAGCAAGAAGAGCGGCTCGCTGGGCGGCCGCAGCGTCGGCAGCTTTGGCAGCAAGCAGCAGCTGCAGCGCAGCTGCTTTGATCTGAGCATCAATGCCGTCGGTGGCGCCACGCCCACGGGGGATGGCAGCGATCTGCCTGGCAGTCGCAGCAGCAGCACCTTTTACATCACAGCGCCCCCCAGCAAGGTCGAGGAGGATCGCCGCCGACTGTTGGGCAATGCCAGCGGCAACAGCAGCTCCAGCGGCAACAGCAGCAGCAGCACCATCAGCAGCGGCGTCTGTGCGCGCTGCTTTTGCAATTTGGGCAGCCTGGTGGGCAAGAAGGAGCCGCCGAAGAAGCTGCATGTGGACGTCAAGCCGCCGCCGCCCTCGCCGGCGGCCATCTCCACGCCACGCTCGCCCCGCTCGCCCTCGCTGTCGCCGTTCACCAGCGTGGCCACCTACAAGGTGACCTCGCTGCGAGCCGAGAGCCCTCCGCCCGCGAGTCCCACGCTGAGCACGGAGACCGTTAGCTGCAGCGATGTCAGCCGCAAGGTGGAGCTGCTGCGTCTGCCCAGCGAGGAGCCGAACACGCAGCTCTTCAACCGGCGCTCCGAGCTGACCCACACAACCACCACGACCACCACACGCACGCTCATCGTATCGCGGCCCGTCGAGCTGCTGCTCAATGAGCGGGGCGAGATCATCTCGCGGCGTCCGCCCCAGGCGCCGCGCAAATCTCGCTCCAACTCGCTCGGCTGCATGCTGGACGTCGCCGAGGACGGCATCGACAACGAGGCGCTGCAGCTGGACTCTGAGTCGGAGACGCTCAACTCGGGGCTGAGCTCCCCGCTGACGCCTGAGGCGGGCGATTTGCGGTTCATTGACGACAGTTCCAACTCGCATAGCGAATCCGAACGCAACTCAGTCAGCCGGAACCACAACAGCAGCAACAGCAACAGCAACAGCATTGCCGACAACAACAACAGCAGCAAACAGCTGAACAACAATCACAGCAACAACAACAATAATAACAACAACAACAATCAACAGGCGAATCTCTGCGAGAGTTGTCGAACGCTCATGGAGCGCAATCGCAACAATGCGGAGCAGAGCAATGTCGCCATCCTGAGGCGACCGCAGGTATGAGCCAAGCAAAGGGATATCGAATATCGTATATCGTATATCGTATGTCGAATATCGTATATACGTAATGTGAAGTACAAGTGTTTCAAGTGTTTGGAAATCAGTTTGAATTGCGTTCGTACTAAAAATAAAAGAAAGTTTTAGAGTAACTATTGATAGACCGAGTTGAATTTAGTCGAGTGTAAATATATATCTAAGACATAGGTATATCTAGCTAATTTCTCTAACATTTCATGCTCAAATTCACTGATTGATTTTATATTTTGAAGTAATATGAATAACAAATGTAATATCTGTTATATACAGATCTATGCATGTTAATATATCTCATCACATTATTGACAGTTAAATAATTTCTATTTTAAAATATGCTCTGATAAGTCACTCGAGACGTTGCTTGAAGTTCGCTCGCCTTTGTCTCAGCTGCCTCGATACAATTTGCATTGCATTAAAACAGGTTTCTTGATTGATTCTGTTTGTGTTGTGTTTCCTCGTGCCGCGTTCCCACACCTTTGAGTTCGTTGTTTACCTGTCGCCTGCCTGCGTCGCTTGAGTGTGAGTTATTTTTAAAGCTTGACGTTCATTAGCTTTACGTCTGCTGCGCACTATCAATGACCCTTGTCCACCTGTTCTGTTGCTGTTTTGTTGCTCTTTGATTAGCGTTGCCGTCTTTAAGCGAATAGCCCTCGGGCGCTGCTCTCTGCCTGTCTTTGGTGCCTCTCTACGCGCTCCTCATTAACAATTTTCTTCGATTTGATGTGATTTTTCCATGATTTCTCAAATGTTTGCTGTTGGCTCGCGGGGCGTAGCTTGGTAGCTCGCCTTCCGTTAATGGGCACTCCTGTTGGGCATTTAACTTTATTGGATATTCCAAAATTTACATAATTCAGGCCCCTGATCTGCTCACTAATTGAATGGTTGATTTCTATTTCTACATCTTTATAAAGTGAGCAGCGGAAATGGCTCAGGTTACTCAAAGCATGGGAAAGGAGTTGAGAGTCTGAAGTAAAATCCATAAAACTGTCGAGTTATTATAGAATGAAACCATCATATCTTCCACCTTGAGCTTTACATCATTATACATCAATATACATATTTTTAATGCTGATTTGTTTAGTCATTCGGCTGTCGATTAGCTATGAAATTCCTCTTGTGTGACAGGCTCTGCTCTCGGAGAACCGCAGAGAATGCAGCATCGCACGTCAAATAACTATCGAATTGATTGGCAAATGAAATGTAGTCAGAAGGTAACCGCAGCTCGATCTAATATTAGCAGATTCTCGGGGGGTCACTGCGTCGCGTTGTGTGGAGTTCCAAGTGGATGAGCTCATCGCATAACTTCAGACTTGACGACGAATCTGTGAACGATCATTGCCACTGCGGCTCGGCGTGTCAATTGTTTCTCAGCGTATTTAATTGGCATTCCGCTGGCGATTTGCATATATGTATGTACATATAGCTATGTAGAGTATATTTATGGCATATGTTAGACTTGGCAAATGAGTCAGAAGGTCATGGAGGAGCAGTTCAGGGGAGGGGCAATTGATATGTTCCGGTCTCGTGGTGCTCTCGCCAAGTCAAGCGTCAACATGCTGACAAATAACTAGACACTTGAGTGCAGTAGCAGCAGCAACTGTATCTCATATGTGCTACAGATACATAGATAGATACACAGATACATAGATACAGATATACTCATATCGTGCTCGGCGAGTGAATGGCCTCGTTCGTTTCAGTTCCATTGTGTGTTTGACAAATTTGTCACGCCCCCTTGAATTGATCGCATTACAGCCGAGTCGCTGTCGCTGTCGCCGCCTTTGTCTTGACCCCGCTCAAATGGACCCAGGCCGTGTCAGGTACTCGTCTCGGCGCGCGTAATTCAATTAAATCAAATTCGCTTCATTTCTCTATGCGAATTTGTATTTATAGCACGCCAAAATTGTTTCAAGCGAAATAAAATCAAATACCCAATGTGGAGCCATGCAAATGATTCGCACTTGTTTTGAATGCGAAAATGCTGCACTGGCCACAATTGTGAATGATCGAGGCTTGTTGGAAATGTTGTGAATAGTCTTATATGTTTTTATTTTATTTTGTATTTTTAGCAACAATTGTCACTGGCTCATTTCCGCAAATTATACGAGTGTTTGCAGATGCATTCCACTCGACTATTTTTATCTAGTCTCATATTCGGTTGGGCATAGCTGGAGGCACTTTAGCTTCTGCCTGCTGTACATACGAAATCGTGCGGTGTGAAAGTTGTTGAACTCTCGATTTCGTTTCATTCAATTAATTCATTTTGTTTTCTTTGCTTTCGTTTATAGCAAATCAAAGATGAGCTGTGCGAAGTCGTATCGGAAATGGAAGCGCTCGATGTGCCCGAAGACAAGCATTCCAACAAAGATAAACAAATGTCGATTGGGCGGAAAAAGTTCAATATGGATCCCAAAAAAGGTGAGCTTCAAGCGAATATGGATTAGAAATCAATAAGCTAGCGCTAAGACAAGATTTAAGTTTAGGAAGAAAGCAAGCAACTTGAACAGAGATCGATAGGTATACGGTATACGAAATACAACTGAAATGACTCATATGAAATTATTGGGAACTCACCTGCTTACAAAAAGAACTCTGTAGAATTCCCCACAGAACTTGAAATTATTTCCATTCAACAGAAATCCACTAAATTGAGAATAATATATTATGCTCAATATATTCCAGTATTTTTGCATATTTCATGAATAAGTCAAAGACATTTGCTCAACTTTTGTTGAGATAAACCACCCAGGAGACGAATCGGGTGGGAAATGTTAATGTGCGAATGATTTACATGAAATTCCAATGCGATTTCGAGCAGCGTATGGAGCTGAAGTGCTTTATAATTGAGTTGTTTCAGATGGGAGGGGGGTTGCTGCGTGACGGCGCCAAAGAGCATAACTGCCAGGCGAATTTACACTGTCATAATTGCTGGTGGGGGCGGGGCGGGGCGGGGCGTTGCTGAGCGTCGGGCACGTTGGCCCAATGATGATAATTCCAAAGTTAATTTAATAACGTAATGAGCCCGAATGATGAGATGCAGCGCATGCAGCGCAATGCAGCGAGAGTCTTCACCCACCCGGGCGCAATCTTAAAACGCTGACAAATTTGACAGTTCGTTGACATTTGTCGTACGTGCAGCGCAGCCGGGATGCCGGCGCGGGAGTGCCTGGGCGTTTCATTTAATGGAAATGTCAATGTCGCAATATTCTTGAGATCCGAGCAGAGCGCGCCGAGTGACGGGCCGGACAAGGCCAAAGATGCGGGCGGCACAGTTGGCGATTACAAGCACACAATGTCATCGATATATCACAATATACAAAGTGAATAATGGGCCAGAGAGAGGGTAACATTTGAGAGTTGGTAACATTGAGAGTTCTATGTGTATCTATGGGCTATAGCTGGCACTGCTGTTTACTTAGTTGATGTCCCTCTTCCATGACACAATTATCGATAAATCGATTCGATTGAGAAATGAAATTCGATATGTCAACAGGGTTGGGTTCCGACTCTGGCTCCGGTCTGGTATTCCCCCACTTTCTGCCATATAAATATATTTATAGATGAATTATGAGTTTACATAAATAGCTGCTTGTACTTGCCTAACCTGCTCCGCATCGCATCCCTGGTGACCCACATATGGAGCACTCCCCCTGAAAGATCTTTGCTCTAAAATGCGACCCCGTTGCTGTCGCTGTCGCTGTCGCCCCGTAATTTAAGAGCCAATCAAATATTTTCATCGACCTCTTGGCCATAAATTAGCGTTGACTAGTCCAAATTGGGACAGGCAGGCATCGGGCCTCTGTCGACGTCGCATCCTGCGTCACATTCAAAACAATAAAAATGCTAATCCACAGTGAAGTATTTGTAGTAAGTGGCGTGAAGTCAGCGACCGGCCGCTGGCAGTAACAAAGTGGGAATCGAGTCCACTTCGGGAACCGAGGTGCTTATTAAAAACATGTGAAACATTCCCTGTTGGGTGGTTCGGGTGGCTCGGGTGGTGCGCTGAATGCGGATATTTTACAGGCCATCGCCATTTGTCGCTTTATCGCCCGATTATCAACAGCAGAGCTGTCGGGCGGGGCCGGGGGAGACACATACTCACGCACACACACTTAAATTAATGGCCCACAAATGTGCCATACATAACGCATCGACGAGGGTATTGGTAGGCGGCAGTGGGCGGGGCTTAAACGCCTTGCTGATGCTAATCGCGTGTGATGCGCGGCTGACAAACAAACACGAAGGCAAAAAAAAAAAAAAAAAAATGAAATAAAATGGTTTTGCCATCGCCTGACAAACTCCTGCTACGGGCGCGACTCCTTTGTCATTATCCGTTGTCATTTCGCATTATTGTTGTCATTGTTATTATTGCTGTTGTTTGTGGTTGTTGTTGTTTTTGTTGTTCCATATATGTATGTATGAATTCGCATTGCCAACAACGCACAACAAAAGCATCAAACTGAAAAGCCAATCTGTCTGCGATTGAAGCAATAGCGAAAATAAAGGAAAAACTTGTTACTTGCTGTGGGCAGGGCGAGGGGCGTTCATAGTGTTGCCTAAAGTAGTTGCTGCTGATTAAAATCATAATTCATAAATTGCAATAATTGCACTTGTATTTTGTTATTGAATTCTCAATATAAAACTCCTTCAAATTTTGCAATATTTAGTAAAAGTTTGAAAGCTAAAAAACGTTAAAAAATATATTAATATTGATATACAATATAAAATATGTATATCTATATAATATAATATATACATATATAATATAATAATAATAATAATATAATGTAATAATATAAAATATATTTTAAAATTCTAAATATAGTTTAGGGGATTTTAAGTTTCTTTGCTGAAATAAATCCCAAACTTATTTATTTCAAATCTCGTAAAAATATATATTTATTGATATATAATAGCTCTTCCTATGTGGGGAATTTAAATATAAAAATATATTTTCATTCATTAAGTCTCTAAATAAGTAATTACAATAAATACTGATAATTGTAATGCATTATTTATAGATTAATGATTTATTATAATCATTAAAATATACTTATTGTAAAACTTAATTAATATGTGAATACGTGAGTCTATCTGCAAATGCTTAAACTATTATAATTCCTCTTTGTGTATGATGACTATTCTCAATAATTCCATACATTTCTCACTTTGATTACACTAGTTCTATATTCCTACCATTCCTTCCTAGTTGCACACGTAATAATCAAAGTCTTTACCATCTAAACGACGCGAATATATATTTTGGTTTTTGTTGTCTGACGCCAGCTATCGTTGGATCGCATAGGACTCACGCGATTGGCAAATTTGTTCGCTTGTCGCATATTTGGCGCTATTTGTTGTTCGGTCCTAATGCGTTTTACTTTAATTCCTGGAGCGCTTTGCTTCGTTGCTGTCTTCTCTTCCGGCTTTTATCGCAAATTGCTGGCCCGCGCGCTTTGATTGGCAAATAATGACATCGATGTCTGGCGCTCCCTATTTGATTTTATTTATTTCTCTGCTTCTCTTCGTTATTATTGTTGAGATTGCTGCGGTTCATATGTTGCGGGTCGCTGCCGATTACGACCTATATGGGTGGATGATGAGTGTGTGGCTTGGGCTGCATTTGATTCGACGCGACTTGAGCTTCCGGCTGCGTCCTTATCTTATCTGTTGTGACAGCAGAGCAGCAGAGCTGCCGTCGAGTAGTGCATAATATTATTATTTAAAGTCCTTGAGCAATTTACTGAAAGTCTAACAAATACTCTTATCAATTGCAGGCATTGAATATCTCGTGGAGAATCGACTGTTGCGCCACGATCCCCAGGATGTGGCGCACTTCCTGTACAAGGGCGAGGGCCTGAACAAAACGGCAATAGGTGAGTGGCCATGGCCCGTGGCCCGTGAGCACAGCTCGTAAATTGTTGGCCCAGTGCGACGCCCGCATGGGGGCAAAATTCAATTAAAACTCATAATGCATAACATAAATTTTCATGCTCATTTCTGTTTGAATTTCCAGGCGATTACCTCGGCGAGAAAAACGATTTCAACGAGGATGTGCTGAAGGCATTTGTGGCCCTCCACGATTTCACCAATCTGATACTGGTGCAAGCTCTAAGGTTAGCACTCCACAGTCAAGTTGACCTCAACATTTCTCAACTCTCTCTCTCTCTCTTTCTGTATGGGAATTTTCACAGGCAATTTCTGTGGTCGTTTCGGCTGCCCGGCGAGGCCCAGAAGATCGATCGAATGATGGAGACATTCGCCCAGCGCTACTGCCAGCTGAATCCGGACATATTCACCAACACGGATACCTGCTACGTGCTCAGCTTCGCCATTATAATGCTCAACACATCACTGCACAATCCATCGGTGAGTACTCCAGTGATGCATGATGCTGATGATTATCGAAAGAGCCTGGATGCGCAAAAAATATCAAAAATAATTACAGTCGAGTGTAGATAGTTCGAAATGGCAAGGGAATCAGTTAATTTTCTTTTTGATTTACATAGGAATTCTAATTATCAAATTATCTATTTTTTTTACAAATTATCGAGTCTTTACTGTATTCGAAAGTTGATAATATAGGCATTACATTATAAGTAGAAGTCTGACACATATAATTGTTGAATATAGATTCTCAAAATTATAGGCCTGCATAGGTTAGATGAGTCTATATGAATCAATAAGCAGTAAAAACGAATAGTTCTTATAAAATTCCCTCAGGAAGACTTGTATAACGGCCGAAATGATTTCGTCCCATATATACAATGAAGTCTACAATGCAAGCCTTTACTTAGAAGGAAGTAGCGGATTTTTCCCCTAACTTTGAATCTCCTTAGGGATAGATGAATCTAACGACCATTCGAATTTACAACTTCTACAAACTCAAATACAGCTCTAACAAAAATGATTTCTTCTATTCTTTCTTCTATTCCTTACTCAATTCACAAATCGAAATATATTTCTGCTGCTCCTCAATCACTTTTAAATTGTGTGCTTCAAGTATATTTTATTTTGTTGTGCGACTTTCAAGCGCTTTAAAGAAAGTTTTAATATCCCGGAAAAAATGGTTTGGGAACTTTTTTAAAGTGTTTTTTTGTTGGCAGCAGCAAATTACAGTTCAGTGTCATGGTTTGCGCACCGGAAGTGTTGAGGAGCGACAGGAAGTTGTGTTTGTTGTTGCCGGCACTGTGGGCGGTGATTCGTCGTTGGTTGAATGTGCCAAAACCCAAACAAGAAAATCAGAAAATAAAATATAAAAAAGCTAGCGAAATGCACGTCGCGTGGCCCAAAACTGCGGAATTGAATACTTTGTCGCCTGTCAGGCAGCAATTATTGACGGTCCACATGACGCATTTCCCCGTTTCCCCCCTATTTCCCATTTGCCATTTCCCAGCAGCGAGAGCAACATTGCGCTCGAGCAATTACAGAAAAAAAAAAATAAATAAAAGTGTTGTGCATTGGGCTAAAAATAGGTCAAGTCTAACGCATTTCACACGAGCTGAAATCGTTGGGCGGCCACTAATTGGGCTCTGGCAGCTTGTAAAACGATCTCAGCAGCACGAGCGGCACATAAAATGTTTCCCTAATTAGTTATTATTGCGCAATTTGGTTGTTGCACAACGGCGGCCCTATATCAATTTAAATTTCAATTTAATTTTCATTTTCATTTTCATTCTCATGTCGGTTTCAGGTCAAAGACAAACCCACCGTGGAGCAATTCATCTCGATGAATCGTGGCATCAACAACGGCGGTGATTTGCCCCGTGGCCTGCTTGAGTCACTGTACGAGTCGATACGCACAGAGCCCTTCAAGATACCCCAAGACGATGGCAACGATCTGATGCACACCTTCTTCAATCCCGACAAGGAGGGCTGGCTCTGGAAGCAGGGCGGCAGGTAACTGGAAGGCATTGCGTTCTAGGTAGTTCTTAAGCCATTCTAATAGCAAACCTTTGCACAGATACAAATCGTGGAAGCGACGATGGTTCATACTGAACGACAACTGCCTGTATTACTTCGAGTATACCACAGATAAGGAGCCGCGCGGCATAATACCGCTCGAGAATATATCGGTGCGCGAGATACAGGATCGCAGCAAGCCGCATTGCTTTGAGCTGTTTGCCACCGGCGGCGCCGATATCATCAAGGCATGCAAGACTGATTCCGAGGGCAAGGTGAGTGAATTGAATCGCATTCCATCGAGTCTCACTAAACTGATCCCCACATCGATTGATCTGCAGGTGGTAGAGGGCAAGCACACGGTCTACCGCATGTCGGCCTCGACGGAGGAGGATCAACAGGAATGGATCAAGCGTCTGACACAGTCCATCAGCCACAATCCGTTCTACGATATTCTGGTACAAAGGAAAAAGAAGGCGCTCAGCAAGAGTTAGTATTAGATCGGCTCGGGATGGGCGTGACCCCGATGGGCGTTACTCTTGTATTGGATCTCAGTGGAATATTGCTGCGTGCGCTTGCGTCTGCGTCTTGATGTGTGCGTGTGTGTGTCTGTGAATTGCCCACAGTAATCTCGTTGTATGCGTGTGTGCTTCAGTGTGTGTGTATGTATATGTATATATATATTATATGTGTATATTGAATAATATTTAATTGAATATTGTCTTTGTTATTTGGTCGAGCCTCGAAAGCTGTGCGCACAAACACATATCAGAGCTCACACACGTATCACGCACACAGACACACCCGCACACACACAGACACCATCTTTGTCTCTATTGTTGTGATATAAATTATTTACATTAAGCAAATGAAAAACAAAAAAAATGATAATTTACAAATTGGCAGCAAATACAAACTGTTAAATCGAATGAAATACAATTTTCAATTAGTGCAAATTATGTTATGTTTAGTCTTCGAATATGTCTTCAACCTAGCATTAGTATCTGAGAGTTGCCCTCACGATCCCCCACCCCATATTGTTTAACGTCTTTAGTGCTATGAAACATATCCCAGCAGCCTGTTAAAATTAATTAAATGCTTGGCAATTAATATAAAAGATTATTGTGAAATTATTACACAAATGCCTTTCAAAAACTTTATTTCAAACAACGAAGAAAAAATGATGAAAAAATTAAATTTAATCATATTATATTGGTTTATAAGAGACTAGAAAATTAACATGGACAATACAAGCAAAGAAACATGCATTTCACCTATGAGCATACACATGTCAGCTAATAGGTTATACGTCAATAGAGTTTAAGCTCTGTTCCCATGTGTCATTAGATAATGCTGAACCAAATATCTGAACAAGAGGAGGTGCCAAGAGGCCCACGACTGAGTAGAGTTCGAAATGTTTTGTTTTCGTCTGTGTTGTTTGTATCGTTAATTTGATCAGTTTAGTAATGAAACGAAATGAAATGAAATGAAACGAACCAACCGCAAAGTGTTCCTGCCAAAATAAACGAGAAGAATAATTGTATAATTGTAATATATAATAACTAAACTAATTGTACACTCTCTATGTATAGCGTTCGCTTCATGGAATACGCAGCCCAAATGGCAAAACTCTGCGTATAATCATCCGGGTAGATTTGTTTTAAACACTATCTGATCTATACCGAACTAGTTTATTTCCAATATCATTTAGTATACCTAGACATTTTGATGGGGCCCAGTTGTAATAGCTCAAACAGAAAACAAAATGAGAGTCCCAAATATTTTTTGCAATATTATGAATAAACTATAGAGAGTAACCCTTACACTATTATATGTACTATATCAGAAAATTCTACACTTATTAACTTTTATATCAAACATTCATACGCCTACGCACCATTCGTATTATATTTCCTTAGCCTAACTGCAATTACTATTTAAGCAGGAGATCGAATTGTCTGTACTATATATACACACATACATAGCCATACATATGTAGATATATGTATGTAAGAAATACAAATAATGTGCGTTTTAGCATTATGAAAAAACATTATTCATTTATGGGTGTGTACATACATATATTCATATTCAAAGCCTGTACATACATATTTAGTGCGAATATAAATACATTACATATTCTAAGTATGCCAGTAGCCGTTATATAGACATACATATATAACTCGTAGCTTAAATAACAATTTTGTATTGCTTTAGCAGTAACTGAAAAAATTATACCTATATAAACTATTAAAATATACGTATTCATATAAAGTGAAAAATTTTTTATTTATCCAAACTGATTCTGTGCAGATAGAACAAATATATATTTCAAAATTATTGAATCGAGACATTTACAGTCTTCTTACAATGTCTTGGCTTCGCATATGTAGTTTAGGTTAGCACCACAGTCTTCATCGTTGAGTAAAGTTCTTTTGATTTCGACGCAGAACTCTTCGCCAAAAAGATTGTTGGGTTCCCCTTCCTGCCATCTCAGATAAGGCATGGCCTCACCTGCGGCAATAGAGATCCATACTCTGTCCTTAGCCAGGCAATTACCTGATGTCCAATATCTGCTAGATGGGATGACCGATAGGATCACATCCATTTCCGTGCTGCTCTCAATATTGAGCAAGTGTCCTCCCAGTTTCCGGCAATTGTGTGCTGCCTGGTACCAGTTGACGTGCAGCTCGGTCTCAGCACGGTAGAACTTGTTGCCAATTTGAATGGGGAAGTTAGTTTGATATTTAGACTCTGCATCCACATTTACGACTGCAATTGAATAATTTATAGACTCTGATGCTGTATCAATAGAAATATTTACCTGTGCGATTCGACTCGACAAGCTGTGATGGGTCTTCGACAATGAAAAGATCCGGAATTAATGAAAATTGTGAGTTTCAGACATGATTTATTAAGGAAAATTTACCCGTCGGAGTTGGCATGGCAAAGTCCCACAATTGAAGAACGATTAGTAGCAACAAAAAGTTATTTCTCATCGTGCTGCCTTTAGTCCAAGTTATGACTGAATGAGCAATGTCTTTCGTATTTATACTATTCGACTCTGGCAAATTTTTGATAATCAGCTATAGAAAGGGGAAAATAATCAACAATTGTGAATTGCGGATTATAAATCTTCACATAGAAGTTAACTGGCTGATTGGATCGGAAATATGTTCATTATCTTTATTATCCTCACGATGTGACTATATAAGATCGCAAGACCGATTGATCTTTATTTTCATATTGGCTAATATGAAGATTAAATGTATAATTCGGACATCCTAAAATACTAATTAGCCGGTTCCCATGAACGATTATTTTCTTAACAAACCAAAAAATTTTATATTTTGTATTTAGATAACTTGGGAAATTAGGTTCATAATTATCCTCCTTTGATTTGTTTTGCACTTGAATAAACTTAAGATGACTATCTTAAGATAGTATCCTATTCTCTGTCTAATATGGAATAGCCTCATTTATTTCAAACATATATGGCTCCAAAAAAGTGTTTATATACCCTAGTTTTATTTTAAATACACTTCGGAATTTGGTTTTATTAGTAACCGTTATTATTTGATCGACTAAGGTTCCGCGCTATAAATATTTTGTTCCGTTTAATATAAAAAAGGTAATTAATCTGATCGTCTATGTATAGCAAATGAGAGTGCTATAGATTATTAAGGTACTGTACTTCTGGAGGAACTTCCCTACGAAGCGCTAAATTTACAACCACATTAAACAATTACTTTGGCAATTTATGGCAAGCACTTGACACTTTCTTATCGTGGTCATTGATAGCTTCTCGTATTTGGGCAAAATTGTATAAATACTGAATGCATTCTAGGAGTTTGAGTTTAGTCAGAGCTGGCCCGATTGGCAAATCCAAGCAGAATGAATGTAAAAATAGTTGTACTCTTGATTTCAATGCAATTGGCGGATTTCGGAATGTCGCACGAGACACGTGAGTATATCATAAAAACCTTAGGTTTAGAAGTAGAACTAATACAATTTCGTTTTTAGCTAACCTTTTTGCTCAAAAGAATGATTTGGGTAAATGCGTCAGCAGCTGCGGAGATTTCCCGATCAAAATTGGCAGTAAGCTCTATAAAATCGAGACCAAGTTGAAGGAGAACTGGTTTTCGGCAGCGGAGAGCTGCCGCAGGTGGGGCGGATATTTGCTGAACATCGAGAGCGCCACTGAAATAGAATTGATGGTATCGATTACTAACTCGGATCGGTTCTGGGTATCCGCGAACTGTTTGGCCCAAGATAGAAACTTCATTTCAATAGCAACTGGAGTGGCCATGCCCTACAGCAGCTGGGCTCCCGGACAGCCGGACAATTCGGCTGGCAATGAATACTGCGTTCAAGCAGCAAAAGCCGGACTATCCGATGAGCCCTGCGAAACTCGCCTCAACTATGTGTGCCAAGCGAACATACTATAGACAGCCTATACCTAACGGCATGATCACTAGAATATGATACAAAGGTCAATAAAGTGTAACATATTTAAATTGTAATTTGTAAAATTTGTCGAAAGTAAATACATGAATATTACCAATTATACTTTTCTATAATATATGTATATATAATAAGTAGATGTACTTTTTGGGGCACAGTACACTACGATTTCCTATAGAATATATGCATTCTTCAGCTCGAACATTGGGAAATGGGATATTGTATTGATAAAATGGTATGTAATACATATACATATGGAACCTAAGCATGAAAACTATGTTTATAGAGAGTGAGTTACATACAGTACATACAGTTGACGACTGCAACATATTGCCAGCAGAAATTAAAAATTTGTATTAAATACCAAACAGCAAATAATTTCAAAAAAATAAATATTATCAATAACTATTCTGTATATTACCCAATTTTTCTAAGCCCAACAATAATATGGTTTTATTAAGGCAGTAATTCTGTCTAGTTATCAGTTAAGAAAACACGGGGTTTGGTTAACATGACTAATCCTAAGTAGTTTTTTTTTTAATCTTCTACAAAAATAATGCCCAACTAGGTCATAATCTGGTCATTTGTTTTTTAAATTGTCAATCTTGTGTATCCTGAGAAATTAATTTCTGATAAATAAATCGTCCATATAAAAAGATAATGAGTCCAATCCTACGGGTTTTCCGATCCAATCAGACAGTTAATTCCTGGCTGAAATATTTATAATCCGCAATTCACAATTGTTGATTAACTTCTTTTTATAATGCTGATTGCTAAGACATTACGAGTCGAAGAGTATAAATACGAAAGCCTCTGTCCATTCGGTCATAACTTGGACTTCAGGCAGCACGATGAGAAATAACTTTTTGTTGCTACTAATCGTTCTTCAATTATGGGACTTTGCCATGCCAACACCGACGGGTAAATTTTCCTTGATAAATCATGTTAGAAATTCTTAATTTTCATTAATTCCAGATTTCGTCATAGGCGACGACCTATCACAGTTTATTGATTCGAATCGTACAGGTAAATAATTCTATTGACAAAGTACCACAGTCTATAAATTATTAACTTGTAGTCGCAAATGTGGATGCAGAGTCTAAATATCAAACTAACTTCCCCATTCAAATTGGCAACAAGTTCTACCGTGCTGAGACCAATTTGAAGGCCAACTGGCATCAGGCGGCGCACAATTGCCGGAAACTGGGAGGACACTTGCTCAATATTGAGAGCAGCACGGAAATGGATTTGATCCTATCGGTCATCCCATCTAGCAGATATTGGACATCGGGTAATTGCCTGGCAGAGAACAGAATATGGATCTCTATTGCCACTGGTGAGCCCATGCCTTATCTAAGATGGCATAAAGGAGAACCCAACAATCTGAAGGAATTATGCATCGAGTTGAGGGAAACAGAGCTCAATGACGTTTTTTGTGACACAGTACTTAATTATATATGTGAAGCGAGGACAATACCATAATATAGTAAATAACGGCATGGCTAGCGGGCTTCACTGCTATGATTAAATTATAAACGTAAAAATAAAGACCAGTCTATTCAAAACTTCTACTTCTACTATAGAAAAATTTTGTACGCAAGAAATCTATGACCACTGGTCAGTGCTATGACTTAATGATTACAGCTTGAAAGTTTTATCAGTATATTTTACAGTTTATTTATCAATATTGTTAATCCCCGTCTTTTCCACTTGCAATAAAAGTTCCTGCAGTTTATTGTCAAACAGTTCACATCGTATGGGCATCTCTAGTGAATAAAATGGATTTTTGAGAACATAGTCTGAATACAGCTCATAGACTTTGCGCAGCAAGAGGTCCATGCCGTTTAGACCCGTTTCCGAGATCACAATGAACTTGACACCTGTCAGCGTTTGAAAGCAATGTAACGTAAAGGTGTCCGCTTCCAACAGCTCGATGCCTGAGCTCTTGGGCTCTGGACTCAGTTGGCTGGCAATAGCAAACAGCGGATAGAACATACTTGCGAGAAATATTTTCTCGTTTGTTGTCATCTTGGGGCGACTAAACTTGAGGTTGATAGGAAAATTGTCTGCTGACTCCAGCATGGTCTTCACATCGCGACCATCCTCCAGCGTGGCACCATTCACTGTCATGCCATTAACGGCGACCAGAACATGTCCCACTGAAACACAATGTGATTAAGCAGAGGAACGTAAGGAAAAAAGGCAACACCTACCGTTGATACCATCCTTGCGGTTGAATGCCACGGAAATTTTTTTGGGGTCGTAGTCGAGCACCAAGTCCAGTGGATATGTGAATGTCTTCTCATGCTCTATTCGTGGCACATTATTGTCCAGATTGAATATAAGACCACCGGATTTGCTAACTATATACACTCCATAAATAATCATTTTTGTTTTATGTTCGAGAAGGCGTCAGCTGATTGTGAGACACCAAAATAAACTTTACATTGTGTTCCACTGTTATTAAACAGTAATACACTGAAGAAAAAAACGGATATTGTTGCGCTTAGTTTTCAGAGTTGAGGATTACTCTTTGGTTGTTACAAGTTAATTTAGTTTTAAATGGATAAATTCATTTAGCAAAGGGTATGGGAATTAAACTGTACAAAATTTAAACTGAAGGTAATTCAATGGAAAATGTTAACAGTGCCAATGTGAGTCAACTATCGATAGGCTTACAGATACCATATATATTATTCACGTGAGGCACAAAAGGAAGCTGCTAATATAATTATTATTGTTAAGAATATACCAAGCATGGCCATTACCATAGCTATTTAAAACTGTCAACCATTTATTTATAGTCTTAAGCTATTCGCCCACTTCAATTTTCACGTTATGCCGATCATTTTTGAAAATAGCGGCAAACAGAAAAACTTGATATCGATATCGATCTCTTATCGCGGTAGTTTCGCCGAACTATCGGATTATCCAAAAATTATTATATTAATGTTCGCGGTATGAAAAAGATTATGTTCAAAATAATACTGTAAAAAGTTTAAATTTTAATGATATAATCGCACTAATAATTATTATCTGCCTTAGTTATTTGCTTGGTTGAGATCATAACTATTAATTAATTTTAATTGGATGTTCAAAAGTCAAAGATAAGAAGAAGAGCAATAGTACTTCAAATTTAATCACTTGATTTTACTTATCGAACAGTCGTCTATTACTTACTGATTAATGCAATTGTTTCACTCCAGTAGGCCCAGCAAGAACATGGCAATTAATAACGCAGATCCATGCCAAGGCTATCAAAGGTCACTGTCACTTGCAATACTGATTTGCATGCTCGGTAATATTGCTTGGACTTATCTAAAAAAAAAAAAAAGAAAAAACAACTTTCAACTGCCCGTTCAAGCATCACTTGCATCATACGGCGCATGTGCACTGCGGCTATCCATAAGTCAGTGCTTCATAATATAAACATAAATCGCATTGCTCTTTCTTTATTCAATTTTTTGTCCCGCAGTTGAACTTCAGCTGCAGCAGCATTTGCTCCAGTTAGCGGCGCCTAAATAAAAGTAATATTCATAAACCGTCACTAAAGGTGTTCACACACTCACATACATACATACACACATGCACACAAATCGACTCTGTCACACCATACACATTTGTTCAAACTGTATATGCATACATACATACATATGCTTACGTTGAGAATTGAACTCTATTTGTGAGTAAACAAATGCTCCTCATTCATGTGACTGTCTCCGCGAGCGTCAATTCCAAATCGTTTTGCCCAAAGGTAAGAAGTCTCTCATTTATATGCATATGACACTCTATTCGGTTGTTGTTGTTATTGTAATACAAAATACATTGATTTAAATAGCACACTCTGTGGTTAAAATCAATGGAACTGCTTTGAACGCCAGCGTCAATTACTACGAGCTGACAGCACCGCAACCACTGCAGCCTAGTGCGTCCATCGATATTGTGCTGCAGGAGCAGGCTCAGCATGCTATAGTGGACATGGCTCGATTCGACAAGGGCAAACTCATCGCCAAGGCGGCCAACCTGACCTCCATTCGCTGGGCCCATGCCGTCAACAGTCAACAACTCCTGGCGGAGGCTCTTGGCGGTAAGCATAGCTCTGCTCTTCCATCAGCCCAATTTCTTCTTACGAATCCACGCCACTTAACAGGTGACATTGATATGATTGAGGCCGACATTGTGCTCGGTCAGCTGAACGGTGAGGGCCTCGTCTTACCGGTTATGGCACACCCACCGGCAAATACTTCGGACTTGACACTGAAGGACTTTCTGAATCAAATCAAGGCACACAACGAGGTCCATGAGGGCGCCGAGAAGGGCGTTAAATTGGACTTCAAGTCAATTGAAGTATTCGAAGGATCGCTCGGTATACTGGATGAGAGCATACCTAAGGTAATCCAAACTATGAAGCAATATGACAAATGTTAAATAGTCAAATAATCCTTCAGATGACCTATCCCATTTGGATAAACGCTGACATTATCAGTGGCCCTGTAGAACAAAACAGCAGCGTGCCTGTGGATCCGCCAGCCTTTTTCGCCGGCTGCATGCGCTACAAGCAGGCCGTTCTATCCATTGGCTGGACTACCAACTGGGGCGCCAATTACCGGGAGGGCGAGTACACTCAGGCGCAGTGCGATGCAATGCTGCAGGCCATCAACGACAACAATGTGACCTCCACCGGACAGGTGATAACCTTTCCAGTAAGAGCCGGAATCGCAGCTAACAGCGGAACACAGCTGCACAATCTAGTCTCAGCTGTAAATGCAACCAATGAATGCACCTTGACCATTTGGTCTTCAAACGGCGATTACGTCAATGTGGCAGAGCTGCGGAAGCTAATATTTAGTTTCGGGTTGGATCGCGTCTACTTGGATGTGCCAGAGGAGCTGTCCTCACAGTTGGATTTACACAAGACAGGTAACGGTGCTGGTACCTTCAATTCCCTGGTTAGCTTCAGCTTCATCAGCCTTTGCTTCTGGGCCTTCTCCAGCTGGTTGAAGAGCGAATAAACAAATTCCTGGGATTTGGTAATGTTTTCTGTTTTCTTTTGTTTAATTCAATTTCATTTTCTCGAAGGTTTGGGTTTATTATGTTATCAATGTATTATTTTCACTGGAGAATGCTTTAAGAATATGCCTTTAGGCTTTGTATATCACTTCATTCGCGTTGTATAAAAATCTTGTAATCGCTTTACAAAGACAAAAATAATTATGCACTAATTTTAAATATTTATAATATAATATATAAAAATACTTTGGACGTGCGCAATTTTAATTTTAACAATGGGATTGACGGCTATCGACCTAGGATAATCACTTATATACAGAGTTAAGTTAGCCTACTAAAATAATTAAATGACTTTTGTTTGGGGTTTCTTTCACTTTTTGGCACTAATTAATAAATAATCTTATCAATCTCTCTCGATACTCCTGCTATTTACTGAGGTAACCTTGTGAGCATGATGTGTGTGTCTCTATTTCTAGTGTTGCTCTATGTGTGTGTGTGTGTGTGTGTGTGTAACGTGGGATACTTAATGTATTTAATGTTATGAATTAAGCAACTCGACTGAAGACTGACAACTCTTAACTAAGGTCTGTTGAGTCTTATTGGCGAGACTTGGCGCAGTGCTTGTCTTTGGCTCCCCTAAGGCAACATATAGGTATCTATATATACATATATATAACAACGATAGAAATGCTGAATGCATTACGTTAGCTAATTATCACATCTGTTGAACAGCTCTCAATCAGGCGATCTCTAGACGTATTGCCGTGGCTACTTCCGTCGTCGCCCTCCTCAATCCCTGAGCTCCGCCTGTAATCTAACAGGCGCACGCCCACGCGCTCGTTGTGGCTGGGATTCTGGCGGAATAACTGCTGCACAGTTAACGTTGCTCCAGTCGCACTGGCGCCAACGGCCAGTGAGGTAAGCGGCCGAAGGACCGCCGCCTTGGCTTTGGGATCGTCGCTGTGGCAGAGGCTCGTCAATTTGCGCGTGGGATACCAACAGGCGCAAATAAGTCCGCCGGCTAAGAGAATGCCCGTAAATACTTGGCCCAGCATTACTATGAGTGGAACTAAACCAATGTTGCTAGCGATTTCCTCACTGACCCGCACTCGCTCTTCAGCCCACATAAGGGGCAGCAAAATGCGTGGCACACGCGCATAAAGTCTAAAATTATAATTTCTGATTAATTTCGATTCATTTTTTTGCCTAAGCAGTACAAGATATACTTACGCGACGCCCGAAACCGGCTCCATCAGATAATTAGCCTGGAACCCACCGCCTACATCCATGGGCACGCCAGCATTTGGCTCCAAGGCCATGTAAAATTCATGCTTTTCCTTCTCCGGATGCAGTCCATCCAATGCTTCCAGATAGATGGGATCGGCCAGATAAAAGTGCGGATAGGACATGAAGATGGACGTGTTATAGCTGCAATACTTGATGTTAATAACACCGGCCGGGAAGCATTGCCCATCCACGCACAGACAACTGGTGTCCGGATACATTGTGCCATTGTCTACGGCGTGCCGAGTGCCGCTGTATTTGTATGCAGTGATGCCATGGATGGTGACTGTTTCCGTATAGTCCAGCGGCACGGCTCGGCACATTTTGGGCATGTAGAGGTAGACGGGTTCACTGGTGTTCAAATTGGGAGGAAAGAATTCACCCATGGAGCCCATAACGTTGCCACAGGCTCCACTATAAGCGCCCGTGTGTGTCTTATTGTTCCAGGAATAGATTTGTCCCATTTTACGGATATCATCAGCGCCAGTGAACATATTGATGTCGCCATCAAAGCTGGTGCTCCCATTCCGGCCGTACTGATAGCCGATGCGATCGAACGGCACATTCTCTGGGCTAATAAATTTACCCAGAGTCACCAGCTTATGCACAAAGCCCTTGAATAACCACTCCTCGGCAGTCCGCGTCTCACTGATCTCCTGTGTGGAGCTCAGCGTGGTCGATGCCACAAATTGAAACAACGTGTTCAATTCGCTTAAACGTTTGGCACCCGCCTATGGGAATAGCATTCATTCACTTATTAATTCAGATCTTTGATTCAATAGCCTTATAGCCAACTTACGTGCGCCACTGTGTTCACCGAGGTGACGATATCCTGGAGCGTACCATTGCTGCCCGCAGCATCGAAGTAGAAATATGCCTTTTTCCGAAATGAAATCGAAGCATTGTGATTGTGCCACTCGATGTCGACCTTATCGGGCTTCTCTCGAAATCGATAGGGCCCCAGTTGCTCAAAGTGCGGTTTCCTCTTTGAGCCCTCGTACAAATCCTCGGGATTTGTCCAATTGAATAAATAAACATCAAAGTTTAGCGGCAACGGCGACACTTTCCAGCCCTCAAACGCTGGTGATGTGGGACTGAGGGCCATTTCCTGCAATATGGAATTATATAGATGTTTTACTTAAGTAATATTCACGACGGTGTTTAGTTGCAGTTAAAAGTCATTAGTTGTAATTGTTTTTTCAGTCAAACAATTAGAATTAATTACTTTTAACTGCAACCAGCCCGATATTACCAGAAACTCTTTTCGCATGATTTAACTGGCTCAGTTTAAGGAACATAATAGATGTGTCTCAGCTTTAACAGTTGCGATAATAGCCGCACAGGGAGGAAGATTATGAGGCTTATAGAGAAATTGCGTGTGCTTTGAAAATGTTTTAAACAACCTCTGGCTACATTGTTGGCTATCTATGCAATTTTCCAATCGTCCAGTCAAATGTCATGTGAGTCTAGTGTTATCAGCAATGCCAGGCTGATGGGCCATCAATAATCCATCACGACTTGTAATCATCGTATGGTTAGATTCTAGGTGTATACCACTTGGAACAAATCCGAGGCGGCCATTTTGAAATTCAAGTTTTTAACTATAATCTTGAAGCAAAAATTGTTGCTTTTTTGTTGTGTTTCGAGTTCAGGAAATGAGTAACTGATAAAAGGCGATAGAGGTATGTTTTGCGGTAACGGCACGTGTGAATATGCACAAATATGAATTTATTTCATTTGTTGTTCATGTCATATGGGTAAGAATATATAAATCGGCTATACAGGTGTTCTGTGGTCAAGGGCTAATTGGGGTAGTATCAAAAGTAAAGCCTTTTATGAATTTGCTTTGCGGGCAATGCAAGCCGTAAAAATTGAATAGACAGTACACAGCTGCAACAACAACAAGGTCGATTCAGACCACTCGGCTATAATCGCCCAATGGTAGTCAGCGCGATTGATAAGTACGCTTTGAGATAAGATAAAACTACTTGTTACGGAAAAAGCTCGAATTGTTTGTTTTCTTGTTTGTCTGGGCAACACACACGTAAATATTTCCGTTGCTAGCATAATTGCGAAAAATGATCAGCGATCCGATTTCAGCTGCAGCTGCTCCAGTGAATCATGTCACTTAACGATTATGATATATCAGTCCATATCGTTGCCAGCTGTTCAAAACTTCCCAAGTATACTTAGTCAGTTGCCAAAATATAGAAAAAATGTAATGTGGCCATAAAAAATGTATCTTATCTAGGGGTTTTTTTTATTTTTTTTTTTTTCGAACACCTGCACACACTCAATTCTTGCTGTCTTTGTGGGAATTGATTCCAATTGATTTGGAGAGAGACAAGTGGTGAACCAAACCCCCCTCCCCGTTCCCGCCGTCCATGCCATACTAATTGTATGCTAATGAGCGGGGTTCACATTCAGTTGACCTCCCATCGTTTCGGCAAATTGACATGTGCGAGAGCTGTACTCTCTTGGGGCTAGAGATGGAACTTATCGAGTCAATGGCGAACGGCGGGCAATGACTGATGTATGTAATTAGGATGACTGTGCTATTAGATAAGGCCGAGCAGCGTGATGCGACGATGCGAGAATCATGCAACAAATATTCATATCCAACTTACCCTGCCGCGCATGCGCGTAAATATGTCAATCCAGTTGCGCAGAAGGTAAACGCCAGCGGCTATGCAGCAAGCGCCTAGAATGACAATGCTGAGCCGCCAGGCGCAGTGGCGTGCACGTGACGTCATCTCTGCGGGCTGCTCTTCTTGTTGCTTTTGTTGCGATTTTCGATGACGATTGCTGTCAGCGTCTCTGGTCGTGCCTGCACAAAAGGCTTCGCTTGTTGCTTTTGTTGTTGTTCTGCAGGCAACTCTCGTTGCCTTCTTTACGCCTGTTCTCTTGCTCTTACTGCGCTGCACTGAGGCTAAGCGCTTGTGATTTCTCGTCGCCGGAGTCGTTGACGCTGCCTGCACATACAGATAAGCAAAAAAAAAAAAGTCAAAACAAAAACAAAATAAAGAGAATGTTAAAGTCCATGTTAGTATTCGTGAATGTGTGTGAGTTCGCATTTAGGCGAGCTACGGCTTATCGTTATTGTTATCGAAAGTGGCAAAGGCTCGTCTAGGAATTTTGAGCGGCTAAAGAGAGCAGTGCCTAAGAGAGGCGATATCAAAATTAAGCGGATGACGCGCCGTAGAGCAACACCACTAAGCTTTACTGCGCCGTAAATATAAATCTTACTATGTCTAATTGCCAACAAATTTTGTACATACATATGTGACAATGCGAGCGCAAGTAATATAGAGCGCTAGACGAGAATCCGAACAAAAATAACTTACAAATCATACCATTATAGAAAGTTTCAATGATTTTACTATTCGCGGTTGGGCTCTTAACCGGTTCAAATGGCAATGGGCGTGGGAGACAGAAGTAAGCTATTTTAGTTTGGGCCATTTTTGCCATGATGAAGCAATAGCATTTTAACATTCCTATGCTCATATGTACATATGTACGTGCGTTCATTTTTTATTGATGCACGTAGCAAGGTTAAATAGACATTGAGAAAACCCGTTTTCCCCTGCCTGCACCAATTGCTGCACTCCGTTAACGCCCCGAGCTTCACAGCACCGCCTACGTCTGCCTTTTTTTGCTGTGCGCTCTGATTACTTTACGCGTTATTTACACAGATTATGGACTTTTTAACATAGTGCAAACTCACTTGTGGGTACAGGAAAAATATACATACATTCATGTACATGTATGTATATGCATACATACACATAATAATCACGCGAACCTAACACTTATTCATGGACAGAAAAAAAAGTTCGCTAGCGCTGTTGCTGGGCTATGGTAGTTAAAAAAAAGCGACAATCATTGTTAACAGTTTTAGTGGGCTATTGAATAAAATTATTTACTTGCACAGGTATCCTTGAGCCGATGTGCACGTCACTTCCGCAACCTGTTGACATGTTATGTGGTTTGGCTATGTTTATTCATATGCTTTATTTGTTGTTCTTGTTGATATAAAATACCTATAAATAGGCGAAACAGTACAATCTGCCAAAATGAAAATAAGTAACATACATATGTATATGTATACACATATGTACATATGTATGTATGTTGATACATTGTATGTTCCCTCAGCCCGTGTCTGAATTTGCATTAATAATTTGTATTATTAATCTAAAAACTCGCTAACGATGCGTCATGATTTCGGTTGCGAAACGCAACTCCAACAATATATCAGCAAAAAACAAATAAAAGTGTGTGTATTATATTTTATAATCATTATAATAAGGAACGTCTGTTCAACGCTCTGCCATTAAGGCTCTCGCGCTCGCGCTTTGTGCTCTCTCACGAAATATTTGTGCTCACACACACGCACGCACTCACGCACTCACTCGCTCACTCTCTCTGGCCCTCGACAAAAACAACAATATACGCGTAGGGAATTCGTTTCTTACGTTTTAGCTCAAATGGTGATATATTTTTGCGTATGCAACTATTATTTGATCACTTATTGCAGTTGTCACCTTTACTGCTTCTTCTTCTTTTTGTTCGAATCGCATAGCATTTTTCAATCGTTTACTCTGCATTCGTTTTCAAATACTTTTTAATTGAATTCAATTCAAATTACACAAGTATAAATATTTATTACGATTAAAACGATTCTTCAAATGCGCTTTGAGGCTTTTGCTCTATGTCTGTCTGTTCTGTTTGCATTGCGGCGTCTATTTCTTGCATATTTTCGTCTCACTCGCTCGCATGACTTTTAATCGCTAGACAACGCCGCACCGTTAACTTGATCTTGAACTCGGCCAAAAAGCCACGCGTCGCTAACTTTCGTGTCCGAGCGGCACCGTGCCTGTTCTGTGACTGAAACTATTTTCTGTTTTCGAATTGCCACCAAGCAGCAATTATACATATATTTTTCATTAAAGCAAATATAAAATAATGATGTGCTGATCGACTTGACAATACTCTACATTAATATTAGAATTCATCAAAATGAATTTGTCTGTGAAAGAGCGCAAGTAAAATGTTGTACATGTTTATAAATTAATTATATTTTGGAAATGAGAGATATAGGAATTAATTAATTATTTATTATTTACATAAATACAGGACAAGTGGCTATTGCTTACAAAAGATACACATGTGCTACAAAATTGTTATGATATTTATATTAAGGCAGGGTATGCATCACAAATGAGCGTGTAAGCAGCAACAGAGCATACGCATTGTTCAAGAGCTATCGCTCTCTCACTTATCTCTTTCCATCTCTATTGCTCTCTGGCCATGTTTGTTGCCCACCCATGGCAAAACCGGTTCCATGTCTTTGAAACGGTTATATTACTATGAATATGTACATTATCGGCATGAAACGGTCATAATTCGATTTTATTTAACGGATTTCTGCCACGAAATGAATAAACGCTTAGGCATGTGCATTTATCTCGCCACATACTCAAGTTCGTATTAAAATACTGTTTTTTATTTAAAATGCTTATCAGTTAACGAGGCGTGTTGGTTTTTCATGTGATAAGTTTTATTGTACAGCCTACAGTTCGTTTCGATAGTATAAAATCGATCAGGGCCTAGGTAATTTCATACCCACAACTTAACTTTAAACGTTGAATATATTCAACGGAAAAAGGGCGAGAGAGAGACGGATAGAGAGAAATAAATTAATTTTAAGCCAGGGATTATTCAACTTTGACTTCGTTTGACCTCAATTCACATAATATGGAATACGCATAAGTAAAGATAATCGACTGCTAAACAATTTACCCAATATATAAAATTTCAAAAAAATATAAGATTATTTTTATATTTAAGCTTTCATAGTTTCTCTATTTTATTTAGAAACTTTATTATTTATTACCTGGGTTCTAAACAGAAAAAGTACACAAGAGCATTTAATATTATATTTTATTAGCTTCATTCTAGAGCACCGTAAAATATCTATAGCATTACCACTTATATTTTGACTTAAATTGTGTATACCCTACAACTGTAACCTTATCACATTACATTATATTAAATAAACCTGTAAAGAGCTACGCATCACCAGATGAGGGCACAAACTGCAACCCCACGAGTAGAGGGGAGTCCTCGACTCCTTGGGCCTTAAGTTCTCCAGTCGCCGGGACCTGCCTTCGGTTTTCCAAGTTAGTTATATCGATCTTTCGCATAAAGTGCTTATGCAAAATGATCTGACGCGGATACCAGAGTAATAGCACGAAGCCCAATCCGACAGCAATGCAGCTACAGATCTTACCTATCAGTGCCGAAATAGGTAAGAGCTTTAGATAGATTAGTAGATCGGGCGTGATGCGGACCCTATAGTCAACCCAGACGAGTGGAAAGAAAGTTCGACGGGACTTTCGAAATACGCTGCAACATGGGGAGTTTTAAGATGTTTTAGATCATATGGTAAATTATCAGAAACACTTACGATTCTGGACGAGGCTCCACCAGTAGACTGATCATAAGTCGCGCTTTGATGTCCAACAGCATCCCAGTTGTGGGCTCCAGTATGACGCTCATCTCATGACGATCCTTGTCGGGCTTCATGCCCTCCACACCATCAACGTAGTACGGATCGGCATTATAGAAATGTGGAGAGGAGGCAAATATAGGCACATCATACCAGCAGGCGGACAGATTTAGTACGCCTGATCGCACCTCCTTGCAGTTGCCCGTGCAGTAGCAGCTGTGATCAGGATTATCGGTGCCTACAAAATGAAAATGTAAGTACTATATATAGAGTTTCTACAGAACTGACTCACCGTTTGCCATATTCCGTGGAGTGCTCTTGTAAACGTATGCCGGAATACCCTCAAAGATGGTCGTGCCCGCATAGTCCAATATCAGCTCTCGGCAAATGTCGGGTACGAAGTATGAGATCGGCCTGCCTTGTCGCAGCGGAATGGGATGGAACTCTCCCATACTGCCACTCAGCTTGCAATTGGGCTGACCAGCTGTTACATTATCGTAGCGCCAGCGCGCTATTTGACCCAGCTTTCTGAAGTCGTCCTGACCAGTGTAGACATTGTGATGCCCATAGATCTGTTCACTGTCGTTGCGCTGCAATGGGTAAGGGAGACGAGCCTTAGTCTTCATGCATGTCATTGGAAGCCTCTGAAGTTCATCTTACCGGATAGCCATAGCCAATGCGCTCGTATGGGAAGTGTAACTCCGGCACCATGCGAGTGGGCACCATTTTGCTAATCTTGATCAGCGGAGTATCGAAGCCACTGAAGAGCCAATCATCGGCCGGCCTCACAAAGGTCGGCTCATTGCCATTCATGTTGATGGCCATTAACATCAAAGTGCGCAGCATCGGGTTCCATTTCTGCATCTTGTTGAGTAGCCCCACGCTCAGCGTATTTGGGGCCACAATGGAGTCCGTGAGATTTCGTGCACTCGCCTCCTGGTCAAAGTAGAAGTGACTTCGCCGCATATAGGACACTGTGTAGTTCTCTGGATGCCAGACCACATTCAATTTCTCCTGTCTTTCCGTAAAGACGTACGGCCCCAGCTCCTCAAAGCGCGGCTTGACATTGGGATTGTTGAACTGTTCCGAGTTTGTCCAGTTGAAAATGAAAACATTTGCTGTCATGCCCAAGGTGGGCGACTGCCACAGGTTGATTAGCATAGAGTTGGGCTTGAGCACCATACACTGTGGACAGTTAGGAGCTCATGAATGCTAGCTCATGTACATACATATACCAAATAGCACGCTCTAGACTTACCCACTCTAAGGTGCGTCGTTGTATGCGCTCGAAATTTAGAATAGATATTAGACCCAAGGTGGCAAGCAGCAGGCCCACCAGACTGGTTAATGCAATGCGATTTTTTCCGATCATAACCCTCACTACACGATGGTCGGATCTGTAATGAGTCTAAGAATATTTTATTGGACTACTTCTCCAATTGATATGATAAAATATTCTACTATAACATTTTTTATGGCCAATATAAAGTTGAAAATTAATCTTTGACTATTTAGCATCAATCACTTTAATCATCGGTTATCTGTTAGTTGATCCTAATTAGATATGCAAAATATTTGCACGTACTGAAAATTAGATACATTTTAAGCAGGTTCTTACAACTTACGTATATAAAATGTATTTATATATGTTTATTTCTATTCCACCTCTATTGATTCATAACTCATATATGACCTTTTGTTAACTATCCCATTAACTAGAAATGTATTTAGTTTAAATTTATACACAGAATACCTATTAAATACATTGAAATTGCCTTTGAGCATTAAACATATATTATTATCTGTCAATTAACAAGAATGAATTTCCGGTTTGTAAATGACATGAAAGGTGTTCACTTTTTAATTTATTTTCGCATAATTTCCTATGGTAATATATACCTAAGTAGTCTCAATTCTGTTTATCTTATATGACAGAAAGATCTTAAAATGTTTGGGAGTGTCTAAGGGAAAGGTAAGGTAGTGGTTAATACAAAATTTCTATGATCAATTAAAGATTATTGAAAATAATATACATATACATATATAACTATTTATGCAACAATCAAAATAAATATGCTGGCTTACCCTTAGAAATTTTTAGTTTTGTAAGTATGAATCACGTTTTTGATAGAGACAAGCGCAAGGTGTTTTCAGTTGTCTTCTATTGTCTAGTGTGGCTGAGAATAGTCTCAAAGGTCCATCTGGGTTATCGTCGTAGTACAGCTCTGATAAGAAGCGCGCTTCACGCTGATCAAGTTACAATTCCATTGACATCGACACTTTTCTTTTAGTTGTACTCTTTTTTTTCGAGTCCTACGAGTTGGCACTGGATCATCAGATTTTCTTCAATCTCGATGCGTTGCGTTGCGTTGCCCGGTCGAGTTGAGGTACGATGCGCGCTAAATGCCGACTTGATAACGACTGACGACTTGAAGGAGCCAGGTCCAATATTAGTACTTGACGGAAAAAGACTAAAGACATTAAAAGAAATAAGTGAGAGTGAGAGAGTGATTATGCAGCGGAGGAGGCAACAGAGATCGCGAGGCACGAATTGATACTGTATTCCCCCCACATCTATGAAGTCGAAGTTGATGCACTGAGCGAAATAAGTGTTGCATACTTTTGACGAGATGATGCGTTGCTACCGGATTGAGAGTTCAACCCGAATCGTAGCCCCTTTTTATAGATATCATGGAACGGTCAATGGCTCCGCTTGGGGACTATACACAATTTCGATCAGTGTAATGGACATATTAAATTATTATTATTATTATTTTGTTTTTGTTTTTACATTTACATTTTCTTTTTATTTTTATGCTTGTGCACTCTGTACTTAGTGCTGTGTTAATGAACAGCTTGGTGGGACAGTTCCATAATCTTGGCAGGGGTTATCTTTTAATGATTTGGCCAGTGCCGAGAGGCATTTCCCGAATTGGGAGCAACATGGCAATTGCACCGCTCCACTCGAGGCGCGTTATCACCTAAAAGCGCTGGCCGGCTAACTGGGCAATCGGGCAGTCGAGTTCGACTAAACTAAACATAACAAATTTTCGTGTTTTCCAATGTGTTTTTTATTCCTGTTTATTTTATTTTTTGTGTTCTTCTTTTTGTTTTTGTGTGTTCGCTCCCATTGATAAGAAGCGCGTTCCAATCGCTTGGACGCAATGCCCGATGGCGTTGATCTGATAAAACCAAAACTGGAGGTACAGATTATACAAATACAAATACTATAGAGATATATACGTATATTTATATAAAAGTAGAGCAACAACTTTTATTTATTATACAGACAAACGTTGAAGTTCAGCTTCTATATGCATACATATGTATGTGTATGTATGTAATATATGTTGTAAGCATAAGTAATTATATATATATATATATATATATATATATATATATTTTTTTTTTATTTTTTTTTTTATATGTCTCATATTTATCAAATTTATAACTGATAACTGACAAAGTACGGATTATTAAAGCAAAGTGAGTTTAAGAATCTAACTGAACTAACAATTTCTGACTTTAGAAACGGAAATACTTAAACCATGATAAATTGTTTATGCTTACATAAAATTTTGATGAATAATATATAAAATATATATAATGAATAATAAATTTCTAGGAAAACTCTAGTTCTAGGAGCTTTTATATGTTATATTAAATTAAGATAAATTGTTTTTATGACATGGGCATTCATCTTGAATTCTTCAATACTTTTTTATATGAAAATCAAAATTAGGAACTAATTTGTACAAGCAAACAAATAAACGAAGCAAATTAATTCATTTTGCTTATCAGCGGATTAGCTTCTAGTTTGATGATGATTGATGTATTCCTAGTGTACCATAAACAATTTTGCATGCTTAGCGCTTGTACTTAACAGTGACATCTTAGCTCACTGTTAATTAACATTTTTCGCGACTGCCGCAGCCTCGCAGCAGGCACGCTTAAATGTAATGAGTACTTTGAATCAACTCAGAGATTTCCCCGTGTGACACAGTAAGAGAAAGTCGCTCTGTTTACAGGAGGCGGACGGACATACTGTCATGCCCAATAACTAAACCTGGGTATCAGCCCGGATTTACAAAATTTGATGCTGCCGTCACTGATAAGAACCTATTCAATATTTCCTATAAATATATAATAATCTTCAATAAATCTTAGCATTAATGCAATTTGAAATAAAAATGCATTTTTCAGTCTTCAATTCAACTTTCGTATTATATATTATACAAGGAAAGACATGCATGTATGTGTATTTCCGTAGACTCAGGCACAGTTGGAACAGGTAATCAATCACTATCTTACAAAGCTAAACTTAAGCACACTAGACATATAATCCATGTTGGGTGTCATTTGTTTGGTATCGATTCTCAAATAGCGGAAGTTCTACAAAGCATATAAATGAGTTTTATTATCATTTAAAAATCAATTAAATATTAATATGGACGCTTACCTGCAGCAGGTTGAGCACAATGTCGCTCTGCCTGATCCACAATTCCAGGGGCTGAGTACGCCAGCTTTGCTTGGCCAGCACCGCCTGGCAGCGGCCGACGAAGGCGTTGCCAATGCAGCGCGATCTCGTCATGTCCAGGATGCGCAGCTGGCGACAGTTGATCACAAAATGCAAAATACCCGCTGGACTCTCCAGCTGGTAGCCGCACAGATGCAGCTCGCTGAGCTCGGGCAGCTGGGCCGCCAGTTGGCACAGCGCTTGGTCGCTGAGGCACTGCAGCTGCCCCTCCTCCGACTGGCCGTGCACCTCAAGTCGGCGCAGGTGCCGCAGATGGCTCAGCTCGCGAAAGAGTCGTCCATAGTCGTGCAGGAGTCCGCTGAAGCGAAAGCCTTCGATCTGCTTGATGCCAGCAGCTGCGGCATTGCTGGGTCGCGCTATGCGCTCCAGCACATCGAAGACAAAGTTCTTGGAGTAGATGGACAGCTTGCTGAGGTGCGGCAGGCGCAGCAGCTGCTGCGTGATGTCCGACTCCATGCACAGATGGTAGTCGGCGATCTTGATGTGCTCGAGAGTGGGGCAGAGCTGCACGTCCACTAAATCACAGCAGTTGACCTCGTCGCAGTCCTCCATGATGTCGAACTTGCGCAGCTTCAGCAGTCGAAAAATGTCGCGAAAGTACTGCGACTCCAGATACTGGCAGTCGTCCAGGCAGAGTTCGGTCAGCAGCTCCAGCTCGTGCAGATACTTACCCGTCACCTGGCAGCCGCGCAGCTTCAGCATGCGCAGTGATGGAAACACGCGCTTCAGCAGACGCACATCCTCGTCCACGAAGCGGACGCGTCCACGTCGCGGCTGCTGATCAACGCCCAGCCACTCGAGGCTAATCACGTGGGGCAGACAGTGGTCACTCAGCAAACGGAGTCGGCGCACATCCAGCTGGTGGCAACTGAGCCGCTCCAGGTGCGGTGCCAGGGCCAGCATAAAGGCCTGGAACTGTCGCGAGGATGCACGGCCCAGCAGCTCGTCCTGCAGCGCCACGTTGCGCACGCGCGTGCGCCACAGCGCCTGGACAATGCTCCGCAGCCGACTGTGCAGCTGGCTTAGCTCGAACTGCTGATACACGCTCAGCTGAGCCACTATCAGGGCCAGCACATCATCGTTCAGCTGCAGAAGCGAGCTCGATCGTGGCCGCGGCTCTGGAGACGAGATACAGCAATAAGCACTGACAATGACATTCAAAATGAGAATCGCACTTACCTGTTTCTCCTGTTGTGGTCATTTGTGGGTTGTCTGAGCTTGAATTCCAACTCCTGTTGTTGGCAGGCGCAGCGCATTTTAGACACTGCCAAACAAATGCAGCCTAACCAGCTGTCCAGGGTCCATGCTTCCAGAGAGCTACCTAAAATGTACCTACTTTAAGGGTGGTTTTCCAGGCAAACCAGCCCACCTACCTAACTTACCTACAATAGCTTGTCTACTTAGCGATGGCACACGAGCAAGCCGATGACTTTAGGCGATGGCTGGGCGATAGTTCAACAAGCAACTGCAGTATTTGCACTAAACGGTAATATACAGGGTGCTTTTCTTCAAAGTTTGTTAATGTTGACTTGATGCTGGCAATGCTTGAATATTGTAACAGAGTTGACCAGCTGAAAAAGTCTTTGTGCAGAGGAAACCCTTCTTTATAGTTAACAGTGCCTGGATCGCTTACCACAGTGGACTGTTTCATTTCAAATGAAACTCATTATCGATATTAATTAAATTAAAAAGCTGAATGAAATTAATTACCTAGAGCAAAAGCTACTTTAAAATGTATACTCTAAAGTAGTAAATAATATTAATATAAAAATGTTTTTAATTATTGTGAATAAATGCAACTTCCAGGTTATCCAAAAAGGCGTAGGTTCGAATACACTTGGGTAAAATCTTTAAATATTTTTTTTTGTGTTGCACTAAGACAAAAAAAAATGTTAAACAAGTTTTTTGTAATATAGCTTATGCTGCGCGTTGCTTAATTTTTACTTTTATTTTTTCTTTTATTTTATTTTATTTTTTTCTTTCGTTTATTTGTTGTTTGGTGCTTACTACGTCATCGATTTGTATGTATTTAGTTACATTTAACTTTTACAATATATATATATATATGTATATATAGATTCTATGTTGTATGTATAATGTACGCATTATTATTATTCATTCATTCATTCAATTTCATTTGTCGGTATAGGCATATTGTAGGTATATATAGTGTGTATATATTGTATCTGCATTATAGTACATTATTGTTTCTATTTACTTAGTATTGTTACTGATTTATGTTTTCATTTGTTGTTGTTGCATTTCATTAAATTTACTTGCATTTGCTTTTGCTTTTGCTTTTACTATTACTTTTACTTTTAATTGGCTGCGTTTTAGGAAACATTTTTCGACTTCAGCAGCTTATTGTTGACAATAATCGTAATCGTAATCATAATCCGAATGATAATAATCATTCACAATTGTTATGTATTAAATTATGTTTGATTAATGCATTATCCAACTTTCAAATTAAATGTTTGCTTTGTTAAATATTGCAACACAATTTGAATTTGTTAATTAAAAATTGCCATTCGCATGCTACAGATACAGTTGATCAGTTAATATATTAGTTAATAATCGTATAATATATATATATTTATTTATATATATATACTCTATATGCTTTCTATATACGGCGCTCTATTATACACATCACCAATCTATTTTAAAAACACCAAAAACTAACACGGCTAAAAACAACTACATAAATATAATATGTTTGCTTGTGTCTGTCTGTCTGTGTATATATGTGTGTGTGTATTTTAACATTTATGCGAAGTTTAACAAATTGTTCGGATTGTGTTTCCTTTAAAAACTTCGCATAAATGTTTATAAACAATTAAACTTTATGCGCACATTTGTTTTTTATTCCATTTTTGTTTTTCTTTTTTACAATTTTTAATTGTTCCCTGCATTTTTAGTACATATTTTTTATTTTTATTTTATTTTTCAACTTTTTTCGCTGCCAATAAATGTCTTAATAATTAAAAATATTAACTGAATTTTTTCAAGATTTCAATGTTGGACAAAAACAAACTATTTTTATTTTTGTGTATATTGTTTTATTTGTGTACATGTACAGTTTTTTTCTGGTTAATTTAAATTAAAGTGTATAATTAAAATATTAAATTAATAAAATGTTGCATTTCAAAGGAAGCATTATGTGTGTGTGAGAGTGTGTGTGTGTTTCTTTTAAAATGAATAAACTTGACTCATCTAATGATAGTATATGTTTTTTTTTTAGTTTTATCTTTATTTTTTGTATGTTTATGTTTGTAAAATTTAAAGCAGATATGTTGTTGCTTGTGGCGCTTGGGGCTTTGCTTCTTGTATATATCTTGTTGCTGTTTTCAACATAAGCACAGTATTTGTTATATAATTAATTGTAGAGTTGTGCCTAGATTTATTATAATTATTATTATTATTTATTGTTTGTTAACTTTTAATAGTGTGTAGTGTAGTGTAGTGTATTGGGAGTAGGTTATAACTTCATACTTTGCTTTTCTTTCTCTCGCTCTCTCTCGCTCGTTCTTCTCATTGTCATATTATCGTAATCATAATCATAATCATAATCGTATAGCGCGTGCGCTAATCATCTTCTACACACACATTTCGTAGATGTAATAACTAATAACTAATTCACTTTCGCTCACTTGTCTCATCGTCATTATCATCAATCTTAATTCATCTTAGTAGTTCAACTAACATTAAATATAATATTAATATATAATTCTTTTCATCTTGTGTTTCTCAACTTCTTGTTAGTTCTTTCTTTTCCTTTCTCTTTTACTTTTGACTTAGCCTAAGCTTCTTCTTCTTCTCCCCTTCTCCACCTCAACTATCGTGTTAGTTAACTGATTTAATACGCCTTGCCCTGCATGTATATAACAAAGGTTTATCATCCATAGGCAACAATTTGTCGGACTTAAACTCTAATCGGGCTGAAGGTTAAGAGGATGAGGTGTGTTCTATATTAACTGGGCGCTGATATATATATATATATAGTATAATATTTGTGTAGTTTATAATATATGTGTATGCATAACTGTTTAAGCTGTTTGTTTCGTAACATACTTTGCTTTACAAAATGCACAAAATAATACAAAATGTTCCGGCGATTTCTCAAAGTTTTGCTGCAGTTTTATATACAAAGTATGTATAATTTATATATTCATGAATGGTGTACTGTTATGAGGATGCCATGTAAGTATGTGTGAATGTCTGTCTCTCTCACTTCCTATGCATAACTTAATGAGAAATAATATAAGAAATACATGCGCCAATAATATAAAATAATAATAAAAAAAAAACAATTCAAAACATTGCAGCCGGGCGCAACCGACTGAATAATACTCGTTCACGATCAAAAACAGTTTTGTTGAAATGGGATATGCGAACCGCATATTTCATAGGTCATTATTAGGAAAGGTTAACAGTGATTCGCCTGCAAAACTTAGTAATCCTTGCTCTGTAGCTGTGAAGTATATAGGGTTTCCCGATTTGCTTAAATTCCAATGGTAAGTTCGTATAGGATTTACATTTTTTTATATACGAATATAAATTGTTTCATAAATTTCAATTTCAGACAGGCAGACAATACGGAGTTATTGCACAAAGCCAATGTATGATTTGCACATCGTGAACGATTATTAAAAAAAACTGATTACACCCATTGTTGAACCCATTGATGAACTCTCTCATTGACTTGGCCGGTAGCACAGCTAACAGCCATGTTCAGTGCCTTTGTTACGCGTACATTTCATAAATGTAACAGGGACGTGAGAAGTATTTATCATATATATATATATATATAGACGCTAAGCGCCTAACAAGATCGGTTAGAGAACAATGAAGGGAAACTATGAGATGTTTGTTTTTCTTGTATTGCACGTTGCGCAAGCGGGCGCCTGATCAGAGAGTTGAATATAGACAGAGAGACATTCTATCGGGTTCAAGGCGTAACCAGCGCGAGAAACTATAAACTATAAATGTATATGTGTACACGTATATACATATACATATACAAATATAACTAGCTGCTTATGTGGATGTGAGGGATCTTGCTGTGCTGTATGCTGTTGTAGCCGTTGTTGCCTTCAGCTGCTTCGATTGGCCGCCGGATTTTGTGTGCTTCACCATTGTGTTGTGGCTGTTGTTGTGGCCGCCGCTGTCGTCGGGTAGCCAGGCAGGAGGGGCTACTGTTAGTAAACCACCGGATGCTGCTCCACATTTGAGGGCAGATGCTGCAACTGCATGGCGGCACGAGCCAGCGCGCTTGGATCACTTATCAATGCAATGGGCACCTGCGGTGGTGGCTGTTGCTGCTGCTGTGGCGGCGCTTGTGGATGCGCTTGTTGCTGTGGATGATGTTGCTGCTGCTGCTGTTGCTGTTGTTGTTGTTGCTGCTGCTGCTGCTGCTGCTGTTGTTGCTGTTGATGCTGCTGTTGCTGCTGATGATGATGCGCCGCCTGCTGTATGGACAATTGCAACAGTTGTTGCTGCTGCAGTTGCTGTTGCTGCTGCTGGTGTGCAGCAACTGCTGCCTGCTGCTGCTGTTGTTGCTGCTGTGCGGCCACCTGTTGCTGATGCTGCTGGTGTGCTGCTGCCGCCGCCGCTTGCTGTTGAGCCGCCGCGGCTGCCTGTTGCTGGGCAGCGGCCGCTGCCGCCGCCTGCTGCTGGGCAGCAACTGCAGCAGCCACTTGCTGCTGCTGCTTCTGCGACTGCTGGGCATTATGGGAGATGAGCGTGCTGGTGACGAGCGGCACCAGGCCGGGCGTCAGCTGGACAGCACCAGCGCCAGCCGCTGCAGCGCCCGCTGTTATCTGCTGTATGGTGTGCATTGTGGTCGTCGCCGAATGATGGGGAACTGCAAAGGGGGAAGAGGCGGTCAGTTGGGTAATTGAACTGGACGTAGACAGACGCGGTCGCGTGGCGTGCCCGGCTGTCGTGTGTTCTGTGTCCGACTCACTTATGATCGGTTTCACTTCCTGCTTGACTTGGGTCAGCACACCAGCCGGTATTTGCGGATGCGGATGCACGGGTGGTGGCGGCATCATAGCATCCGGGTGATTCATCTTCATGTGGCGCTTCAAATTGCCGCGCTCGACGAAAGCCTTGCTGCACAGTGTGCACGCGTGCGGTTTCTCGCCCGAATGGGAGCGCATGTGCGAGACCAAGTGACCTGCGAAACGGACAATGGAAGCGACATGAAGATATCTCTGCCGACAAGGGTAGATCGAATTTCGACAAACATAAAACCAAGGACGTCGGCGGCTCATTCGACTTGGGCAGCAGCTGGCAAGTCACAGCCATTCCGAACCAAAACCAAGGCGAGCGAGCGGGCGGGCGGGCGTGCGTTTATCTTACTTCTTTTTCATTGATTTAATTAAGGTTAATAAGCGGGTCAGGGAACAACTCAACCAGTTGCACAGTGCAGCGAATATTATTGAATGTAAATTTAGTTCAAATTCAAATTTGTCAAAATAAAAATAAAAAAAATTATTATAAAATTTAAATCAAAATTCTTAGTAAATTAAAAAATGAGATATTTGATAAAGGGCTTACAAAAATATATAAAAAATCATAAATAAATCTACATAAAACTAAAATTAATTAGTGCCTAACAACAAATATTCGCTGCACTGTGGTTAAGGAGGGGAATTGATGGTTTGGTTGGTTGGTTGGTTGATTCATTAGCAGATTTGCGGCTGGATTGGGATGACTACTATGCTGACGCCACGTCTCGCGTGCTACACTCTGCTGCACATGGGGCCAACTCACCTTTGCATATGAAATTCTTGGGGCACTTCTCGCAGGCGAATGGACGCTCGCACTCCTGGCCCTTGGTGTGGCTGCGCTGATGGAACAGGAGGTTGCCCTTGAGGGGGAACGATTTGCCGCATGTCTCGCAGGTGAAGGGGCGATCGCCGGTGTGACAACGCGACATGTGATTGATCAAGTGCTCCTTGCGTGTGAAGGGCTTGTTGCACACGTTGCAGCAATGCGGATTGTCGCTAGAGTGCTGGCGCATATGATTATTGAGATGCTCCTTGCGCGTGAACGTCTTCTGGCAGTATTCGCATTTGTGCGGCGAATCTCCAGTGTGCAGGCGCACATGATTCGTCAAGTGTTCCTTGCGGGTGAAGGTCTTCTTGCAGTAGCTGCAACGATGCGGCGAATCGCCCGTATGCTGGCGGACATGATTCGTCAAATGCTCCTTGCGCGTAAACGTCTTGGTGCAGTATGTGCACTTGTGCGGCGATTCGCCTGTATGTTGCCGTACATGATTAACCATGTGATCTTTGCGTGTGAACGCTTTCGTGCAGTACGTGCACTTGAACGGTGTCTCACCCGTGTGCTGGCGTATATGATTCACCAGATGCTCCTTGCGCGTGAACGTCTTCATGCAGTAGGAGCAGCGATGCGGCGACTCTCCCGTGTGCTGGCGCACGTGATTTAACAAATGCTCCTTGCGCGTAAACGTCTTGGAGCAGAAGTCGCACCGATGTGGCGTCTCGCCTGCTTGCGTGGTAAAAGGTAAGAATCGTACAATAACATTACAGATTAGAAATCATTCATTCACAAGCATTCCACAATTATGCAATCACAGTCTGTTCTCGTTTCAGTTTGCGGTCCACGTAGCTATGTCATTGTTCACTAGCTCGTATTTACACATACATAACATAATATCAATACAGCGATATCAATTTGTTTATGGATCAGTGTCTGTGTCTGTGTCCGAGTATAGCTCAGCTATCGTATCAGATTTTGAGTGCGCATTGTTTATCTATGATATACTATAACAATATATATTATACTATAAACAATTACAATGCAGTCATACATTCAATTAAACACGAGAATTTCATAAAATTATTAGAAACAGCCAACAATAAATTGAATTAATTTAATCAAATGCAATCAAAATCAAACTGCATTGGCATAGATCAAATGTTGGAAATGAAATTATTCATTTGAAGTTCTCTGAGTCGATAAACTTGAAATTTTAATCATTTTAAATGACTCTATAATTTATGAGTCATATTATTTGTGTTGTGAATAGTTCTTCCAATGCGAATCAATTATTTAGCAATAGAAACTTAATAATCAATGAATGGAAATACAAAATACTGAAGCTTCAATCACAGCACAGAGAATAAACTAATAGAATAATTTCGTTATGGAACTGAGTACTTAAATTCAACATCATATTGTAATTTATGTTCATAAATTAATATCATTAATATAGTATAAATTTTAAGTCAATATTTTTACTTATTTAAATTGAAATAAATGTTCTTCGCATTCTGATTTAGATGGGATAGATGATTTCTCATTAATTAACAATTCAACTTTATGTTCTTATATGAGAATCAAATATCCAAATCTATAAACTATTTACATTCATTTCAAGCTGCGATAAATATGACTTTAAATTCGTCAAATTTTCATCATATGAAATTACAAATTATTCAACTTGATCACATAGTATTTTAGCAATTTTCACTGATAAATCAAAGTGTTAATGGTATATCAAAACTTCTATGACATAAATAGATCAACTTATAATCACATACATTATTTGAAGTGATTCTTAATTAATATATGTTAGAGCGCATCCCTTAAAGTTCGTTATCGCTGCTCGTGCTCCAAACGCGCTTGTGTTTCTTGTGATTGTGTATTGGACTGTGGGCCTGGATGCCGCTCTCCAGGGTCCGCACTAGACCCCGAACGGGCACTACTAGAGCTATGCAGTTATTGGACTTGGCTTGGCGAGTTTTTCATGTTTTCATGTGTGTATATTGTGGTCGAGGTAATGCGTTGGGTTCTTGGTTGGTTCGTTGGTTCTGTTTTGTCTCTTTACCTGTATGCCAGAGTATGTGATTGGTGAAGTGCTCCTTGCGGCTGAAGCTCTTGCCGCAGATTTCGCAACGGAACGGCGTCTCGTTGGTGTGGGAGCGCATATGGTTGGCTAGGTGCTCCTTGCGCGTGTATTTCTTGCCGCAGACATCGCACTGATGCGGTGTTTGACCTGTTTATTGGTGGTACACAGAACAGAGAACAGAAAGTATAGGGTGGGGAGTTTTTTTTCTGGTTAGCGCAAGCATTTTCAACATTTTTCTTCATTTAACGCGATCATTTTCTTGAATTATTCTCTAAGCAATTCTTGCAAATTTCAAATGAACCCGCCAAAGAAAAAAAAAAAAAAAAAAAAAAAACAAACAAAAATGAATATCAAAATGATTGAAAACATAAACTTATATAAGATATGAGAAATAAATATGTAAAATCAAATATTTAAAAGGAACCCCCGGCACCGCTATGTGTGTGTGAAACTGGCCGTGGCTTGCGTTGGGTTCGAACGAAGCGAACGGAGGCTCGGCTTAATGGGTGGCGCATGGGCAGTGGGCAGTGGGCGTGGTTGTTGTTGCGTATATGTGTGTATGAGAATGTTTTTCATGTGTGTGCGTGTGCGTATCGTTTGTGAGCAAGTGTGATTGTGTGCGTGTTTGGCCTGTCACTCTATGAGAGCTGCAGATGAAATATATTGTATATATTTTATATTTGAAATACTGAGTACCCCTAATGGCACTTTCCACTCAAAGCTATGCTGATGCTGATGTGTGCGTGAACGTTAAGTTCGTCTACTGAATGAAGCGGTGTGTTCGACGCCAAGCTAAATCCCTAAGCTAAGTGTGTCTCTCTGTGTATGCGTGTGTGTGAAATGTGAATCTCTTCAGCCCACTTGGTGTAAGAGTTTTGTGAGAGTGTGTGTGTGTGTTTTCTGTCGCACAATTAACGCCGTAGGCACAGGCACAGGACGTTGGCAATCGACAAGCAGCAACAACGAACGGTTCCTTATTTATAAGCACCCTGTACAGCAGAGAGATAGAAACAGAGAGAGCGACAGCGAGAGAGCGTTGACAAAATGGGAAGAGCAAGGAAGTGGAACACTGGGAAACTACACGAGCAAGGAATAACGGAAGAATGGAAGACGATCTCAATGGGTTGCAGCAGTAGGAGTGGATTGGAGCGATTTGGGTTGATGAGTGAATGAGTGTGATTTGTGAGTGTGGGTGTGATCATGAGAGTGGGCGTGTGTGTGTGTGTATGTGTGATGTTGGCTTGGGGGGAGGATTGTTATGAGCGGTATGAGCGAGTATTGACACGAGCTGTAAAGTTGCACTGAGCTTAACAGCAATCGACAGCAATGATTGATAACGGATGATATAAAAGCTGAAGAAACTGATGAACTGAAATTGATTGAGCTATACTATTTAGTCTATCATGCCGTGCAAATATTGTTTATATTTTCGTATTCTTTTACAAAAATTTCTTTAATTTATCGATGATCGATATGTTTCAAAATCAATAATTTGGAAAAATATATAATTTAGTCACTTTTCTCAACTGCATTTGAAAATTTCTTCAAATTGAATGTTTTAAATAATTTTGAAATAACATTTTGACTATAAAGAAATCGTTACAACTATATGTTATCGATAAGGAAAATATAAGCATACTATCGATAGTTATGCAGCTCGTAAGTGTACTTTTTGGAAGCAGGCAAAAAGGTTTGTTTTGTGAGTGTGAGTGTGAGTGAGGTTTGTGAGAACAAATGCAGGGAAGCTGAAGGGCTACATATAAGTAGGCTTATATATAGGAAGCACAAGCAGTGTAGACAGTGGAAGGAAGGAAGCAGACGATAGGAAGTACGCACGAGTTGCGGTTACTTGATTGATTGATTTGATTGATCAATTGATTGATATTGATTTTGATTTGGTTGGTGTGATGTGATGGCTGTTGATATTATCTGTAGTTGATTTTGTACTCTACTGGAATTTGATTTGGTATCGGTATTTTGATTTGGATATGAATAATTTTTTGTTTCTTTTTTTTTTTAATATTAATTATACTTTTTTGCTGATTTTTCTTTTTTTTTGTAATTGGTAACTGGTAATTGTATATTTTTTTTATTTTATTTTTTTGTGGTCGTGGCGCTCGCCGCTCGCATTGTCCGCCCCCGGTCACCAAATCACACTCACCAGTGTGCCACATGTAGTGGTTAACATAGTGTTCCTTGCGCGTGAAGGACTTCTTACAAATATCGCAACGATGTGGCGTCTCACCCGTGTGTTTGCGCACATGATTGACCATGTGCTCCTTGCGCGTAAACGTCTTGGCGCAGTACTGGCAACGGAACGGTGTTTCGCCCGTATGCGAACGAAAATGATTGTCCAGATGCTCTTTGCGTGCGAAAGTCTTTTGGCAAATGGTGCAGGCGAATGGCTTGTCCGTTGAATGCCGTTTCATATGGCGCTCCAGACTCGTATTATTGGCAAACACATTGAAGCAGACAATGCATGTGAACATGGGGCCGCCAATATGGATCTTGCCATGCCTGGTCAAATCCTGCGATGTGGTAAAACCCTGACCGCATACCTGACACATAAACGGCTTGCGCTCGCTGTGGCAGCGACGGTGCACAATTAGCTGATAGCGAAATTGGAACATCTTGCCACAAATATCGCACACATGCGTACCAGTTGCTATAGGCGTGCCGTCTGGCGCCAACGCAACGCTCGATTGCCCATCAACGCCATGGATGCCGCCCTCCATTTTCGGCATTAGCAACTCACCCGTCGTCGTCGTCGTCGCATTGTTGTTGCCCCCATTCCCCCCGTTGCTGCCGGAGGAGCTAGTTGTGGTCACCGTGGCGCTGCCCTGCTGGGTGGTTCCAGCATTTGCGCTTGTCGCTGGGGCTTGCTGTTGCTGTTGCTGCTGTTGTTGCTGCTGGGCCGTGGCCGCAGCCGATGCGGCCGCTGCAGCCGCGGCTGCTGCATTGGCCGATGCCATTACAGCAGCGACGGCTGCATTATTTGTGGACACCGCCGCTGCAGCTGCAGCTGCGCTAGCCGAATGCGTCGTCTGCGGTGGTAATGGCGGTGGTGGCGGCAATTGCGGCGGTGGCAACTGGCTGCCATGCACCGCCGCCACATGATTCACCACATCGCCGTGGATTTTGCCAAATACCTCGTGGTATGTAAATAACTGCGATATATCCTCAATGTTCACTTTATACATTTCAATGCCGTGCGGCGGCTTGCTGCCGTCCTCTTTATGATCTGACTTGTTGCCGGGCAATGGCGGCGGTCCGCCCAAGGAGATGGTGGTGCCACCGCCAGTGGTCACCACCGGTGCTGAAACCACCGAAGGTGCCGAACTGGCAGCGCTCACGTGCTGCATTTAGAGTGGACTCGACACGGAATTTTGTTGCCTCTCTTTCTCTTGTTGGATTTATATTTCTTTCTTTGTATCTTGTTTCTTTGCGTGTTTCGTTGATGTTGGTTGCTACAGCTTCTTGTATTGTGCTTGTTGTTATTGTGGTTGTGATGGTTGTTGTTGCTGCACCTGAATCTCTTGTTGATGCAGCCTACATATTGTTGTTGTTGTTGCTGCTGTCGACTGCTTTCGCTGGCCGTCGTGGCTACAAAAAGTCAAGTGGAATTTGTTGACTCCGGTTATTGAAAATGGACAAAAGTGGGGATCAAAGGAGAAGGAGCGCTCGGCCAAATTACCATGTAGCTTATTCTTTTTCTTCTGTTGCTCTAGGATCTTTGCCCATCTACTCGTATATTTGATACTCCCGATTGCAGACTGAGTTATGATCATTCACCTGAAAGTAAACAAATATTTTAGAGATCGGTGAGAATATGAAGCTGATATAAGATAAATATCTACACATACAATCACAATTTGTCATATTTAATTAATTTATTTAATTCTAATTAAATAGTTAAAAATTCAAATTAAAAAGTTGTTATTTATTTGATTGTAAATTACCCTAACATTTAAAGGGTGCATTGATGCCTAGCGAACGTTAACCCTTCAATGAGACGTGGAAGTACAGTCGAGCCCCATACACATCTTGACGCACACGCACTCACACTCACACACGCTAAGCCATTTACATCAGACACCAAATCGCCTCCAAGTGTGAAGATGTTCAAAAATGCTGTTGACCAGTTATTGATTTTGTGATGATAAAGTGATATAAATTACCCATTAGCAGAGTAAAGAGTTGCAAAGCTCAAAAAGGAGCGTTCTTCTGTACACACAATGAAATAACTTTATATAAATTGTAAAAGTAAAACATACGCACGCACACACACAGAAATACACACACACACACATATATACATACGTAGAGAACGAAGTGTGGACGCAAAGAAATGAGAAAAGGGAGTGGAGCTGGTGATACAGATGGGTGTGAAGTGGGCTCCGTCGATATGCCTCGTTTTAGCAGGATTCAGGATTTAGATATCCAATCAGAGAATGCAAGCATTTGATAGAAATGTTGAGAGCGCGCATGGAGAGTATGAGAGCCAGAGTGTGAGTATGTGCGTGAAGTGTGAGAGGAGGCAGGTGGCTGATGTAAATATCAAGAAGTACAAATCGATTAAAGACAACGCGCTTTGGAGCGTATGTGTTTGAGTGTCTGTGTGCATATGTGTGTGTGTGTGTTTGCCAGAAAAACAATGGATGCCTGCGGGGGGTTAAGTAAGTGAGCGGCAAAAAGAGAGAAACGAAGCGCGCGCGCATGAGTGGGGGTTGGATAAATAGCGGGTAGCGGAGAGCATTGTTTGCATAGGTCCTGAGCTGTAGTAAGCGCTTAAGCAGCAAAAACTCCCCTCTCCTAAAACTGTGTTCTCTCACTCACTAACTCTCTCTCTTGCTCCTTCGCTCTTTGCGTCTTTCCATTTGATTGTTTTTACTGGCCCAGCAAATAATTCAGCTAAGCAGACGAGCAGACGACATACAAACACAATACAAATGTGTAAGAGAAGCGCAGGGAGTGGGAGAGTTCATGTAACACAAAAAGGGCGCCACTTTTTATATGGTGAGGTAGGAATATATACACATGCACACATGTATGTAATACATAAACACACATATATATATTAGTGTATGTAACTCCAGTTTTTGCTGCCTGGCCCTGGGAAAATGGGCGGTGCGGCAAAAACAAAAAACTAATAAGAACCAACAATAATATATAAGAAAATTCAATTTAAAATAGGAAATAAGAAATTTAGATTAATGAATTACTAAAGCATACATGTATTACGCCGAAAATTATATTATCTTAGTTTTATTTTAGTTAATTACTTCAATAATAAATTTGTGACTTTTTGCACTATTAAAATGCAAATACTTGGAATGCAATCAAGCATAGTAAATATGTACATCTAAATTTGCTATGTGCAACCCCCACTTAACTTACCTCATGCAATATAGCGCTGTGAATTTAATTGCCGCCCTTCTGTCTCACCAGGAGCAGAACTCACATGTTATATGAATTTCACAGTTAACCGGCTGCCTCGTTTAATGCACTTTCAATCAGTATTTCGTTACGTTCGGGCCACCTGTAAAAAGAGAGGCAACGATAACAGCAGCGGTGAGCAACAGTTTGTTTTGTGTTTATGTTTACGCGAAATAATCAAACGGACCGCGCGGTACAGTTGCACCCCCCTTCCCACTATTAACGTTTGCCGCTAACGCGCACCGAAGACCAAAAACCAGGGAAGGCAAAAGCAAATCAAGTGAAAATTATTTGCAGCCAATATGCAAAAACACACACACGACAGTTGTGTACATAGCCATACGATCATGAGTGTGTGTGTGTGTGTGTGTGTGCTTATTCAGACATACAGATGAAAGCTGCGTCACAATTAACGGCAGGGGGCGACAGACAATTGGCAGGGCTAGCATGATTGAAATTAGAGCTTGTGTAAATATTAAAGAAGAAATATCATATGTTGATATCCACATACATACATACATACATATGTACATAATATATACAAATAATTCAATGTATACTCCACCACACTCATATCGTTCTTATAAATCAAATAAATTGTGTATTAAGTACGTCTAAATGTACGAATGTACGTACATGTTTGTATGTATGCGTATACATTCATACATATGTATGTATAAGTGTATGCATGTACGTATGTATGGGCTATATCTATTGCGGTATGTGCGTGCATTGTCCGTCTTCTAAATGTTCAAGCTCTCTGCTTCAGTTCGCTTTTGGCTGTTATGCCAACAAAAAAATAAATAAAAATAAAAGAAAAAATGAAAAGAAGTTGTATTTTCTTCTCTTTTTGCCTCTCTCACTGGTTTCTCGGCCTGCGGTCGTCTCTTTGCTGTGTGACCTGGCCCTTGTCTCTTCTTCCTTGCTTTGTGCACTTTTATGCTTTGCTTTATTTGTTGTTTCGTTGTCCGCTCACACAACGTTCGCTGCCGCTCTCGCTCTTCTGAACGCTGTTGCTACCTCTCACTCTCACACTTACAGTGCCTCTCATTATTCATTGAACGACAACGCTCCCCGCTTCCCCATACACACCCCTCTGACGATTTGCACGACGACGCTACGTTCAATTCCAACCGCCTAAAGCGGAAAACCAATAAAAACGAATTGAATCGCAAAGCGTAAGTACAAAATAAAGCGAAAAAGGCTGCCACAAGCAAAACGAGAAAAAAATGAAAGCTAAGGCGGGCGCGCAACGAGCGAACCGAAGCGAAGAGCGAACAGTACAGGCGGCGCATACAAGTTTTGCGTTTTGCCCACATTCTATGCCGAACTCGAGTTATACATAGTTATAATTATTTCTGCTGTTGCCTCGTCTCTCGGCTTTTTATTTTTAATTTTGTTTGGTTGTCGCTCAATTTTTTGCTGAGCAGGGAGAGGCGAGAGAGAAAGAGAGAACGATACATATGTATTTTCATTACAGCCAATTAGTGTGCATTTCATAATTGTTTAATAAAATACAAAATACAAAAAATGTACTAAAGGCACCTTAAACCGAAAAAAAACTGTAAGAGTATACTGGGCCGATAATCCAAAACCTTAATTTAATATAACATATGGTAACCCAAAATCTAAAAATGTAATTCCTGTCAAAGATATTCAAATGTCATATAAGCACACATACAATCAAAGTTCACTTGCATTTGCATTTGCATTTATTAATACGAAAAATTCATTTTTCGAAAATGCAACCCTGTGCCGCCTTGCAAACAAGAAAATGACACGATGATGACGTTAATGGGAACTATGTGTGTGTTCGTGCATATGTATATTTATTACGTACACACACATTGACAAACACGGTCTCACAGATACAACACATAAGCACACAGCAGCTCACGTATCTCATTCAAACGCACACACACATTGGCATGCCTATGTCGCTCACACTCTCGCACACACACTGATGTCGACCGCAGTCATTTGATAATATTGTATTAGAATTTCACAAATGTACACTATTTTTCCAATCAGATTATTTTCCACTCACTTCCAGGACCACTTTTCACCACAAAGTCTCCCATCCCCCTCCAATTGCTTGTTTGCTTTTTTGCAATAACATTCGCTAAAATATGTTCTTATGACGCCATTATATGTATGTATGTATGAAAAATTACTTGATTGTATTGGTGGCGGTGCGTGTGTGTGGAAAAAACTTTGGCAGCACAGCAGCAACAGTAGTAGAAAAATCAAAACGCCGCGCGGGTGAGAGGCGGTGGTGTACGGTGTACAGAGCAAAGCAAACTGAAAATTGAATGAGACGCGGAGGCAGCAGAAGCAGAAGCGCGATGTAAAGTTCTTCGTGAGGCGCGTTCGTTTCGTGCCCTGCACGAATACACAGTGAGCACAAGCCGTCAGTATACCACGTTGCATAGAACAAACTTTTGAATGCTCTATATTTATATTATTATGACTACAAGCAAATCTGAAGATATTATTTATTGAATAAATATCCCCTGAGCTTTTATATTTCAAAAATTATATTAAATCGCTCCAATACTTCCACCATGGGTAATTCTTATATCTATAATTGAAATAATAAATATTGTAGAATAATTATTTGAATATCTTTAAAATTAAAAATAAAGGAAGCTAATTTTATGGAAAATGTGAGGATAAAAAGTTTTTACTCATATTGGTTCAAAGTCAAAATAGTTTCGAGCCGCCCTGCCTAGTGTACTCGTAAAGAGCTCTTGTTTCGTGTTCGGTGTTCCTGTTTCTCGTGGGAGAAGCAGCAAAATAGAGAGAGAGAGAGAGAGGTACAGAAACATTGTGGCGTATCTGTGTGTGTGTGCGATTGCGTTGTTCTTATTGACTGGCGTTGACTGCCTGTGTGCGCTGTTTTTCGGAGCTAGTGCTTTAGTATAAAAAGGCGGTAAAAATTGTATGTTGGAATATGGCAAATATGGTATCGAAATTGAACAATTTACTACCTTTTCACACAAACGGAACTTTTAATTTCCCAGTTTATTTTAAAAACCAAGCATACACATACACGCATTCACATCGATATGCACATGCACATTTTACTTACAGCGGTCAGACCAGAAATCCAAGTTCTTTCGACTTGCCACCACTCCTCTTTTTCATGCTTGTGTATGTTGCAGCAGCAGGCGTCCCGGACCGCGACGCTATAATTCTTTTATAATGGCGACTCTAGACGGATGCCGACAACGTGGAAATTTCATACCGCACGCACTTTAAATAAACTGTTTTTGTAAACATTATGCACTACGTTTACACATATTTTTGAACCTTTTAAATATGTGCATTTTTTGTGCACAAAATGTGAAGAGCAAGGAGAGTATAATTAGGGATGATTGTATAGCAGCGCCATATCGATATTTGGGTATTCATATTCATTTCGATAGTGCTTGTACGATAACAAAAACGATATTGAATTAGCACGAACTCTCATTCTATTTTGAATTATTATTATTGTATTACTGTATTTTGTTGTGAAACATGATTATATAATCATCCAAAAATAAATTGCTATTGACACATATTGTGCATACAGCAAATGACAATGAGCTATGCGATAAGCAATCATCGATATATTTAGAATATCGCTTGAATGTAATGTTAGAAAACGTTCCATTTATTTATATTTGATTATGTTTATGTTCTATTGTTTCGTTAAGTTAGAAAAATAAACAAGGCAAATGCATTTTATTTTAAATGAAAAAAAAAAAAAAAAAAAACGAATCGACTTTACTAGTAACTAATAAAATATTAATAAACTTTTCTAGATGATTGGTTTAAATTCTTAATTCTGTTTTTCACCTAAAGAATTTTAAAGCACTTTCTCAATGTCTACAATTCTACATAATTGAAAATTGAGTTTATTTGTTTTTATTTCGCATTATCGTAAAATAAATTACAAAATAAAATACATTTTTTGCATATAATTCGTATTCTTATATGACTAAATATTAATGTACTCACAAATGTTCGGTTAAATATTGCGCTTTTTTGATATTATTATTAATCAAAACAAATCTATTTAGATGCATACCACGCCCCATACAGTTGTGCTACGCCTCGCTTCGTTCAAGTATATATGTATATAAATATATAGAGTATCAACTAATACGAAGCTATAAGGAAATTACTTAACATAAATGAAATCTAGTAAAATAAACAAACAATATTAAATTCGTTACAAATTCATAGAAAAAGTTTTGAGTTTTTTTTTCTTGAGGGGCGCAGATGCTGTTAAAATTTTTAGTCACTTCGGAATTCATTTAGAAAAGTCGATCTGTTGCGGTCGTGACTGCACATACCAAATTACAAAAATTATATTCCTCAATATTTAAGCTTTTTATACAGTGCAATTTAATATTTATTTTATTTTATTTTTTGTTTTAGTTTTTAAGTATTTTTGTTTTTGGCAATTGGTTACGCGCTGTTGTAGTTGTTAGGCATATTTTAAAAGACATCCAAATCCTTGACTGCAATCGGTAGTATTGTATACCATTGTGTGTATATATATAAAAAGTGGTCCTTAATTCGAGACGTGGTGTGTGGGTGTATGTGTGTGTAAAAGACATTCATTACTTTCTTTAAATTTTCTTGTATGTTTCATTTTGTATGCGGCTTTCGTTAGATTTTGGTGCAACTTTCTTGTAAAGTTAGTCAACTATTTAAATCTTAATTAAATGATAGCAAATGGAGTTCAAGTCATAAGAAATGTATAAATTGAAGTTCGTTTAAACAAATTGTGTTTACACTTATAAGCGCGACTCTTTCAGTTTTACAATTTCTTAGTTTCGTTTCTTTGTGTGGGAAGGACAAGTCGGTACCGCTACGGCTTCTACACAGAATAGAATACAGTTTTTGTTTGTTTAGTTTTTAATAAGCTAATATAAATCACGATAATATGGCCACGCTGCGTCGCGGTCCGCCCTGGCTGACATTGTCCATTGAGGACCATTTCTTGATGCCATTCTTGAGCGCCTCGGCTGTCACCTTGTCCTGCATGACGCGCGACATGGCCTCCAGCTTCTGGGCGCGCTCCTTCGACAGCGGCTCAGTGGGAAAATTGAGCTCATTCGCTTCAGCAAGCGTGCGCAAATCAAAATAATATTTGGCATAAACGGAAGAGGGCACATTTATGTTGAACTGCAACAGCTCCAGAAACTGACGCTCCAGCTCATTCATATCCTCGACCGTAATATCCTTGAGTATCTGGCAGTAGTCGACATTCCAGACTGCCTGGTCATCCCACACCTTCGAGGCAAGCAGTATGGCACCTGCAGCAGACAGACATTAATATTATTATACAAATTTTCCGCACATTTCTGAAGCTCGGCAATAGACTCTTCTGCCTTGACATACCTAATACCATGCGCTTCCAGTTGCATGGCCCCACATCTAGCTCCGCATAGGTGAGCAGACGTTCCAGATAGACTAGAGTTATGATCGCGCACTCGGCCGTCAGCTGGGCGGCATTGAAGAGCGTGCGCACAAACTTGTAGATCTGTCGATGCTCTGGATTGAGGGTGTCATAGTTGTCGGGCACATGATCGTGTGTTAGGGGATGCAGCTTCTCGTCGAAGATGTCCAGACGTCGATCGGATTGCCGATTCTTGATGTGATAGTAAATGGCCAATGAAACACACTTGACGGTGTTCTTCAGATTTGGCTGGGACACGGTGCTATCATCTAAATAAATTGTGGAGCACGAGGAGCTCTTTTTCAGTCCACCACCTCCAGCGATGCCGCCACCGGAGCTATTGGCGCCAGGCGTGTTGGAGCCGCCGCCGCCACCACTGCCACCCATGCTGCTATTTTGTTGTGCAATCTGATGCTGTGAACGTTTGCGCGACATTCCACCGTTTTCCACTTTGGAGCGCTCTAGAAACATGGTTGCTGCCGTTGGATCCACTGAGGGATCCTCCTCACCCTCGAGCGCCTCACGCTCCGAGATGTGCTGCAGATTGTGTTGATTCTCAGTGTTGTCCATATTGCTGTTGCCCTGCTGATGATGTTGTTGGTGATGATGCACGGACATTGCAACGCCACCAGCTCCATGATGACCGTCCAGCTGATGCTGGGATGTGTGCGGCAGTTGATGCCGCTCCTCATACACTGGCGGTATATCCTTCGACTTTCGATCCGACTGTGGACTCGAGTAGGCGCAGCACGAGTTCTTGTTGCCCATGATGATGCACCACAAATGCCGTCAATAATAAATGCAACTGCCTAGCGCTTGACTAGTTTTCCGGCTTCTGCACTCTCTCGTTCTCTCTCTCGCTCTTGCTTACGCTCTCTTTGGGTGTCTCTTAGACAGCGCCTCGCTACACTCAACTTGGGGCAGAATTGGGTGCTCACGCTTTGGTTTTGCGATTTTTGGCACTTGCTCGTTTGGGTTGGATACTCGGAGCGTTTCTTATGAGCATGGCGCTGGCGTATCGTTCAACAATAACTGCTGCAACTGCTGCTGCTGCTGCTTGTAAGTGCCTGCAACCAAGCGCCAGACAAGACTATTTAATCTGCAAATACATAAAAACAGTTGTTACTATACCAAGTGGTATGAGATAAGCCCGGATTTAATGGGCCATTTGCTAAAACAGCTCTGAATTTGCTGTAGTCGTAGATCTAATATTCCTGTAATGTAAATTATTCCCAACTCTCGATAAGGTTGACTCTTTTTGAGATAAATGATGATAACGATGCTGCCCGATTACCCCGCGATAAGATTTCGTTTGCGCCTGTTTATTTACAAAGCTCTGGCGCTTAGATTATTAGTGCAAAAAAATTAATTAGGCCTAGGCACGACACTCGCTTGGAATGTGGGTGGACGGCGCCGCAAAGGCGTGCCAAGGTAGTCGAGCACTGTTGCTTAATTTGGTAAAAGGAAAATTGAGCGAAAAAAAAAACACGAACAATATTTAATGGGGCGGGGCTCGTTTTTATGGTCAGGCGGTTTGCATTTATATCTCAGGTTTAGATTAGTATGTCGCACTGTCACTTGAGCGAAACGTGTCGCCTATTAAACATTAATCATGGCCTTTTTTCACAAATAACAAATAAACAACAACAAATACATTCTCCAATTTGCCGCTGTGTGGATGGCAACGCCATGGCAAAAACTTCACTCACACGTACATACACACGGCACACACATATACATATATCTAAATATTGACGTACACAGTGGAGTAGTTGAACTAGTGTGGTTAATAAAAAAGCTTTTTATTCAATTATTAACGCTGCAACATCGTTCAATTTTGTGCAGTCAATGCAGCACATCTCAATTATTATATCGACATTTTTGGTAGAAAGCACTAGCGAAAAAATTGGTTTTTGTTGTGCAGCTACTTACAATATACTGACAGTAAGCACGCAACGTGTACATAATACCGTTCACATGTTACGTTTACATGCAATCAGCTGACCATGTTATGCCCAGTTGGTACTGTTAACTAACGCCTAGAATCATGATATGATTACTAAATTTCGATAGTAACTTATCGATTTTAAGATAATTTAAATAAACGTTTAATTTAAAAGACGCATTTAATAGGTTTAATAATATTTTTATTAGTATATTAAAAGTCATATGGTGTTATTATAATTTCTTGAAGGTTCTTCGTAATAAGCACACAGTTCAGCCATTCATTTAAGTAGTTTTAACCCGCTGATATATATGAGTAATAAACATTACGAGTTTAACAAAAAATAAAAGAAAATTTCAAGAAATTTTTGCGTTAGACTTTTATAGTAAATGAAACTAAATTATTTACAGTTTAGCGTGCAGTATGTTTGCTATAGGAGTATATTAAGTGTTGTGGTGGCTAACAAGTTATTGTGAACCTGTGCACATTTATTTACACAAAAAACCTATATTTTGTTACTTAAGTTTTATTTTTCTTATTTTGTTTTTCTTTTTTCTTTGGTTTGATTAAGTATAACATATGTATGTATTATGCATTATAATAGTTTATACTTTAAATGTAATGATTGCTTTGAACTCATATTTATACATAATTTATTACTTTCTGATTTACACATTGCAAAAAGAGAATATCATTTATGATCATTGTTAAATTGTTTTTAAAGCATCTGAACCTTGATGAAAGCTTTTAAAATCCTTGAAATCCTTTAAATTCGTGCATAACATATATTTATTTTGATTTCATGTTATATATATGTATATATTTATCATACTGTATTGTTATTGTAATTATTTTATTTATATGTATGTTTGTTTATAGGCATGTTAAATATTTATTTGTTTTGCTACAAAACTACAATTCGCTAAGTAACTTTTAAAACATACATGCTTGAATGTATTTTTCCACTAACCCATATAACATATGTATACATACATACATGGAATATCTAGAGCAAAAGTTGTTTGATTCCTCACTAATAGATATGCGGCAGATCCTATTGTCGCTCACTCGCACACACTTAGCCAAATTAAAGAACTTTACAGCCTAAAGGCGCATCGTGTGATCGAGCGAGAGGTCCGATGCGGACGTTAGGTTCCACCATACACCATTTTGTTTTTGCTTACTCTCAGCGCACTCTCTCAGATGTGAGGAAGAGCTTTGCAACTGTATTAGTGTTTGCTACGCTCACACAAAAATGTTCAATTTGGCGTGACTCTTTGTGGAATGAGTAACAAAGCGTTGACTCTCTTCGGGATGAGAATGCACGCACACTTGTGTACGCAAAATAACATTCATACGCCTGTGTGCGTAAGTCTTGCTGTTTATTCTAGATGCTTGCTCTATTTATGTGTATATGTATGTATGCATGTATTTTCCAGTATGGTTAGTGATTTGTACGCTATATTTGGTAACAGATTTTAATAACAATATTTCATGAGGCTTTCGAGCCAAACAACTGGAACTGAAGGAGCTGCACAGACACCTAAATGACCTGTGTCCTATGTATATCTTATGCATTAATACAGCGTTCACCTTTAGCTTCTCTTCTTCTTTCTATTAATTTTGTACAGAGTTCTACACAGATATACAAATAGAAACAGTTTATATAGCCGACTATATACTGACCTAATCGCTTTGAGCGTTCAATTTGTTTCGATACACATATCCTTTAATTTGTTATTCAATTTATATACATAATATGTATTCGTATTTATGTATGTTATATATATGGTATATGCTAAATAATTATGTATGTATATATTAGTATTTACTGTAGCTATAAGATTACACATATATGTATGTTTGTTTGTATGTATGTATGTTTGTATGTATGTGTGTAAGTAACTAACTGCATGGTTTCAGATGGCTCATACGGCAAATGGGCTCTGGCCCAACTTGCATTGTTTTTACCAACTACAGTAGTTAATTACAAGTATTTACTACCTTAATAAAGCTATGATCCCAATTTCAGCTGATAATTTGGTACCTTACTGCTAAGCACATTTACCACTGTCCTTTAGGTCAGCCCCATTGAAACGCGCGCACCGTCTACAATCTACATAGATATCTTAGCTGTTTATCGATTGGTCGTAGCAGTGCTAGTAGCAGGGACTACCCCTAACGCTCGCTGTCCAGTCTGTCGCCTGTGTCGCTGTGCTAAAGGGCAATGGTAAATCTTAAAAGAATGGTCCCGCTATCAGACATTTTGAAAAACGTTTAAAACATTTTAGTTAGGTTTCTTCTTCGAGTACGAGAAAAAACACACACAATCAAGAAATCAAACAGAAAAGAATCATCTAACATATAAACTCTGGTAGTTAGTTGTTATCTATGTTTTTTTTTTTTTTTTTGATTTTTTTTTTGTTTTTTTGTAAACATAAGCTTTGTTCACGTATAAAAATAAATATGCACTTTCCATTACGAGTATGCTTTAGATAGTTTATATATATATTTTGTTTCCTTAACATTCATATATATATATACGCTATAGTTATTGTATGTATCGATTAGGTAGCCATGTGCATATGTCGAGGGAATTCAAGTAAAGAAGTTTTAGATAGTCTGTTAGAGGTCTTTTAGATTTTAACACAAGTTAGTATAGCTAATTCAATATTTCAGGTATTATTTGCCATATCAGTTATCATTTTTGTTTTTATAATAGTTAGGTACTTAAGATCTAGACATCCTCTCCAAAGTAAACAAAAATAAATTGAGCAAAGTTTAGTTTTTCGTGTGGAGAAAGAAATGAAATTTGTTTTTATAGAAAATAGAAATTTAATAAAAATATTTAAATACATACAGAAGTGTTGTGAATTAAAAAACATAAACATACATATAATAAATTCTGAAATTCTGTTGAAAACTTAAGAAATTATATATATATATCGTATATGTATTGGTTAAATTTAGAGTTAGGCTCTAAAGTAATTAAAGTAAATATATATTTCAAACTATGAACTAAGCTAAGTAAATGCTTATTAATTGTTGTTGCTTATGCTGCTGCTTCCACTTCTTCTTCTTCTTCTTGCTGTTGACAAAACTTTTTAGAAATGTCAACTATTTACAAAATATTTTGTGTACTATATAACCAAATCTGAAAAACACTTTCAAATTGTGCCTTGCTCTAATATACATATATGTTATCTCTTTTTCAACAATTATATATATATATATATAGTATATATATTATATAGTACATTCATAAATATTCTTATTTTTGTTGTTTTGATTGATCTACTAACATGAAAATATTGCGCGTAAGAAGCTGCACACATCTAGCCATTGTATAATTATTTATCTCCTTCCTCCACTTCATTAACAATAATTGTTAAGCAACATATTCTAATTGTTGTTTATACAATTGTTCGAGTTATTTGCTTGGTATCATCTGTGCAGAGATATTAGGTAAAACTATTTATGTATGTATGTTTGTATGTATTTATCTGTCTTAACGCTATTGCATATCGCTTAGGGTTTACTCATTTAACGGTTTGTCAAGGATATCTCAATTCAGTTGGCCGCTGCACTCTCTGCTGCCGTTGCTTCCTTCGGCTCCTCGGCTCCGGCTTCCTCGCCAGCGGGCTTGGCCCCACCCTCGGCCTGGGCTTCGGCTTCGGCTGCTGCTTCGGCTGCGGCGGCCAGCGCACGCGCCTCGGCATCTGTGAGGGAAAGACGAAAATGGATTAGATCAGGCAAATAGAATTATTGGAACTATTGAAAAAAATGTAAAGTACTTGTAGATGGGACAGCGGGAAATAACTTGCTTTCGATATATTATCAATTTCCTCTACAGGCTTCTTAGTTTAAAAAAATTTTTATTTTTATTTATTTATTTTTAAATGAAAAACAAATTTGCCATATTCTCAAAACGAATGAATTCTTGAGAACTCTAAGCATTAAACTATTTATTGCAATATCTACATTTACATATACACATATATTACAGGACAAATACAACAGATGCTTGTTCTAAGTAAAATTCCCAGCGCCATAAATATTCTCGTCTCGCTATGCAAAATTTTGGAGATTTTAGTTTTGAGGTCCTATTCAAGTAGAGGCATTTTGAGTATATAAATTTACTTGGACTTGATTTGATTTTACATCTGACTTTTTCTTCGACGATCTAAGAGCTCTGCGTAAGAGAATGATAAGTTTTGTAATAAAGTATGAAGATCAAACGTGAAATACGTCTTGGCTAATGTAACTACGAAAAGACCAAAGCGCTACGAGCTATAGTATTACGGCGTGGTATTTCCTACCTTTGATAGCCTGCTCCTTCCAGATCTTCTTGTTCTCGGATAGACATGTCAGCCAGGGCTTGTTGATGCAAAACTTGCTGCCGGGAGTCAGGCTCTTGCGGGTCATAGAGCAGGTGGCCTTTTTCGCATCGTCGGCATCGTTATCAATGTTCTCCTCGGGCAATGGCGCCGGCTTCACTTTGATGGCCGGCGCAAGGGGCGTCAGTATGTGCTCAAGCATGTCGGACATGATGGTCATGCTGGGGTCCACAATGAAGTCGATGAAGCCGATTTGAGATTCGGCGACGAGTGTGCTCTTGCGATCGCAGAGCGGGCTGAAGGGCAGACCCAGCTCCTTCTCGAGATCGCCCTGCCGAAAGAATTCCTCCAGCAGCAGCATGGTCCAGCGATGATGCACATCCCAGTGCTTCGCCGGATGCGAGATATCACAGCAGTGCAGCACCAAGGACAACGCCTTCGACTTGTCTATGGTGGGCTCCTGCAATGTCAGCAGGCTGCGCATTATCTTCAGCTGCTGAAAGTGGAACGTCATGTCGGTGGCCAGCACCATATCAATGATGAGAGTGCGCAGCTCCTTGTACTCGTCCCGCGACAAGTGCGACAATATATTGGCATCCTCCTCCCTCATCAGCCGAAAGCTGGCGCTCACATGATGATTCTCCAGCACCGCCCGATCGTTATAGAGCAGCGCCGTCTCCGAGCCAGACATCACGTGGAAGTTGTTAGTGGTGCCCGTGTGCTCAAAGTCGTGCAGCAGCGCCGCCAGCAACGAGGCAAAGATCTCCAAGTCCGTCAGCCAGTTCATCAGGCCCGTGTTGCACAGGCAATAGTGCATCGTGTGCATCACGTCCACCGCATGCAGATTGTTGTGATATGGATTCCGGAAGCGGCAATAGCCCTCCTCAACGCGATTCAAGAATGTCTCCAGCACTCCCGGCGATATCTTAAACTTGTGCATTGCCCCATATCGATTGAGCAGATCGTAGGCAACGTACTTAATCACCTGTCCGCTGGCTGCCTCGGTCAATGCAAACACGTCGAACGTCCAGTCGTCCAGATTCTAGAAGCGAAGCATATATATGGATGTAAAATATGAGTATACATATGTTACACAAATATTATAAACTGTTTGTTGGATGATCTAGAATTTTTTTGATATATACAGGCAAACTATAATAATGCATAGCCCAATAACTGCTTCTGTTAACTGAGCTCTGGCTAGTAAAAACAAAAATCGAAATTCTATAAAATACATATGAATCTACCTTAAAAATTTGGAGACTCTAGCTCTTAAGATGTAGAAGATATAATTTTAGAACTAATTTTTGAAAGCGTTTTTAATCGATAACAGGAAAACTGGAGTTGTTATCGATTTTTGGAAACACAATCGATATGTGCGTGGATATACGGACTTATACAAGAAATTTCAAGTCTCTAGCTCTGATATATTCTGAGATCGACGCGTTCAAACCTACAGACGGACAGACAGTTAAATGGACAGAACTAAGTCGCCTCAGCTCGTTGCTGTCATCAAGAATATATATACATTATGGGATTTGCCACGCCCACCTCTGCCTGTTACATATATTTTAACATTGCACTTATACCTGGATCTCCCATTTTCAATAGGTTCGGGAAATGAACATTTCCCAAAGCCTATACTTAGCAGCTCTGGCGTATTAGTCTTTGGATAAGTTATTTGTTGATCAGTTCGGAAATTAGAGTTACTCTAGCATCTTTCGACTCTCACTCACCTTAAGAAGTTTGACTACGTCAGGTGGAAACTGCATCAGCGTTGAGCTGGACACACGCCTGTAAATGCGATCCACGAAGATGCCAGCTCGTATGGCATGGGCAACCGATCGGAATCGGGGCTTCTCGTCGCTTCTGATGCGGCTGGTTGCCATTTGGCGCGTGAAGGTGGAGGCCAACCACTCACGCACCTCCGGCGGCACCGCATCCGGCTGCACCTCGGAGAGCTCATCGTCCTCGTCGGCCAGGCGCCTAAAGGGGTTTGGGTTGGGGGTTTGAAGAAAAAACAATTTATTAGTTCAGTTTCATAAAAGATTTTCAAATAATTTTGAAGTTTTATTATTTTTTTTTTTGGCTAATAAAATGCTTTAAGAAAACTCATAAGAAATGAAAATTAATTGACAATCAAAAAATAGAGTTAGCGCAATTTTGTTATTGTTTTTTTTTCTTTTGCTTTTTTTTTTTTTGTGTTAAAAAGTTAAAACAACACAGAGAACATAAAAGTTATTTTAAAAATCAATAAAAATATTGTGTTGGGAGGTGGAGGGAAAGTTGTTTGGGGCTGGTGCTTGGAAAACCAATTTCTATATTATTTTTGTTTTTTTTTTTCTGTAAGATAAGTGTAACAAAAAGTCGATTTTGGTTAGCTAACATTATTAAACGGGATGCATCGTAGAAAATAAATAACAATTGGCTAAAAGGCAACGAACAGAATTGGACGGGCATAGTGCATGCTTGTATGTGTGTGTGTATGTGTGGGTATGTCTGTGTTGGTGTATTGACTAAGAGAATATTTGCTAATTGCATGCCAAGTTCTAGCAGTGCAACAAATAAACGTGCAACGTGCAACAAGACGAACCAAAGACGACGATGACGCCTCCTGCGAATAGATATCAACTTCAACTTAAAGTTTAACTTTGTCCGGAACTTACAAGTCCCGGATGCCTTCGAGCACTATGTTATGCTTGTAATTGGCATTGATAACAATTTTGAAATATGAAACTAATTGGTCCATCTGGCAGGTTTGAGCTACGGCAGCCTGGACTCTCCCAATCACTGCATTTCTATGGCAACGATTTTCCACTCATTTTCCAAGTATTGAACACACACACACACACACACATGCACACAATTGTTAGTTGGCAGAAAAAATATAATATCATGGTTAGCTCGTTATGGCGCTGAGCTGAGAGCAAGAGCACTTAAGCGAATGCCATCGAGCTGCTGTGGGACCTTAGCGAAATTAGCGTCATATTCAATTATGCTTAATTAGTCGCAGTGCGGGACTACCCTTGATGTCGCTATGGTATTTGTGTTTGCTTGCCCGCTGCACAGTTTTTGTCCTCCGATTTCAATGCAAAAGTTTTTAAGCTAGCAATAGCATATTTAATTATGCGCATTTTATTATATATATAAATATTTATACATTTTCTAGGAATTTTGAAATATGAGCTGCAACTTGTCTTAGTTGACATGGCAAAGTTGTTTAAAATAGACATTTCTTATACTGTATGAAAGATAGAAAAAGTAATTATATTTAGAAACATTTATTTGGTGAATAATTGGAGTTGCAAGAGAGTCAAATATGTCAACAATTTTTAATGCATTAAAATGATCACGATTCCCAAAAACCTTGAAAAATTTAAAATTTTGTTTCAAAACATTAAAGTATAATATACTTGAACACAGATTTATTAAATATTGAAATTATAAAATATTAAATAGGAGCGTTTCTCCGGAAAAGCCTATATTTTATAGCCATATGGTATTTTGCAACTAACTTGAAAACCCCATAAGCGATAATCTTCACATCTATGACGAACTTCTTTACATTTTCCTTTTGAATTTACTATTTTGTTGAATTTACTATTCGGCTAACTACACCCCTACCTTAAACAATTTCCACTCTCTTAATTAATTTTGTCTTACATAAGATAAAGATTTTTTTAAAATGTAAAAGATGTTTGGAAGAAAACACGTAGTTCTTTAAGATACCCAAAAACTGACTTACAATTGTTTAGAGTCTTTCATTGTTTAGTGTTAAGCGAACTGCTATCAAAGAGATCTTGTATAAGTAACTAGATTTCCATCAAGTTTCTGTTTATTTCAGCTAGAAATTGCGTTTGCATTTGAAAAATATATGGCATCTCGCGACTCACTCCTTACTTTTCATTTCTCATTCCTAAGCCGACTTCCTCTATGCCAACAAGAGTTTTCGAATAACTGAAGGTCTGGAAATTTCTCATTCGCCTTTCAGCCAGTTGCAGAAATAGTTGAGCATAGTTTGTGGGCTCTTTTAAGCCACACGCTGGCAAAGTTATATAACTTCGACCGCAATATATGAGTATGCGCCATCCTGGACACAGCCCCTCCCCCAGTACCATCATTTCTGTGGACACTTGTGCAATTGCTATGTACGAGTGACAAGTGCTACGACGACTAACGCAAATACACTTCACTCCTTTTGCATATATGTATGTATGTAGTTATTTTCAGTTTTTTGTTTGCTTGGATAACTACTAAATTGTGGAGTCATTTAACTGGGATTTATTTATGTAATACCATTCCGTTTTCATGGCATGCTCCGCTTCACTGGCACACAACATTCTTTATTAACGGTTTTGTTTAACTTTTTTCTTTTTCTTTTTTCTTTTTTTAAACTTAGTTTACAACTGTGTAGCAATTGTATAACAGTAATTTAGTTGTTGAGCTATACTTTATGTTGGTCGCACCTTTTCTTCTTTTCCTGCGTCTCCTTGGCGCGATACTGAATTATGAACTGTATTAGCTCGACGGTTATGACGCTTTGACGGCTGCTTTCACGCCTCAGGCGACTCATCGCAACGATCACGAAGCTAATGCTTCTGATTCTGCTCGCTAGAGGCGCTGGGCGCTCTGCTGTTGCTGTTGCTGCTGCTGCTGCTGCTGCTGCTACTGGTGCTGCTATTCCTTTAACTGTTGTGCTTGTTGTTGTAGTTGTTGTTGCTGGTGTAGACATGGAGCGGCGTTGACTTTGCGCCAATGTCAGCTATTTTTTGTTCTATCTATGCTCGCATTTGCACACTCGAAATTAACCGTAATTTATCACTGTACAGCAGCGCGCGGCAGAGAGTGAGCGAGAGAGAGAGAGAGTGGGCGAGAGTAGAAGTGGGAGAGAGCGCGAGCTTAAGCAACAGCACTGTGTCACAACAGTTTGCAATTAGCGCCAAATTCGCTTTTAATGATGACAACGGAGCGAGGCAGGACGACAGAGAGAACACACGTGTGCAAATATTTGTGCAGCGTTTTTATTTTATACTTGTATTCGGTTTTCTTTTGGCCTTTTCGCGTTGAGCGTAGTAATCCTTTTTGGACAGCAGTTGCTGCGTTGCGCGTAGTTGGCCCGTTGCGAGTTAAATTTAAACTAAATGTTGTGCCAGGTGCGCGAAAGTTCCACAACTTCGCGAAACTGGAGCTGGTTGCGTGCCTGTGCCCCAGGCCCAGGCCAGGCTCAAGCCAGGAAGCCGCCTACTCAGAAAGAGAGAGAGAGAGAGCCTGTGCGTGCCGCTGCTGCTGCTGCTACTGCTTGCCCTATGTACTCTAGTAATTCGTACACTCAGTACACTCGACCACACGCCAGCAGCAGAGCACACAGTGCACAGGGCTCTGTATGGGGCATATCAATTATGTCAGCAAACAACAAAATAAATAAAAGAAAGTAGTAATAATAAAAGAACAGGACTCTTTGTGGCGACCTTAGCAGGGCGCAGACAACTTCACCCCGTTACAACAGCAACTACAACGACATGCAAGCAGTCGCGTATATTTTTCGTTTACAACTTATTTTCACAAAACAATTATACAAAATGCTAAAAGGCATTATCAGCAGCAATAACAACAGGAATAAAAATAATAATAGCAGGGCTATAGCCATATCCTGGCCGGCTGATAAACACGACAACATCACGAGCACAAAGGCTTTTCAGGAACTAACTTCCTCTTTAAGCCTTGACGTTTGCCTTATTGTGTTTAATGACTTTGCATGCCTGCCAGAATCTCAAGATGGCGGACGCCGCAACCGCGACGGCACTCAACATTTCGCCCTGAGGTCAGCATTCAAGGTAGAGCCCGTAAGCGTTATAAAAACTCTTCTTCCCCCCCTTCCCCAACCACATGTACACACACACACACAAACACTTTGTGTGTTTCGCCAGCACTTTTGTTTATCTTGGCAATTGCATTTCAATTCATTTCATTTGATTACATTAGTTTTGTAGCATTTAATTTCGCCGCGGCGAATTGCGTGCTATTCGTTTGCTTGCATCACTTATCGGCACATTTGCATGTTACGAGCACGCAAGCTTGCAGCGCAGATTGAAATCACGCGAGTATCAATTGAAAAACGCCTGAATGTAGGCAACAGGTGGCGCTCTTGCGTGAAGCGTTTCAATTGAAGACTTCTGCTAAACACTATGTGCGTCTCGCTCGCACACATTTAATTGAAGACGACATGTGAAATCACAGATAGATTTCTATTTAAACAGCTTTAATTAATCTTAATTGGCTGTGCTCTTGCTGCAGACAGTTTCTTTGCTCAGTTTTGCAAAACAAAAGCTTCTTAGAAATTGAATCTTTAGCGGTGGCAACAATTTTCGGCTTAAGGCCATTTGTGGCCTAGCCCAGCGAATGCCTAGCGTAGCATTTTGTGGCTTCTTTATCCAACGCTAAAATGTTTGAGCTTGATTTTAAGGCTCATTTGAGGGCAAACCGGCAATGGAGCTCCCAGAAATATGCCACTTAATAGTTATGCGAGCAATTTCCTTTACCTCCGTCTCCGCCTCCGCCTCCGGCTGAAGCACTTTTGCTGTTGTTGTCGTCGTCGACGCGTTGTTGTCATTGCCAGCGAACACGGGAAATTGCGACCAAATTGGCAGCATTGTTTTCTGCCAATGATTTTCCTGTATTTTCTGAAGGGCCACACACAAAGCGGCCGACAGACTCTGTAGAATGCGGCATCACATGAGCTGAACACAGATGCGAGTTGCGTGCATGAAATCATTAGGTTTTGTGAGTTTTACAATGCTGCCAGAGAGTGGTAACTGATTTTTGGACCATACTTCATGTGAAACTGGGTGAATTAAAGGAGAATGAAAAACTCTTATCCAACTATTACAGGCAAATCTCCATTTGCAGGCTTTTGTGACTTGTTTTAGCCAAAGATGTAAATATCTTCAACATAGAAGAAGTAATATTGGCCAACTCCACATATTTTCGAGGCAGCCCTCGCATATTCGCACCGATGGCCAGACTGATTAAAGTGTGTATTCGCTGTGTTCGGCTGTTTTGTATTGTCAAAGGAAAGGAAAGGAACAATGGCTCGGACATCAGCTGAAAGGTCCTTGCAATTTAATGCGTCTATTTCACTGAAATCCTATGTGCGTGCGTGCGTGTGTGTGTGGGCCCATTGCTGCTGCTGCTGCTGCTGCTTATGTGGCAAAAATTGTCAGTTAACATCATTTATTATTGATTTTCCCTTTGTATGGCCGTGTTTTGCTGCCTTTCAAAGCATTTTCGCTGCTATGGTAAATATTCTTTTTGGGTCACTTAGTCGTACTGCTGTCCGCTGTCTGCTGTTCCTAATGTTTCACGCGAAAGATGATTGATGAGTGCGACGCGATATATCCATACAAATGTTCTACTGCCCACAGAATTTTCGCTAACTGTTACGATTTTGTTGGTATATAACTGCCCAGAGACATCTAAGTATCATGGAGCGACCTTCAACTTAACAGCTTGACCTAATTTCATTCCATTCCAATTCCGATACTCGTTCGCCAATGTGAGAAGAGGATATTGGTGTACTGGGAATGTCCAAGCTGACATTTTGGTATATGGAAGCCCGCCCAGACGAAAGTACGCATCTTGGGGCGTGGCAAGTACAACCGAACGGAGTTTTATTTAGTTTTATAGTTGGTGCAATTGCTTTGGGGGATTGGCAAGCCGGAAGAAAACTGTATATTCCACACCTTTAGTGCTGGGATCAATAAATTTTCAGACACTTTCTTCACTGATAAGCCTATAAATTAATTGGCATATGAACGAGTATTCTGCAGTCAACTCTGACCAAGTGGAACATTTTTACCCATGCCTATTTTATGAGGGTCCGCGTCGAGTTTTGCGTTTTAATTGCCTGCAATTTCGATCCGCGGGTGAAATGTTATAATGAATCATTCATTGGCATATTTAATGAGTATATTTGTGTGTAGGTATACATGTATTTGGGCCCCGAATATTTGTTTAAATCAAACGTAATTTGAATTTATGCAACACTATGTGGCAATTACTTTGTTGGCTTCGATCGTTGCAGCATGACGGCAGGAAATTGGCGTGTTTTAATTATGATTTATCGGAACTGCGCGTTTTTATTTGCACTTTTACATATTGGCACACGCGTCTGGCAGTGCGTGAGCCAAAAAACTGAAAAACACATCAAAACGATTTCCACCTTATCGGCGCATGAATGAAGCCGCAAATTGCGTTTAATTTGTGAATTTTGTACAATTGATATCGACGGGCAACAAAAAGAAGACACTGCAAGAACCATTCATTTTGCTATGAATTTTCAATTTTTTTTTGTTCTTATTATTATTTTTTTTATCATAATTAAACAATACGAAATCTTGCGTCAGCGCGTTGACTGATAAGAGTACTTGTTAGGTGGAGCACTTTTTTGGGACACCAGTGTAGCCATGTGGCAGTACTATTTTTCAAGTGAACTGTGCAAGCAGCAGAAAAAATAAGATAAATAGAAAGCTGTCGAAAGATAACATTGGCTGGTCAAAAGTCTACAAATGAGTGTAGACTCCAAGCATTATTGAGTATTGGAGACTTTCATTTGCGTAGCTGACAAAGCAATTAATTACGTTACGGCTCGGTAAAAAAGAAGATTGCATTAAATTTTTAGAATGATTGAAAATATATTCCATTTTGGTTAAGTTAAAGCATCGCACAATCTATGTATGTATGTACGTAAATTTGTATCTATGGGCATCCGGCTCGTAATTTACATGTGCCTTTAACATATTACGTAAGTAATTGATTGTGTCTTACGTTACGCTTTTGAGAGCTCACGCAGTATACATATAACAGCTACACACAGCCGCTTAAGGCATGTCGTTAAACGAAGACTTTTGAGCTCAGTGGCCCTGGCGGCTTCTCAAGAGTGGGCCGACAAATGACATGCTAAACTAATTTTTGGTGTCATCCGCACATGTTAAACACTAAATTCAAATGACAGGAGACGCCCCACAAGTGACTTGTCCTGCGGCGTTAGCTTGATTAATTTTTGGCTGACAAGTGCTTAGTAATAGAGAGTGCGAGTGCGACACATAGAGGGGGAGGCAGTGAGCGAGCGAGAGATGAGAGTGTGAGTTGAAAGACACAAATCATTGCGAAATGACTGTTGTGCTGCTCTGTTGCGTTGGTGGGTGCGGGTAATTGTATTTTTAGCGAGTGCAACAACAACATAATAACACAAACCCCGCTACACAGCGAGTGAGAAAGAGAGATAGACAGAGAGAGGGAGGACAAACCGCAAGCGTATAATTCGTTTACTGCTGCTGCTGCTGCTGTCGTTCAGGCTGATTATGCTATGTCGGGCATATTTGAGCACATGCGTGGAGCTGCTGCTACAGACGGTTTCGTTGGAAGACGTTAGGGAATGGGTGGCTGAATTGCATCTACATGAAAATGGTAATATCAAAACAACAACAACGATAAACAATGAACAATGAAATCAGCCATAAACGTAACGAAACGAAATGACGCACAGTCAGACGGATCAATGGCAAGGGATAAGCCCGCCAGCCACCAATAAAGAAAGAACAAAAAACAGAAAACAAAAAAATACCCAAATGGCAATTTGTCTGGGATTAGACGGCCAATGGGTTTGCGTGTCCAAGGCTAAAACTCAATTGACAACTCAATACCAATAATGGCAAACCACCAAATGGGCCAGCCGAACAACACGCTGTCAACGCGGCTAATTACTCACATCCAAATGGTCTGCTGCTTGGCAGGATTCCAAATGCCAAACACTCAACTAGCAACAGCAGCCACAACAATGTTTGGCGCAGTCAACGAACGTTGAAACAAAGCAGATTCAAAAACTCAATCAGGATTCCGTGAAAAAAAAAAAACAACACATAAACCAAAGAGCGCATAAATACTTGACGACACTTTGCATACCCTTTAGCAGAGTAGCCGAAACAATAACGTAGCTTTAATATTTTCTAAAATACCCTTTAACAGAGCTGTTAAGGAAAAACTTGACGTAGCTTAATTTCTTTTAATTCAAGTTAGAGCTCTAACGGAAATTACTCTGCGAATAAAGTACTCCGAAATGCTATATTAGAAAATGTCTATGCGGAACAAAATAATAATAATAATAAAAAAAAAAAAACAACAAATTGCTTCTATAATTCCTCGCAATCCTTCTTTGTACACTATTCGTTTAGCTGCAAGCTGTGTAAGGATCATTGTGGGACTTTTCTGCTTAAAAACTCCCTTGTGCGCCGTTATGGCTCTTCTGCCTGGATTGGTTTGCCCGCCTGCCAGCGAACCGTGCAGCGCGGAGTCGCGTTGAGTCTCGAGTCTTTGTTGTCAGTTTCAATTTCGTCGCATTTATTTCTCTCAACCCACTTGGCTGCAGTGCAGCAACGCATACAAATGGCGGTTAACTGCAGCTCGTTTGGTTGGCTCTGGCCGGCGATTAGAGAAGTGGCCAACTGGGGACAGATCCTGAAATGTAGCTCCTTAAAGCGTCTCGTTGCCGCACACTAATTATGGTTTGCCGCGCGTCGAAAACGGCATCGAATTCATTTTGTTTCTGTGCCACTCCGGATATCGTTGCATACAGTTGGCTGCCTTTTCAATTACCTGGCTGACTGCTTAATGGCCAGGCGTGTGGTTACGTGTGAGCGCACTGAAAACTGCCAAACTGATGGTCACGTGTGTTGGCGATTTACATCGAACTCGGATTGGCTGGCTTTCCAACCATACCCACAAATATTTTCAAAGTTAAGAACATGTTTTTTCCAGCTATATTATAATACAATTTTCCATTGGTTTCTACATATGAGATAATTGGTTTAATTGAGACAAGGACTAAGAGCTAAGTACTAGGAACTAGGCACAGTGTTAGATGCATGTTGTGCTACGATTTTGGCCACCTGAGATTTGGTTGTGGTTGTGCTTTGTATCTACGGATTGGTCACTCTTAAGGCGCCCTTAGAGTGCGGTAGGTTGTCGACGGTTCCAGCGCCAGACAGTTGCATCATCGCACACATAGACCAGAACGCTGGCATCCCGGGAAAATGCTATCTGACGCACAGTCGCCACGCTGCGCGCGTTGTGCAGGGTCGTCATATGGGCACCCTCTGGATCGCTGGGGTCCATTTCCCAGACATAGACCTTGCCCTGCTGGTTGCCCAGTGCGATAACCTTTTGCCATGGATTGAAGCCGAAGCGCACAAACCATATCTCACACTCATCGTATTCGAACTCCGCGATGATGGTGCACGACGAATCGCTGGGCTTGAGCTGCTCGAAGCTCTGATGCAGTTGGCCCGGCTTCCAGCACACGATGGCATTCTCGCAGGACTTGGAGAGCACAAAGTTGCCGAACCATTGCACACAGTCCACATAATTGCGGTGAATGTCGCGCGTTGAGAAGTCCGGAAAGTGTTTGGTGATTGTGGGAAAGGGCAGCGTTGATTTTTCCTGGCTAAACGTTTGTGACAGTTCGATTTTGTGCTGAAACTCCTGAGTGTTGAGGCACCACAGCTTCAGCGAATGATCCATGCCACTGCTAACGATGCGATCGCCGCGCATATTGAAGTCTATGGAGAGCACCTCGTCACGATGGCCCTCAACTCCACCAAAGATGGCAATGCAAACGTGCGTCTGTATATTCCATAGGCGTATGGCATGGTCCTTGCTGCCGGAGAGCAGCAGTTGCAACTTATGCGGATGGAACTTAAGCTCATTGATTGCCTGGCCATGGCCGATATAATTGCCCACCGCCTCGTTCTGTTCAATGTCAATGACACGGATGACTCCACGGTAGCCGGCGGCAGCAAGCAGCGGCGCGGACGTCTTTAAGTTATATGACCAGGCGCAGGTATAGAAAACCTCATCGGGCTGGCGTGAAATGGCATGAATCGGCAAGTGAGTGGCATGTCTAGTTATGGACACATTGGTAGCTACTTACATCCGGATCTGCATAGCAGTGAAGAAGAGTCAAGCCTCCTTTACGCGGACACTCGTAGACGGTGCACCGATTGCTGCCCGCTGTGGCAAACACTTGTGGCTCGTCTTTGCCCAGCAGCGTGTTGAACGACACGCCAAATATGTTGGCGCCATGGTTCTCCTTGACATGCGTGCTTGAAGAGTGAAATTGATTCAGCTTAAGGCCAATTACTTGCTGTCTTTAGCTTCCGACTTACTCGTATTTGTAGGCAGCGCCGCTTTTTGGCTTTGATTTGTGGCTGCGCCGGCCGCGACGTTTGCTGCGCGTGCTGGAGGCCGGCGATTTGCTACGTGAGGTGGTGCTGTTTGTGGTGAAACTCGCCGATTCATCCTGCATGTGTGTGCCATGCGGAAATTAATTGTTGCGATTAAGTTTCGCGTTTTTCATTGCAATTTGTATATTCAACTTACGCCGCACGAATCGTCCGAGTCTTCATTGGGCTCATTGTCGTTTTTCACTTTTTCGCTGCTCATGGCACTTTCAACACACACTTGAGGCACACGGCCGTTGGGCAATAAACAATTTATCTTGTTTGCAAAAAATTTAAGTAACGAAAACAAGTGTTTTTGTTCACTTTTGGCGGCAAGAAACACGCGCAGCGTTGCCACAACACGATCGTCATAGCGGTGGTACATACAATAACATTTCGCTGTTAATTAACACAAGCCATATCGATAGCCAATTGGTACATCGGTACATGTATCGCTTACAGAAGTCAATAATAAAATCACCTATCGATATCTCCCCAAATTAAGTATGCGCGAATAAAGTTTACGCATGCGCAAGCCAATTAAGGAATAATAGTTATTATTGTTTAAGAGTGATTGAAAATATGGAGAGACAATTACATGCCATGAATTTAAATATGAGATAACATTTACAAAAATGCTTAAAATATACGAATTGAATTATTTAAGACTGTACATATGCAACACAAAGGGGTCAGGGTGGTAGTACAGAGCTCGAAGAAAAGGGATAATAAAGGGGGGTGTACAAAAATGGGATTCATATACATACATACATATATATTTACAAAGTTATAGCGATAGAGTATAAAATAAGGGACAGTATCAAGACAATATATACAGCAGTAGAAAAGGAAACGCACACAATTTTTCATATTGTATATAGACAGAAGTTGTAAAGAGTAGTAGAGTTAAGAGACAGACAGAGAGACAGAAAAATTGTTTTAATGTTTGTTTGTATCTGTGGCTTTTTTGTTTGTTAACGTAACGTAACAACGTAAAAGAGAACTTAAAAGTTAAGGATTTCAAAAAAAAAGAAACAACTGAAAATACATATAAGTTATTCTAATTTATGCAATATAAACCATTTGCAAGTACGTTTTATTCGTCGACATTGATCTCGCCCAGACCGGTGTGCGCAGGCGTCTTTGTCGCTGAACGGTCGCTTTATTACTGCAACTGCTACTGCTGGAAACACTTTGACCTGCGTCAGCCTCAGCCCCACCAGCTGACTCAGTTGGAACTGTTGTCGTCGTCGCCGTCGTCGTCGTTGACGTCGCTGTTGTTGTTGTTGTTGTTGCTGCTGGTTCTGCTGCAGCCGTTTGTTCCTCTGTTGTGCATTCGCTGACTGTTTCCAGTGCTTTGGGTACCTGCGTCTCAGAGAGCGACGCCGGCAGAGCTCCTTGGTTTGTTTGATTGTCTGCGGTATTTATTGGTTGTTCAGTCGACGTTACCGTCGCTGTCGTCACCGCTACTTCTGATTCAGGCGCCTTGTGTAAGCTGCAGCTGCCATTCGAGTTGTTGTTGTTTAGATTTTTACAGTTGCCGTTGCAGCTTTTGCTGGCAGCCTCGCTGCGATTGGTCGTTTGGAAGATTGGAGGGGGTCAAGTGTTTTTTTGCACAGCAGTTGGCAGTGAGTAAAAGCGAACCGGTACAGACAACAAATTTATGGTACGGTTCGTTGTTTGGCATATTCATTTTAAATATTGTTTTTTTTTTTTTTTTTTTAATTTTGTGAATTTCAAAAAATGGTTGGCAATAGAAAGAAAAAATAAATAGAACATCAGTTGATAGTATTTTTTTTAGATTTTTGTTTTGTTTGATTTTTTGCTGGGGTTAAAAGGCAATTTAAGCGAGGAGTACATTAGTTGCCCAAGGAACGCACACACAGAAACACACTAAAGCTCGAGAGCTCGCAGATAAAAAGTGTTGCATACTTTGGGCTGTCGAGCGAGCTCTGCTCGAGTGCAACCCAAACCCAACTGAATCCCACCCATATTTGGCAATGCAAATCGAACAATCGTGTCAGGATGTTGTGCATAATTTATGGCGTATCCAACCATCAGACACACACACCATGTTCGGCGCTGAATGGCGTCCATATTAAATGCGCACTGTGTGAATGACAGGCGCATGGGGAATTTGGGCTTTTAATTGAAACTATGTTCTCATCTGTGGTAAATAATAAAAATGCAATGCTGCCTTTCCAACTGTAAATATTAACTAAAAATGAAACGGCCCCAAATTGAATTCGTTTTGCGTACAGTAACGAGTAATGTTTAGAGCGAGTAACGAGTATCAAATAGGGAATAGTAGAGTCAGAAGATACGAAAACAGTTGTCATCTGGAGAGCACGAGGGGAACCAACTCTATACTTAAGAGTAGAGAGACATCAATAATTTAATACACCGAAAATTTGAACTATATTATGTTGTTGGAAAAATCTAAAATTTATATAAATATATAGAGAGTGAGACAGTTCTTCAATAATACGGTGCTTAGCTTTGCAAACGGGAATTATCACACGATTCTCAGTAGTAATAGTTGCAGTAGTTGTTGTTGTGTATGTTTTGACTAGACTAGCTAAAATACACGCGTTCTCTGTATATATTATGAGTTTGATGAGTTTATAATGAATTGAATATGATAAACTTTGCTGCAGAACTGCAGAGCAAGGCAATAATAGTTTAGGTAAAGTCAGTAGAACAGAAAATAGCACTACAAAGTATGATTCAAAACGAAAGTTAATAGAGTTAGAAAGAGATAGGTAGATAGAGATAGAAAGAGGGGGAAAGAGAAGAACAGTTTAGGAAAGAGATTGAGTGGAATGATCTATGAATTTAGAATGTGTTGGATAAGTATATTTTTTTACTGTTTGATATGAGCGCGCGGTTGGGGCAGGGTTATTAAATGGGGGTAGAGAGACAGATAGAGAGATAGAGTTAAAAAAAATTTAACAAAGTTAACGACAAACCAATATTTTTGAAGTTGGCTCTAAAAAGACTTACTCTTCGCTCTCAACGGATGAAGACGCAATCTGCCCCAATTTACTTTTACCTGATGTGGGGCTTCTGATCAAACACACACACATGTATAAAAAAGAAAAAAACAAATATATAAAAAACGTGTAAAGTTGTAAAAGTGAAAAGAAAAATCAAAAACCAAAAACAAAAAACATAAAGAAAAACCAAGACATTTGTCGATAGCTACATTTGGGTTAAGATTGTTTGGAATGAGAAATGTATGTAAATTCTCCGGTTTATGAAACTTTGTTTGAAGCTTGCCTTCTGTGCGCAATCCAAATAGAAATTCAATTCAATCAGCACTATATGACGAGGAGACATACTAATACGCTAAAGCCTGAACCGATTGTATTATATAAACATTGTATTATATAGAGAATTAGACGATCCCCGAAAGCACCAGCAAATACTTGTATTTAGCCGGTTCGTCGTTAGAGTTAGGATTAGAATAGAATGGTGCAGAACAGCTTCGAGTTCTTCAAGTACACAAACAAAATCAACACATATACAATGCATCCACCTACCTTGACTCGTCTATGAAAACGGCCTCGAGTACACGCGCCGCATAGTGCAGGTTCCGCTGCATATCCTCGTAGGCGACGGTCTCATGGTCCATCCGTCGCAGCAAGCTGCGTATTCTGCGAATGCAAAACAATTAATTATTAGCCAACCAGAACTTGTATCATTGGTAGAAATAAACCAACAATTTAAGTATCCGAATCGAAAAATGCTTGAAAACTAAAGATGGATAAACGTTGTACAATATTTTGTAAGCCAAATACCTAGGTTAATATAACCTAGTACTTGTTCCCTAGTCTAGATGATAAGCTGAAGTCTTCTATTTAAATTATTGAACTCTTTAATTAAAAATCCATTGGAAGTCAGATATGGAATTCAGATATCCAAAGATTTTTTTTTAATATTGAAACAACATCTTGTGTATAGCTTTACAAGGAAATTTATATCTGTTTAATGGTGCTCCAACTACGTTTATAAATAAAAAAAGATATATTTTGTTCAATTGCTTCAATTTTATGTACACAAAATAAGTTTTATTATGGTATATGGGTATTTTTTATAAACTCTATTCTATATATGTGTATATACTAGTATGAAATCTTGACTCAATGTAAATATATAAATTTGATTAAATTTAGCATATTGAAAATAATGAAATTCTAGGAGTAAATATTTGATTATAAACATCAAAATATATATACATTTTTGTTGTTATTTGTGTATTTAAAAAAAGTACTAATATCATAATTTACCGTAATATTTCTAAAAATTATTTGTAGTATTATTATATACATATTAGAGTCTTATGACAATTTCTAATCAAGACTTGTTTGGACTATGGTTTCTATAGCTTCTAGAAGATGTAGCCTGAGCAAGTCTTTTGCAATAGCTGGAGGTTATACTATATTTGTTTAATGTAACTGTAATTTTAAAGAGCAATAAACTTTTATAAAATCTTAATAAATAGGACATGAGTCCTCACAAGTGTGATCCCTCATTTGTGTAAATAATTTTGATTTTTATCGTTTGTATATATCTATATAAATGAAACATAAAACTCACCTGACAGCTGCTTTGTTAAGAGCATCTGGCGTATCGACAGGTGGCAAATTTTCCGTATCCCATACATCACCGGCGGAAGTATTTGATACCGATTGTAACGATTGACGCGACGATTGATCCATTAGTGGATGGAACATCGAGCTTGGGGCGGCGAGTACGGAGTTCTGATATTCGGTCGTATCGCGACTTATTCTATAATCGAAGGTTTGTCGCTCGATTGGCGCCGGTTGCGCTGGTACATCGGTTACGAAATTCGTTTGATTTGGCGACGACGGTTGCATTTTGCCGGTAAGATTCGATTGAGCTCGGGACGAGCTATCGACCGCACGCTTATCGCCGGCTGTTGAGGATGAGTTTCCGTTGGAGCCCTTACCACTAAGTCGCTCAGCGAGAGTCTCGCTGATCGGCGTTTGGAAGAAGCTAATGCTGCCCGACGATGGCGAGGCGATTGATTGCGATTGTCCGTCGATCTGTGTGAAGCTCTTGCGACTGTTCGAGCGCCGTACAATGGTGAGTGAGCCGTGTTCTATAAATAACAAGAGCAGCAATTCGATTGATGGTCAGTATTGCTCAGATGTATTCGGTGACTTTCATTTAAATAAATTGACTGCCTGAAACTAACTGAACACACTTGAGAGACGTAATGCTGGGAAACGTAACGTACAGTTGACGTAAAATAAAATAAAACTATACACAAATGTTTATAAACTGAAATTACAGAAGTGAAAAAAATGTCTACTAAGTCGTTATAGGGCGTATGAGACGAGAAACTGGATCAGAAATAAGTTTTGTCATACGTTATGCAAGTATTTTTGATAATTCCTCTAAGTACATATTTCTTATAAGAATGAAAGACTTTGTTTAGCTGAGCGATCACACATTTCTTCCAAGTAGTTCCTAAAAGTCTTTATTCTAAGTATTTCCTCTAACTGTTTCCTTTAAGCATTTCCTCCAAGTCTTTCATGCTTAGCTAAACGATCACACACTTAACTTCATTCTACTGCACTGCACAACTGACTTCCACAAGGCTTGGGCGACTGAGGAAATGCTGCAGCTGCTGCCCTTTATATAGGGCGACTTTCATTTAACGACTGAGTAGTACTCAAATGTTGAGCCTGACAGCAGGTAGAGGTCGTTGCAGGCGAGATTTAAGTGACCAATGGGAAGACTCTCTGCTTCTTCAAGCATACTAGCATACTGCTTCATACATATAGACAATTTGAATAATCTGAGAGGCAGATAGGCAGAAGTAGAAATGGAGAGAGACAGATAGACAGACAGACATATGGTATATAGACTAATCTCGTCTGGCTGTGGACACAAAGGGAGACGGAGAGAGAGAGAGAGAGAGAGAGAGAGAGAGAGAGAGAGAGAGAGAAGAGAGTGAGAGAGAGAGAGGAGAGAGAGAGAGAGAGAGAGAGAGGAGGGAGAGAGGGAGAGAGGGGGAGAGAGAAAGAGAGAGGAAGAGAGAGAAAGAGAGATACATAAAAGAGAGAGAGAGAGGTAGAAAAGAGAGGAATAGAGATAGAATATGGAGAGAGATAGAAATGAGAGAGAGTGAGAGAGAGAGATGGAGAGAGAGAGAGAGATGGAGAGAGGGAGAGGAAGAAAGAGAGGGACAGAGAGAGAGAGATGGAGAAGAATCTATTGCTCTATCTATTCCATGCAAATATATTTAAGTAAATATATTTAATTATGGCAAAAAATGTAAGTATTTAAATGTATAAGGAATATAAAGATGTATAAGTTCAGAATCGTAGCTCCTCAGTCATATCGCTAGATTAAATCAATAATTTATAGAACGACTTAAAGCGAAGCGAACATCACATAATTCTCTATTTAGTTGAGCCCGAAGTGTAAATGTGAATGCTTAACGAACGACCCAGTCAATGGCTCCTGGCATCCTTTGGCTGGCAAAGGCAAAGGCAAAGGCAAAGGCAACTCGAAACGATTGCGAGCAAGTAAATAGCCAAAGATTTATCTAGCTGCGTTGAGCGTTGAGCATAAACAGCCACAGGAATGGGACAAAGCCAGCTCCTCGGGCGTACTTGGCAAACGAATACAGACAGCAAATAAGAACAATAAAAAGGGAAGAAGAAGACAACGAGCGAAAAAGAAGAAAGGCAGGAAAGCACGTTGCCACCCACTTGGACTGTTAACTGCATTCCATTTATTTTTTGGCAGTGCAAGCGCCAGTGGCAGAGCGTGGCAGAGAGCAGTGGCTGCTGCTCCATAAAGTTCGCTTTTATGCAGCACTTAAATTTATGTTACACTCGAGATTCCACTGCTTAAAGGTATCGCTTGGAGGAGCTTCTCTGCTCTGCTCTGCCAGCTTATCGCGTCTCCAGTTGCTGCTGCTGTTGTCTGAGAGAGATCTCTGGGCTTTCAAGTTTTTTCTTTTTGGGGTGGCTTGGCAAAATGTTTAATGCTACTTTTACTGTCCACTCCTCACGGCCTTAATGAGTTCAAGATGCTAAAAATCAAAGGCAGCATCCCACGCACTAAATCTACTCAAATTGTGGCTTAGTCGAGGGGCAGAGTGTCTCTCTCTCTCTCTCCCTCCCTCTCTGCTTTAAGCCGAGCAGCTCTTGAATATAGTCAGGGCCTCTGCACAAAATGAAAATATTGGATATAGTCACGCCCCCACTCAGTAAGGGTAGAGGTAAACTTACTTGCCACTTGACCATTTATTGTTGCATTGGCGCCGCCGCTGCTGCCCAGCTCACAAACAGTGGGACTCTGCTCACCGTTATTTGGCTCGGTTGTTGATGCTGCACCTGCACCACCACTTGCCCCAGCTCCAATGCTGCCGACGCTGCTGCTGTTGCCGCCTGCACCTGCGCCTGCACCGGCAATCCCCTCCTCCCGCTTAGTTGGCAGAGTCTCCGGCGTGCTGGCAACTGCAAGTATCAGAAAATAGAAATGCAAAACGAGCTTAGAAAATGAATTTATCTCATGTTACAAATCGCCATTCAACAGGTGCCCATATGAACCAATAAAAACGCACAGACATCTATGTATATACTGGAGCCAGTTTGTTCACCGACGACGGTGACGGAAGTTATTGTGTTGGAAAGGCATGAATTATAATCAGCAGGAAAGCTCGAATCAGGTGCACGAAGTGAAGCTCAATGAGAAATCAATGATCCATTTATAATACTAAAACAGAAATATAAACATAGTCACATAATTTCAATATAGACTATGCTCTACCGCCAAACGAACAATTCTTTGTTTTGTATAATGTCAGATATTACATATGTACATAGATCGGTTATTCGCTGCATCCATAAAACTCTTTATTTAAGAAGAATGAAGAGAGTCTGCTCTGATAATTGCATTACTTTTTTTGCCAAGACTAAACGAATTTCATGCAACACCTGCTCCAGAATAGTTGCAGCCCATATGAATCAAGTTAACTACAGTGCCGGATTAATTATTATCGGATTACTCTTTCTAAGGATATAAAAGGCACATGAACAACTGGGGAAAACTTCAGAGTTGTTTCACCAGTCGTCAAGAATTGATCATCATCATGCAGTTCCTCGCTTTTATCGTCTGCAGTCTTATGATCCAGAATGCTGTCACTGCTATTCACCCATGTGCCTGTCCTAAGAATTTGGCCCCAGTCTGCGGCAGCAATGGCGAAACATATAGCAATGAGTGTGAACTGAACTGTGCTAATAGTAAGTCCCCTTTCGAAATATTCAAAGTACACGATGGTCCATGTTGGACCTAAATTGGATGATGCAAACTTAAACGTGAATGAAGATGAACTATTAGAATTCAAGTTCATCTTAGATATGGAGCAAAATAAAACACTTCAAGCTAACATCAATGCTAGTTGATTCATTTCTAAGGCTTCTTTGGTTTCAATTTTCAAATAGAGCTGCAAAGAAATACTGCTTTTTGACTATTTCTGCTTCGAGCCAAAAGTAATTCTAAGCGGGCGCATATGGAGAGATTGTTTCATTCTGCGTGCATCGACTATTCCCGTTGAGTTGAGTTTAATCCTAACTCTTTCATATGAAAATTGAATCTTTGGCTAGACACTTGTGTAAAATACATCTATAATAGTATTTAATTTCCAGATGTATTTTAAAATTATAAAACGTCATGGTAAAGTAAGATTCGGTCGGACTGAAATTTAACTTTTGGAATGCTGTATAAATGGTGATTGAGCTTAATGTATGTAAATATTTTGGTAATTTAAGGAATAATACTATATAAGATTAAATTTAGTCGTCAAAATGGGCGAAACGATCCTCCAGATCTCGACCATTCTAATTGGTACATTAAGGATATTTTGCTCCGACTAATAAATACGGGCAATTGACTTGCTAATTGCTGACGAATTGTCAGGTATTTATTGGCGAATTGCTTAGCCGTAGAGCACTTGGAGCTGTTGTTGCTTTGCGTTGCGGCTTTTATCTGTTCGAATATAAAATAAAGCTAGCAACTGTAGAAAGCTTCAGTATTGTCTAACCAGTCACCCAGTCACCCAGTCGACCAACTGCAATCGTTATGCGACTTTGCGCTCTTATCGCCGTCTGCCTGTTGGCACTGCTTTCCCTTGCCACCGCGGAGGAACAAAGTGAGACTTGCGGCTGTATGCGAAACTTTGAGCTGGTCTGCGGCAGCGATGGCATCACGTATCCAAATCCGTGCGAGCTCAACTGCTCCGCCAAGCGGGCTGCGCGTCACGGCAATCCTTTGACTCAGGTCAAAGCTGGGCCCTGTTAGATGCGGGAGTTACACAAGATTATACCATCTAAAGATGTGAATTGTTCGCTTCACACTACAAGTCAAATAAACTTTTTTCCGTCTATTGCAAAATTCAATCAATGTTAATTACGTTTTCTTTGCTTTGATTAAATGTGAATAACGAATTTCCGCTCGAGTTTTAAGTCACGGTGGATCTCTGGGGCTCTCGGCTTCGCAAGCCTATTAGAGTGGAATATATTGATTATTAACGCATTACTCCCTATGACAGGCTGTACGAAAAAAGAGCTAACATTTTCAAGCTAAGTTTTGGAAGGTTTTAGTCTTCTTCTACCAGTTTCCCAGAATTGATCGTCACGCAGCTGTTTGCTATTATCGCTGTCAGCTATCATATCCTATCATTGTGACGAAAGTGTCAAAGAAGTCTGCGGCAGCGATAACATAACGTATCCCAATTTGTGCGTACTCAACTGCTTCGCAGTCGCAGCTACGGCTTTTGGCGTTAACTTGACTCAAGTGCATGCAGGACCCTGTTTGATTAACGATCTCAGCTTAAAGACAATTATAAATATATGTATATCCATTTTAATAGGAAAAGTTGCACACACACACACACACTCTTTCAGCAATCCAGTAACTCTAAGAAATCATATCAGATTGTTAATTTGGATTGATCATTCGGTTGGCCTTATTCGGATGTCATAGTTTAGGCTTAATCGCTTTTGGATCCGGATGCAGATCCAGGGATTATACAATCTAAAAATGTGAACTACATTTTCATAGCTTACTTCAGAGTTAAAGCTTAAAATTTGAGGGAGAGGGAAAGAAAGAGAGAGAGAGAGAGGCAGGTATGTTCACATAGTGAAATAATATTGTTATATAAATCACATATGATATTTTTATAGATTCGAAGTTGACGTAAGAGTCGGTTTCAATATTTTAATAATCTTTTCTGGTTTTCGCCAGCTACCAACTCATTACAATATATACATAAACAGCAGAGTTCTAGCATACGTGTTTACGCCTATTTAGCACCTAAGGTGAGATAATTGCCATTTTTCCCGGTACCTCGAGTGCAAATATTTATCTGTTATATATATATTTTCAATAGATAATTTACGTTTAATATTATATTTATTCGTTGTGCTAGACAGCAAGAAATTTTCTTATACATATATATATTTAAGTGATATTTGTATATATATACATTTATACTTTATAATAGATTTGAGCTTTACCATAAATTATTGTTCATACTTGTGCTGAGTTCAACCTTCGTTATATTTATTCAACTGTTCAATAGATGTGGAACGAATTCTAATTCTAACAATAATAAGAAATTAGTTATAGTAAGAAAATATCATGAAGAAACGTCAACGTGTCTTCAAAGTGGAAAAATATCGTATGTATAATTTAGTATAAAATCAAGAAGTACAAATAGAATTACAAATACAAATATTTAAGTATATCTTTGAAAAGTTGCAAAGTAGATGATTTATTTGCTCAGGCAATGATAATGAATATATATTATATTGTATATTGTATAGCATTTTCTTCTAGTAGTTTTCTAGCTACATATGTGTTTTTATGCCGATTCAGTGGTCACAAACGCCAGCCTTGTGTATCTGAAGTGCTGTGCCCTCTGATTAATAGCTGTTTATACATTGAAGAGATAAAGTTAGTCACTATCAATAGCCACTTCGAATGGGCTCTGCTGATAAGCAAAAATATTAGACACATACAGTTATAGCTCCCCCATTGATGATTCAGAACGGCCTAAATTATTATTCCATTTATTTTGTATTTTGATTATTTTGATTATAAATTTGCGTTGGAATGAACAGATTTGAAACAGATTGAAGGTACGCTCAGCAGTCTCCGGATCTGAGCAAATCCAAGCTACGTCCAGCCCGCTCGAGTTCGCGACGTGCACAATCGTATAGACAGCGGTTTGGATAGGATATCAAGTTGCTGGCACAGACTGGATCATAGTTGCGGGGACACGGGCAGAATTGTTTCGGTAGGCCCAGCTTCATGTCCTCCGGATTGGCGCTCACACAGGCAGCCAACAGCAGGCTCAGGGCCAACAGCAATAAATTGTATTTCATTGTATTCGTACAGCAGGTTAATCCACTAGTTGCTCGATATTGATACTGACAATTGGGTTTTTTGTTTTGGCTGGGCCACTTCCATCGGCTCGCTTGTCTGCATGGCTCTTATCTTATCACAGGTGCTACGTTGTTTAGGTATTGTTTTTTTTACGCTTTTTCTCTTACTGCTTTAAATATATTTTGTTAGAGCTTTGTGCTCACATATTTGTTGAATATATTTAGGAATTTTCTAATTATTATTAGTTGTTGATGGTTTCTGCCTTCCAGTGATCAACAGCTGCTGCTTTGAATAGCGTTCGCGTTGCCAACTAATTGCATTGCCAAAAGCTCTCCCAAAAGCTTTTTGTGTACATAGAGATGCGCACGTGCCGACTCAGATAACGGCACCAATTCAAATATAAGCTTCATTCGATTATTATCAAAACAACTATCTGAACAGAAGAGATAGGTATTTTTTGATAATACTCAAAGTGAAGTTTATATATTTTAATTGGTTGAATGAATGAATATATAGTGGCATATACTTATTAAAATAAATTATAATAATAATTATACTTGATGTAATATATGAAAAATGATCACTTTCATCTTTGTATTTCTAATATTAGATGATTTATACGTATAGGGTTATATATTTTATAAAATATAATTAAAGTTAGACCTAAGTCCAAACTAGTCGACTTCAGTTTCAGTCATTTTTTATTACCTACAGCTTTACTAAAGCTTTACTTGAGGTATAAATAATAAATAAATACATACATATAAATATATATATTTCTTTCTTGTTATTGATAAGAGAAATTTAACTGTTCTTCAGGTCTTCTTTCTTCTTCTTAATTTCTTACTTCTTCTTCCATTTACTCACGCGCCCATCTCTAATATCAGTCTATCTATCAGTCTCTCTCCCTCTCTCTCTCACACACTCTCTTTTCACACTTGCTCACTGTCTTCTTATCAGCATTGACACTTCTGGAAAAGGTGCGCACTGGTTTGCCGCGATCGTGGCCGAGCCCTTGATAATCGGCAGGTGGGAAAAAGTAATTTGGCTAAAATAATAGGTGTACCTCTGTTAGTAGTTGCCTTAATGATGGCCCTCAAGGCACTCGCTCACTTCAATTTGCATTTCCATTACCATTTCCATTACAGTTTCAATTAATGGAATGCCATATTTATCGCGTATCGCGTATACATATATTCTAATTTATTTTGATGTCAATTTGTGCACTCTTTTGTTGCCCAACTAAGTAGTTTTGATAGTAATTCACTCAATTTGTAGAGCTCGGCCACTGGGGAAATCAGACTGAGCGCACGATAACTCGTTCTGTCTTAGTTGCGAAATTGGCATAGCCATGCGCATTTCGAGTCTTTGGGCTGTCCGCTTGGTAATGCTGCTGCTGTTGGTGCTCCTCTGGCTGCACAGCTGGCGGGGCACACCACAGGCGGAGGCCATCATCAATTGCCAGGCGCTGTAAATTGTTGGAGGTGCGCGAAGCCAAGGCAAACAAAACGCTAAGCAATTTCAATGAGACGAGACCACTGCAAGCAAAGTTTTCATAGAGCAGGATGGCGTGGAGGATGGAATGCGACAGATGTTTTTGTTTTTAAGTGGAAGCACACTCTTACTTGCACACACAGACACACACACCCGCGCACACACACACTATCACAATCAGAAACAAAAATAGTCAGCAATTTGTTGACTAATTAGCAAAACTGACGCATACTCAGAGACGTACTTGACGTACTCAGCCCAAGCCCCGCCGGAACACGCTCCATTCAGTTAAAAAGATTGCGTTTGCTTTGCTTTTGACGCTCAGTGTAAATTCAACGCCCGACTCGTTAAGTCGCATCTCATCAAATCTCTTAGAATCTCGCCGTATCGCACAGACTTGATATTTGACTTTTTTTTTTTTTATTATTTCGCGGCTGCTGTTTAATTAGCTGAAAGCGAAGATGAAATCTCTGAGTTTGCTGCTGCTGCTTAGCTTTGTTCTAACTGTTGTTTGGCTTGGCCAGAGCGAGGCCAACTTTTGCCCCTGCAACCTCAACGAAAAGGTTCAGATCTGCGGCTCGAATGGCATTACCTATACGAATCGTTGTGAATTTGAGTGTACACAGCGCGAGTACAAGGGACTGGGTCGTAAGCTCAGCATACGCAAGATGGGACCCTGCTAAGGTGGCGCCAGCATCTACGGCTATATTTTCCTAATCAGCGTGTATAAATCTAATTATAAAGACGTTTCTCATATTTTATACATATTTTTAATGACATTTTGTTTAATAAATTGTTACATATTTTTTAAAATTCTGTTTCCATGAGATATTTACAAAATATATTGTTATAAAATATCTTCGAACTATTTTTGATTATTATTAAAATATATTTTATATATAAATGATTTTTTTTTTTGTTTTTAAATATATAAAATTGTTTTTAATCTATATCGATATAATTCAATAATAAAATATATTGCTTAATGTTATAGAATTATAAACTTTGATTTATTTGTAATTTATATATATACTAATAATTTTTTTTATAATTATATAAAATATAAATTTGTAATTTTTTTTAGAATTTTTGAAGACCTAAAAATCCCAGCTAAAGTATTTTCTTCTTTCCTGCTCTATAAATCATTTCTTATCGATATTTATGCAAAGTGGAAGCGGAAAAATTGATGGATGTGCCAAAGCGTGGAAACAGGTTTAATTTGATTGGGTCTGATGGGTCTGGCCGCTTTCATTGAGGCGCGCTGAAGCGTGTCGCCGATTTATCGTTGTGTTCGTATGCAAATATTGCCATTAAATGCTAATTAAAAGCACCAACAACTACGTCACCAACTTGTTTGAGCTCGATGCCATTGATATGGGTGGGAGGGGAGAGGGCGGCGACGGTGCGCCGCTTAAACACTCGCCTCACGTACATCCATCAAATTGTGCATAATTAATCGAGAGACAGGTCCAATGCCTGCAGGGGGCTGGATGGGCTCTGCCATTTGTGGATTTGTGGACTGTGATTTATGAACTGCATTACGCTTTCGTTAATTGAATCACGATACGTGCGACACAAATGTCAAATTACTCAAATGCCACCGTGCAACATTCTGCGAGCAACACAAAATACAATCGGGGCACATTTATGAGGCACGAACATCGCCAACCTGCGCTGAGCAGAGCAGAGCAAAACGGGACTACCGTTTGTTTTATGACAGGAAGCTGTCAGCCGCGTTAAATGAAGGGAATGTTATTAAAAAGATAATGCGCCGTCGACTCGGTTGATGACATGTGCTTTTATCTCTATGTACTCATGGCTCAACACTGTGCAGAAAAATGAAATCAACATAAAAGTTGCCTATGGTACAGTTGGGAGCATGAAAATGTCAGGTTCTGCATAAAAGCGAGCCTACAAATTACTTAATGTTTCTTTTTTTTTGTATCAGTGAGTGATATTGCTTAGTAAGTTGCTTGGAGCGGCAATTAATCCACTTTCCCTGAATCTAGTTTTATTGCTGCTATTTTGAATAATTTATTTTTTAGTAATCTGCTTTGAATTTTACATTTTATATGACATGCGCGTATTTTATTAATCTTTTTATAAATACATATAAATACATTATAAATACATGACAGAAAATAATGAAAGAATATGAATAAATATAAAAATATTTGCTTTAAATTTCAGATCAAGAATATTTATTTAAATTTGCTAATATATGACATAGGCATACATTATATACTTCAATTTAATTTTTAGTATTTTTTAATTTTATTTTTTTATATATATTTTTTAACTTCATTGAGTTTAATATTTACTTTATTATATACATATATTACATTTTATTTTATATTTTATTATTTTTATTTCCAAAAATTTTATTTAATTTAATATTTACCTAATTTTTTTAGTATTTTATTTATTCAATTTTTTTTTATTTTATTTTGTTTTGTTTTGTATTTATTAAATTAAATTAAATTAAATTTTCTTTTCTCTTATTTTTTGTTTGTTTTTAAAATTTTTTTTTTTTACTTTATTGAATTTTATAAAAAAAAAATTTTTTTTTTGTTTTTGTATTTTTTTTTTTGTTTTATTTTATTTTATTTTATTTACTATATCAACCATTTCTGTCTTTGAATAAATATACATGACTAAAATCAATTGGATTATAAGCAAATAAAATTTTATCACATTTTCAAAAAATTTTCCAGCTTTCATACCACTGTGCCATTTTCTACAACAGCCAAGTTAAATGCATAAATTTACTAAGCTAGAGTTACATAATATGTAATTGTTTATATTTGCATTCTTTTCAATCAGTCACAGTTTGGCATTTTAACAGCTGCTTCGCATTATGACTTCAAACACAGCTGTGCACCTTAGCCACCGTCTCATATTATATATATGTATGTATGTAGTATATTTAGTTTTATCTCTTCTTTTTCAAATGGGCAGTCTGCTTTTCTACTGCCTACTTTTCGGGTAACACACAAATAGGATTATGACTTTGCTAAGCTTTCGAGACGTAATAGGTAGATATATACGCAGAGCTTATAAGGATTATTTATTTACATGCTATTATTGGACTCTCGCAGAGATGAAATACAATTTGCATTGACTTAACCTCGTTTAGTTGAAGTATTTAATATACGCTTGAATATTTAATAAATATAATCTTCGAGCACCCGACTTTTGCACATGGATTAGCATTAATCTATCAAGGTAAATTGGATGCAATAAAAAAGTAACAACAAATACAAATACGAGCGTGTTTGTACTAATGCTTAGTATAGACCTGTTCGTTGCATAGACAGCGAGTCCCATATTACACATTAGCAATCTGTACGATTGACAACAAAGCTGGCGCGCTGTTGTTGTAATCGATTTTGATAACAAGTGTTTGATAAGCGTAAACCTATTCACGACATCAAATGGCTACACAAATACCAATCAAAACACGAATCGGCCGTGTGCCTTAGAATGGAACTGAACCAATTTGCTGACGCTTAAGGGTTGACGGAGCTGAATAAAATGCGAGTAAATAGATATGAAAATCGAGAGAGAGAGAGAGAGAGAGTGCAAAAAATAACGAGTGTGCACCAAATTCGAATGCATACATCAAAGGGCCGACAGTTGAATACCCTATAATTATTATTATTTATGTTATATTTACTTGAACAATAAAATATTTAAATATGTATATGAATATAATGACAATTGTGTATAGGCCAACTCTTTATTCAAATAAAAGGAATTTTTTAAATGTAAAACTATATTAAAATTTAATAGAATACAATTTAAACGGAAAATAATTTTTGGGTTTTTTTTTTTTTTTTTTAATTTTTATAATATGTAAAAAAAAGAAAATATATATATTTTTTTTTTTTAAAATAATATTATTATCCCTGAAGCTCAAATAAGAACTTGATTATTATTATTATTTTTTGTTGTTGTTTTCGATGGCAAGCTACTAAATATAAACGATGTCCGTCATTAAGACCACAGAGGTACCAATAAATAATCTATAACCTTTACAAAAATCAAAGAAATCATAATTACAATTTCAATATATTTATATAGAATTTTTGATTTAGATATTTTCCTTTCGTCCTTAGCATTCTGTAAGGGTTACAATACCCTTTGCCAAGCTGTTTGTTTACAAGACCCAAAACATATGTTTGCAGAGCGTGTATTAAATATGAATCAGATATTCGCAGCGTATTAATCAAAGTATTTTCTTCACATTTTTTCGCCGACTTCTGATGCCGCCTGAACAGTTTTTTTTTTCTTCTTTTTTTTTTTTTGTATGCCAAACTCGCGTTGCTTTGATATTATTAAATATTTACATATTAAATATGTACTCGTAGGCTGCTATTTATTCATGTGGCTGCGGCCGCTGGGATCCAGGGAAAAAAAAAAAAAAAAAAATTATAAAAAAGCTCTGAAAATTCCTTGGCAAGGGTCCGATCTGGGCATACGGAATTTCTTGCTGTTGTATATTTTTGGCGTTGTTTTTGTCGTTTTCCGACGCAATTCAATCAGTGTACGACATCAACGTAAGCCAACTCCTGGCGCCCTGACAGACAAACAGACTGACAGGCAGACAGGCGGACAGGCGGACAGGCGGACAAACGGACAGGTGACAGGCGACAGGCGGTATTAGTAGGCTTGGCTCAACAAATAAATAAAGTTCAGGTTTATTTTTTGCTCAACAAATTTAACCTGTTTTAAATACATGAAAATTGATAGACAGCCACACGTGTGAAGCACTTGTAGCACGCCTCAAACACGCTAAGGAAAACTCCAAATCCAATTTGAATGTCAAACCCTTTTCACGTCAATTCCACGATGTTCAACAGAATTTAATAAGTTGCGCAAAAAATGCTGCAAATGATTCGGGGTTAACAGCGAAAAGTTTACGGGCTTTCATCAAGTCTGGATATGAAGTTATTTTACATATTTCGACATTTTTTCTAGTTCCACTTGTATGCCTCTAACATGTGCACCTATGCCCTAGGCAGCTGGCTGGTACTAGTATATACATATATTATGCAAGCAGCGGCTGCTGAACAACAGTGTTGCAAAATGTTTTAATTAGCCAAACCAGCAGCCAGCAGCCCACTAAAAAGAGGGCGTGTGCAGCTGATACAGCTCCCACGCCCCCTTTGCCCACTATGCACGTGGGCGCGGAAGCGACGGGCTTTTCCATTTTAGTGCACGGTCACGCAGCGGAAGTTGGCGATGGAAGGTGAACGAAATGAAAATGCAACGTGCTAAGTGGCGAGAGATGCGAAAAGGCCGACGTGACAGCACCACGAACAATCTGATAAACACGCAAAAATAAAAAAAAAAATAAAAAAAGGTAAAGGTCGCCATAGTCTATGGACATTTTACATAACCAGGCACAGTTGCTTAACCAGCTACAAATTTAAAACGGGATTTTTGAAGTTATCGATGGAATTTTCATTTGCATAGAGAGGACTTCGTTTAAAGTTACTTTAGAATAATCCAAGTCAAGCTTGCCTTATTTATAGGGTATCTCAAGTCAATCAAAGAGTGCTTTGTATTGATCAATGAGCTAATATTTAAGCGATTAATGAAATGAAGGAAACACATGTGTAAATATAAATAAAAAGCTTATTGTGTGTAAGCTGAGTATACAAGTTAATTCAAATCATATTCTAATTCTAAGTATGTGAAAATGTTAATTAATTATTGTATAAATTTGTGAATCAGCTGTCTTTAATGAGCAGAGAATGTGTTATAATAATATTTCAATTTATTTAGATTTAAGGTTTATTGTTAAATGAACTTCATGTTCAAAAATATAATTTTAGTAAATTCAATTGAATGCCAATTTTTGTATTAAATTAATCCATATTAGACTTGATCAAAACATCTATACAATTAAGTAGAGGTTACAAAAAATTATCTAGATTTAACTTTGATTTTCAATTCCTTTTCGAATCGAATGTGTTCTTCGCAAGCCGAAGGCCCCAGTTGCCAGTGCTTAATTCCTCAGTTCTTTTAATTTTAGATTAATTTTAATCTCTAATAAGTAAATAAATTTATCCTTCAAGATAAGAATTTATTGCGCTTTCACTGCCCATTTTAATTTATAATAATGATTGCGGCTTTACTGCTCAATTTAGTCCAATTCAAGCGGATTACACAAAATACTTCAATTCAAACATACTTTGGTATTTTGACGCTGTCTGTGGTTTCCCTTCAGTTGTCAGCAATTGTAGTTAAATTTTAATGTTGAATAATTGATTAATTAGCCAAGAGCTGAGCATGCCTTGTGTGCTCTGTGCCCTGTGGATGCCAGCTAAAAAACTTTTCTCTGCAACTTGTTAATTGTTTTTGTCAAATGTATGTAATTACCAAGTTTGAGCTTAGCCTGCGCGGAAATTGTTTACTTTTATACACCCCACATAAAGTAGTTGGATGCAAGGGGGTATATTGGTTTAAAAAAATTTATATATGTATGTATGTATATATGATATCAGACTGGAGTCTGATTTTTGGTATTAATTAAGTATTCATTAGTCAGCGAGTCTCTGAATCTGATAGCCTATTGAAGTAAGTGAATTCCTTATTATTGTGACACACAAGACGACAATGCTCGACGCAGGGTATCCTTTAGTCCGGCACCGTTAGCTATTACACGCTTGTTTACCTTTAAGACTGTGCTTCTGTAGCAAGCATTTAATATTCTCATTCAGTCGAGCAACACAAACAGAACAATGGCGACTTATTATTCCTCTCGGATGTTGTCCTAGTCACAAAGGTCGCAAACAATAATTTCAAATGCATTTCATTTTTCACTGTTTAATCAGTTGGTTTGCGCCATGTCCTTTGTATAAGCCAAATAAATAGTATATATGAATCTACAATGTAATAACTGATGAACGCGTCCATCTGGTAAAATATTTGACTTGCACTCTATGGATTAGTAAATAATCAGGCCGGAACCTAGTATTTGCAAGCAGCGTTGGGGACTATAAAAAGCCGTCAAGATCCACCGGATGCAGCAAAAACCGTTCACAGCTTTATGGAGTGCGGATGGCTTCGAAACTATTGAACCTAGTCTTGTGCTTGTGCTGGCTGCTTGCCCAGACGCAGGCAGATTCGGCAAAGGATAAGAACGCAAAGGAGGTGGACGACAACTGGTGGCGTAATGAGGTCTTTTATCAGATCTATCCCAGATCCTTCAAGGACAGCAATGGCGATGGCATTGGTGATCTGAAGGGCATCACCTCCAAGCTGCCATACTTTGTGGAGACAGGCATCACGTCCATTTGGCTGAGCCCCATTTACTCGTCGCCCATGGTGGACTTCGGTTACGATATTTCTGACTACAGGGACATTCATCCGGACTACGGTACTTTAGATGACTTTGATGAACTTATCGCCGCCGCCAATCAGCTGGGAATCAAGATCATTCTTGACTTTGTGCCCAATCACAGCTCTGACCAACATGACTGGTTCAAAAAGTCCGCTGCTAGAGTCCCTGGCTACGAGGATTTCTATGTCTGGGAAGATGGCACTGAAGAGAATGGTGTACGCAAGCCGCCCAACAATTGGGTGTCCGTGTTCTCTGGCTCCGCCTGGGAGTGGCACGATGAGCGGAAACAATTTTATCTGCGTCAATTCACCAAGGGACAGCCCGATCTGAATTATCGTAATCCTGCTGTGCTGCAGGCCATGGACGCTGTTCTGACCTACTGGCTGAAACGGGGCGTGTCCGGCTTCCGCATCGATGCCGTCATCTATGTCTATGAAGATAAGCAGCTGCGTGACGAGCCATTGAGCGGAGCCACAAGCGATCCCAACTCCGTTGACTATCTGGACCACATCTATACTAGAAATCAAGAGGAAAACTACGGCCTAATTCAGCATTGGCGCAAACTGCTCGATGACTATTCGGCAAAATATGGAGGACCAGCGCGAATTATGATGACCGAGGGCTATGCGGAGCTGTCGCAAGTAATGGAGTACTATGAGGACGAGAATGGCGTGCAGGGCTCCAACTTCCCCTTCAACTTTGACTTTATAACCGAGCTGAACTCAGAGTCGTCGGCTCCGGACTTTGTCTTCACTATTCAGAGATGGTTGACCTACATGCCGCCTGGACACGCGGCCAACTGGGTGATGGGCAATCATGACAATCCCCGTGTTGCGTCCAGATATGGTGCCAAGTCGGTCGACGCCATGAACATGCTATTGATGACTCTACCGGGCATTGGCATTACCTACAATGTGAGATGCCCTAAAGTACTTTGAGTTCTTTGTTTGTTTCTATTCGATTTCTGGTTTCTTGTTTAGGGTGAGGAGCTGGGTATGGAGGACTATCGTGACATTAGCTTTGAGGATACAGTGGATCAGCCCGCATGTGAAGCTGGTAAGGATGACTACAAGTGGATTTCCCGCGATCCCGAGCGCACGCCAATGCAGTGGAGTGACGAGAAGAATGCCGGCTTCTCCACGGCCGATTCCACCTGGTTGCCAGTGCATCCTAACTATCAGGAACTGAATTTAGCCAATCAGCAGTTGGCACCGTCCAGTCACTATAAGGTCTACCAGTCCCTGATCAAGCTGAGGAGCTCTAAGGTGCTAAAGGACGGTACATATACCGCCCAGGCTCTCAATAGACGTGTTTTTGCGCTCAAGCGGTAAGTGGAATACGATTTTGATAGTGCTATTTCCATCCTTTATATTGGTCTCCGTCAACTGCAGCGAGCTGAGGGGCCAGCCCAGCCTGTTGACCGTCATAAACGTGAGCAATCGCACCCAGCAGGTGGATGTCAGCGACTTTATCGATTTACCCAATCGCCTTACTCTTCTGGTTGTCGGAGTCAATTCCCAGTACAGAGTGGGCGATCGTCTCAAGCCAGATGAAATCAGGCTGACGCCCTACGAAGGTTTAGTTATACAGCTTAAGCCCAGCAAATAACTTAGCATATTGCGAATGCTACAAATAAAGTTTATTATGAAAAATGTACAAACGCTTTTAAGCCGGGAGAGTTTGGAGATTGCCAAATGGCTTTGCTGACCTATAACTTCTATCAAAAACTAGTTTTGGGGCTTTAGGTATTTCGGGAATGTTCGTCAAACAACATGAGATCATATATTCGACTTAATCATTTTATAAAGTAAATGGCATTGATTTCAACAAAACAAACTTGAAAAATTTTAATAAAGCTAATTTTACTGATAACATGCCTTGATGTAGTTCGACTCAGTTCTTGATCGGTTTATGTTTTGTATTTCACACGAAGAATATTCTTGTTCTTATTATTTTTGATAAGACTTTTACTATATAGTTTGGCTTTCATTTAAAGAAAAAACATAAAAAAGACTAGAAATTTAAATTTAAAGTGAAGATAACACAAATTACAAAATAATTTCATTTAAAAGTAATAAAATTACATCAACTATATTCTGGTGAAAATCTGTGTTGATAGAGAGAGAGAGAGAGAGAACCTTCAGCATTGCATTTTTATTGTATTAATTTAAGCTTTACCATTATATATAATTTAAAATTCATTTGAATTACAATTTAATTACAATTCCCATTGCTTATTTACACTTGAAAGCGTTTTGCACGTTTTAATTGAATTGCGAGCATTTGTTGTTGCTGTTGCTGTTGATGTACCCACCCAGCCCTCGAGCCCCGCCCACTCCCATACGTCTCCTTAGCTGTTGCTGTCGTCGCATTTTCGCCAAAATATATTTCATAACTGTCAGCGCGTCTGGGCAGCTATAGATAAATTTGCCGTTGAGCTTAATTAAAAGCCCTTTGTTGTTTACTATATTGGAATGGTGGATGCTGTGAGCGACGGCGTGGACTTTGAGTGGAACGTAAGCTTGTGCAAGCATTTATCAGCTGCATCACACACAGTTCTCGCAGCTTCCAGTTGATCACGGCTGCCGAAGGCGAAGCGACGTGTTGCGAGCCGTGAGAGTTGCAATTTTGTTCCAATTTGTGTTTACATATTTTGTGATAGGTAATGAGAGGAAGAAAGAGAGAGAGAGAGAGAGAGAGAGCGAGCAAGAAAGTGATATGAATGCTAGCATTAGTCTTGTATAGTAGATAGAATGGGAGAGAGAGAGAGAAATAGGAAGAGCGTGATTTAGCAAACGAGCGTGCCAGCACAAAAGAATTGAAAGAGAATAAGCTTCGGCAAAATATAAATTTATCTCTGAATGTGTTGCTAAGAGAAAGTTTGTTCCTTACAAATGCGGCTTTGCAAAAACTGAGTTATAATTAAATAGAAGTATTACGCAAATATTATAAGGTATAATAATAGGTATAAAACAGAATTTAATTTGCTTGCAATTGTAATACGAATTTGTGTTTCATTGGCTGTCCTCTTTTTTCCAATTTTAATTATTTATAATCAGATGTGCTGTGTTATTAAGAGTTAATGTGGTTTGGAAATTATTATAATTACACAACGGGCGATTGAGAAAAAGTTGCTTAAAACACAGCTCCGTGCGGCTAGCTGCAATAGTCGCTGGAGTCAAGATGTTCGCAGCGCAACAGTTAAATCGAGCAACTCAACTAATTCTAATTTGCAGCCTGCTGTGGATAGAGGCGCCCGGCCTGAGCATGTCCAGCTTGGTGAGCAGTCAGACGGAGGACTTTATTGACTGGTGGCAGCACGCGGTCTTCTATCAGATCTATCCCAGATCCTTCAAGGACAGCAACGGCGATGGCATTGGGGACTTGCAGGGCATCATTTCGAAGCTGCCGTATTTGGCCGAGACAGGGATCACGGCCACTTGGCTGAGTCCCATTTTCCAGTCACCCATGGTCGACTTTGGGTATGACATATCGGACTACAAGGCCATACAGCCGGAATATGGAAGCATGGCTGACTTCGAGCAACTGGTGCATAAGGCCTCCAGTCTGGGTATAAAGATCATCTTGGACTTTGTGCCCAATCACAGCTCGGATCAGCATGAGTGGTTCAAAAAGTCGGTGGCTCGCGATCCCGTCTATGAGAACTTCTATGTCTGGGCAGATGGAAAGAAGGATGAGCAGGGAATACGCCAGCCACCAAACAATTGGCAGTCAGTGTTCTACGGCTCCGCCTGGGAGTGGAACGAACAGCGACAGCAATACTATTTGCACCAGTTTACCAAGGAGCAGCCGGATCTGAACTACCGCAATCCGGCAGTGGTGCAGGCCATGGATGAAGTGCTGCTCTTCTGGCTGAACAAGGGTGTGGCTGGCTTTCGCATTGACGCAGTGAATCATTTGTATGAAAACGAAGACCTGGCCGATGAGCCACTCAGCGGCAAGACGGCGGATCCGCTCTCCTATGAGTACACCAAGCACGTCCACACCAAGGACTTGCCCGAGGTGCTGGCCATGGTGCAGCACTGGCGGCAGCTACTAGACGACTACAGCGCCAAGCATCCGGATGGTGTGACACGCATCATGATGACGGAGGCCTACGCTGACCTGCATGTGCTCATGGACTACTACGAGACAGCCGCTGGAGTGCGCGGCTCCCAGCTGCCCTTCAACTTTCATTTTATCACGGATGTGGACGGCGACTCGGATGCTCGTGACTTCGTCTTCAATGTGGAAAAGTGGCTGATCTACATGCCGCGCGGGCACGCTGCCAATTGGGTCATGGGCAACCACGATAATCCGCGTGTCGCCTCGCGCTTCGGATCCGCCAGTGTCGACGCCATGAACATGCTGCTGCTGACGCTGCCCGGCGTCGCCGTTACCTATAATGTAAGTACGTCCGCATTTACAGCCGAAAGGTCAAGGGGTCGAGCAACTGTCGATTATTATCCTTATACTCGTTCACAAATTGAAAAGAGTATATATAAAAGTGTATATATGTATATATAGCTTGAGTATCATGTCCGTCCGTGGTTTCGCCTGTGCTAATTGAGCTATTATTAAAGGTTTCTCGGCATCTGAAGTAAGTATAGTATAATATAGATGCTACTATATGATACAGACTTTTGACTTGAATGTGATTCAATAGATTTATCAATACATAACCTAATTAGTTACATGTATATATATACATAATTTTTAGTCTAGCCTCAATAGGATTGGTAAGTGATTCTCGATCGATAGTCATCATATAAGTCTGAATAAGTCATCATATATTATATGAATGGTCTCACTTGTTTTATTTTTTCCTTGCAGGGGGAGGAGCTGGGCATGGAGGACTATCGTGAAATTAGCTGGGAGGATACTGTCGATCCGCCAGCTCGTAATGCTGGCAAAAAGGATTATAAGAAAGTCTCCAGAGATCCAGAGCGTACACCCTTTCAGTGGAGCAATGCCAGCAATGCAGGTGAGCTGTACTTTAAAACTTTAAGTCAATATCATATTTAATGATTTATTCGCCGTCTCTAATATTCTCTAGGTTTCTCTACTGCTGCTAAGACCTGGCTGCCTGTAAATCCCAACTACTTGGTGTTGAATCTGGCGGCGCAGCAGGAGGCTGCCAGGAGTCACTACAAGGTGTACAAGGCGCTGCTTGAGCTGCGCAAGTTGCCGACCTTAAGACGCGGCAGATTCAACATCGAGGCGCTGTCCCGGGCCGTGTTTGCCCTCAGACGGTAAATATAGATTGTTCGCATGTGGCACATTCATCTACTATCCGGTTTATTTAGCACTCTTAAGGACTATGAGACAATCGTAACCATCATCAATGTGAGCGCCAAGGAACAGCTGATAAATCTAACAGACTTTATTAACGGGCCACACACACTGATTGTGGAAGTGGCGGGCGTTGACTCCACCTATAAGCCAGGGTAAGTCTTGTCTGCCTTGAATCATAACTCCCAGAATTGGAATACATACGCCTCCGCCCTTTGCTTACCCATCCACAGACAAGCCCTATCCAGCAGCGCCCTCGCACTGGCCCCCCACGAGGGCCTCATCTGCAGGCTGATCGAGGCATAGGAATTTCCAGAGCTCCATTAATTGCCTTGTGACACTGTCACGAGCTTGAACGAATATAAAAAATATTAAATGAACTGAAAATTAATGAATCGAATTGCTCCCTCTCTCAAATACAAATGAATTCTGAAAATCTGAACTTCCTTTGCGACATTAGCTGAATAAAAAAACTAAAACAAAAAAAATAAAAAAAATAAACCGTCTGCTGGCCATGGCGTCGCCATTGACATTTCGCTCTGGCAGCTTGCCCAAGCGAAGTATAGAGTCATTTAGATGCCCTGGCGGACATTAGAGATGTGGCAGGGGATACTCTACTTGGGCAGTGAAAATATTATTGAAAATATAATTATTGTGAGCTGCAGATATTTATAATAAAATATTTGATAATTAAAAAAAATCGGTAAATCTAAACTATTAATATTTCTTAACAAATAAATCTAGAATATGAACCCTTATGATTTTTATAAAATTCACAAAAAGCATAAGCTTTACATGATTTTAAATATTGTTATACATAAAGAGTTTACAGTTATGCTTGTATAATGCAACAGTAAATAGTCGTTGGCACCTCGCAATTTATTTTTTGCGCTTCTGGTTTGCCCGTTCGTATAATTTTTCATGTGGCTGGGCGCACGAGCACAAAGATTTATGAAGCACAACGCACAGATTTGCGAACTGTCGCTTTACAAATGGCCATGGGTGTGGCCAAGGAGGCGGCAGGGCTGGGCCATGGACTGGTAGCGACAAGAGGACAAAGGTTCACTTTAATCAAAAGTTGAAAAGTTTCAAATGCCACTGTGTATGCTAAAGTAACGAGCAGGATGTTCCTTGTCCAATTTGCCATGACCATAAACTTGCTCCCTGGCAATCATTTGAGCATTTTCCATACAGCGTCAATAAGTTTGACGCTTAGCAACGACGACACATCAAATGCTGCATGGCATGTCATCATAAATATGGCTTAAAGGCATATTTGAAAATTTTTACTGTTGCAGAATAATGCGAAAATTCTTATCAAATTGCTCTGCTCGCATTCAAGGTTCGAGTTAACCTCTTGCATCTAAAATTTCAATCTCAAGCGCAAGTACATGACTTTTCTTTAAATTTGATTACGACTGATGAACTCAGATTCAACAGTCACGTTACAAACGTGGCCATCAAATCAGCTCTAGGTTCACAGGGTTTAACTGCCTCTACACTAACTGGGTTGTCTGCGTCAGCCTCTGTCTCATGGTTATCATCAAGTTTTACACTTCAAATGGAACTGTTTCAGCTCAGGTAATAGTTTATGACGCTTTCACTGCGCAGATAAACGAGCTCTAATTCCTAAACGTAGTTCAATCAACTATGACTCCACTCATTCGGGCATTTGTGACCTCAGCCGCCTTTTTAGGGGATCCAATGTAATTTCAATTGTAATTTACAGGATTTTGATATCGCTATAAAAATATAATCTGTTATACCAGATTGATAAATTTCAATCAGCTGCGCTTTATTACTTGAAATAGACTTTAATGTTTCTTGTGGAAATAATAAACAAAATAATACAGTACAAATTTTTCTAAAAAAAATATATATATTGAAATATTTATACTATGCAATTTTCTATTTTATGTTTATTTATTAGACGTTAGAGCTAGAGTAGATTAAAATTAACTAACTGGGTCTCTCGGCTTGTTCCTGCAAATCTTGACACGCTTTGATGTTTCGCAGCTGTCCGAAAACTCTTTGCAAAGTATATACAATGAAAATCCAGGTAATCTGAAAATGTTCTGTGAAAAGTTATTAGGGAAATTCTTTTGCTTGTCCGATGGGTAATTTGAGGATTGGTAAGGCAAGCGAGAAACTAAAATGGAGTGAGAGCAATTAGCTAAGACGCATTATTAAGATTTTTCTGCATGCCATTGGGCATCCATTCATTATTCAACTTTTAATGGTAATTGCTTTTATTTACTTTTACATATTTAATGCTCTTTGGTTTCAGTGATTTTTTATTTATGGCCAACAGTCACAAAAGTGACAAAAATTGGCAGTTGCAGCTTTCGCCCTTTACTGGTCTTGTTCTGAGCCATGGACCGGCGGGCATGAGGTTAATTAATTATATTTTTTAAGTTATTTATTCAATTAAAATTGTGTGTTCTCTTGCAGTGCTCAACGACGTCTGCTGCTCAAGCAGATCATCAAGTCATTCAATGTGGTGCTGGTGGCTCTGCTAATGTACAATTTGTGGCGTCACAAGTGGACGAAAGTGAATTTCAATTAGACATTTAGAGGCAATCATTAATTTCTGCTCACTGATTGATTGAGTCATTAATAAAGTCTACAATAAGAAGAAGAGAGCAAAAGAGCATTAGCTGAACTGTTTTCCGATTGTCATTTACAGATGTGATTGGCGGCCATCAAGTGGACGAATTAAGTGGATGCTAGATAGTATATATATGTATATATATGCATGTCTAATCGATCAGACATGTCAATTGAGCACTAAGGACTCGACTACAGTTTCAATTTATTGCTGAAATATATCCAATTCGCTTCATTTCGCAATTGCTTCGTATTAATTAGCTCGAGTGCAGTCGGAGTTTCCTAGTGGAATGGCAATAAAATTTCAATGCATTTCTTGCGCTGCTCTGTCGGAAAATGTCAACCATAATTCTTTTCCAATTTGCTAAACGGAAATTCCCATAGTTGCGCTAAAATAACGAATTTCCTTTCATACTTTGAATTCGCCGAGTGCAACTGTAACGCCGACGAAGTAACCAAGGACAACGCAGCTGTTGGCCAAATCCAGTTCCAAGATGGCAGATGTGAGGTGGCAGCTGCTAGTGTAAATTTAACGCTTTGCTGGGTGGCAAGTGGATATCCTTGTCGCCACACTGATTGCCGGAAGTTGACAGCGTGCCGTCGCTGCACATCGGAGCCACCAATAATATTTATTCTATTCAAGTGACGGCAAATTAATCGATGACCGAGAACTTAAAGCGGCGAGCATATCTGATTATTCGACTGGATGCACAAATGTTATTTAGAGCAGCGTAAACTCAGATAGTTTCGAATTGATAATAAATCGATGACAAAATTTACTCAACTCTTGAAAACTAATTGGGCTATAAATAATTGATTGATAAATTTCTCTCAAATTGCTTAAAAGCAATTTTAAAGTGAAACTACAAAAAATGTTTGTGTTTATCTGTGAAATTCCATTATTAAATATAAACAAATTATTTCTTTGGTTTATTACTGTAATAAATTATTCAAAGGTTCGCGACATTTAGCTTTTGTTTCAGTATATTCTCACTTTAAAAATTAATTTAATTTTTTAATTAAAATTAAAAAAATATTATTTGTTATAATAATATATTATAATAATATGAAGTATTATTATAATAAATAATATTTTTTGCTTTTTCATTATGAAGTATTATTACAATAAAAAATATTATTTACTCTGTCATGAAACTTTTGAATTAAATTTATAATAAATTATATATTATTTAATATTTATATTTATTATTTTTTAAAATTTAATATGAAGTATAATTATAATAAATATATTCTTATTTGAAATAATTTTATAATAAATTAAATATTATTTAATTTTTATTATTATTTAAAACAGATTTGTTACTTTTTTATTATACTTTTGAATTAATTTTAAAATAAGTTATATACATATTATTTAATTTTTATTGTTATTATTTATATTTTTAATTTATTTTGAAGTGTCATTAAAATGAATTCTATTTTTTAGTTTTTCATTATACTTTTCAATTAGTTTTATAATACATATATTATTGAATTTTTATTATTATTATTATTTTTTCTTTTTTGTAATTTTTTATTAAAATATATACCATGTTCAAAGAAATAAAAAAAATCGGTAGGAAAAGTTGGAAACTTGATTAAAATTGATTAATTTAACACAAATCAATTGATTGTGCTGTATTGCTAAGGCGGGGTAACAATTGGGCACAATGGCGTCGCAGTGTCTGGCGGCTGCTCTTTGATATTTACGGCGAAAATTCATGCAGCAGCACACACGTACAGGTTAAATCCTTTGAGCCTAACGTTGCGCAATGTTGAGTAGCTCTGGGAAAATTGGCAGGACGCGTTGTGCACCTTGATGTCTGCCCCGGCGGGGCAGCAGCTGAAGGCGGTTGCCGGGGTAGGCGCGGAAACAGGGAAACGGGGAACGTAGATGACCCAGCTAATTGGAATCTTCGGTCCAAACACAATTCTCGTTGCCAACTTTACTCAGCCCAGGCCTTTTCGTTCGTGTGTGTGTGAGTGTTTGTGTGTGTGTGTGTGTGTGTGTGTAGCGTTTGCTGTTTGTGGCAGAGCCATTTTGGCCATTTTGCCGCTGGCTTCATAAATTTTACAGACAGTCGCGAAACTGGCGCCGTCTTTTAACTGTTTTTAATTAAAATAAGAGTACTCTAGTCGGCTGTATTAAATTGGGAGATACTCAGTTTGGTGAATGAGTCGAAATATCTGCAATTGAATTTTTAGTGGTGCTCAATGAAGCGATACATTTATTGTTATGATATATATACTGATATATATGATGTATAGATTCTCGACTTCATAATAATAATAATAATAATAAATAAAATTTCGGTATTTATCTATCAGCTGTTATATGCTATTATAGAAACTAAGTCTGCCATTTAAATTAATCAACTCTCAAATTAAATTGTAAAATGCATTATCTATGCGAATCTTCACATCTATTTGATCATACTGATCGAAATTATAAAACTCTACCCAACCTATCCAGGGTATTTAAATTATTCCTACATTGATAATGAGCTGTCAGTGTGAGTGCGTGCGCCTGTGTGTGCCTTATGCCCAAAGGTGATTTATAAAATTAATTTTCACTTTTTTATATGTACAATATACCACACGGAATATATTATTTAAGAGGAATTACGACTGTAATGAATCTTCAATTCCATAAGAATATATAATTTTTCAAGTGAATGTTATTTAATATAATATTCAGGGACAATATTGAGGAGCGATCGAGCATTAAAGCAAAAGCACTTTGTTGTTTGTCCCACTTATATTCAAGTACAGAGTATTAGGCAGTCAAGCACACACTCATCCTCACATATGATACTCTTTTACGGCTCTACTGTCACTTGAAAACAGTTGTCGGCTTTAATGGCCCGCAGAGAGTAAAAGCCAAATTGATTGGCAATTGAGGCGCTGCCGGCGTTAGGGCAAATAAAAAAACTTTCTGCCAGCCAAGAGTTGCATATATTATCCCTTTAAGCCCGGACCAGAAGCAAATTCAATAAAGCTGCTTCAACTTCAACGTTTTTGTTGTTTTTTTCGTCTTCTTCTTCTTCGATATATTCGCCTTAGGGTATTGTCATGTTATTTGGCTGCTCAGTCGTCCCAGCCAACTTGAAATATGCATTGAAATGTTTGTGCGTTTAAGTCAATGACTGGAATTTATGTAAATTCTCATGGCTTGCTCTCGACTGGCAAAAACAAAAACCCAACGAGGGTCAGTTGAGGCCCATCTAAGGCAAAAAGCATTTGAGTTATGCGCTCAACTTTGCCAAAATGGATTTCTTCATAAATACATATACACATATATATATATATGTATTTCAGTATTTATATACGCGCCATGGAATTATGCGGATATTTTTTCGTAAATTTTCAGTGTCCTTCAAGCTTGTTAGGCGCTTAATTCAGTAAATGCTTTTTCTCGTTGTTCCTTAATAAATTGCCTAATGCCAATGAAGAATCATTGAACCGCAGCTAAATTGGCCACTTAACCCTTTTTCTTCAGCTATTTTTTGCCTCCAGTTTCACAGAGAGGGAGGCAGAGAGAGAGAGAGAGAGAGAGAGAGGGCGAGAGAGTACATCAATTAGACGCTAGCTCGCTGGGCTGCTGTCAATAAGTGAAGCCTGCTTGAGTAGGCGGATAGACCCTGTGGTCTATCCTAGCCAGACAGGAGGAGCGGGTGGTCAGACTCGTCCCCTCGCCTCCTCGTCTGCCGTCTTTGTCTGCGGCTGACAACAACAAACAGGCAAGGATTGAAAGCGGCCGCGAGCAGACCAACAACAAGTGTAATATGTCAATTGAAGGACACACTTCGAAAACAACAAGTACACACACACACACATACACACACACACAGAGACACCGGCAACACAAGAACCAACACTTGACTATTTATTGCATTGTTGTTTGTCTGCCCTGTCGCCGCAGGATATGCTATGGATATTTGCAAAATATTGCAGCGCACATAAATTGTTGCCCTCACCCGCCCCCGCCCTCCCTTCCGCGCAGCACATTGTCACTTGACTTGGTCCGGCCGGAGGCGTCTCCCCAGCCATGGGGCCAAGCTACGTGACACACAAATTGCTGGCGAGTGAGCTCTACAAATTCCATCTGGCCTGGCTTACATTTTGTTATTTCTTTTACATGTTTATTTATTTAACGTTTAACTGAATAATTGATTAGGCTGTTTAGCAGTTACGACTGTGTTTGGCTTTACTTCTTCGCACGGCACGTAGGTCTTGCTACTTAACCGTTATGTGATTATTATGAATATTAAATTTGATTGCCTATTGATTTATTATCAGTTTTAATAGGTGCTTAAAAAGTTATCAAGCTGCTTACAGATTAAGATTTCTGCTGATGCGTACGGCAGACTATGGAATAGACTATGGAATATATTTAATTTATACTTTTGTATTAAATTTTGTGATTTACATTTTAAAAGTCCTTTTTTACTTAAACATATAAAAATGAATATAGGAACAAGGGGGACTATGGAATATATATATTGTACTATATAATGGAAAACATACACTTAATAGGAATAATCTTTTTAAAAACTGTTACAATAGTTTTACGATCACACTTAGTTTATATAATTTATAATAACAGTCGAGTCTCGATGATTTGTACATCGATAAATCGAAAAAATTCGTTCTAAATAATTCTCTACAGTTTGAATTTTTGTGTAAATCGAAAAAAAAAAAATGATCCTCTCTCCCTATTGAATAATCAGGACTCGATTGTATTATTATTTATACATATTATGTAGATTATATGCCATATCATACAATTTAATCCTACTAGAATTATCTAAGATAATATTAATATTGAGCTGTTGCTGTTGCTTATATGCAATGCCAACAATTATACATATGTATATAAACTATCAACTAAAGCAGAATATGGAATTATAGAAACTCATATTGATCATAGTTTAAAGAAATTTCACTAGATTTTCTAGCCTTGTCAACCTCTAAACTCTCTGTTTTATATATAAATGAAAATCTAGTTGAAAATTCATATGCAGTTAGATAGTTCAAGTTGCTTTTTAAGCTTTCCATTTTCCATATTAGAATATTTTTGCTATTCCTACTACTACGACTACTACCACTAATACTACTACTACTACACACACACACACACACGCACAACCACTCATACTCATATATAACATAACTGAGATTATTTGTATACCTTTTATTTTAGCTTAAAATTCATTTCAGCTTAAATTGAATTCATGAATTTTATCTCACACACACACACACATACACACACATAACTGAAAACAAAAAATGCCTGGACTCGTGTTCGGAAAGAATTGACCAACAGCTGTGTTGGCGTGTTCTCCACCTAACTAACTAACTATTTATAAACAGTGTCTAGCTGGGCGAGTGGGCGGCTGGCTGGGCGTGCCACAGACATGTTGTGGATGCCCGGAAGCTGAGTGGCACGGCCAATGCGTGCGCCCAGCCGCAAGGAGTACAAGCCGCTTTTAAGGGCTGTCGCTCATTCCGTTGCCTCTGCCTCCGTCTCTGCCTCTGCCTGTGCCTTTGCGTATTTATTTTCTAAAATGTTTGCCCTGGCCATGCGTCGTATACGCAATCTGCTGCAGTATTAAAAGTGGCCCATAAATTTCCAACAGCTATTCGAAATGAATTGTGTTGGGCTGCCTAGCCGAAAGGATAAGAAAAAGGAGCAAACTTTTATAATAGCCAATGCTCGCACAACGACCCGCCCCGTCCCGCTTTGGAGTAAAATTCAATTTCATTTTCAATTTAATGCTGCAATGGACCACGTACCTGGGCGAACGCTACAATCTGTCGCCTGTGTTTGCCCTCTGCATTGACTTACCTGCAATGAAATGATAGAAAAATAGATACATATTTATTATGCTATGCAGGTTGGCAGCTCAAGAATTAAAAGTCAAAGCCATGCCAAGACTTTTCCCAACAAAGGAGCACACCCAAGGTGACATTCGACCCGGTCGCAGGGGGAGGTGGGGTCGGCCGCTTCTCTTACCTATGACATAGGAGTACCCGTCCAGCGTGAGGACACACTTGCGCGTGGTGGTGCCGGCCAGGCTGCCCACACCGCCGCCAACCACAACGCTGGACGAGTACCGTGGACTGTTGCCGGCCACTGTGGGTCGACTGCCCAGGCCTTGCGACTTGGGCAGGGCTGCCTGCTGCTGCTGCTGCGGCGGTCTGTCGCAGCTGTTGAGACTCTCGCGTCGTGGTGGTGCCGCAGTGCCAGCCAGCTCATCCGGCCGCCTGCGCGCGGAGCCCAGCTCGCCGCAGGAGTGATCGCGTTCCCGAACCGGATCATCGCGTGCTCGCGCTCGCGTGCAGCGCTCGGAGGAGCTGTTGCCTGCATCGCTTGCAGCCGTCTCCTCCGAGCTAATGTTCAGCGATTGGGGCTTATCGCGGCGCGTTGGCGGCGATTCATCCAAAGTGTCGCCCATAGCAAAAGTTTGGCTCGCACTAGGATTTCTCGATTTGTTTATTTTTCTATTTATTTATTACTATTATTATTTTTTTTTTTTAGAGTCAACGCGCGCTCATTGTTTTCGAATTTGTTGGGGGAAAAACTTTGCCTGCTGTCGTCTACGCCAGTTGATTAATGAATTTTCTTGTTGTATTTTATTTGTAATATTTAAATTTTGGATTGCACTCTTATTCACTTGCAGCTTTTTTTATGTGAACCACTTTTATATATCTGCGCAAGCATAAAATTTAATTAAAACCAAACACGCTAAAATGAATCGCAATGAATGAAACTGAAATGTCTGGCAGACACAAAGAGAGCGAGAGAGAGAGAGAGAGAGAGAGAGTGAGTGAAAGAGGGTGGATGAAATTGCAAGCGAGATAGATGTTTAGTGCTCAGCCATGAAACGAATAACAAAAAATAATAACAAGCATACGCCACGTTGTGCATGGCAAAAACTCGATACAGAGAGAGAAAAAAAAAAAACAATGCATCATCCTCAACTGAAGCTGAATCTTTTATGAATGCTATCAAAATTACTTTTGTGTTGACATTTATTTGAGGCACTGTTATCGTCTACTCTGACCATACAGCACTGGACAGTCAAATGGATCAATTGCTACAATTTTGCAGAGATTTTAGCTTTAGCATTGCGATATATTAACTGATTTATATGTGATTTATAAGTCATTCAATAAATATTTTCATGGTACTATGCTTCTAATACATCAAGCTAGGTATGCAAACTTGGCTGGAAGATGGACTTTGACATGAGATATTTATCAAATTTGTTGAATCCATTCAATTTCTATTTATTTAGTTCTAAGTAAAACAAAATTGCATTGAGTACTTTTTAGAGTTAAAGCATAATTGTAGCTATATTTCTATAACCATTATCTCTCTCCATCATGCATCTATGCGCATGGCCAGTGCTGTAGCAGCCGTTAGTCAATATTTTGCTCTAATTGCAGTTCTTGTTCATGCTGCTGCCAATTATTTGGCTTTACATGCAAACACAGACCCCTCGCTGTCCCCTCGCTGCCCCCCGTCTGAATGTCTGGCCATTGTTTGGGCCACTGTTCGATTCTGATTTTTATCGCACAAATATTGACAGCATGTCACAGTATGAGTGCATGTTTGTATTGGTCATTGATTTATATATATCTCTCTAAATATATATATGTATATATATATGCATATATGTATGTATATCTGCATATTCGTCATAATGTCTGCTCATTTATCAGAATCCATCAATGCCAATGGAAGGAATTAATATTGTTGCAATCTTGATCGTTGCAAATTGTATTTCAATTCCAATTTTAAATTATTCGCTTGAAGCTTAAGAAATATTCGAATAATTTAATTTATTTAATTTTATTTTATTTTATTTTTTCATTTATTATACCTTGCTGTTTGTGTGCGCTCATTTCATTTTTGCATGTATTTTCCTTTGACACGTTCGCCCAATAAAACGGGTCGAGACTTTCAAGGCGTCACGTTCAGCCGAGTGGGGTAGGTGTATAAAGTGAAGGCTTTTCCTTTCTTTTCTTTTCTTATTTCCTTCTCTCTTTTTTTTGGCATGTTTACCAATTATGCCCCCGTTGCACCCCACGCAAATATGTTTCTAACTTAAAGTAGACCAAATGTCAGTTGGAATACGTGATGTCTCAAAAAAAAAAAAAAAGTACTGTGGGTCCTTCAAATAGTATAGATTTTGAAGTCAAAGGAACTTTCACTTTCTCATTGAATAAGCTTGTAAGACTTGAGCTGTTAATCAATATTTGCTTAAGGGAATGTAAACTCTTTCAGTATTTCAACACTTGTTAGAGACATAAAATCGTCGGCATTAAATCAAACAGAGTTTGGTTTAGTATTTATCCAGCCGCACTCTGTTTTATTGGCCATATGGTGCTGGCTCCTCAAATGGTAATAAACTGCTCTTTAAAATCATTTTGGAGCGTAAGCAAAAATGCCACATACATTGTGTCTGGCATTAAATTTGTTTGGCTTAAAGTTCGCTTCGAAATGTTGCGCATACGCCATGTCTATCGCTTGCCTAATGATGTATCAATAACGCATTTACGACACAATTAAGGCCCTGTCTGAAATCAATGCTCAAGTCCATTAATGCTTAACCGCAAGTTATTAGCCATGCTTTTGGTCCATAAATTGTGCTATCTACGAGCCAGCGCGCCAACATAAAGATGCCACAAGGAGTGCCACAAGTCAATGCACGTTGGGGGTTCAGGGAACTCGTGGCATCAATTTAAAATATGTATGCACATAGTTTTGGCCATTTATCTGGCTGGATTGGTCCTTTGTTGTGCCACGATATCGATAAAACTTTTGAGCCCGCATCCATAGTTAAACTAGCTCTCAGTTATGGTCGAAGGATTTCGTTGAACCCGGCCAACTAAGAGCGACCTTCTGTCTGTTGCTCAAGTTAATCAGCCAGCATCATTGGTCACAAATCGCTCTCTCTCTCTCTCTCTCTATAGTTATAGTTATATAGCTTATGTAGTTTGGCATTGTTTTTGGCTACAATTCGGCATAATGCTGATGCGTAGATATGAGACGAACAACTGGAGGCAAATCAGACAACATGAAGTATGACGAGTTATCTCTGATTCGCTGTTTATGTCTCTGCATATTGATTCCCGCTGAATAAATTAAAGATTATGTTTCTACTTCTATATCGAGCACATGGACTTTTTTGAACTTCCCTTTTTCAGCAAGGCAATTAAAATCGCATTTTAAATAAGGCTTTGGAGCTTATAAAACCACTTCAATCACACTTGACTTATATGCGAGTTGTCGCGTAGTGTTTGGGCTTCCTCATTGCGTGCCGAACTTATTCAAATCAGACTTGTTCTCAAGGTACTGTCGTTAGCTATAGGGTATCTCCTATTCAGTCGCCCAGCAGTAGTTCTTAGAGATTTGATAAATGAAAGCAGCAAGCAAGGCTCAAGTCAATTACTTCCTTGGGCTAATGTGCGTTGTTGTTATGGCAGTGAGAGGGATGAGCAAGGGCAAAGGATGTAGTCAAGGCCGCAGTCGTGTCGGATAATGAGAGGGGAATAATAATGATAATAAAAAAAAAACAACATCTGCAAATAATTAAAAGTATACAGTGCGCAGAAGTAGCTGTAATAGCAGCAAAACACGAATGTAGCTGCAGCGGGCATGTTGGAGAGGCTAAAGGGAAATGAGGAAATGTCACTCGGTAAGTGAGATACATAAAACACAGACGAGAATAGCGCGAAGAGCGAGGAAACTATGCACGAATTGCAGTTACCCTTCATGGTAAAATTAGCTAGCTACTGGTGGATTATTGATTATGCTTATGAATTAGTAATTAGTAAGTATGAAGTATGAGTTAGAGGGAGTTATGAGTGAGGAGGAGGAGGAGGGAGGAGGGAGGAGGAGGAGGAGGAGGGTAGGATGGAGGAGGGAGGTAGGGATGAGTGAGGAGGTAGGATGGGGGAGGAGGGAGGAGGGAGGATGGATTGCTTATTTATATTATTAATTATTATTTATTATTTATTAGTATGATTTTATTCTTATTTATATGTATATTATTATATATTTATATTATTATTTTATTATTTTATTTCTTATTTATTATTTTTTCTTTATTATTTATTATTATATTTCTATTTATTATTTATTATTTATTATTTATTATTTATTATATTATATTTATTATTTATTATTTATTATTTATTATTTATTATTTATTATTTATTAAGATTTCTGTTAGCTATAGCGCAATCCCTTTAGCAGCTTGAGCCGCACAAGCTGTGCTCCATTGTGGTTGGACCCACTTCGGGGCTTCGTCGTTAATAACCCACCGAGTTGCAGTTGCCTTCGTTGTCATTTGCATTCATGCAGCTACGGTCCTGTCAGTCCCCCTCTTCCGCACACACACACACACACACACACACACTCACTGCTCGACTGCAAGCCTTTTAACTATACTTGGTTGTCTCTCTTTTAATTGTTGTAATTTTCCTCGGGCATTTTGCTGTTGTTGTTGATGTATTTTGTTGCTGTGTGGCGCCAGCATGACGCCACCAACGAGCAAGGCAGGGGCTGAAGGAAGGATGGGTTAAAGTCCGCTAGATGCGAATCAGTGGAAAAATGTTGCGCAGGATTCCAAACTGAAACTCGTTAATCAACCGTGGCAGTTGCCATCGCGTCGATCGATGTATGCAGTAACAAACAATAGCCAACTGATATTCCATGTATTTGAATATACACACACACACACACATACGAGTATCCACAAACACATTCAATGTATAAAGTAGCGAGGCCTTTGCTTTTAAAAACAGGAAGTATGCAATAAATTTGTTCGCCTCAGTAAAAACTGCCGGCGAAGGACACAAGAAAGACAGCCGTAATAGAAAGAGAAAGAGAAAGAGAAAGAGAGAGAGAGAGGAAAGAAATTTATATTTATATACATATGGAACGAATGAGAGAGAGAGAGAGAGGGAGAGAAAGCTGCTTGGCTAGCTCATTAGTATTCGGGGCCGTCAAAAACATAAGGACATGTGAAAGGAAGCCAGAGAGGTGACAAGGCCCAGGCCCAGAAGTCAACTGGACAAGTTTACTATGTTATGTGTGTTTTGTGTTTTCTGTATTTGTGTATTTGTCTTCATCATCATCAAAGCAGAATTTCAATTGCAAATTGTTTTTCCAAAAAGTCCAAGCAATGTTGATCGTTGGAAATTTTTTGATTTACGCAAATATAAACATTAAGCTTTACTTGGGATTACTAATCAAAATTCTCAGAAAATATATTGAGCAGGTTATTAAGAAGTCATACAATTAATATGTAAATATATATAAGTAAATATAAATATGTATATATACAAAAACATGTAAGAATGTTCCCAATAAAGTGAAAATGTTTGATAGCATATGGAAAATTAAATTAAAGATTAAATTAGTCCAAGACCTTTGGCATTGGCCTAAGCCAGGATATCATGCTCTTGAAGTCTATTATTGTATTGTAATATATCATTTATGTTTACAGATTACAAAGCTTTAAGAATAGTAATACCGAATATTTGTTTTAAATTAGCTAAACTGTTCATTTCTTATTTAATAGATATGCATTATAAAATATATAGTCGTATAACTTAAGGGAGCTGTTGCAGTAACCGTTGAGCCTAAAATTGAACGCCAAGTTTGAAAAGTAACAGGCAAACAGAAAGTTAACAGCGAGTTAACATAGATAATTAGGTTAAACTGTGAATTCACAGATAAGACTGCATAATTTATATTTAAATTATCCATATGCTCTACACTTGCTTAAGGTATCTCATAAAAATATCGCATAAAATCACACAATTTTCTCAAATTAAATATTGATTTTTGAAAGCATGAGCTTTTCATGTTTCACATGCTTTTCATTGTCATGTTCTTAGTGATTTATCGATTTTTTGTAACCAAATGAGCTGAACTGATTCGCCAGAGGTCGGCGCTACCCTCTCCCCAGTCTAATTATTTGCATGCTTTCAAAGTGTAATTATGGATAAACTGTCTACTTGAGTGAATAAGAAATGCCCCTCATTTGATATTTATCGCATGTGGACTTTAAATGGGGCATACCTAGCTGTGCATATTTCTCCCTCACTCTCTCTTTTGGTTTTGTTGCAGTCAGCGCACAAATTCTATTTACATATTACAGAAACTGCGAGCCAACAAATAAGAAAGTCGTATTATTAATTTGCCGCACCGCACGACCATAAATAAGGCTGTCTCTCATAAATATGTAGATGTGAGTGTGCCTGAGTGTGCCTGAGTGTGCCTGTGTGTGTGTGTGTAGACAGCTAGTCAAAATACATATGCGTTTCAAAGGACTTGCCCACTCGCCATATGTTGCGAAAACTGCGGCTTTCTGACTCTCTCTCTCCCTCCCTCTCTCTCTCTCCTTCCGTCTAACTCGGCTCGTTTTTCTTTCAGCGTCACGCAATTTTCTTTAGCAATTTATTACTATTTTGACTCATAGATATGTGTGCAATACAAATAGGCGAAAAATCGAGCACCCTCGCTGCCATCAGAGCCCATTCCCAATCAGTCGCCGCAACGAGCCTGGGGCCGTGGAGCACTTTGAATGCCAGAGCGGGACAATTTGTAAAGCAGGCAATTATCCTTATTAGCTGCTTATTTATAGCCAATGTTTGTTTGCTCCGTTTTGTGGCATTGACGCATAAGCGATGAGTGCGTATTGGCGTTGGCGTTGGCAGGATATGTTGTGCTCAGTTGCTCGGCGCAACAGCTTGTGCCCCCTCCTCTTCCGCCTCCGCCTCCTCCATCCTGGAGCTGTTAAGCCAGGAAATGAGTCTGGCATTGACTAAATGAGTTGTCTGCTTTATTAATGTAATTTTCATGAGAGTCACTTCGTATAGCAGGCTTAAAGTCATCCAAAATTAATGCATAATATATAGACCTTTGTCCCGAGTAGATTACCAGAGAGGGTGCTCTCTAACAGCCACACAGACATACGGCACATTGTCAAATCAGCGACATTTTTATTACTCTCGCCTGGGCGTAGGCGCCTCCGCACTTCGGCGGAAGTGTTTCGTGTTTCTGTGTGCGAGAGTGTGTGTGTGTGCGTGAGTGTGTTCGTATTTACATGTTGATGATGTCGTTATTAAACACATAAATAAATTGTGAAAAAAGCTCGCACTGCGTACGCGCATCTTACAGCAACAGAGGAACAGGAGCAGGAGCAGGAGCAGGCTGGGGCGGAAGCTGGAGCAGGAACTGGAGCTCTGTCTCTGCTGAAATGTTGTGTGTACTTTACAAACGCGCAGCAAAATGAAAAAAAAAAAACTTTGTCTCGTGCTTTTTCGCAGGTCGTGTTTGCATTTCACCAGCTCGCACCACAAACGCCCTAACCCAGCGACGCGTCGGGTCGCCTACCGCATTTTGTTGTTGACTTTGGGGCCAGCGCTTTATGACTTTATATCGCCGGCAAACATGTCCAGCAGCTGTGGGGCTAGGGGACTGAGGCGCGAGAGCAGGGCTTGAGCATGCGGCAATTGACAATTAATTGGCTGAGAGGACAAGTAGGCGGGATGAATGGTATTCAACGCAGTAGACAAAACTGTCACAGCGCATCAAAATGACGCAGCATATTTATAATTTATAGCATACGCAGTCGGCGCACAGAAGAATGCCAAAGTCAATAGAGAAAGGTATTTTAAAGTCGACTGAGCTCATTTCGCAACAGCCAGGAAATGCTCTGTAATACCCTGTATATATACCCTGTATATATTAAATATATGCATTTCAGCGAGAGTGACAAGTGATGTTTACTAATTAGCTGAGAGATTACAAACATGATGGCAAATTTGTAATATCCTCTTGCCAGAGGACTCTGGCAGAGCTCTGGCGCCAGTTTACACAAGCAAATAAGTTGGCGCTGTGAATGGGTCAGCAGCAACTTAAAAGTCATTTTGTGGCTTCATTTGCATGTGGCTTGTCTGTTCCTCGTTGTGTCCGACTGTGTGTGTGTGTTTGTGTGTGTGTGTAGATAGCTGTGCAAGGGTCTCCAGTAGAGTTGGTGATTAGTAGCCAACGTCTATCAACAGTTGCCCTAATGCCCGAGCAACATGCAACACAAGCAGCAGCGGCAGCAGCAGCAGCAGAACTAGAACTGACCTCATTCTGTTTACATTTGCAGCTGTTGCTACTTACTAACTAACCAACGCCCGGTTAACCCTAGCTCTGGAGCCACACCGTGTCCCCCTTGGTGACTGCAGACTGCAGTCAGCAAATTCATGGGACCATCGGCCCTATTGGAGCCACTCTTCAGCACTTTGCTTGTTTTTGCACAATTGACTGAAAATGTTTAGTGGCGCCCCGCTGCACTTGCACCTTGCCGCCTCGATCTGCCGTTCATTTGTGCGGCAAGCACATTCAGGCTAGCAAAATCAAAGAAACGTTGATGTGGCACGTTTTTAGGTCACTTTGCAACTTTCTGCATTGGCTTTGCAAGGCTTTTGCATGTGGCGGCAGCACCATTGTCTAATTGTTTGTTACCTGTGCAATGACACGAGTTAAAAGTAAGCAAATTGAGGTTCTTAAATTTATATTTTTTACTGATTTGCATTCGATTGATTTATAGATTTATTGTAAATAAAAATTTTTTTCAAAATAAGAACATATAAGATCTTTAACTAGCAAATAATTTTAGCGGCTGACAAAAATAAATTTGTATCGAAAATTTTGTATAATTGTTTCAGGGAAATAAAAAAAAATAAATTAAATAAAATAAAAATGAATGAAATGAAATCAATAAAAAAATATGATTCTTTCAAATAAAAATGAAATAAATGAATAAAAAATATGATTGTTTCAAGAAAATAAAAAAAAAAAAATTATAAAAAATAAAATAAAAATGAAATATATAAATACAAAGAAATAAAAAATAAATTTGACTGCGAAAGCAAAAAAAAAAAAAAATATATATATATATATATATATATATATTACAAATTAAATAAAGATAAATACATAATATATGCTGAACAGTTTTCATTCGTATTGGATTAAGTTAAAAAAAGATTAGTTTTTCATTAAAATTAAATTACATTTAAAATTTAATCTTTCAATTCATAGAATTTTTTATCTTAACAAGCTATACTACTCTTGAATCCAGCCGAAATCAACTGGAATTAGCTTCATTCTATATAGATATCAAAACCCAAGAGTAATCCAATTAAAAGTATATTTGGTGTTTGATCAGCAATAAAACAAGAAAATTGAAATCAATAAATTCATTTTTAAGCACTCCTTAATCGCTCTGACCTTTTATTTCCCTTCAAGTTCTAATTCAATGCAAAAGATCAGCTTGTATCATTTAAGCTCAATGGCAAACCCTTCGGGGCAATTGAAGTTGCAGTTGCATCACCTTCTGTTTGGTAAAATTGCTTTGTTTGGCCGAGTCATTGATTGTGCGCTGTTTCTTGGGCAAAAGTTTTTGTTCCAGATTGGAAATTTGCCAGTTGAACTGTGAAACGGTGCGTATGCGCAATCTGAATGTGTGCAAATGCTGAAATTGAAGTTTGTGCACAAGTTGAAATACTTTGAATAGTCTGAACCACATTCACAAATTTTGATTATATTTCATGCCCGGATAGGCAGCAATATTTTCACAGTTTTTCTTTTTCTTTCCGTTTTTGCTTTTCTCAATTGCAGTTACTTTGATCAAGTTGCCGATGGAATTGAATTGAGGGTGGGGCCGCATGTTTATTTTCAACGGTGGGGGCGTCTTTGGAGGTAATTGCCTAGTCTAGAAGCACATTACGTCACAGTCGAGCAGGTTATGCGACGGAAAATCAAGAACGTCACGGCGTATGTTGAGCGCGCTGACAAACGGCTGACAAATGCGCCAACCTCCAGCCCTGCCCAGTCCAGCCTACTCGGCCTAAAAGTCTACGTTTATTTGTTTCGCAGAATGTCTATGTCTGTGCAGAAGTGTATGAGCAATATGCTATACATATTTGCTTTGTATTTATATTGAGCATACATGTTACGAAAGTTGCGACTTTTTTTTTTATTTGTTGTTGTTGTTGTTGCTGGGTAAATAAAGGAGAGCGGAAGGCGCCTCCTGTACTGCCTGCCGGCTGTTGATGACTTTGCCGAATCACCCGAGAGCCGACACTCGACACTCGACACCGTTTGGCCTGTCTGCCTCTAATGATGCGCAATTTCTCAAATCTTACTACATTTGCCCACATCTAATGGCGTGAAATTCAAAATGGCGCTCAGAGGTTACCCAGAATCAAGCGGGCCGGCACTCAGGCACTCAACCAGACCCAGACCCAGACCCAGACCCAAGCCCAAAACATTTGCCATTTATCAACTTTATTAGCGAGTGAAAGCAGAATCGTGTATGCGCAAACTGAGGCCTGGACTGAAGTAGAGCAGACATTACATAAAATGATATCCATTTAACGGAAAGGTTAAACAATAAAAGTCCAATTTAAGTCCTCAGATTAGCTATGCATATGCAGTTGTATCACAGAAAAAAAGGAAAACTAGAGTAAGTTATTAAGAGTATGGCTCATTTGTGATTTCTTTAACTTGAAAATATTTAAGGTAAAGATTGAAGAGAGATGTGTAAGCAATTTTATGATATACCCATTCGATATTTCTCGATATATTTTGTAAATCAAAAATCGCGATAAATTGAAAAAATATTATATTGTGAAAAAATTCGGTTTCGATGATTCTCGATAGTTTGAATTTCTGTGCAAATCGAAAAACGAATCCCTTTGCCTTTTCGGGACTCGACTGTATTATGTAAGCATACAATTTTTGTGGAAATATTGATTTATGTATATGCCTTAGCTAGGTGCTCTGGCTAGTCAAAGCGCAGTTTAATAGTTTAAGCAGGGGACACTTTCTTCTTCTCAGCTTTAAACCTCGAGAAATCCTTTTATTCGCTGGCTAGCAGGCACTTCGCCTCTCCTACAAAGTCTTACACAGAGATTAAAATTGTTTTACTAGCTGGCTGGCTGGCAAACGAGGCAGCATTGTTCATAGACTGCATCGTCTGCAGTGCTACAAAGTTTGTGTAACAGTTTTCGGTCATGATTTTTGCATTGAACCCAGTTGTAAAGCTGAGAAGTTGATGCAACACATTGCACATCGCATTTGCAAGCGTTTGCAGCTCTGTCCGCTCGGTCTCTGTGTTTTATGTGCACTATTCAGAGCGTTGGCTTTGACGCCTTACTTGGTTTATCGCCTTGGAGCAGAACAGCAGTGCTCTGCCCCTTTTGGCAGCCAGCCAAAAACTTTGTATCCAAGTCTGAAGTAGTTTCGACAAATCCCATGCAGGTTTTCCCTTGCGGACGCCACTTTGGCTGCATTTGGCAGCAGCAGCCGCAGCGGCAGCGGCAGCGGCAGCGGCAGCAGCAACGTCGCATTAATTAAAACCAAATTAGAGTTAAATTTTTTCTTCTTCTTATTCTCTTTTGACTTTCGGCTTTCAAACTTTACGCTTTGGCTGCAACATCATTAAAAAGTTCTTAGACGCTCGCGCATCTTTTCTGGCCGATTCTTTTGTGTCCATGCATAAAAAATCAAATGATTAGCAATTCAAATGAGCATCGTGGCTAAATAACGTTCACCTGTCTAAGGTCCCAGGACAATAACAGCAAAAGCAACAACAACAACAGCATGACAGCTGTACCACAACAAAGTTTTTGCTAATTAAAGAAGCATCAAAGACCGCACAGCAACGCAATAGAAAAAATTATAAATTTGCCATAGTTACAAATGATCGACTGAGAGATATCCTATACAAAAAGGTTTTTAAGGGTTGCACAATTCAGAGGGATAGAAAAAGTTTTTGGAACAAAACAAAGTTATAAAATGATTTCAGATATGAAGTTGATTCTGGTCTCGTTATGTATTTAGAAATATCTCATATACATAGAAAGAGCGAGCGTGATAGAGAGAAAGAGAGAGAGAGAGAGAGAGAGAGACAAAGAGATAGGGAGCGAAAGAGATAGAGAGATACTCTTTCCCTCTCTATTTACCTTTCTCTGTCCGTGATACTGTAAGAAAGTGAGATACAGATATAGAGAAAGACAAACACAGAGAGAGTAGAGAAAGAGAAAGAAAGGAAGATAGATAGATAGAGAGAGAGAGAGAGAGAGAGAGAGAGAGAGAGCCAGAGAGAGAGAGAGAGATGGAAATGCGCGAAAGAGAGAGTGATATACTGAATTACTGGAATTGTCCATGACTGAACTAAGCTAACCATACATTTTCTCTAAACAGCTGCTCTCTATATTTTTGCATATATAAGGAAATAAAATATGGATGAACAGAATCAAGTTATTCGAAGTACTACAATTATTGTGAGTCCATAAAATTTGAATCATATTCCGAATGTAAAATAAAAAATACTTTGATTAACTATCTCTATCGGTTGTAGGCCTATTCCTTCTGGAAAGCCTAAATTTCCTGTTAAGTTATTTCATGACATATTAATGCAGCGCTAATGAGCTTTTAATATAGTGAACAATTCCAGAAATTTAGTTAGTTAATTTGCCGTCAGGCCTTTGAAATTGAATTGACAATGTGCAGCGATTCCTTGAATTGCCCAACTAAAACAGTGAAATGATAACAATTTGTAAATGAATACACATATATATATATATATATATTTGTGTATATATGTGGTTAATTAATAAACAGGCAGTGGTCGCCCTTTAAAAAGTTGTGAAAAGCCGCCTGGCCAAATGTTTAGTGTGTGGGTAGGCACATTTGTTGCCACGAATTTGCGGGCCAAATGCAGAAGGCTGAAATTTAAAATGAGTTTACCCAAACATTTTGGTCGCCGCCGTGGCTCGGGCTCGGGCTGTGGCTGCGGCTCAGCTACAGTCGGTCGATTTGACGTTAGAGCGGCTGTCATGCGCCTGGCAGGCAACCAACAATGCTGCATAGTTCTCTAGGCGCGCTGAAATGTGAAACCGTTTTGTGAGGATGCAAAAAAACAAAAAACAAAAAATACCAGAAACAATAACAATAATAAAAGAGCAATGAATGAAAGGAACGTTTGCGACGTCAAAAGTTGCAAATTGTCAGCAAAAAGTTGGCAAACCAAAACTCGTATACACACAATTGTGTGAGTGTGCGTGTGTGTGTGTGTATGTGTGTTTGATATAGAAATAGAGCATTTGGGTAAAGTTTTTGATTTTTGGCAGGCGGGCCTTTTGTGTCTATTTGTGTTGGGTTTTATGGCGCCTCTAATTCGAGAGCCCAGGCAAACATATTGCCAGTGCATCAGAGTCGGAGGACGACTTGGGTAACAGGCGGCCATGCAAAGTAAATGTGGACAAAGTTTTTTGTTTCTATTTGACTTGAGAAGCACTCACGTGTGCGTTATTTGGCCAAAAAGAAACGTTAGCTTTGCATCACTCAAGACAAATCAAATACGCCCATGGATTGGAGGCTGCATGGATGGGCATTGAAGTAAATGCGACTGGGCTAATTTAGTAAATGTTTTCGAATACTTTAAATGTGAAAAGTTTGTGTTTATGTTGATGAAATGATGATAAGGTGATTTAAAATGAAGGGAGTGGAGGCTAAGGTAGAGCTAGATGTAGATGTAGAGGTGGAGGTAAAAGGCAAGGTAGATGTAGTACTATAGACTCATACCTTAAGCTTTAAAGGTATAGATGGAAGCAAGGTAGATATAGATGTTGATGTAAATGTAGATACAGTTATAGAGGTAGAGGTAGAGGTAGAAGTAGAGGTAGAGGGAGAGGTAGAGGTAGAGGTAGAGGTAGAGGTAGAGGTAGAGGTAGAGGTAGAGGTAGAGGTAGAGGTAGAGGTAGAGGTAGAGGTAGAGGTAGAGGTAGAGGTAGAGGTAGAGGTAGAGGTAGAGGTAGAGGTAGACGTAGAGGTAGAGGTAGAGGTGCCACCACCATTATGTTTTTTTTAATGGCATCAACCGGCTTCCATTTTCCAGTGTGCAGAATCGGAGCCACAGAAAGTTGGCAGGCCGGAATAACTTTATCAAATGTCGGTGGCGTGAAAAACCACCAAAGCCATTATTAAGTAGAGGCAGAGCCATCAATATTGACAATTTTCGAATGCGTGTTATGTAGCTCTGCTCTGCTCTTGTGGATGTTGATTTTATTAGCCTGTCGAGGGCCAGCCAACAATTGTTTGCTTAAAAGTTTTACACAACCACACACACACACACACATACACATTGAACTTTTGTCAGATTTTTGCTTTGTTTGTTTTGTTTTTAAGGGCCGAGCACGTTCGCTTTCACTACAGTAAACCGGTCCAGGATTGGGGCTATGGGACTTTTGGGGCTCGTCCTTGTTGCTGTCAATGTCCCCACAGATTTTGCACGTTTGCTATTTTGACATTTTTCGTGATTATTGATTAGATAAGCGCCCGACGACAAAAAGAGAGAAATAAAAAAAATCAACAAAGAGTGCCAAGTCTTCGCATAAAATCAAACAACAGAAAAAAATAAAAATAAAGAGACAAAAATAAAAACAAAGAGCCAAAAACTTCTCGACGACACTTAAGTCACTTAACATGGTCAAATGGTAGGGCGGGAATTTGATTTAGTCCTGGGCGAATTCAGCGACTGCTTCGTAAACTTAAATAGCGATTCATCATTAAAGCGCTGTCGTTATGGCCTGACAGCTTGGCCAGAGGAAGAGCAACGGCTAATCAAAGTTTGTCATGCAACTCACGCCTGCCTGGGCTTAAGTCGTGTCCTGCCATCATTATGTGCACACACACACACTCACACGCACACTCACACATGCATACATACGTATATTTTTAGACAGGTGTTGCTGAAATGCCTTTCGCCCTTGTTTGAACAAGTTTGTGGCCAAAGAGCAGCCCAAAGTGAAATGGCAGAGTATGGGAGCTGCCGTAAGCTTCGCCTGTCAGAGATTAGATTGAATGGAACTGCCGAGAGATGACTTGGGGCTGGGGCTGGGGCTGGCTGATCGGCAAAGCCTATTAAATGCCCTTATGTTCGATTTGAGATAAGAGATTTCCGTTTAAGTCCCGCCCGAATAATACAAATTATTTTATTCGAGAGTTGACATAAAAGATGTTTATGTGTCATAAATAAATAATTGTGGCATTTTGTTCTCAATCAAATTGGTTGCTAAACAGATATCGTAAACTTATCTGTGGAGTGGGTTCAATTTTCCCAAACTATTCTTGTACCACTAAGAACAATATTTTATTAGGTATATTTAAAGAGAAATTTCAAATATCTTTAAGGTTTCAAAATATTACAAATATTTTGAGTATATATTATAATATTTTTGTTTCTTTCCATCACTTGCGAATGTGTGGCGAGGGGCTCTTTTAGTCGATTGCTAGCAAGTGCATACCTGTCCTGATGACACCTGCCAAATTGGGTGGGCTTTGTGTCAGTCAATCAAATTGCTCAAAGAGGCATTTATTTTTTATAGCTGTCAGCTATTGTATGGCTCATCAGCACCCACATCGCCCCCACCCAGACTGTCCTCTAATATCAGACAAAGGCGCGAGACAATGCGATGTGGCAACAAAACAATAGATACGAAATCTACATGACGAAATGTTGCTGGCAGAATGAGGAGACTACAAGATATCCTATAAATAAAGGGGACTGGTGTAATTGGCAGTAAGAGGAGCTACGAGATACCCTATAAATAGCAACACAGATAAGTTATTTTATAAATGAAATATATATATATATATAAGCAAATAGAGTAATAAATATATATCGAATAAGTATGAAATATAATAGGTACTCTGAAACAATTTTAAGAAGAACAGATGTAATATATATAGCTCATATAAATAGTAGTACGATTGAGCACTAAATATTGTATATAAATTTAAAAAAAAAAAATGATATATTATGTTATTTTTAATATTCGTTACAAATTTTCTAACTATTTAGTATCATTAAATTTTATTTTGTCTAACATTAAGTGCTTGCAGTATTTTTTGTGTATGATTGCAGCTGTATGTATGCTCTCTAATATTTAGTTATATCTGTTTCAGAATTGACATGGACATTGAATAGTTTGTGATCTTAAAGGGTTCAGGTTTCATGCTGATACGCTTCGTCAATATTTATTTTCTGTGTTAACAGGGCATGCGAAGCCTATAAAAAGGTACCCTCAGAGATGAAGTGGCACAAGTTAAATTTTTTAGAGAGTTTTTCAAGCACTCCTCTTGGCCTGCCCCTAGCCCACTTTGGTATTCGATCATTGCCTTACTTTGCATATTTAAATATTTAGTGCTCTCGCTGGTGAAACACAATTGTTTTGCTCTCTGTTTTCATGCTCGCGGTTGTGTCTAAATTTATCTATAAACAAAGTCATTTATATCTATGTATATATACAGAGAGAGATATATGGGCGACATTCGGACTGTTTATAATATAGTAAAAGAAAAAGCTGTTGCTTCTGGTTAATTGAATGAATGAATCTGTGCAAAGTTCTCTTAAAATTCGTTGTTGTTTTTTCATTATTTGTTGTCTCAAATTTTCCATGCTCATTCTGTATTAGCTTTGTAATTTTGTTGATTTGTTTCTCTGGCCGGGGCTGGCTGCGATATTTCAAGGTTCGTCAGTTTCATTAGCACATTGGCGGATCATTTCGCTACACTTAATGACCGTCGATTGTTCAGATAAAATTGCACTTGTAATTAACACCCAAAGGGCATCGTTAACATCATTTAATACAGTTTTTAGGGGCACTGCGAGAGGTCCAGGCTCTTCATATCGGCATTCTTTCGGGTGCCATCAGAAGACACAGAAACTGGTTTCTTTTATTATCGACGATATATATAAATGATTTTTGTGAGCTCTGCACTCGAACGAAAGTGGAAGATGAATAGCCTGAATGACAAGCCGATGACTTTGATACTCTAAATAAGTGTAGTTTAATAAGCTGCGCACAGATTGATATATTTAAATGAGTTTGATTGTAATTGACGTTTGAATGTAGTTGCTATACGTTTTTGGAATATAAAAATAAGTCAAAATAAATCCGAATAATTGAATAATTAAAATTTAATAAAAATATATGAAGCATGTAAAATGCATAAAGACTAATTGTAACGGATTAGATATACTCTAATATAAGTAAAAGCTGATTATCTAAATATCTCTATATTATTCCAGCCTTTTTCAAGTTGTTTGACCAATTCGTTGATCTCAGCTTGGGTGCAATGAAATGAGAAATTGCCGCAGTAGCCCAAAAAAGGGCTTAAAGCGCATTTAATTAAATGGCTTGTGGCTGCGCCTCACTGTCTGTCCGTTCGTCCGTTCGTCGGTTCGACTTTAGGAACAACGTCTTCCGTTATCTTTTAGCGATGTGCGTGTTTTATATATGTTTTTTTTTTTGGTGGAACCGGGTCCAGTTTATGGATGGACATTGCAAATTGATGTGCCGCGAATGCAATACTTTGTTGCTGTATCCATTTTGATGCGTTTACCTTGCAGCTGGGTTGCATAAAATTTAATGAGTTTTTTTTTTTGTTGCTGTTGCTGTGTCTCGTGTTGCGGGTTTTGGCTCATAATTTGAAAATGTAGGTTAAGCATTTTTGGCATTTCTCGAGTGCCAAGTGGCCAAGTGGACTTAAAAGTCACACGAAGGGTAACCAAAATCGGGCAATTGCATTGCTTTCAAATCTGTGCGCTAACGCAGTCTAATTGATCCCCCGGGCTTGTCAATTAGCTGTCACAGACAGTCACATATGTGATCAAAATAAAAAAAAAAAAAAGAAAAAGACATTTTTTAGCTGCCCGGCATCGATTCAGTTGAATGATACTGTGGAAGTCCAACACGCATCTCGAGCTGGCCGCTGGCTTCACAACCAACAATAATCCAAATTAGAAGTAAAAAATGAAATACAACTATAACAAATAACAACAGCTACAGACATTCATGTCATAGACAGAGCAGACGGACAAATTTTTGCAAATGCAATCGCAATCACAACAAAAAATCTTTTTCAAGTTTTGAGTTTCAGCTCTAGCGTAGCGTGGGGGGCTGTGTGTGTGTGTGTGTGTGAGTGCGTGTTGAGGGGTGGGGGGCTGGTTGACAATTGCCATGCGGGCAATTAACAATTTTTTTATATCTTTTATTTTTTGCTTTGCCGACAGCGTTGTCTGGTTTTGGTCTTGTGACGTCGGTTAATGTAAACGCTGAAAACGTGCGCAGCGCCAATAGAAATAAACATTTTGTATCTTTGTATCTGCGTGCGCGTTTGTTGATATTGCATCCGTTAGGTGTGTGTGGCTGAATGCAAATGTTGTGAATTTTCGGCTAGACGCAAAATCTTTTTGGACAGCGCCGACAGCTCCGGCGACTGCGACGTCGACTGCGACGCGTGCGTCCGGTGCGCAGTTAGCTTTGATCAGCGTTTGAGGTGGATTTTTTGTGTTTTATGTTTTGGTTTTTTTTTTGTTTTTTGGTTTGCAATCAAACAAAATGGCAAAAAAAAGACTGCCGCGCAACTAATTTTTTCGGTTTTGTATACAAACAATTTGCGCAGTCAGCGACGGAATGCAGCATTTGACCACATTTAGAATATATGTATATGAGTATATTTATATATACTCATTTATGTAGTAAACTAACAACAAAGTAGTTACATTTCAAGCTGCTATTAAATTCTTATATTACCAATATAATTGAGTGAACTTTAATATCTATACACACATGAAAATAAGTAATTAAAACGGTATTCAAAAATAATTGCAAATAGCAGTGCTTACAAAGTATAAAATTTGTGAGATGTATTAAAATGTATATTAATATTTTAATACAGTATATATAAATATATGCTTTAGTTTGTCGAAAATTTATTAATAGTTTACGTAATTCAAACTAACTGAATTTGATCATATATATAAATTAAGAAGAGTATCTGAAGCTATGACCGAGCTACTGATCTCTCCAAATGCATTATGCATTCAATATAAAGTCTATAAACTTGAAAAGAAATAAACATTGAATAAATGTATTCGATAGATCGTGAAGTGTCTACAAATTATATAGAATTTTGGAATAGCTATCAAGATTTGCTTCAGCTCAGCTCAAAGATTTTTATAAGCTTGTTATTGCATCAGAATATCGAAGAATATATTTATATAAATGATTTAAGTCATTAGTGTCTTATAATAAATATATAAATATATATAAATAAATATATGTATATAAACATCTAAATTATTTATATAAGAATTTATAGACATACATATATATGTATGTAAGCATCAGTATATCAACACATGTTTTTTTTTTGGCAATAGAAACACGTACGCTGCAAATTATGCGATAAAATATCTTGAAATTTGTGAGCCACAGCGCCACACCGCCCTCCCGCCCGTGTCGCCTTAATGCGCAGTACATGTGACCCGAAATGCTTCGTACATTTGATTTTTATGCGTTTTTACATGAAATTGTTGAACTTTTATGATTTCATGGCGGCCTGGGCAAATACACATAAAGATAAATGTAAATCGATGCTAATCATTTGTATACATTTTTGATGGAGCGCCGAGTGCTAAATTGATTTGATGGCCTCGCAGTATTTACAGATGATGAATATAAAGACGTCAAATGAGCCAAATCTGTTTGGTAATTGTTACGGTTTGACAGCGCAGACAACGCGTCGTATGAGCAACGAGCAGAGAGCAGAGAGCAGCGAGCAACGAGCCACTGGGGCGTATGAGCACTGTGTGGCTTAAGTAAATGCTTGGGCCATTAATTTAATTAGAGATTCTGTTAATATCTTGATATGAGACTTGATTCATCGCTTTCAAATTGTTTTTATGATGATGCCAAATAAAATGACACATTTGTCACGCAAAACGAAACAGAATAAAAATATTATTTTTATTTATATTACGTATATATTTTTGTATAACAAATGCAACTGGTTGCTGTTTTTGTTTCATTCAGATAAACTGCATAGACTTGGCATATTGCACTGACAACAAAATTTGGAAATGGGACTGAATGGGCGCGGTGTCATAAACGAAACCATAGACAACAATCCAGTGATAAGCAGCGCTAATCAACACGCATAATAATAACAACAACAACAGCAGCAGAAATAACAAGGTGTGTGCCATCTGATAGTGATAACAGCTCACTCATTGCTTCGCCTGCATATATTTAATGGTAATTGTGTGGCTGATTAATGGGAAATGAAGAAATTAAGAGGTTGATGGCGCGCACAATGCACCCTCGATAAACACTCGATAAGAAATGAAAACCAAATCATGCGCAAGCAATTTGTATATCACTTGATTTAAATTTCACACTTTATTGAGATGTTGAGACGTTTGCAGTCAATTTGCTAACATTGTTTGACTTCGGCGATCGTGAGTCGATTTTGATCTGTTCATTTGACCGACGAATGCGGCTTAGGTTGCAGCATCCACAACAGTCGAAGACGCGACGCGATTGGACCAGCTACGAAGACAGCAGGAACGACAACGACAACAACAACAACAACGATGACAACCACGACGACGACGACAACGTCCGCACATGCTGCCTGCTGGGGATAAACTGGAACTGGATTTTTCGGAGTTACGGCGACGACAACAGCGACACCGACAGCGACTGTAACGCTGACGTCGACGGCGACGGCGACAGCGACGCCAACAACAGGCAGCAGACAGCAGCAGCACTCGACGGCGGGCCACTTGTGGCCATATAGAATCACAGAGACGACAGATATCGAGTCTCTCGCTATTGCACCACAGACACAGAGCAAAAACATCCCAAGCAGCAGCAACTCGTCCAAAATGCAAAAAGCTCTCAATCTGCGCGCGGATAAACATTGAGAGCGAAAGTGTGGGAGAAGGGGGAGAGGGGACCGGCCACTGACCGTGAGAGTGACTGAGAAGGAGAGCGGGATAGAAAGAGAGAGAGAAATAGTGAGTGCAGGAGGGAGAGCCGACTAGAAAAAGATTTTAGCAAACCGTTTCTGTTCTGCCTTATGCCAATTTCCCGTTATAACAAGTATGCTTTTAGCTTTAAAAGCTTTTGCGTGGCAGCACATGAAACATTGCAGCAGTGCATATATAAAGCTTAAAGCACAAACTTGTGACGAACATCCTTAATATTTTAGAAATACATATGTATAATAATATATAATTTAATAATAATATAATGTAAAATTATTTAATACAAAGTCAAAACATTTAAAATTAAATATAATATGCCGCAGAACGACTTCCTATGGAAAGGAAAAATATAAATAATTCATGAAAGCTTTGCCTTCTGCTAAAGCTTTTTGCACTGACTGAAGTGTTAAAGGCTTGACTATATTTCCCGCTATTTGTTTAGCTTTAGCTGAATTGTTCTCTCACTCTGCGCCGTTACTGTTATACCGACTCTCACTCTCGCTCTCACTCTGAGGCCAGCGCTCTCCCGCTCATTTATTTATTTATTTTTGTGTGTTGCTGCTGCTGCTGCTGCCAGACATTCGGAGCAATTCATATTTTTGTTGTTGTTTACTTTTTGGCGCCGCAGTCCGCGAACTTCAACAGGTTGCCACCCACTTTTTGCGGCTGCCCTTTGGCTGCTAATACACCGAACCAAACAAATGAAAAGAAATTCAAGAAGACGGCCCCCAAAGCGACCACAATGTGTATATTTTTATATACATACATATATACGTATGTATGTTCAAATATATGTACGCGGAAACCCACCTATATAAGCCATATAAATTAGTATAAGCACCAGGCTCTGGCATAAAAATCTATAGAAAAAGGGCAAAACTTTAGCGCGTTCTTTGGGGTGACCCAACAGCAATTCTCAACTGCTGTTTCCGTAAGTTTACAAGTGTTTTATCTCTTGTTCTCTCTATCTTTCAATCCCATTCAATCCTGCTCTCCTGCTCCATCCTACGTACAGACGTTGTTGTTGTTTTTCCGTTCGCTGTTCTTTCTGGCATATGTACGTATTTTAAGGCATTTGCTTTTCGCGATAGACTTACCCAATGCTAAATATAAACAGCCTACATACAGGGCTGATCTCTGCCCTCTGCTAAGGGTGAGGGAAGTTCGCTGCTGCGAACGTTAAGTGGCGAAATATTTGTGCGACTTACCTGCAATGAGAGAGCGAGAATAACAAAAACAAAATCAGTTATATTTAGAGCAAACAAGGCATCAACATCTCAGCATAAGCTGAGCATAAGATTACACAGTTGGTATGGTAGCTGAGGGGCGGCCGGCAGCTCGTTAAATATGGGCTGGCCAGGGCTGGGCAAGGCTGGGCTCAGCGAGCTCATTAAATGCACAGAATATAGCTGCAGCAACTGAAGAGGCAACCCATTAGCATTAATTGAAGCAAGTTGACACGAATATGAGCTACAGCTGAGAGCTATCTTTGGCCAGGGATATTTCTGTGCTGGCTATGCAAAGCTATGGAAATTTAACAACAATGTGAAAGCCGCTTAAGCGATATTACCCAAGCATAGAGTGTTATGCTAAAGGAACTTATATGCATTACTGAAGTGGACAATTTTAGAGAGTCTTATCTATGTTTTGCTATGCTATGAACTATCAATATGTGGGCGTTTAGCAGGCTCATACATAAGTGTAATTCCTATACAATTTTGGCATATAGAATGTCAATATTTACATATAAAATACTTCATCTAAACGTATTCGAGTTCAATTTGCATAAATATTTGCATTATATGTAGAAGCTTAAGAGATTTTACTTTATGTAAAGGTTGCATAACACTTTGACATCTGTCATATCGTAATTGATTTTTAAGAAAGCAAATGCGAATAAATTTCGATTCCATTTTCCTCAGATGTATTATGTGAAAATGAATTTCCTACACTCTGCTGGCTTCAGCTATGCTCAATACTCAGTCAATTTCAATTAATATTTTAAAAATCTTTTACTATTTATGAACCTGGCACATAACTTTTCCATCCTTATGGAACCACCTACCCACAAATGTATACTAAGTATTTTTTGTGCCTTGTCAAAGTCATTGGCAAACTTGAGCTGGAAATTAGAAATGTTGCTTGATTGGCCTAATGAAGTTTTGCAACTGGTCGACTGCTGATAAAATGTTGTATAAATAAATTAAGTTAAGAATTTCATATATGTGTACATATATATGTATGACTACATGTGCATAAATAAATACATATAAATGTTTCTGTGTGTAAAGTCTGTTTTTGGCATGTGGATTCAATTTGTGCACATGACTTTGGGTATATCAAATATTTTGGTGTTGATTTTATTTACAGCTCTCTCGGAATGGTCTGGCACATTATGTATGTATTTGTAATTGAATTTTCATATTTTGTTGAGAATGCACAACGACTGCAGTCGGGCGCAGCGTAATGCAATTTTCAGCTTCAAATCAAATGTAAATATCACTCATACGCAACGTTGAGCACCATGAATGCGAATGCCCCACTACTTATGGCGGTGGGCGTAGATGGGGCGGTGGGCGCTGTTTGGCGATGAGTTAGTGCTTGCGCAATACAATTTGGGCACTGATTATCGAATGGGTCTGCAGGAACAATTAGTTAAATGCTAATTGCACAGCATTCGCCATGTGTTCTGGGCCGAGTAATGCGTATATAGCTCACCTGGTCAACCCCTGGGTCAAACTCTATTAGCAGTTTTGGTTTACTGGCCGCATACACACCAACATGATTGACTGTGCGTGTGCGTGCGCGCGTGTGTGTGTGTGTGTGTGTTTGTTGCACTACAATTTGAATAAACCACGAGAGTTGCAGCTAGCGGCCTGTGCACTGCTTAAGCGACGTTTAACTTCTGCGACTGCCACACTAAGCCGTTAGCTGACCAAGCTGGTTTTGTGGCCTGCCTCGAAACTGGACAGCCGTGCTGCGCTCGCTTTGCTAAGCCAAAGGGGGGCTTGGCACTACATGTCACGCACAAGCAGCTGAGCTGAGCTGCGTTGAGACAAAAGGCACGCAAATAAGCCGCCGGCGCCAGAGACTCAAGACCTCGTTAGCTCTAGCTCCGGCGCATTAATAAATCTTAAAAAATTAAAACATTGGAATCGCTATTGGAATCTGCATCTAATTAAGAGAGCAGGCATGCAGGCGCTGCCAAGTGGCAGCCGTGGCGGTAAATAAAGTATAATTTTTTTTTTTTTGGTTTTTCTATTTCCAATTTCACACAAATCAGCGGTAAATGTCAAAACGCATGTTGCACAAATGCGTCAAATGCCAAAGCGGGCGAACGCCAATAAATCATCAGCTGCACATGCCACGGAACGAGGCATGCGAGAGAGAGGGAGAGGCAAAGAGAGCGAGAGGTGAAGAGCGAGAGGGCAGTGTGGTGCGTAAAGCGTGGGCAGGGAGTGCTGAGGGGCAGCAGAGCCAAGTCGACGTCTTATTGCCGATCGATCTGACCAATAGTCGAAATCGCAGCCGTTGACAGATTTCAGTGCGAAACGTGTGGAAGGCAAGGGATGAATGAACGGCAGACATATACCCTGCAAATGAAAATGAGAAGAAAAGACAGGAAGCGCGAATATGAATATAGCAAATAAATATAAGTAAATATATGAGAATATGTAATATTAAAAAATAATAATAACAATAATAATAAAATAAAATAAAATAATAATAATAAGCAATATATAATAAAAATAAAAAAAAATATTTAAAAATAAATGGTAATTGAATTTTATTATAAAAAATATGAAATATATAAAATTGGTAATTATGAATAAGAATAAAATAATATAAAAATATGCAATATCTAAAAAAATACAATACATTTTTAATATTAAAAAAATTATTATTAAAATTTTAGTATAATACGAAAATTAAAGTAAACATTTAAATTTAATGGCATGTTACAAGTTGTTGCTCGTGCTTTGTATACCCTTTGAAACCACTATATGCACACACCATATACAAAAAATAACAAATTTAATATAAAAACATTTTGGCCAACGACAAGCGATAACAACAACAACAGCAACAGCAACAAATGCAAGAGACACTTTGTATTTCAGTTTTTGGTTGCATTAATTATCGCCTTGCCATGAAATATGCGCGCCACGCATGCGCAGATCAACAGGGGTTATGTCTGAAAAGATATAGAGAGGGAGGCGAGGCGAGGTCTGCCGTACGAAACGAGGGTGGCAATGAGAGAGAGATAGATAGAGAGGGAAAGAGAGATCAGTGGAGTTTTGGTTTTTGTGTGCGAAAACTTTTATGGACACCAAATGCTTTGCTCGCTGGCAGCACAGAGCGTGCCGCTGAGTTGGCTGGAGGGGAGGGGCGGGGAGTCGACGCATTGACTTGAGCTGACTGTTTACCTGTGCCAATTAAATTAAACTCAATAAATGAATCGATCGCCTGGAGATACAAATTGCGGCAATGACAACTTTCAACGGCTTTTTGCCTAATGAGCCAGCGATGCCATATCGCTGTCTGGACATCGTTTAAAATAAAAACGATTGACGCTTTCCGATCACTGACAGCTTCAGCTGGAAATGGAGTGGCAATATCATTGAAAGAGATTGACAATGGTAAATGAAAGGGAAGCATTTGTGAATGTTGTATCAGTTGTGCCCAAAATAATATAAAAAAAGTATATTTGGAATTTAGTTAAAAATTGTCATTATCAGACAATCATATATATTGTTTCTACATTTCTAGATTACAATTTAAGCTTAAACCTGAGGCAATATCTTGAGGTAGACAGAATTTTGTTTACTAAATTTATTTTTTTCTCTTTTTATTTATTTATTTATTTATTTCAATTTTTTATTTTAATTCAGAATTTCATCTTAAGACTCTACAGTCCATTTGAAAAAATCGTTGAAAACAGAAACCAAAGTTGAAAAGCTTTGCTTGCCCGTAACACGCGCCACCTAGCGAAAATGTATATAGACTCATTCGAAAGCTCATTTGCTTTGACCTGCAGGCGGCAGCAGCGTGTTGAAAAGCTCTATGCGAACTAAGAGCGAATAGCTCGAGCGTAGAGAGTGAAAGTACTAGCCTAAGAGCATTTGTTTGCTCTCGCTCTCTCTCTCTCTCTCCTTCTCTCTGTCATATCAACCAGACAGTTTGACGAATTGATAAGATAAGGATAAGACCTTGGCAAGCCCCTTAGCCCAAAACAAATAGAAAGAAGAGGAGCTTAGTCCAGGCACAGCTGCATAAAAAGGCATCTTAATTGCAATCATTAAACGCTATTCAGCGGGATCAGATTTGGCACTGTAATATAAATATTAATAAAACTAATTCAATTTAGTTGGCATGAAAATAAAGCCACAAAAATGTCATAAAAAGGATAAGACCACAAATAATAAACACTGCTGTGGTTGCTTCAGACATACGAGTGAGTGTGTGTGTGAGTGTGTGCGGTTAAGTGTTGCAAGTGTCGTATCATCAACAAGGCTTTCAGTCGGCACCCACTCTCTACCCGTTGCTACCCGCTGCCATTGTGCAAATATTTGCATATTTAAGTTAGTTATTATTGTTGTTGTCGTTGTTGTTGTTGTTGTCGTTGCTTTATAAAGCAACCACAAAACTCATAAGCGCATTTTAGTATCCTGCGCGTCCTTTTCATGCATATGTGTGCACACTCATATGGCTCACATGTGCTGTGTTTACATATGTATAAATACATATACATACATTCATATGAACATATATATTTACCTTCATATATGTATATGTATATGTATATATGTATATATACATATATCCTCAGTTTGCCTCTGCTTGCACGAAGGTCAAGCGCGCGCTTATAAAGTTGACGCCGTCATTCTCGCAGGACGACAAAACGTTTAATTATGTCAGGTGTTAAGATGCCGGTTATCATGTCAAACAATGTGCCACAGTGCGTATACGTTGCCTCAATACTTAAAGCCACCTTCCCTCACCACCCGCACCTCCTGCCGCCCACCTTAATCTGAAGTGCGTTTTGTTATCCTCTTCAGCCTTACATCCTGTGCATGCGGCAGCCCGAGCTTAATTAATTAGTAGTGAAAAAGGATTTTCTATGGCAGCAAAGTCGAAGTTTCTTAGAGAACTTTGCATCAGCTGGCAGATAGGCACAGAGCATATATGTTTTATATGTATGTGTATAAACTAATTGATCTTGCCTTAATCAAATGCTATAGAACTATTAACAATAATTTATATATATGTATAAATATGCGCATGTAATGTTGCTAATATATGTATATTGTACATAGATATTATTTCAGCAGGACGATGCCAGCTCAACTTATGGCAGTTCTAGGGCAACTGCTAGTCGATCAGTTTTTTTAGTTAGTCAACTGCTTTTAAAATGCGTGTATAATGCGCTCGCCCTTTCCGTTTCCCTTCCATGGCCCCTGCAACTCATCTAAATGCATAATGAGCTGCTCTCAGGTGCTGCTAATGAAAGTTTTGGAAGGTTTTAATCAACATAAGACTCCTGCTGCTGCTGCTCCTGCTGCTGTTATGTATTTAAGTTAGCCCATGCTGTAGCCAAGAATCTTGCACTAATTCGGACAAATTACTAACAAATGCCAGTATCCCAAATCTTGGCAGTAGACCCAAGCCCGATTCCCCCAGCTGAGAGACAGACGTGAGTTTTCCGACTCAAATTAGTTGCATTGTTTTCTGCTGACACTGACAATGGCAACGGCAATGACATTGCCTCCACTACCCCCCTCCAGCCCATTGTGTGGTTGAAAATGGGTCCTGTGCTGCTCCCAGTTTGTTGTTGCAAGCGTGCAACAGCTGCAGCTGGAATTGCATTTGCTGCTGCTGCGGGTAGCTAAAAGCTGCAGCTGAACCATGCTTTCCATTATTTTTTTTTTTTTGCTACCTTTCACTAAGCAGCTGCTGACTATTTACTTTGAGTGTTGTTTTGTGCATAAGTAAAATGGAAATGAAAGCAGAAGACAGATTTTCAGCTTGGGGTTCCAGAAGGCGAAGCCAGGCAAAGCGCTCTGCACTAAGTTAAATTGATGGTATAGAGTGCATGATATACCTTAATAAAGAGCGATAATAAACAGTCGAAGGTATATACTAAACTAAGCAGGAGAAACTAAAATTGTAGTAAGAGTAGTCAGTGAGATTTATATATGCCATTTAGTTGAGCTTAAAGGAGTTCGTAAATGAGTAGCAAGAGAAATTAAAGCAAATAATCAGTTCATAGTACAAATAATAATTCATTTAAAATATTAATTAAAAACAAAAAGAAAGTATTATAAATAAATGATAATATTTTTGTATTTATATTTGAAATATGTGATAATATTGATTTAAGCACATTCATTCTGCTGAAATAATATTGTAGTTATACTAAGCACTTTGTAACTGTAAGCTCGACCACACAGGAATGCCAAAGAGACGAATTATCTCATGTAAAATTGTATTTTTAAGAGCAGCTTAGGTACGAGCATTTAGCAAATGCACAGAATTTAAATGAGATAATCGGTCAAGTGGAATTTCTGCTTTGCCAAGAGAGCAGGAGAGCAGAAATGCTTCTAGAGTATATGAAAACGAAATGGAATATGCGAAAGTGATTAAAATGGGTGATGAAGGTGGAAATGGTTTGAAGATGCCTGTGTGGAAATGTCGCCCATTTCAAATGGGATAAATTGAAGGCAATCTCGTTTAAGGCGTCCACACAGAAGTGTCAAGTGCGGTAAATGTGAATGCCAGCAACAACAACAACAACAATGACGATGGCGACGACACTTGGGGTCTGCGAGGATACCAACAAATACATCAATCACATTTACAGTTCATTAATAAATAACGGCATCTCTGCTGATGTATGACAAAGCATTTAACATATTGCTTCCAGCCCAGGCCCGAATCGAAATGAGTTTTCCGTGAACGTGACGAGTGACAACAGTTGGTGAACGAGGCGACGGCCAGACAATTGGACGGTGTTCGTTTTAAATAGATAAATACCCACACACAAACACACATCAATATATATTTATATATAATCTCTGTAGAATTTAAATGCTAAGTGCGAGTAATTCATAAACTTACATTAGGCTCTTAGCTCTCAGCAGCCGGAAACGGAAACGAGTCGAGACAACAAAATGTCGGTTAGTTGTGCAATGCCTAAGTGAGCTAATCGCAACACACAGAGCGGAACAGTTGCTCCAATTTAACGCTCAAGCAACGACCACAACATTCTCACTTTCTCACTCTCTCTCTCTCTCTCTCTCTCTGCTTCTGTCTCTCTGCCTTCTCTTTGTGATAAAGGCGAAAATATTATTGTGAATTTATGTGTGGCATGATGCGGCATTTCAGGGCTCATTAAAAGTTGAGTTTGAAAATGTTTTTCAGCTAGCGAGGATAACAGTTTGTTTACCTAGTATTTTTCGAAATTTGTGAAACATATACTAATATAATGCACATAATTTTATGATACAAATTCAAACTAGAATCAACATGTGATAGAGGTAAGCCAGTTACTGAAATATTCGTTAATTAAATATCTGTGAGGGTTTTTTAATTTTCATTTAATTTTATAAATTGCGCTGCAGATGTTTAACATTAACTGTTTTAAGTATTATGAATGAAAATATATTTTTACTTTATATGTATATTAAAATGTCTGTTTATATCTTTATTTGCGTATGTATTACTGTCAGCTTCAATTGGGCTCATAATATTAATATAAAATATATTTTTTACTAAATTTGTACTTATTACTTTTTAGCTTTAGATGAATTATAAAAAAATTTTGAAATTCAAATATAATAATTTAATAATATTAGTACATTTTTTGTTTGCTTTATTTTTTTGTATTTCATGTGTTGTGTTTTCGTATATTCCCTCATCTTTATCTTACATTCTCTGTAGCCTTAATAGGACTTCTAATGAAATTATGCAGTTTAGTGTCAAATTTTATTATCTTCAAACTTTAATTTTCTTTCCTTCAAACAGCATGTGTGAAACGTGCGTATGGTAAATAAAGAGCTAGTCTCTCCGTTTCTCAACGATTTTTCCGTGCCTTATGCTAATCCATCCCAAGTGTCAATTCAAGCGTCCGTATCCAGCCAGTCAGCGATTTAATCGAGCGTCCCGCCGCTCCGCTGCTGATGAGGCACTTTATTTGGCAATACCCTATACCGAAAGTGAACTCAAGGGGGTGTAATGATTTTTAGCAAAGATAATAGAAATAACTACTTGCTAGACTTATAGTAATATTTCCAGATATATAAAGCCTACAAAGATTTGATATATTTAAACTTATCTAACTCAACCGTTCAACTGTAAACTAATATTTGCTGTGTAGTATATACTCTTCGATCACAGCCATCAAGAGTATTCGGTTTTTGCATTGTTTTCGTTTCTCTTTCTTTTTTTTTTTTTATGTAAAAATCGAGGGAATAATAAATAATGCATGCGTCTTTTGTATATGTAGATTTAGTCGAAGGGCGTCTCCGGGTTAATGTGCTGTCAATGGCTGCTGGGCCGCATGCTGAAATGGCGTGCAATTGATTTTGCCACGCCCAGTTCAAGGACTCGAAGGCAGGAAGGAACAGCATAAACGCTGCTATGGAAATGTCGCTGTCAACGCGCCAGCATGCCGATGTTGAGCCAGTGATGCCCGAGATTGCACTGCGTCTTATATACACAAGAACACGCGTACTCTTGTCTATACTTTGCCAAGATAAACAGCTGACAAGTGGGCACAGACATGGAGAGAGTGTGAGGGAGAGACAAGCTTCATATCTCCAGTTCCAGCTCTAGCTCTGTCCTCAACAGCGAATCTGACTTGGCCTCAAGCATGGACCCATTCAAAGTGATTTAGTGCTTGTGGTCAAGTGGGCCATGATTGACTTGGCTCTGTTGAGAGCTAAATGAAACCAACACACGCACAGCTACACGCACAGACAAAGAGAGTGAGAGTGTGAGAGAGAGAGAGAGAGAGAGAGAGAGAGAGAGAGAGAGGGTGAAGAATATGCGACACGCTTTAATGTGCATAGCTTAAAGTAGAAGCAAACCAAATTAGATATAAGCTAATTAATTAATTTAACAAGAGATGCAGCCGATTTATGTAAATCAAAATAAATACTTGTCTCAGTTTAACTATCATATATGGAGCTATGGTAGAGACAGGCAATAATTAGATAGTTTATGTCGACGACAGACATTTCAATAAATTGATAAGTGCTTTGGTCAATCAATAGCAAGTCCACATTTCAATATGCGAATCATTTATTTCCTATGCAAAATATTATTATATATCGCGTAAGGCATTGCTTAATATACTAATTAAATTTAGATAAATATATTAGGTATACGTATCTGTGTTGACTGACAACTTGTCTAATTGGACAGCAGCTCAGACTAAACACAATAAGAGCTACAAAATGTATCAAATTAATAAAACTTGCCATTGAAAGGTTTCGAAGCTTTTCCCTTACTCTTTCCACGACTATATTAAAAAATTTCTATTTTTATAAACATCGCAAAATATTCTTTTTTCCATTTTTGAAATTATAGGGATTTTGTCTTCAACCCAAAATGTTATTAAATTTATTTAAATTTAATTTATAAATTTATGAAAACCAATTATGGTCTTTTTAATATGATTCATCAACTTAGGAGTCAAAACTCAAAGGCAATGCTATTTTTTATGAACACAGCTGTATTTGCGAGCTTAAGTTAAGTAAGTTAAATTTAAGTAGTCTACTTTCTACAAAGTAATACAGAACTCGTTTAAATTAAGCTAACCTTCAATAAGTCAAATCCAATATATAACTTTAGTCTTCAGGCACCAAATATCATTGCGCCTTTCATCCAATCGACTTTATTTTCAAATATCTGCTTACAAAACTATTTGGCTGCTCGAATAAGATTGAAAAAACTCCGAACAAAACTGTTTCAGTGCAAAGCCAGTTAAAGCCCGCCAGCTTAAGTCTGAGCTCGCTTCTTGGTAAACAAGTCGAGCACACTTTTCGTGTTTAATAGATACTAAATACTTGGCAAACCCTGACGAGCCTTGCAGCTTATTTCGTAATGGCGTTGATTGTGTGCGTGTCGCCGTTGCAGTTTAGCTAGACCCGCCACGCCCACATCTGTTTAGGACACTCCATTGGAATCGCATGTTTGGCTGCACTAAATGCAATTGCCTTTTGTAATCCCATTTGATTTGATTTCTGCGATAAGGCTCGACATGCAAAGCAGCGCTAGGAAAAGCCACCCAGAGACGTTTTTAATTATTAAATATTTCAGTGCTGGACGCACAAGTCGACGAACTCACTTATTACGGCTTTAAAGGCTCTGCGGCCATTGAGGCAATAAAAAAGTTTTTGCTGCTGCGCAGAAAACTTTTGCTTCTGCACTGCTGTCAATTAATGATTAGCAGAGCATTTCGGGTAAGTGGAGAGGGGGAAGGCACAGCAGAAGCTGTTGTCAATGACTTTTACTCTTTAACTGGCAGCTGTCTATTCCCCGAGGTGGAGCAGCTGCTGCTCTGTGGGCATAGGCATGGATGTCGCTAATGGCATGTGAAGAGTTTCGCATTTCTGCTGGGATTCCTTTTGGCGAATGCAATGGGTGCAAGTCCTTGACACAATTTACAATTTCAATACCATTCGCTTGGCATGCGAGCCGAGAGGAGCCCTATTGAGTCGTAAGATGGAATCGTCAGCTACCGCTTCGTCATCATCAGCATCATGGCAGCTGCCGGTGCTGGTGCCGCTGCTGAGGCTGGTCGGCGCATTTGTCATCATTAAAAATGGATGGAGGCACTGGGCACAGGAGCTGAAATTAGTTTGCCAGTGGCTGTGCGTCCTGTGCCCAGGATATTTATGCGTGTGCAGCTGCCAGCTACTAGCTACCAGGCCAAAGGCACTTCAAATGTCACGCTGCTTGCCGCCTTTTACTTTTGTCTCATTTGCTGCCGCTGCTACTGCCGCTGCTGCTGCTGCTGCTGCTGCTGTGAGCCTCTGCTCATTATGGCTTAAAAAATGTTAAGCACGTCGACGCCTGTTGTTGCGTGGCAAGTGGAAGTGGAAGTGGAAATGGAAATGGAAGTGGAAGTGCCCCACATCGAGTCACAGCAGCACTTGAAGCAGGTCGCTTGGGTCCAACCAAGCCAAGTGCCCAGCAGCTACCGAAAGCCACTTGATAGTCAACGCTGACATCTCATTATGGTTGTCAGCGTTGCGTTGCCTACAAGCGACAACGTTGCGTATGTGTAATGTCTGCAGCCTGACTTGCTCAGCCTCACTCACTCTCTCTGTCTCTCTCTCTCTCTCTCTTTCTCGCCCAATCTGTCTGGCTGCCTGCGTGCCCATGTGTAAGCAAAATGGCTACAACGTGAATTATTTTTATGTGCCTTAGAGGACCAATTTTTGGGCAGCATGCTGTGTGTGCGGGGTCCTCAGAGCGCGCTGGCTGCTCTCAATTTAAATTCATATACCTTCTTTCATTTCTGCTAGAAAGTCTATGGGCAACAGGGCCAACAGTAGGCGACAACAAATTGATTTAATTACACATCACACTTGTTTATCTATGCGTGCCTTGTCAAGGCAACGGCTCGACAGGCGAGCTGTGTGTGGGGTAGGCAATTGCTTGTTGATGCAGCAGCTTGTCATGTGCATGGTCTCAATTATCATTGCCATGCAGCTGCAGCAATATAGCGTGCGAGTGCTGCCATTGTCGCCACGGCAACAAAATGAGCAACAGCCGCCACAAGTCGTTGGCTTTGAGCTGTGCAAACAATGGCTGGGCAAATTCACAGATGTAATTTGCAGAGCACTTGAATTGAGGAAACCGCATGTCTCTGGACTCTGGCGAACCGCCCACTTTCGATTGCCCGCACACAATACAGAGCAACAGCAACTCAAACAGCCAGCAATCGCAAGCCAATTGTATGCCTCTCCATGGACGTTGTCCCGGCAGCTCCTGTCTGGGACTGTGATATCCGTTTGCGTTTGCTGTCCTGCGCGTTTCCTTCAACTCAATTTTTAATCCCATTGCAACGGCAGCAGCCGCAGCAGCAGCAAAGTGGAGCCCGGACTTCTCTGCCGTCAGCTGTGAAATGTTGAGCGGATGCCAAGTCCACAATGCGCTTCGTATTTCGATTTACGCTTTTCGCCCAATACACCTTTCGACGATGCGAACACAAATCAATATTGGCCAAAAGCTATTTAAAGGTCATTTGCTGACACTCCGCACCAAATGCTCAGCGAGCTATGAAAATTGCTTGAATTAAATTCACTGTCAATTTGTTGGGTATATTCATAGAATCAACAGAGGGAGAGAGAGAGAGGGAGAATGAACTTGCATGAATATGATATATACATATATTTTAGAGAAATGAGTTGAATTGTCAACAATTCGATTATTAAGATTACCATTTAATTTGAAGACTCTGGAAATATTTCATCATTCGAACTGAGAGAGCTGAAGAATTTATCCTTATACATATTTCTAAAATATTCCAAGATATTAATTCCTCAGCTTTCCAAGAATACTTTTAATACTTCCAATAGAACTTAATAAGATTCTACTTAAAGCAATTATTATAATTGCACTTTGCTCACTCAATTAGTTTACTTATTTATGTGCAGCTATTCGTCTGTTCGCAATTCAAGTGAATTTTAATATTTAATTAGGCTTTAAAGAGCACACGGAAAATTGAGCTCTGAATTCATTTCTAAAGCTTTTCGACAGTTTCCTTTATATGTTTTCTCTGGCTTCTATTGATTGAGAAAAAAGAAGAATTTGTTCCACAAGGGACTTGCTGTGGAGCTGTTGCATAAGAGATTCGACAGCAGTTTATACTTAATGCGCACATCTAGAAAATTTCCGGCCGAGGGGGGCACTTGGCCGCACTACATGTTGCTACAGCTGTATTAATGCACTTACAAATCGTTGCCGCTGGCAGGTAACACGTGTGTGTGTGTGTTGAGGACGCACTCGAATGGGATCAGCAGGAGTGGAGCAAGCCATGCGAGTGGAGCATGTGAAAATTAAGTTTACAGCTTGAGCTGAGCCCTAATGCGACCGCAGCAGCACACTCAGTGATAGATCTAATTAGCTGCAGGCAACTTTAAAAAGTGCACTCAAACCCACTCATGTCCCTTTCCCCCCCTCTCTCTTCTCACGCACTCGCTTTGTGCGCCACAGTCAACATTAAATATTTACTTTACAACTTCAAAATGCTGACAAATTACATATTTTTTGCCTCATACATATTTTGCATATTTAATGCAATGCATGTGGCTGGCTTTAAGTTAATTATCAGCATCCACATAATTGCAGCAGTGTTTGCTCTTGAATAAGTGCGCTTGAATTTCAAATGAAAATTGATTCGGCTCACATTGTGAGCGCAGGCTGAGGCTGAGGCGGAGGCTGAGGCTGTTTTGATTATTTATGCCTTTAGCCCCGTTTCGAGGCCAGTGCACTCCGTGGGCGAGCGGAGCGGACCAGAAGCAATCATGGCCAAATGAAATCACTGAAGCGTCCTTCGAAAGGCATCCTGGCTGCCCAGTCGCTCGCTCAAAAGCAAATAAATGTATCCAAACAAAAAATACGATAACGGGTTGGCAGGCGAGCCGAGTTAAGTCGACTCGAATCGCAACATGTGAGCTGGCTTCTTTTTTGGGCAGTGAGTCCTGTGGTCTTGGCTTTTGCACGGACACATCTGGGGCTTTTACGAAAAGCCAGACAAAGTCGAGTCGGCGTATGATTCACAAAGCGCATTTAACATATTTCTCTTAATACTGTTGCCAGTAAACTGATATTCGTGCCGCCCTTTTGAATTTGCATTATAAATTGATGAAATTTCAGGGAAATAAAGCCCACAAGTGCAAGTCGAACAGATATCCTTAAGACATCAAAGAGCTGCACAAGCGGCAGAGTCCGGAAATTATTTGAGAAAATTATACAAATAGAAGAATCTTAAAAAAGGATGCGTACAAATTAATATATATTTCCTACATACAAATATGGGCTTTCTATTTTTTTTTTAAATTATATTTATTTACAAATTTGTGTGTAATCTAATTTTAAGAAATTAATTTATTAAGCACAGTAATTAATTTAATACTAATTTAAGAATTAATAATCCATACTGCATAATTCCAATGAGCATTATTTTAATCATTACTATCCTACAGATGATTTATGTTTTAGTAACTATTTAGTAAATAGTTAAGTTAATAGTTACTAGTAATAATTGAGTCATAACACTTAATTTTATTTTATATTATAAAAATTTAAAAAAGGTATTGATTTGATTTTTATATAAAAAAGGAAATCTGTTATTATTATTTTTGATTTTTATCATACAAATTAATTTAAAAAATAAATAATAACTTTCTTTAAATTACTAAAAGAATAATTCTTTATTTTTAATTTTCTGCTATAAAAATTATAGTTGTGACGTGTCTGCTATTTACTTAAAGATATGCCAATAGCTGGCATATGTGTTTCTACTTCTTTATTCTATTTCTATTTGTCTATTAAATCGTTTCTATTTTGTTGTTCAGGCATGAACATATGAATATACGATGATCGTATACATGCCTCCGACGCACTCAGCGACTAGCAGGTAGTGCGCTGTGATAGCGATAAGGGCCACATGTACGGACTGCATAAATATACAAATGAGGACCAACCCTTGCAACCCCAGAGTCAGATTACGAAGGAGACGAGCGCTGAGCCTTACAAACGCTGCGATAGCATAAGATTAGCTAATAGACCGGGCTCAGAAGAATAAAGATCAATACGAAACTAAACACCATCATAGTCAAGTGTATTCGTTCATTGTTATTAAAAACAAATTTCAAGCAACTCGTTATATTTTACATTAATAAGTATATAGTTCAACTTGTTTTTTAATATTTGACATATACAGATGCTAACTGAAGAGACTTCACGATTGACCAACACGAACTGAGGCATTCGACTGAACTATCATTGCTGTAAACGGTCGCTCCGACTTCGTAGAGTAGCCCGAACCCACTCATGGCTTGCGCTCTACTCTTTGGCTTTGCTCAAAGAAATCTGAGTTAACTTTTACACTCGATTATAAAATGATTAATACAAACACAAATGAGGAATATATCTGCTAATTGCCTTGTTAAGAAAATATATATAAAATATGTAAATCACTAAATCCCTGATAAAATATTATTTGATAACCCTTTCAGTTTCAGTTTCTGCAACTGCAGTATAATCACAAAATTATTATTATAAGGCTATGAGCTATAAGCAGTTGCCAATCTAAGGAGCGACCACTTGGGGTACCCGCATAGCGAGAGCGACTCTTTATTTACAGCAGAGGCATGGCTAATGGAATTATAAAGTTTGAAATAGTTTGGAATGTCTTGCAAGTTTGTTGTGAGCTGAGTTCAAGCTGCGGATGGCAAGAGATTACAAAACTCGGCTAGAGCCTGTAGAGAAGCCAATGGCTAACTCAAGTGATGTGCGTTAATCTGATCCAACTTGACCAATCGCATCGTGGGTCCGCTCTGATGCTGTTTGATAGCTCACATATCTGAGCCCCCATGGATATGATAAAAAGCACTTGATTGCCAACGGCAATGCTGGAACCTATTTTTGGTGTAGCTTTGCAGCTATAAATAAAAACGCAAGGGATAAATAAATAAAGGAAAAATAAATAAATACAAGTAATTGAGTGCAGTCAACAATAAAAGTGATTTCTGCTTGTGTGGCCATGTGTGTGTGTGTGTGTGTGTGTGTGTGTGGTATTGTCTGATTACAGTTAAAATACAATAACACGCACACTCACTCACATACATATATGCATGCGCTGCTAGGGAATAGAAATAGCCAAAAGGCAAAGCAAGGACGTCCATTGATAACATCCAGAGGAACAACTTTGTTGGCCTGTCTCAACAGGATCTGCTGCTGCTGCCCCTGCTGCTCCTCCAGCTGATGCCATTTCGCTCTTTGCCATCTCCGCTGCTAAGTGTGCTCGTCTCTCGCTGTGGCCATAAACTTTTAAAGTTCGCAATTCAATTTCAATTTGCGCAACAAACGTGTGCATCGCATGCTGTGTCCGTCCGTCCAGGCGGGCTCATGGATTGCGTATACCCACACATATTTATTTACACATATATACACATACAAACAACGTACAAATCGTAATAACAATAATAAGAGCAGAACCTCTGGCAGCTGCGGGCCAACTGCCATGCCCAATCAAGTTGCAAAACATGTAGTCAAAGTGCAAGTCCTGCTTGAGGGGGGCGGGGCGAGCAACGAATTGGCGACGGGGCATGCCATAAGTTGTAGAAATCGCCTGGGTGGGGGCAGTGCCATCAAAATCGTTGCTGGCCAACGCATAAATTTGATTTGTGTTGCACATAAAAACGCAAAGAGCGCTAAAAAAAAGAGAGAAAAGTGAAAAGGGAAAGGAAATAGCTGACACAGAGCGGCAACATTTTACGTGCTTCGTCGAAAGGGACCTTCCTTCCTTTTATTATATATCTAAGCAAAGCAAGTAATTACAATCTTATTAAGTTTGCCATGCATAAAAGCAGCACCACAAATTGATTTTCACAGAGCAAGCAGAGAGGTTGAAACTGTTTCAATTACATTATTATGAAGGTTTTTGATAATGTTTTTATTTTCATTTTAGATATAAAAATGCAGTAAGACAATATAATTAAATGCTTACAATGATTAAACTATACACAGATAGATAGAATTAGAATATATGAATTAAAACTATTCTTAGTTTTAGTTGAAAATTAAATTACTATACACTATCTTATACTATCCGGATATATGTACATAGGTACTTCGCTTACAGCGTCCGTACTATTATTGCGAAGAAAATTTTGGCTAAGTGTGGGGGATCATTGAGTAAGGGGACTTTACTGTTGATATATTTATTTATAATACTGAGGCAATTTTTGCTGTTGATTATTTCAATATATTTTGCGCAGAATTTAAGTTATCCTTTCATTGTTTTATATAAGTATGTAGATATACATATATTCCGATTTTCAAAAACTAGTCAATATGCAATAAAGACATAATTATATATTATGATTTATCTTCAGAAAATTGTCTACAGTCAATATAGATATAATAGTATTAATATTTTATAATATTATTATGTGTTATTATATTTTTTTATTTTATTATCATTATATATATTATATATCTAAAGATATATAACGTAAAAGCAGACATAGCTAGTATGTCACATAGTTAGTCCTTTACTCTAGTCTATCTGGCTTTCCTTAGAAATATCATTGATTACATTTTTCTATTAAGCGAATATTAAATTCCTATTTATATTTTATAGACAAATAAATACCAAATATACAATTGCCTAAATTTCGACAAAAAGTAAATAAACGAGGGCAGACAAAATCTCCTGTGCCTTTAAGCATATGTTTTTCACATTTTCATTTTTCAATTATCGGTTTACAGCTACTGCAAAGGAGGCCATAAACCCACTAAGGGCACTGTCGCATGCCCGCCCAGTTTTTGTACGCCTCTTGCGTGTGCGTGGGCTATATCGTTCGAGTATTTGGCTAGCTTATAGGGCGCCACACCCATTGCGAGCTCACGGCTAAGTCAAGCCAAATGCAATGGAGCAAAAATAGTTTACTTTGTAAGAAGTGAGCGAAGCCTTTTCAAGCAATATTTTCTATTCCGCATTGAAATGGAAAAAAGAAAAGTTTTATAGGAAAAGCGGTTTTGTATTGTGGAAACTTTGCATATTATCTATCGGCTCCATTCGAAGCACTATTAAATGAAGTGCTGTAAAATGGGTAACAGTCAATTGCTTATATGGATTAAAGTCTTATATTGGAAATAATTTTACTGGACTTGTAGCCCTGACAAATACGGCAGCCCCAGGGCAGTGCTAAGAGAGAAAATTTGCCACAAGTTGCACGAACAGTCCGACGCTGAGCAGAGCTAAAATAGCCACGGGCAAATAAATTATGCAAACTGAAAATGCGATTCACAATCAGGGCACAAAGGCGCAAACTGGCAGTTCAGCTGACGGGGGTCCAGTGATAATCGGGCCAAGAAAAGCTTTTGGTAAACGCATTGCTCGGGCGCTGGAAAACTGTTGCTCGCCGACCAGCAAAAATGCGATACGCTCAAAGGCATTCACAGTGGCTGGTAATATTGGCGCCACTCCCCATTCTCCATTCTCTGCTGCCAGCTTGCCACGCAACAATTTAATAAACACGCCAGCAGCAACAGCAGAAGAAGAAGAAGAAGAAGCAGCAGCAGAAAAAACTTTGCTGAGTGCTAAACAGGCGTTGGGAGTGCCCCACTCACCTGCACCGCCCGCTGCAGGTGAGCATAAAGTTAGCTACTTGATGGACTCGTGTCTGGCTGAGCCTCAGTGCATTCCTGAGAAGGTGGACTTGAAAGAAATTCTCAACTTTAAATTGAAATTCGTCATTTTTATTTATTTCGGCACCCATACACCTACCTACATCAAGGTGTGGCCACACTCGCCAGGTGCTTAATGAACGGTTTCGCCACACGTACCACTCGCACCACTCGCACCACTCGTACCACTCGGGCTATAAAAAGAAAAGTTGCCTATAAAAAATATCATCAGCCGTGTTATTGTTTCTGTCTGTCCTCGCTCTTTTTTACTTGTTTTTTTCCTTATTTTTCCTTTTGCTGCCTCCTTTTCTTCGCCTTCGAATGGTCATGGGAAGCGACAGGCGCACAGCGTAGGCTTCGCCTTAAGTTACATAAAAGTCACCGATGATTGCCATAATAATTTATCAGGGTAGCTCTGCCTGGACGTCGCCATTGCCAGCAGTTGAGAAAGTGTTTGGTAAATTGATAAAATATTGCTGATGCTGACAGCCGATGTGTATGGAGCATGAAGTACGCAATACGCCCTTGATTGATGATGCAAATGCTACTCCATCGGCGGCCTTCATATTTAATTAGGTCGAGTGCGAGGCTCCATTACGGCAATGAGAGGGCATCCACACTACTTAAATGCCTAATCGGCTGATTGCAGTCCATGGAACATCATGTCATTGCATGCTAAACGGTAAATGATCGATATAGGGCAGATTGAAGCCACTAAATTGCACAGAGTGAATGTTTCCAAGAAATGGCAAAGCCTCAAGGGTTTATTTATTATTGAATGAAAAGCTGATTGAAATTTTTCTGAATAGAATCTCGCGTATTAAAATTTTTGTTTAAATGCAGCAATATTTTATTTTATTTTATTATGCAAACCATAGAGAATCGATTGAAATTATATTGAATACAGAGCGTGCCATGATCTCTATCAATATATGTATGTATACTGAGTGGACTCACTGTACGCGAGTGTTTGAGTTGCCATTGCCAATCGCCTTTTGTTGATTCGATTGTGGAAATGTAAACAATTTTTTGGTTTCCTGTAAATCGCTGGCAAAGCAGACACAGGCACACACTCACACACACATTGCAATGCACACACAGCAGATATATACATACATTCACACGTCAATCGAGTTGCTTTTTAAATTAAATTTTTTTCGTTGTTCGTTTTATTTTCTTCGAATTTATTTTTTGTCTTCCTTTTTTTTCATTTTGATTGCGTAAAATAAACAACAACAAGCTGTGGGAATACTGTGAAACTGCTGCTGCTGCCCGATCTCAATCGTGCCGATGCCGACAATAAAATAAATATGATACCAGCCGGAATAGACGGCGGGCGCACTAGCCAAATATACAAAGAGCGCGGCGATTGAAACAACTTTCACTTTTCTATGGCTCGGTCGGTCGTTGGGGGATGGGTTTCAATTTCCCTTGATTGAAGTTATCTTTGCAGCACGCACCGAAGCACCTGGCGAGTCCGGAAACGATGGCAATTAAATTGATTGCAGATACCATTAGGCCTGGAGAGTAAGCTAAATGTTTCAATTAAAGTGCCTGAGCTCATTTTCCATGATTGAATGCTTCAAGGTCTTTGCCAACTGCTCTGTGGCTCTGAAAACTGTCACTCAGGTGACTTGATGGGATAAGCAGCGCTTTAGCCACAATCTATTTACATTTTCGCCTGTTATGGCAGTGGCACATTAACTTTTAATTGAATTGTGAGCCATTGCTCACGCCCCCTTACCGCGCCCCCTGCCCAATCCTTTCGGCAACAACTATGCTGGCAATTGGCGGCGCCATTTCGGCAAAGCTAACGACTTCCCGTTATGGGAACATTTCAATTTCCTGTGTCCTGTGCGAAAAATTAATACCAAATTCGAAACAAATTGCCAAAAGTCGAGCTGACTCGAGGTCCTTGCCAAATGACAGCCAGCCAGGAAGTAAAGGATGCTAGAATGTCAGACAGTTGGCCTGGTCTGGTCTGGCTTACTGCTGCTGCTGCTGCTGCTGTGTCCCCACTACAGCTGATATATAAAAACATTTTTACCAAAATATGCCCGCAAACCTCAACAACATTTCGACAACGGCAGCACATCAAAAACTTGCTGTAGGGCGTAGCGTGGGTGAAAAGGGGGCGGGAGACGGCGTAGCCAAGAATCCACTTTCTACCCGCAACATAATAATGAATGTGTGTATGGGTGTGTGGGTGTGTGTGTGTGTGTGTGAGCTGGCCGAGCTGAGATGGCGTTGGGTGGCCCTGTGTCTGGCATTTAGCAGCATAGCAGAAAATCAATGTTACCAACAACAACATGGCCAAATAACAACATTGACATCGTGTTAGAGCAGCAGCAGCAGAAGCAGGAGTGGGAGCAGCAGCAGGAGTCGGAGCAGCAGCAGCTTGAACAGTCACCTTGTGGTTCGCGAGTCAAGGAATTTGTTTCAGTTCTTTTGTCGTCTTAGGCGCAATTTAAATTTATAAGCCATAAGACTGCCGAGCGGATATTCCAGCGTGCATTGTACGCATTGCCCGCTTTTATGGCAGCCAGCCATGCCATAAATTAAATGGCCCTGCAATAAAAGCCAAATCAATTTGAGCGTAAAATCGATTTTCACTTTTCTCGTTTCAGTTTTTCCATGCTTCTGCCTTGCCCATTGTCCCAATCAATAAATTCTGCAGCAGTTAACGCTGTTGGACCTCAACTGCAACAGGTTATGGCCGCGTGTAGATTCGCTACTAAATCTGCGCCACGCAACCAAATGGCATTGCGATTGCCGCCTGCCTGATTAATGCGAGCCAAGCTCCGAGCTGAGCAGCAACAAATGGCACGAATGAAGTGTGATTTTCCCTCTAATTGAAGTTGGGCCTGAACTGCGCTTGAAAGGCACTCAGACAATGCTCTAATCCTGCTTCTCCTGCTGCTGCACTAACTGCGTATCTAAGACTGTTGCAAATGCAAATTCACTCAGGATTATTTAATGCTAGTTTCTCGTCGTAAAGTTGAGTTGTTTGCTTTTAATCAACGTCCATTGTACATTGCACTTGCCAGCTTACGAATCACATCTGACTGCCTCTGGAATATGTCTGTATATATCTCTAGATATTTATACAAAGAACATAGCATTGCCGTTTGTTTGCCAAGTTGACAAATGCATAAGCAAGCTTCAATCGAGGCATTTAGAATCGATACTAGCCTACATACATACATATATACATATGTATCTACAGAAATACAACTCTCCAACCAAATTGAAATCAATGTTGAGCTCGTTCGCTTGGAAATCTCATATCACATTGTGTCTATCCATTGATTATAATTGCCTAATTACCTGGCATATGCTTCCAGAGTAATTAAACAGAAAGAGAAATACGATTCTTATTGAAATCAATATAGAGCTTCCACCAATTAGTCCCATAAAATGCATACCATTGTGTCTTCCCATTGATTTGCCGTGTAATTATCAAGGATATGCAGTGTAATTAAATATTATTGTCGATTGAAAATTGATAGCAATGCAACATTTTTTTAAAACTGCTTACAATTACTCTTAAACCTTATATCTCTGTCTTTTCCCGTCGTAATTGCTGATTAATTATTAAGGATAATCAGAGTAACTAAAAAAGAAGTAGACAAACAGAAATAAGAATCTTATTCAAACAGCAGAAGAAAGCCGTCCAGAAATCTTAAATCTTAATCTCAAATCTCATTTCATTGTGCCTTCCCATTGATTTGAAGCTCAAGAGTAATTATCAAGGAAATGCAGAGTAATTAAATAATAATTATAGAAACAGTACTACTTCTCTTTTGTAAGACTCAATAAGATTAAAAGCAATGCAGAGGTTTCTCTCTCTCAAAATCCCATATCTCTGTGCCTTCTCATTGATGTGTAATTGCCGAGTAATTAACAAGGACTTGCTGTGTTCCATTCGAGCCGTGTGATGTCTGCTAATCAAGGATGTTTTTCATTCCAGCCTGTCATCGTTTTTAATTTGCGCATCTATGACAACGAGCGACGACTGGAGCGAGGCTTGTCCAGCAGAAATGGCACTGCTTGGTCACTGGGGCATACGACGGGCAGCAACTAGTGCAAATTGTTGCCCATCTATTCACATCTGGCGTTGACAATGCCATTTCCGGCCAACTGCACGAAAAGTAAGTGAAGGTAAAGCTGAAAACGGTTCGGTATTCCTTTGTAGGCTGGCCGAGTTGTTTCCCCTGGCTGTCATGGGGCGCCAGCCCATTTGCCCGTTTGCTCGCTTGCCTTTTGACTTCCGCCCCGCCCAGTGAGGGGGAGACATTAGCAATTAAAGATTAAAAGTAACAGAAGTTTGTTCCCGAAACTTGAACAGTTGCTCGGGTCTGCTGAGGCCGACGAGGCCGACGAAGCTGGCGAGGCTGGCGAGGCTTATTAATAATGCTCTAGGGGCGCACATGTTGCAGCTGGCACGGCTACTGTCTAGAGATTGTTTTGCCTTGCTTTCGGTGCAATTTTAATTGCATTATGCCTGTGGAAATTGCAGTCCTGTTGCGTCTTGGCACACACTGAAGTTTTAATTGATGTCGCAGCTGATGCACTTGGCGTCCAGCTAGCGCGCTCGTGCATCGGCCCGGATGCGAGCGCAGCTCCCAGTGTCTCCTTGTAGCTGGACGATTTATCATTCGTTCGTTTCCTTTGGCTCACTTTGCTTCGCTCACTTCACACTCTCCTGCAGGGCCTGCAGGGCCTGCACCCATCTTGCCGTGGGACTACAATGACAGTCGTTCGCATCGACAAAACTTTAAATGACATTTTAAATGACATCGTTAAAGAGCGTTAAGTGCTGTTCAACCAGCAGACCAGACCTTAACTAACGTTGTATATAAATATGTATAGCTGTATATGTGCACATGTATAACTTATAAATAGCTATCGCGCACATTAACATTTCAGCATTCGCAGCGTTTGCATTTACCGACCGCAATTCGCATTATTGCAAATTAATAATTACACTGGCCAACAGGATTTGGTGGGCAACAAAGAGCAGTTTTGTGGATATGAAATTTGAGTAGAATAGAAAATCCGACTAGCTCTATCATATAAATATTATCCAGATTTACCTCGCTCTCTTCACATCTGTAATTATTATATGAGCAGATGTTTGTCAATAGATGATATATGGGTGGTAGAAAGAGATTTGTTGTTAAATTTAAAAATGAGCTTGAAGTGGAGGAGTGGTATTTTAACCAACTATAGTATTGCATTGCATTGCATGATTATAGCTGTCAATTTATTCAGGGTCGGAGGGCTAGCCACAAACTCTGATTTTTTTGCTGTTGCCCTGTGTAATTGAATGCCGATGTCATAGATATTTTTTGTCAATCTCTGTGCTGCTGAGTTCCGCACTGATGATGTGTCACGTGGAGGGTGGAGTATCAAATTCAACTGATTTATCGCTGAATTTAAATAAACACATGCCATTACACGCGGTAACATGATTCGCGTACATTGCCCAATTTGATGGATTTGCATGCCCTAAGTGTATCGACCTGCTGCGTGCCACATTCCCAAGCAGCAACAACAACAACAACAGCAAGAAAATACAATCGAAGTTTATCTTTTAGGCAGGTCTAAAAGTTGCCAAAGAGCATTCATTTGGGAGTGAATATGTGGGCACATTTGACGCTTTGGCACGTGAGTTTTCGGTTACAGATTCGGTTTTTGTTCTCAGTACAGATTTTGCTGTTTCAATACGTTTTGATGCGAACTGAAAATCGCACTTTCATTTGCTCCGGGGCTGTGTGTGGATTCATGCTGCCCGCATGACTTTTCTCTCTGAATTAATTAATTTGCAGCTGTAGAAGAATATTTTTTAAAACAATTAACAATAATTGACCTTATGCTTAATTAACTTTCAGGCAAATATTTGCTCTATTGAATGAACAATTAATTGAATGTATTTTCGGAGTATTTGTTGAGGGCTAAAACTTGAATTTAAAATATTATATTATACATGATAACTAAATTAATTTTTAGACCAAGTGAGGAGAGGTAAAACTCTAGATAAATATAATGCTGATGCTTATCTGTTTTATTATCTACAGTCTAATCTATTCTTTACTCTCTTATTAGTTTCATTAAACATAATTCACTTAATTGGTTTAAACAAATTTTATTGTACATCTTAAAGTTTTAAGCAACGCAACGTCGCACCCTCTTCGTGTCGTTATATTATACAAATATTATTTATAATCCCCAGCAAGCCTTTGACATTTTTATCGGCTATTTCACAGCGCGAAAAATCTTTGCAAAGTCGAAGGCAGCGCAAAGACATTTAATCCCCAATTAGTCGCATAAAATGGAATGGCAAGAGCATCAAAAGCAGACAGCATCGTATAATTTACAGAGAAAACAAAAGTATAAATAGAACAATACTACGAAAGTTACGTTGGGCAAATCAAAACTTAAAAGATGTGTAAGAGATGGATATATTAAATTTATAATATTGATAATTTAGCTAAAAGAAAATTGCAAAAATTTAGTTTTAGCTAAGGGAAAGTTATGTCTGGGCTAACCAAATCTTAAGTCATCAAGAGCTGGCCCTAGTATCATGTATCTCGTATCTTGGCAGAGTATTTCATAGTCAGCATTAGCCGTCTCCCATATTCTCCCTTGTAATTGTGAACAATGAACAAATATGAAAAAAAATAAAATAAAATAAACACTGCGTACCTGCACAATTGAGACGGAGGACAATGTCAATTGACGACCTTGCTCACAATGGCAGTTCGACCCCCACACACACACACACTTATACAATATGCAAAAAGTATATATATATATTTATAGAGCTACGCATTGAAAACGAGACAAAGGAAAATACGACGCTGAGAAGCGCAACGAAAAAGGAGCAAAAAATATACAGAGACCTAATTGACTGGCAGAATCCTTTAAATCTCCTCACAGAGGCAACCAGCGCTCTCTTTTTTTTTCTAGTGCCATCAGACACTTGTTGACCTTCGTCCAATTTTTAGCATTGGCGAATGGATTTTGGTTTGCTATTGTTGTTTTTGCTTTTTTTTTTCGGTTTACGTTTTTTGCTTGACGCATTTGGGAAAATGTACTCACCGATTGTGTAGGTGGCGCCGTCAACAGTAAACGTCGCCGCTTTGCATTTTTTGAAAAAACGCGATGCGAAATCCAGTGCAGAGTTTTTCAAGCTCGAGGAGACGCGACGTATGGGCGAGTCCGGGCAGGATGTGGCTGCCATTGGCTCTTCCATGGCCAGCGCACAGCTAGTCACCGTGTTGTCGGCGTTCAGCCGCGCAGCTAGCACAGATGTGGCCATGGGTGGAGCAACAACTGCAACAGAAGTTCCAGCTTCCATTGCCATCGGAGTTGCTGCCGCTGCCTCTGCCTCGGCCTCTGCTGCTGCTGCTGCTGCTGCTGCTGCTGCTGTCGAGGTAACTGGCGTGGCTGCACCGGGCGCCACACGGCGTGGTGCATTCGACAGGTTCGACATTTTGCACGCCCGTTAGATTTTTGCTTTATGCTCGCCTGCACACTGGACACTCTTCACTCCTCCTGTTTGGCACACATTTGGTCGGGCTTCTTAAATATGTTAGACACTCAAAGGCTGCGCATGGAAATCGGCCATTAAATCGCCGTACAAAATCCAACCCCACCCAAAGCCAATCTGCTGCAATTAACTGAGCCAAGTTGACAGCCCGACATAGTTTGCCCATTGCGAGGGTGGCTTTGACAGTTCTTCGACAGTTTTTGCACTATATGCAAGCGATATTGATTCAATGTACGCCAATTTTATTCAAATTACTTTATGCACTCAGAAACTAAAATTCCGACTCTGGTCAAATACTATATATAGTTTTTATCACTTTTTTTCAGCTAACTCTTAATAAAGTAACTCATTTTTTAGATATATGTATATAAACTTTTGCCTGGAAATATGTGTATATAAATATTTCCGCAGTTTCAGCTTTACTTGTATAATCTAAGCCCTTAAGCCTCTTTTACACATGGCATGCAATAGGAGCCGCAAAAATAATTATGGGGCTTAAGATTATTTAAACATTGTTAATCCTGCTTAGAAATTTAGGATGCCTTCAGCTGCCCCCTCACTGACTGCAATTTCAATTTGCTGCATGAATGTTTAAGAATAATTGAAATTGCAAAAACTCTCATACGATGGTGATGATAATGTTGATGCCAATGATGATGTTGATTGCGCTCAATAAAAACATTATTATCAGAAGTACACATACACACATACGCAGCGAGATAGACAGGTGAGGCGGCTGTGGCAAGTAATTTTAGGCAACTGATGAAATTACACTAGAGTTGTTGTTGTTGTTGTGTGCCTGGCATATGCCTCAGTCTAAAATGCGACGAATTAAAGTAAATTGCTTGGAAATAACCGCTATAACCGCTCACACTCACACAGAGAGATGGTAGACACCCAGGCAGACGTACATACAGATAGACAGAGAGAGAGAGAGAGAGAGAGAGAGAGAGAGAGGGAGAGAGACAGGAATAGACAGAGAGGAACGTACAACCACAGCTGTATAAAACAGAAAATGAGTGGCTTTCGGTTGCTGATTGTTCAAGTATCTATTGTTGTTGTTGTTGTTGTTGTTATTGTTGGCTGTGGCTGCCTATCGCCAGCGTATTGTGATAATGGCATTCAAATGTATACATTAAAGTCTGCCAGAGCCGGGGCACGGGATTCGCTCGGTAAAATGTGGCTTCGGTTGCCCAGTTTGCTTGCTTATCGCTCGCCGCAGAGGAAGGCGTCAAAAATTGCCACATAAAAATGTTAAAATGCCGCAAATGCTTTGGAAAAGACAATAAAAATAAATGTGCCTGAGCGGAAAGCACCAAAGACAAGGCACCCACGACTTGATAAATGCTGTGTTCCATCCACTGCAGTAGTTGGATTTAGGGCGAGCGATGCAAGCGAGCGATGATTACTTTGCCCGTTCATATACTTTCAGGCAGTCTATAAATTATCTGTAAAAACTCGTCCAATAGCATAAGAGCTTATTATGAATGTGTCTAATATTATTATGATATGTATATAAGATTTATAGTAGATGAATCGAGTTAGTCAATCTAAGAGTATTTAGATATTGCTTTTTTCTTTTTTAAAGATTTATAAAAGAGAGATATATATACATATATATTTTTTTATTATTATATCTGAGAGAAAGTTAGTATATATCTTCAAGAATTTTTCATTTATTTAATTTATAAAATAACTCATATATATTTATTTTCTATTTTTGTTTTTTGTTTTTTTTTTTTTCAATTCTATTTCCACACTATTTTTATACCCTGAACCCATTGAAAATGGGAAATCAGGGTATAATGGTTTTGTGAAAAGTATGTAACGGGCAGAAGGAATCATCGCAGAGCCCATAAAGTATATGGGAGTAAGCGGAGCGCGGGCCTATGCCTACATGCGGATGCATGTATATGTATGTATGTGTGCATAAAAGAAAGGCAAAATGATTAGAATATCAGATTGGAGGGTTCAGGGTATGTCCTAGTCGATCAATCTCGACTAGAGCCTTCTTACTTGTTCTATTCTTTTCTACTCAATTTTTCATCTAGTATTTCTGCGTATTAATTATCAAAACCATTCCAGAAATAACCTATCCGTCTAGAACAAAATGTATTCCAAATCAAAGTGCTTCACGAGTAGGCAAATTATTTGCAATTAAAAACTCGTCTGCTGATATTGTAAATTGCAGTTAACTGTAAACTGGACAGCATTTTATTTACTTTTATTGTTTGTCTCAAATTATCTTCAATTATGCGGCTCTCATTGCGAGTACGTGTAATTTGTGTACATATATTAAAAAGTGCGACTCATCGGATGCGTTGCCTACTTTGGGGCGTTGCCGAATGCTCAAAGGAAACTGTCAAGAATTTGCTTGTTTGAAGGCTCGCCGCGCTCATTACGACGCAGCCACGCAGTCAAGGCCTCGGCAATATATTCACTGGAATGCGAGGACAGCATCACGTTTCATATAGTATATTCTCTGGATGTCTGTCTGTCTGTCTGTGCCCGTCCACAGCTGTCTATATGTCTGCAACTGTCTGTAAATGTCGTCGTCTCATATGAACATATCATGGCGTGGGAATTTTAACACCTTGTTGCCATATAGTTCAAGCAGTGCGTGCGTGTGTGTGTGTGTGTGCGTGTCGATACGGTAAAGAAGCACGCGAAAAATTGTAATGCGAAGCCATTATGGATTTTTTTTTCCTCTCTTATTCTCTTTCTTTGGCTGCACTTGCTGCTCCTTTGGCAACTTTTACCGTGTTTTTTTTGTTGTTGTTGTATTATAATAAATTGTAGTTGGACGCCTTTCAGCTCGAGTGTTTAGCTTTTCGCTGAGTTTTGGCTTGCCCTTGGCCCTGGCTTTGGCTTTGGCTCTACCTCGCCAGCCCAGATTCATTGTGCACTACTAATTAATACCTTTGGGCGCTTAGGGGGAGTTTGTGTGTGTCTGTGTGTGTATGGGGTGCTCATGTTTGTAGCTAACTCGTAAAGCTCAGTGGCTTGGATAAGCCGGATTGTCTTTAATTTTGGGAAATTCATTCTAAAATATTTAGGTCGCAAATACCCAGAGTGCAAGGTCACGCCATGCCCGTAATCGGAGTAGATAAAAGGCGGCGCGTTTTATTAAATGAAATACAAAACAAAACAAAAAATGTATAAATTTAGCAAATTAGACTACACCACTCAGGCAGCCCGACTAGCAACTTACCAGAGACGGAGTCGAAATAATTTAATATTTATATTATCTAAAGACGCTATCTATTTATGCATTTGATTTGATCTCGTCAGCTGCTAATGCCAAACAACTTTTTAGGAACTCCTTTTCAGACCAGTGAACAAACTCTTTCATTTTGAAGGCCTACTGGGTATATTTAGAAAAAAAAGAAGCGGCTGCCCATCGATGCCAACTGCTGCTGCCTTTGATTTGCGTCGAGAATAATCAACTCAGTTGGAAACTTTTGCCCGAGCCCTAAAATTGTTTTAGATACCCAGCGAGAAGTATGTCAAAATAAAATTGCTGAGGAAGAAGAACTGAAGCAACAGGATTAGCAATAACAACAGCAGCACACACACACACACACACACACACACACACACACACACATTTAATACCAGAGTCAGATTTAAGGCAATGGACAAGGGTTAAGCAAAGGCAAATTGCAAATTGTCGTTTAGGCCAAGCAACTTGTCTGTCTGTGAGTGTGTGTATGTGTGTGTGTGTGTGTCTGTATCTAAATATACATGCACATATACACATATAAATGTATACGCACGTATCTATGAAAAGAAAAATTTGAGCGGCTAAGAAATATAAACTTTGGGTGTATTTTGTGGCTTAAGTGTTGGCAGCAAACAGCAACAACAACAACAATAATAACAATTGCCTGCTCTTTTCGTAAAGTTCTCTCATGTTGATACTTCACTGAATAACAAAGTTTAGCCCGAAGATAAATTGGATTTTTATTAAATAATGAATTTAAAAACATTTTTAATAGATAATATTATTATAATAATTCTATAATATTAAAATTCTATAATATTATTATAATTTTTTTTTAATGATATATAATAATTGCTCTAATAAAATATGCCAAAATTTTATATAATTATAATTATAATCATAAATAATAATTTTAGTAATTAAATTTATCTACACTTTATATAACTATTTGTTTGTACACAAATATCAATTTATTTATGGTCTCTATTGACAAAACAAAAATAGTTAAGGCAGAAAGAAAAAAATATATAAGCAAACAAGTTGCCACATAAAAATAGACAAAACTTCAGTTATTCTTGGCTGAAAATCAATATTGAGCGCTTGTAGAGAAAAGGAGAAGCCATCAAAATAAGTGAAATGGGCACAAAAAATGTTATCAGCCCTCGATAACTAATTGTGATGTATGTCTGGGCTGAGCGATGGCTTTTATTTATTGTAATCAGAATATGTTTGTTTGGAAATTATCTTATGCAAATAATCAGTTTTGCAGACTGGTGTAATGCTCTGAAATTGTATTTAGCCACACGCTGCGACCGCTTGCCCAAAAAAGGGTTGCCCAAATAGATTGACTGAGTCAAAAAAGGGTCAGAGCCAGGCTGACGGGGCTGGCGGGGCTTGATTTGAACGTGCCACGCCCAGGGCGTATAAAAAATGACGAAAGCAAGCGCTGAAGCCGACGCTGTGGGCGCCGTGGGGCACGGCTAACGTGCCCCCGTGCTCCATATCATCATCATTGGGGCAAAGTGTTAATCCGCTTTTGTTTTTGTTTGGTAGCTGGTTACAAAGTTGCCTTTGGGTCTGTGGGTCAGGTGACTGCTGGGCATTTCCGGGGTGTGTCTGGCAACACGCCGCTTTGTGTACCGTGTGTGTGCGTGTGTATCTATCTTTGTGCGTGTGCGTGTGTGTGCCTGTGCGTGTGTGTGTGTGGGCTTAGGTGTTGGCAGACCCATTTGACTGCTCTTCTCAGATTTATAGCAGTCCTCGTATTATTGTTGCTGCTTTTTGTTTTTTGGATATTTGTTCGGGTTACGTAATTGCAATTTAAATATGTTTAATGTAATTTAGTTGTCTGTCTGTCAAACTTTCCCTTCTGCCCAGTGGCACGCTCCATGGCTACGGATTCGGACCAAAGAACAAATCGTTGAACAAATATTGGTAATTAGCATTAATTCCGCTCGCCTCACTTCGAATAGGCAACAGGTTCACATTTATCAGAGCTAAACGGGCTGCTCTTTGATTGGCTCATGGCAACAAGTTGGCTTGGGCTGTGGGATCGGTGGAGCGCTTAAAGTTCACTTCGTCTAAACTCGAACACTCGAGCACTCGAACATTTGCTGCGATTAAATCTTTTGATAGTTTCATTAATTTCACACACCAAGGCACTCGTGCACTCGCACACTCACACACTCAAGCACTCACACGCAGAGGCAACACGAAAACTTCGCGAAGCATAACGAAACGATTCGTGAATTATATTAACAATCGTGCTGGCTTCCTGTTGCCTGCGCTGGCTACCTTCCGGCAAACGTGTTGCCAATCAACTGGCAGCAACAGCAGCGACCAGCAAATCACTTCCTTGGCTCCAAGTCCTGCAAGAGAGTGGAAGCTCTGCAAGAGCCACATTGCATTAAGCGATACTGACGAAAGCTCGCACCAAAAGAGAACGATAGAGACACAGAGCGTGAGCTGAAAGAGCGCGAACAAACGTTGCTCGTAGCAGTTGGCATTGAAATTAAATTGAGGGTCCCAGTCGTGTTTATTTGTATTGCAAACAACACTATATATATACAGCATATATACAACCTTCTTCTAACTAAAACTATAAATCAGAGAGTAAATAATAGTCTTTAATATAATTTAATAATTGTGGGATATTTGGCCAACGTTTAATTAATAATTCTTCCATGATTTCTTCTCCCATTTGTCCCTGAACACTTATCGGTTGCATCCGCTTGAATATAATAACTATTGATTTACAGTTGTCTTTGGCTGTTACCTTCAGCAACAGCTGACTGGCTAGCGCTCTCTTTGAATGGCAAGCTTTTCACCACACGCAAGCACAACAGATGATGCCGCCGACAGCCGCATGATGGCGCCACTGTTGTGCGAAGAATGGAATGTGAATGGTGCGAAAATTTACCGCATTAGGGATTATATACTTCTTAAAACCAAAAACAAAAAAATTCACCGATTTATAAAATTTAAAATTGCAATATATGTGTTTTTTCAAATTAAAAAAAAAAAAATTGTATTCATTTTTTTCCTTTCTCTTATTGTATGTACAAGTTCATCTGCTATCGAGAATACAAATAAATGAAGTTTCTTTTAGCATATTCCTGAAAATATTCGACAAACTATAAGCTTCATTACTTGAATGAGCTACAATAAATACTTCTTTAATTTAAGTTTATGGACCTACTTACTGAATATTTAAAGCGTTATTTATATATTTATATTTAGTTGGTAAACGCTGGGGTCGAATCGCAAGCGGGATTATTGGTTGGTAAAATATTTGGCACGCCAAATCTCAGCGCCTCGTCTCGCTCGGCGAAAGATATATATTGACAAATGCTCTAAGCAATGGCAGACGAGCCCTGCGTAATTTATAACGCCACAACTCAGACGTGCCTGACAGAAAAGGAGCAGACGATGGTGGTGCCAGTGCCCCAACTCTGCCCCAACTCTGTCCACCATTCCCACGTGCCCTCCGCGCAGATTCTGCAGGTGTTTAGCTATTTATGCCTTGTCACACATACCACTTCACACATTTTATTACATGTTCAGGTTCCTTGCATAAGTATATGTACATATGTACATATGTATGTATGTGTGTGGGTGTGTGTGTAAAACAAAGCGCTGTGTGAAGCGGAGCGAACAGCGCTCGTAAAGGCTTCGACCCCAATCCAAATGGCAAACCCACTTTATCATTTCGCACGTCTTACACCAAAGTGAATAGAAATTCCAGACCAAATAAATGTGCATATAAAAACAATTTAAATATTTCCTTTATTGTTGTCCATCGTAGTGATTTAGCTTTAATTCCAATTTAATTTTCAGCGTATAAAGTAATTGTATTAAGTACTTGATATAAGCTATATTTTTCATTTAAAAGACATTATTCAAATGCAACTATGTTAATATATTGTACGTACATTTCTCTCAAAATTATATTCCCATGGGTAATTACATCCAATGTTCTGCCACATTCTCTCTCTCACTTTTACACTCTCACTACTATGACTTCAAATAACTATGAACTATTCGCGTGACGCTATGTTAAATAACTTTTTGTAGAGAGACAATGAGAGAAGGTATGTAAGTAAATCAAAAAGTCACATTAACTTACGCATACACACACACACACATCCATACAAAATACTTTTTGCTTCCTTTAACTCAACCACATGGCTAGGTAAAGAGCAAAGCGAAACAAAACAACAAAAAGACAGTTGCCAGTCGCTCGCTAATGAGCTCAATAAAGTAACAATGCAAACGCTTGCTCTCTGAGCGTGAGAGTGAGAAAAGACATTTATTTGCAGACATCGTCAAACAGTCGACAGTTATTAGCGAGCTATGCTCGCTCGTGTGATCGAGCGAGATACCCGCGGCTCTCATTTTGTAAGGCGTAGTGAGCTTGAACGAGAGATCGGCCATTTATGCTGTGCTCCTGCTCTCTCAAATGCTAGTATGTGTATGCATGCATGTAAGCAGGTATGTGGGATCGAAGCAGAGATTCGATACCTACATCAGTCCTTTACATGTATGTGTATAAGCAAGCATAAAATACACACACACACACAATTGTAAATATATTAGCATATATGTGTGTTCAGTGCGAAAAATTTGCTGCCAGCTTAAAGTCTTCTGTAATGCAAATCAAAAATTAATTACAATAAAAATCGAAATTAATGCCACAATTATTGGCATATGGTAAGTACTATTACAGAATCGACTTCACTAAAGCAACATTGATTTAAAATTAAATATTTTACAGCCTCGTTGTTGACAGTCATTTGTAATGGCTTACGAAGCATTCTGCAAAGTTTCAAGTATGCAGTAAATTGCTTCGCTTGTGGCTTTGCCATGCGATGTGCGAGTAGTGAAAGGCAAAGATTGTTTACAGTATCGAGCTGACAAATGGCCATCAGGGAAAATAAATGTATTTACACACATACATACATACATACATACATATGTTTGTATGTCTGTAGTCAATGTGGATTTGCTAATAAGCATAAAGTGGAAGCTAAAGGAGGACTGAATGGCTGGTATGTTAGGAAGCCAAGAGTCTACTTATCTATGCAACTTTCACTATATATCTTTAGCTCTATATATTGTTAAATATCACACGCACACACACACACACACACATCTAGAAATGCACACATGTATTTGAAATAAGCTGAACTCTGTATGTGTAAGTATATGGGGATACTTGTGTGCTGTATTTTCTACAGACTATCATGACATTTGAATAATGTGAGCACATTTGGCATTTTATTATATCATCAGGCATTTTGCTGATGTGCTTACCAACCTACACCACACCCACATGCCGTTAGCTCGGCACGACAAGAGCAAGACGCAGCAACAACAACAACAACAACAACAATAACAACAATGCGAGGAGCATCTTGAGCTCTCGTGATGAAATTAAACTGTGACTCGCATTCTCTGCTGCTGCCTTTTATTTTGCCTTCACTATTATATTCTCATTCATTCGTCTCATTTTGCAGTTGCTTGGCATGGCCACGCCCCTGGCCTCCTTAGCGTCTTTCAAACGTTTTCATTTTGGTTTTCTTTCTTTTTTCTTTTTATAGTTTCACTAAAGAGCCGAGTAAAATTCGCCTCTAATTACCACATGGAACAAACTTGTTCATTGTTGCGCGCATAACAAATAAAAAACTTGCAACACGTAAACTTTAAATCACAATGTTAAGTTTACACAGCGTGTGGCATTCGCAGGAGACACGGCATTGTATGCCGACTAGTCAAAGGGTTCGCTCTTTCACTCCCATACGGCAGGCCTATCTCAGATCTCTCTTGTGAAAATATTCCACATGCACAATGTAGTTATGTTAAACGCACGACTGAGTTGTGTTTCGCCTTGGCTTTTTTGAGTGCTCGCCGCATGTTCTTAACAATGCATTGAAACTTTGATTGCAACCATTAAAAAAGCCAGCGCAAACTTGACGTTTTCCCAGCAGAAGAAGAAGAAGAAGAAGAAGAAACCCCAACTGAAATGGGGAGCATAATGAGCATAGCTCGCCGTTCAACTGCAATGCGCAAGGTCAGTCAAGGACGACTTACAAAAATTGCTTCGTATTTTTGTTGTTTGTTTACATTTGTGGCCGCGCATTTGTATACCCTATGTTATACTGTTTTATATGGTTGTGTGTCCTATTATATGTGCTATATTGTATATATATAAATATTACATGAAGCTGAGGCTCTACGTCAGAATGCAGGGTATCACATAGTAATTCACTGCCAACTATAGCACTCTTCTAGTTCTTTTTTTTTTTTAATTTCGCACAATAGGAACGCAGAACTGTTGCTCAGCCCACATAATATTCCCAACTGTGACAGCTACATAAATTAGAGCTTGCCCACGACTCAGCGAAAATGCAGTGGATCCTGCGCATTGCAAAAACTAACGAGTCTACGGCAAAAACGAGTAGAAAATAATAATTAACATATTTCACAAAAGAAAGAAATATGTAAACATGATTCAAGATTGTAGTTTCGAAAAAAAAGTGCTCTTGATTGAATGAATAAAATATAAGCTCAGAGATTGTTGCACTCCAAGAGTCACGTCACAAATTGCAACAGGCCCTTAAAAATATGCAACAGAATCGATAAGACTCAACCTCATTGTCAGGCACAAAATGATTTTAGAGGCTGCGGCTGGCGCTCGGAATTGGACTCTGCTAGTTGGCTATAGCCTCGATTTATAAGAACCTCCACTCGGCGCTGAATGGCTCTGCTCAGTCTCAGCTGACTTGAAATTCGCAAGCCAGATATTGATTTTGCTTACTAGCTGAGGCGACAAACGAATGTTTATACATACATACATATTATATGGGAATGTACATTTTGACGGCATCCCATTGTTGCACAAATTTAATAGAACATTTATGAGTCATTTATTGACCGCTCATTATGCGAGCGTCCTGCTCATGACCCAGCAAATGAGCCGCACAGCTGGCAACTTCCTCAACGGCCTGGATTCAAAGGGCAGAAAGAGCGAGACAGAGAGAGAGAGAGGGCGAGAGAGATGGGTCCAGGCTGACTGCTACATTTTATCGCAAATTAGCGGAAATTATGCAACGATAATGTTGTGTAACGGTTGGTTATGCTGACTTTCATTTGCTGAGGTCCATTGATTTTCCTGGATGCGCTACACAAGTAATACGCGTAATACGACTTTGCTGTGCTAGTACATAAATATTTATTGTTGGCATTCGGTTTGATAATCAATAATTAATTACCAAAAAATATATGAGCGTAAAAAAAAAACAGATGGTTCCTATTTTAATAGCTCTACTATCCATAGAGATTTCTTCGACAGTCATGCTAGGAAACGGCATGGCAGTCCACGAACGTGGAATAAAATTCCATAGTATTGTGCCATATCATATTTTGGCATGCGCACACGTATTCGCTACTAGCAAATATATTTCATATTTATAACATAATTCGATATAATGCGTGAGAGAGAGAGTTAGAGAAGCAGGCAGAGTAAGCACAGCGCCAACACACATGATGGGCATCATAAAACCTGAATCAGTTTTTTGGGCCACATTGCGTATGTGCCCAGGCCAACAACAAATATTAATACTGACCACAGCCAGCAACAACAACAACAACAACAACGTCGGCAATAAGGACTCGTTAAGAGCGATAACAATGAGGCAGACAGTAAGGCAAGTGCCACCAACATACACACACACACCCACACTCATACACATCCACACACATACATCCACACAATGGCAAACAGCGAAACGCACTTTGCTCACTGAGGCATTAACATCTGTTGTCTGTGCGGACTGTCGCTCTTCCCCTCTCTCTCCCACTTCTACTCTCTATCTATGGCTCCAAAATTGGAAATTTACTATGCGTATCTGGCGCTCGCATGTATGTATATAGAGCACTGATTTATTAAGGTGTGAGCATGCCAGCCAACCAACATGACATGTAGTGGCCCCTGACCACTCCAGCAGACACAGACAAGTCACGGCGAATAATTGTAATGGCTAATGGATTTCGTGAAAATATGCCAAGTCAGTTATACATTCTAAACAATCAGCAGCTATAATTGTCCATATAAAGAAATGGAGAGAGGCAGATAAAGAGTGGGCAAGAGTAGGTTAGTTTGCTATGCAAATCGAGCAATTTTGATGCAATTAAAATAAACTAAGAAATTGACATGAATAACAAATGCAAAAACGCCTTAGATTGCAGCAATTTGAATACTTTGGAAGAAATAGCACAGTTGAAATCAACAGTAAAGAGATTAAAAATAAACGAATATTCCATAGAATCCAAGTATGAATTGCCTTTTGCCTTTCCGCCATATGAAGTTAAGTTATGCACATCACACAACGAGTCTATCTATAGCCTCTCTAGATTCTATTTTTCCATGACTTGCAGCATTTTGCATTTGTCCATTTCCAGTGTAGTCCTAGATCAATTGAAGCTTGATCTAAATATGTTTACTTAAATGTGCTTCGAATTTTTCGAGAGCACTCTCAGCTGACAGGCACTTAGTTAGCCTTGGTCAGCTGCAGGAGCTGGACGGGACTTCCTGTTAATGGCATTGCGCCAACTGTCAATCTATTTGGCGCCTGCTACCTACTGGCTCTATGCAGATTTTTATACAAGTCTCAGCAGTTGCTCCTGATAAGAACTGGGTAAAGCAGCTCTCGCCGTTGCGAGACATCAGCTGATGATGCTCAGCTGCCTTGGCCGGCTCAGCTGCCCTTGCTCTTTGATGTCGTTGGGCTCGAGGCTGGAGTTTATGTTAAGCATTCGCCTCAAAATATGCTAATAATTTTTGGCGCTGTTTTATTAAATTTCTACGGCAACACAGTAAAATGAAATGCGCGCCCTCGTACGGCGTGCCACCGAAAATGACATAACTTATTTAGCGTCTCACAACCAGCGCGCAAATTAACAGAGACCCAGGCCAGAGCCGGGCGTAAGCCGGAGTCCCCGGAGTCAACAGCACAGCATGCCACCCAACAGCTAGCAGAAGTTTTTTTTATGGCCATCAGATCGTTGAGTTGCCTTTTTATGCGCCTTAAAGCTGAAAATCGCACCATGAAACTGAAATCCACGCAAATTTCAAGCATCTTAATGAAAGTAAGTGGAGGATGCTTAAGTCGAGCGTGCTCAACTAGGGCATACACTGTACTACTATACATCAGAGTGTTTCAGGTGCCGCATGGGCAGACAGTGGCGTCAAAAATTACATTTATTTCTTATTATTATTTTCATTTATTGTTAAATGAATATTGTTGACATACCCAAAGTCTTCCTACTAAATTTATGTATGCTATAAATAGTCTATTCACCATAGTCATTCTGACAAGTGAATGTGTTTATCTTAGCCAATTGAATTTCTTTGCATAAGAATAATAAATGAATGAAAATATAGTTGAGCAAGACCTGAAAGAGAAAGTCCTCAAATTATGAACTAATGTGCTTTCCATATATATATTGCAGTAAATGCAACCCAAACAAAGGCCAAATTATGGGCACAACTTGATTTAATTGCTATTTAGTTTTCTATTGCTCATATTTATTCAGTTTGGGGACAGAGCGCCTGGAATTAGCATTAATTATAATGTCAAACTCGATTTGCAATCAGCTCACAATTTGCCAAGCCTGATTGATATGTGCGACCATTGAATCAATAACTCACCTGCTCATAAATCATAATTGATTGCTCAGCAGCTCAATAAATATTTGCACACGGCGAGCACAATAATTAATCACACATGCACACAGTCCAGTCCAGTTTAAATTGAGTTTTTATTTTTGTTTCGCGACCCACTGCAAGCCATCAGAACCCTTTCGAATGTTTTAATTGTGCTGGCCGCACAACGAATGTCGATTCGCGCTTGCAACTTTGATCGTTCGGTCTCGGCAATTAATTAATCTCCTCTCTCGCTCAGCTGCCCAACAGGCGCGACAACTTCAACTTCACCACAGTTCCCCACACTTTTCACCACACTGCGTAGTTTTGCTTTGCAGATCGACAGAGCGCGCTGAACTCGCTTACGACTACAGGTAGAATCGATCTCAAGTAGCTTCTTTAGAGGTGAACCACAATTTGCTCTGCTTACGCCCTAAATTGATGATCAATCTTTATCATAATAACAGTTATTGAGGGAGCAGAATCTTAGTATAAAATCTAGCCACATTTCTTTGGCTACAATATCCATTAAATAGATAATATATACTGAAATGCCGCGATACAAATTCATTGGAATTTTCATAGTATTTTATCTAAGATCCCTATATTTTTAATAAAAAAAATTTTATTGAGGATATAAATAAGAAACTTATATATATAGAGGTATGTACAAGTGCGGTGCTCATATTTAATTTGTATTAATTTGCCTATTGTATTATTCAAGGCTAATTCAATTATGATAAACAGTTAAAGAACCATCCAAGCAGCTAATCATCACATGAATATGCGGGCATGCGGACATGCATGCCTTGATGAACTTGAAATCAATTTGTAATCTGAGCCAGACTATTTTAAGTTTTGTTCTCAGCTTAAAGTGCATAAGAAAAAGCTTTTTATTTCCATAGCTTGCAGTCCTATATGCAAATATACTTTATGCATATAAATCAGTTACCATTTATAAAAAGACTTTTATGTATTTTGCCTATTTATAGCAGGTTCAAGGTCAAGGAAAACCGTCGAAAATTGAACAGCTGCTCTTTCACTGAATTTCCAATTCTTATGCCTAAACAGATATTATATTAAATATTTGCTTTTTTTCGGCAAATTAAAAACAGATTTGCCCTCCTCTTTATGTCTGCATTCATCGCAGCCTGTTTCCACCTGCTGGTCCCTTGGTAAAATCAAGCATATTGCGAAATGCCGATTGACATTGAGAAATGATTGACGCTAGATGCGTCGCAGATTGGTAATATGTAAATAAATATTTGTCATGCCCGGCTAAATATGCAAATGTTGTTCTTATTTTGATTGTTTCGCCAACACAAATTGCGCATTGCGCATACGCCATGTGTGACGGTCTATTGACTTATTCGCTGTGTGCTTACCTTGCTACTCCTGCTTGAGCTGCTTTCCTAGGCTTGCGCTCTGCAAAGAGACAGATAAGAGAATAAGTCCAGATAAGACATTGATTTAAATGCAGAATTAACAAAATTCACTTTGATGACTTGGACAAACATATATGAATATCAAATTATGTTGAACTAAAAGCTTAGAGCAGACAGAAAAGAAAGAAAAAAAACAATATATGCTGATGCGAATGGACAAATTCCACAAGTGATGAGCTTTTCATATTTATGATGATGATGCACACACACACACACACACTTCCACACTCAAACCCACACAAATACAGATTGATAGATTTAGTTACTTAAGCCGAGGCCAAGTTAATGCCTTTAAGTGGCTTTCGTCTCGCATATTTTGGGCATATTTTGTGGCATAAATATTATGTTACGACTCAATAGGCTTATGGACAACTCTCTGCTCGGCCCTCTGCCGCATTAGCCGCCTTTGAGGCGGCCTACATTAGTCATTAGCCACAGCTTAGCGGTCAATTATGATGAGAATAGCTCGGACTACTCCGAGTAGTGCTGATAAATTGATGCGTGAGCCCTCAAACATCTGGCCTAATGTAAAGTGTTGAATCTGTTTGGGCTTTCTGTCTTTCCTTATTTTATTTTTTTGCCTTGCTGCAGACACCTGCATTTAATTGCAGAATTATATTCACGCCTTGTTATCTTTATAGACACAAAAAGAAAATATATATGCATATATATATTTATCAAGCGAATCCTGCCAAAGGACAACAGCAATGGGCTAACGAGCATTTAAAGTAAATAGCACCACAGAGCGCCGCCCTGCCGAGCTGGAGAGCTAGCGAGGCTAGGGAAAAGTTTTTGCTGCTCGACTGGTAATGACACCCATTAACGCCGCTCGAGTTAGAACCAGCTCCCAGCTCACAGCTTCTCTCTGGAGCCGCCGCGTCGCCCAACGCCGTTGGCTTACGCACTCTGTGTGCTAATCGGTATTTGCTTTTCTGCTTTGCTTTCGCAGCGTTTGCATAATTCCGTGCATCGCTGGCACTCCAAATACCCTAGACGCCCAGTGCCAAAATGGATCGACTCACTTGGGTGAAGTGCTGGACAAACTGTGTAAGCGAAGGCGGCTAATGAATGGCTTTTCCTCTCTCCCAATTAGCCCAATTCCGCTTTTTTCTGAATATATGATAAACGCATCGCTCACTCAGCTTGAGTGAATGGATCCTTTGCACTAAAATTAACCATAGGGAATTTTTCAATTCAATACGCCTCAATATATAGAACGCTTTCTTCTTGTATCTATTTTTGAGTGGATTTTATTTTTAGTAAGCCTCTCACCCGGCACAATCCAATTATTGTTGCCTGCAAATTCATTAAAGCCAAGTGCGAGAAAAACGCAGATAGAGAGAGAGCGAGTGAGTGAGAGAAACGATAGGGAAACATGCCCACGGCTGAGAAAAATTAATTATCCATCAGCATTAGCGAGCAGAAGGGCAACTGCGGCTCCAGCGTTGCCCTTGTGTCACTTTGCATATTTTCACAGCTCGTCATGCCGGGGATTTCCATTAACTTTTGCGTCAGGCTGCGGTCATCAATTAAAATTTAAAGTTAACAGCCAGTGGCTCACGTTCGACAGTGTCACTGGCACACATGATGCCGCTCGATATTCCGGCATTTCCCCGGAGACAATGGCACGCGTGTACCCAGAGCTCAGACGAATTGTGCTGCATATGCGAATTTTCTGTAGCCCCATTCGAACTCTCCATATTTTAATGAAGTTGTAGTATGCCAACGAGCTCAGGCCTGAGTGCCTAAAGTGGGAGTAGAGCTGATGTGGGCGTGGCTAACTGCATTTAACCAACACGCCCCTTGAGCCAGCAAATATTTGCCTATATAAATTACTCGCATTTCTGGTGGGCCACGACGCGAACGTGGAGTAAGCCGTACGTGCCTAGAATTTCCGAATTTCAGAATGAAAATATTTTCCAAAATGTCGATTACGTTATTCACTTGAGCCCATAAGTAACGAAGCGCAAGCATTCAATACTTTTTGAACAATATAAGAGTTTAATCCCATTCGGGTTTGTAGCGCAATAAGCTAATTTAAGTCATTATAAATAGATACATTTATTCTTCTCTAATTAGTTTCACGCGTTCCTCGATTAAATTGCACGATTTATTGAACATATCCACATATTATTGTTATCGAACCTCATTCTATATTCGAGTTTTAATTTGATTAAAAGGAAACTGTGAACAGCAGAGCATAATTATGCATATGGGTTGCACTTGTAATTAGTTTACAATCATAATTTAAGGTCAGGTCAGTCTAAAAATACTGAAACTAGATGCAAGCTTAATAATTGAGTTATGCACGGTCGAAGCGGATGCCATGTGACATGTCGACAGCATTTTATTACCGGGTGCTTAGTTGGGGGAATTAAAGGAAGCAGAAGCAGACGGCGAGGACGAGGCTGGGCAATTATGGTCGGGAGCTGCTGCCGGCTGCCATTCTGCATACCTGAGAGAGCGCCTTAAAATTGAAATTTATGCATAAATTATGCGCATAAATGGACAAGGCGAGGCAATAAACAATAAACAAAAATACAAATGCAAAAAGGCAAGAAAAGGTATGTACATAAAAACATTACAACGATGATAACACGACTCGCGAGCTCTGCTATCGAGCGACTCTGAGACACCCTGTACCACTAGACGACGCGCCGTCTGAGATACTTGGGGTAAATTCCTGCATGGTATGCATATAATAGAATTTAATATGTTGATAAATTCATTAGGATGCTGCATGAGCTTCAATGCCACTTATCTCTTGTAGGGGAGAGTGAGAGTAAACTTTAAATCAATTTAAGATGAGCTAAATTATATTATAAACTGGAGTTGAACTATCTTAAATAAGGTGAACTTGGAGTCAATTTCAAATGAGATATATATATAATTCTATTTCATATTATATTGTGGGTAAGAGTGAAACTTTATTATATAGCTATATAAACTTGGAAAGCAAATTTGAAGTCAATTTAAACTGAGCTTAATTATTAATATAATCTTTTTATTATAAAGAAAAGTGAAACTTTTTTATACAACTATATAAACTCGGAGTCAATTTAAAATTATATAAATTCCTTGTAAAATATTATTTTATAAACAGGAGTTAAACTAATTTATAGAACTATATTTCAACAGTTAAACACATAAATTTGCCATTCGAATTGTATGAATTTAGCCACAACATATTAACATAAATATTTTATTTGTTACATATATCTATATGATCTACATAAACTCACTTGGCTTGGCTTATTTTGACATCTCAACTTGGCATATCAAAAACGCAGAGTGAGCTGCCAAAAATAAATATGCCTCTGATTACCCATTCTGGATGCCCATCCAGGGTATACAAATTATTTTTCAACGCATGAAATTTTGATGAGGCAAAGGAGGGCTGGCAGGAGAACGAAAACGAACAGAAACGAAACGAAAGGCTCCTTTATTATTAAGCTATTTTGAACATTTCTCGTCGCTCGCTTCTTGGCATTTTACATGCTGCTCCACAGTGAAATGCAGCGTCAGCACAGCCGTGCAGGGACACGGGCACATTTTGTAAACAATTTGTGGTGATGACGCCAGGCTGCTAGCGGCTACAGTTGCTGCTCCAAGTGGGGAGCTGCGCCTGGCTAAATTGCTTCACAGTCGACACAAATGCGAATGGGATGTGGCTGTTGTTGCAGCTGGTGTATCTGATGTAGCTGTACATTGTTGTTGCTGCGCTACGTCCATGAACAGTTACACAATTTGCAGCACAATCTAGCTCTGGAAATGGACTAGCAAATAGAACATGCACGACTCAGCTTCCATATGGCTTAATTACGCACAAACTAAATTCAGTTAAGCCAAATGCCTTGGCTTTAAGCGAGTTAAAGCTGCGACTGCACGGAATGAGAAAAATCGAATCTAATAGGTATAAGAAGACATACGAGCATACGTATGGACAGCTTGTATTTCTTTTTCTTTTTTTTTTTTTTTTGTATTTTATTTAGCTCGTCTCTAGAATCTAAGCCCTGCCATATGGCGGCTGTCCTACTTGATGTGTCTGTGTGTGTGTGTCGATGTGTTCTTTCGAGCAGCCTAAGGAGCTTAGGTTGTCACCTGGCTGACATACAAATACACCCAAGCCAACACACTCATTCACACAAACACACACACACTCGCACACTCACACATACGAGTGTTAAACTTCTCGGTTGTGCCTGAGTGCTCCTCGACCTAAATAAGATGCTCGCCTGATATCGTCCTTCTTTTTAAATTTTTAAAAATGTTTAGAGCAGTGAATCTCTCTGTGTGTGTGTGTGTGTTTGCGCCCTCCTCAACTGCTGTAAATTTTTTTAAGATTTGTAGAGCTCACCCGAGTTACACTCTACATCTATTATTTGGCAACAAAAACATTGACATTTCCCGCCTTTATGTTAAACATGTAAAACAGCAAAAATATATCCGTATGCTTGGCATATTTCTAAAGTCCATCATTCATCCGATATTCACTTTGGATGACCCTTTCGATGCCAACAATGTAGACGCGTTTGTTTGTAATAAACGCCCAGCCGAGCTGGTCAACTGTCCAATACTATGTGGAGATTCGATTAGTTCTGGCTCTGGCTGGTTAAGTTACTAAAATTGGAGATGGCCAGCGCAATCATCTGACAAACATTGTAGAGCATTTGCTAGATGGCCAGCGAGAGAGCGTGTACGGACGCTGTTTTATGTGCTCTTTGTTTATGGCGCATTTTGCTGAAACAAACCAGCGATCCGGAACATTGCACAATAATATGGCACAGCAGGAGCAGCGGGCAGGGGCAGCGGGCAGCAATGTCAACAAAAATAGAGAGCCAAAATAGGCGGCAAGCGAACACCCTCAAGCCCAACGCAAAACGCAGCGTGAAAATCCGCAATTGATTTTGATAAAAAAATAAAAAAAAAAAAAACAATAATAAAATAAATAAATAAAAGGAAAGGGCAAAGGAAAAATATAAACTGCGTACTTTGTACGTCACTTGTCAGTCAGTAAAAGCAAATTGCTGAAAGCTCATTGCCTTAAGCGTGTGGGCGTGAATGCGTGTGGGCGAGTGGGCGTGGCCGCACTCCACTTGGCTGCAATAGATGATGCCTGATGATGTCTGCTGAAGGATGCCATGATTACGAGAGCCAAGGCAGCCGTCTCCACACGATTCACACGCTGTCATGCAATGCAATGTCTAACAATTGCTTAATATATAGAGGAAGGGATGATAATAAGTAATAAACAGGGAACTGTGATTTAACATGAGAGGTAAGACATCTATACCCAGAGTAGAGAGAGAGATTTTGTATTCTCCTTATTTTAGAATACAGTAGAATTCGGTGATAGTGTAGTTTTAACCGGAAGATGCTATAATCTACGCTATATATACGTACGGACGATATAAGCGGAGTCGTATTGTACCATAATAATAATTCTAGATATTAGAAAGCTAATCAAAGTGAAGTGAAATATTGATTCTCTCTCTCACTCACTCTATCGCCTTTCCTCTCTCTCCCCCCTTTCTACCACCACTCACTCTCTCTATCTCTTTCTATCTGTTACTCTCTCTAGTCCCTTAACAAACATAATTCTACTCAGCTCTAGTCACTTCATGCATTCAAATATCTTGAACAGAAGCTGTGCGAATCTGAAAGCGTCAGAGTGAAATTGAGAGCTAGTGAGGAAAAGCCAAAACGTTTGCCCATTTTCTAATCGATCAATTTGTGATTCGTCCCGAAGGACGGGCCAGCTAATCTACTGAGTAGCTGCAATGCACACAGCAACAAGCCATGAATGATTGGGCACTTTTGTTTATATTTAATAAAAAGGATTTTGACCTTGTGTGACCCATGTGTGTGGCTTTTCGGATCAATCTAACGTCGCATCTCTGTGAATGGTTTGCTATTTGTGGCCAGAACCTTTTCTATATACCCTGCACAAAGTCAATTTATAGGTATATGTATAAAAGATACAATAAAAAGATCCACTAAAAACTAAACTTTTTACTTCAATTTGTACTCTTCTCAATATTCCCGAAACTGGTAGCTGATTATTTTTCACAGTAAGCATTACAATATAGGGTACATTCATAGTCATCCACCTATGGTTGGGCTCACATGTTTATTGCGCCCAAGGGAGCGCACACCTAAGCCAATGTGAATTTCCCATAAATTATGTCAATCGTTGCCAATTTGTTGGGCATTATTAAGCCCGGCTAAACTACCAGGTGAATGTCCTTGAGGCGTGCCGAGACTTGCCCAGCTCTCAACCTCACAGGGCGGGAGAGCCTAAAAATATATCTCTATGTTTTGCTCTGCGCTCTGTGGCATTTCTTAAATCAATTATATTTTTTTGTCTCCTGCGTCACGTGGCAACTGTTTAATTATGCACGTGTTCGGCCCTGGAAGTGCCACAAAAACTTTACTCATAAGCTATGCGAGTGGTTTCTGAGCTGAGCTCGCGCAAACTTTAACTTTGTGCGCCACGCCCACCGAGGGGAGCGTCACAGTTACCGGTATTAGAGCAGGCTCTCGTGAGACTCTTTGTAATGTATGCAAAAATCTAAGGAATAACTTTAAATGAATTTTATACTTCCCACCAGCACTCGGGCACTGGGGATGTGTGCGAGAGAGAAGAAGAAGAGAGGGAGAGACTAGAATAAAAGCCAATAAATCAATGACACATACTATGGCTGCTCTTGGCTACACCCACTCGGGGAAAAGTTCAAGGCCATAATCCCACTTGATGCCGCCACAAATATGCCAATCATGTCATACATAATGCATGCCAGGGACAGGACCTGAGCCGGACAGAGGATGCTATCTCTAGATTGTAAGCATTAAATGGGCAGCAAATTGTCAGCGCGTTGTCTAACAACAGGTTAGTGTCTAATATTTATTGTTTCTCATTTATTTATACATAAAAAATATAGATGTATATATATATATATATATATTTTGTTTGACCCGGCTATCGCAAGCCAATTACAAAATGGCAACTGCTCGTGAGGCCAGTCAAAAAGTTTTCCCATTAACCAAGAACTTGGAATATATTTATATACTTCTAAAGAGAGAGAGACAGAGGCAAAAAGGAAAACAAAATTTTGTGGCACGCAAATTAAATAATAACAAACTCTAATTAGGTTCAAGTTGAATGATTTTAAATATTAAAGATGATACCCTTTAATATTAAATTGAGTTTCGGCTGCTCAAAATCGAATATGAAATATGAAATTTCGTTAATGCTGATTCAACTAATTAAAATGAGTATATTGGCATTCTATAATGCACGTCTGTTCGCATTGATGGGAACTATTTGGATGCGATTGAGGCTAGAGCAGTGAAATGTAGAGCATATACCCTGGAAAAATAAGAGGACAAGGGCAATGTAATATTCCGGTCGTACCTCAAAGACTGCTGTGCCAGACAATTAAATAGATATGACGGATATATCTAAGGAAATTAGGGGCGTGGCCAATTGAATAAACGTAATCGATTACACAAATGTATCAGCAAAATAATTCAACTCAAACGGCTATTAAAGGACATTTCCATTTCCTTTCCTAGACTTCCTACTGATTGCAGTTATTTCTTAAGCTGGAAATTCAACCCAAACATATTTTCTCATTCTAAATTTAATTGGCTGCAGAAATCGAAACAAAAACTTGATGAATCTATACGATTATTGACAATTTGGAGTAACAAATGAACGCCAACTGGTGATTGGGACGCCGCCTTTCGATTGGTTTGCTGCCTTTGGTCTGTCGGCTGGAAATCAAAATGAAATTGACAGCAATCAGTTGGGGGAAAAACAATTAATAAAATTCAATGGCAACCATAAAACGGATTGAGGGCCAAACGCGGCGAAGGCCGAGATTCTTATGGAACGAGCCTGGAGCCTCGTGGGGCCGTTACTAACTAAGCCGGGCCGAACTTTCACTTCGTGTCTTTGGCATTATAAATAATGCAGGCAATCGATTTATTGACTGATTCACATTTTGTTTGTACTGAAATAAGAACACAAACACCAAATACCAAAGTAAATGAGCAGCCAGCCGAGTGGACAGCATTCAGCCCTGGGCCTCAAAAAGTGTGCGACAATAAAATGAGTCAACAGACGTCACGGAAAAATATTCACTGAGCCCCAAGGCGAGGCGAGGCGGGGCAAGGCAAGGCTATGGCACAAGAAATGACCATTTTATGAAGTGTTTAATGGATGTTAAGTATGTCTGCTTGTGTGTGAATCGTTCATGTGTGTGTTTGTGCTGGTGTTTGTGTTTGTGGCCTTGTTGTGCGTGAATCCGGCATTATCTATAGAACATTAAATTGACTACATTTCTGTGCCCGACTAAACATAGTTTGGGGAATTGAGTTGGGCTCTCCACTTTGGCCATTGTCTGGGCATAATTACAGACCTATTGACTCGGGTTTCCATTTGTCAACTTATTCCTTCCGAGTCTTTACAGTCTCAAATGCCGTCGTCTTCTAGAGCAAGGTGTAAGTCTTCAGCCTTTTTCGCCATTCGAGTGCTGGCTGGGAGAAAGGAACGTGCACGAAACTAAAGCAATCCCATCAACTAAAAAGCATCTCAACATGTGTTCGCTGTAGAGCGCACACACATACACACAAATATGTGAGAGTGTGTATCTCATTTGAGATGGCAACTAAGGCGGTCGCTGCAAATGGCAGCACTTAAGTCCCCCGGCCAGAACGACAAGCGCATAAAAATGGAAATGAAATGCCAAAGCAGTGGGACAAGCGACCGTTGCGCCGCCACAGCACACCCCATACGTCTCTGTCTCCCCCAGCCCCCATCACAGAGAGGTATGCAGTGGCACAGAAATGACAAATCGCTGCTGCGATGAGCTCAAAATTATTGCGGCTTGATTGCATTAGAGGCCATGAAATGCGCTGATTTGTTTAACTAGACGAGCCACGAACAATGGCCGACCATATCGGCTTAGGTTACACACACACACACACACACACCCTGTCAGCCAGAATGGCGGCCGAGCAATTAATGGCGCCAACACGAATGGAGAGGAGGAGAGTGGAGCGAACGGAAAACTTGGCCAGACTGCGCTCAAACTTTCGACTTTTGCGTTTAGTTTGCGGCGTAAATATTGAATTATACGCGTAGTTAAACTGAGTGCAAAAGAAGTTGGTGCATATTGCGATATTTGATTAATCATGGTAAGCAACTAGAATTTATGGCATATGTTACTCAGATGAGAGGGCTTAGAATAGTATAAATAGAGGTAAAATAATGTTATTGTTAGAGAGAGAGAGAGAGAGAGAGAGGGGGAGAGAGGAGAGAGAAGGCAGATATCATATACATATGTTAGCTTCTCACGCTTGGGTATAGCGAAGTTAACCTGAGTACAGAAGAAGATACTCTCTAGCCGAAGGCTTGCCTAGAATTCTTGGGCATACATAAGTCAGCTGATGACAAATGAATCTAGAATAGTAGATATATAGGCAAAAGTATAGAGAGAGACAGAGAGAGAGGGCACATCTATATCTGTTAGCTTCTCACGCTTGGGTATAGCCTGAGTGCAGAAGAAGCTAGTATCCATCTAGAGTAGTTTGAATATAGGCCAAAGTAATGTTATTATATATTCATATAACTGCAGCAAATCCTCTCACAAGAATCGAACCCAACAGAAAGAGAGAGAGAGAGAGAGAGAGAGAGAGAGGCCACATGATATGTGTTAGCTTCACACCTTTGGGTATTGCAGCGCCTGCTTATTCCGGTGCACACATTCAAATTGAAGGCAAGGTTAATGACGGCACAGGCTGATGCCACACTCTTCACACAGCAGTGCACTCGGCAGAGCGGATTGCGAGTGCCGAGCGGCAAGTGGCATAATAAGTGGCAACTTTGACGTGAATAGCCGTTGCCGGAAAGGCCAAAAACGAGAATTTGTTGCAGTCGAGTTGCCCGCACAACATGGCAATAAAATTCCGAGAGCAACTGCAAGAGGGGGGGGGACTACGCGTGTGCTTGCTTTTCACTTTACAGATATGTTTACCGCGCACAAATGTGCGAAATACTTAGCGACGCAGAGTCGCTGCCGCAGCTAAGCCCACTTTGACCTACTTGATGCAGCCTCGGAGCGTGTGTGGCGGGCATGCAGCAGCACTCCAGGCATATTATGCGCACAGCAATGTTGGCGGGGCAGCGCGACGTCGCGACGGCGGCCGCAAGTTGTTAGCCTGCTTTTCATGACGATGCATTACACGGACAATCAACGCCTCCTTAAAAGCTTTTCACGTCCCGGGCATCCAGGGCGTCCAGGGCGGCGCCATCGGAAGCAGCGAAGGCAAAATATTTAAGCTGAGCATCTCTCGGTGCATCCGTTGGCCCTCTGAGCAGGCGCCCACATGAATTTTCAATTAAAAACGCCTTGGCTCTTCACACATTTCACATTTTTGCCGGCATGAGCAAGCTTTGTTTCTGACGGCCTTTCGCCTTTCTGCTGGCACCGGAATTAACAACCCGTGAAATATGCCCCGAAATGTATGCTTTGTTTTTCACATTCGCACACACCCCCCTCTGGCATTCCCCTCGACCTTGACAACATGACCGACGGCTGCAATTTAATCACCTAACAACACAAATAAAAGACTGCAGACGCCTTTTGTTGTCCTGTTGGCAACAATAGCATTGCCACTAATTGGCCGATTAATTAGTCAAAGTTGACAAATTAATGATATGGATTATTGCCTTTAATGAAAATAATAGCCAGTTATTCCACTACATATTTCCATATATTCGGGGGGCTTACAACTTGACGGCTACGTGAGCCCCAGCTGTAAGTACGCTCGAATAGTTCCCCGTGGCCTCTGTCAGTTTAATGAGCCTCTCAATATGCATGACACACGCTGCCAGCACAGTGCCATTCCGCCGCTCGCCCAGGAGCACCACGTGCTCCCATCAGCCGCAATTTGAAATTACTAAATTGCCACACATACGAGTTATGCAAAGGGGCGCGTTATTCAAGCTAGATTTTATGATTTCATGAGCTACAAACAGTTTGTTTCTCTTTAAATAACTACTCTAATAATAACTTTGCTTACTTTGCTCAGATCAATTTGCACAAATATTTGATAATTTATTATTTATTTAACACAGCAGTCCCAGCTAAAAATACGATATAAAACTCCTTGATTACCCTCTTCATTATTTCTACCAGTCTTATACCAGGCTTATATTCGTATATTGGTATGCTCCTATACAACTTTTCTCAAGGTAAAAAAAAAATATTTAAAATATATAGACACAAACAGCTATTCATTTCCAATTACCATTCACTAATCTAGGGTATTCAAAAGCAAAAACAAATTAATTTCATATCAAATGAATTCGACTTAACTTATCTATCTATTATATACAAACTTCTGTTTTCTCAATCTCAGAAAAAATTATTTAAAATATATAGAAGAAAACGGCTATTCATTCCCAATTATCTTTCAATCTAGGGTATTCAAAGGCAATAAAATGCATTTTGTATTCAATGAATTTGCTGATTCGATTTAACTTCTCTATTTGATATACACAAACTTAAGCAAATTCCAATAAAGCCATGAGCTATAGACCAAAAAAAGATTATGCCATTTCAGCAAAGTTTCAGAGCCAAATTCTTAATGCTGTGAAACACAGATTTCAGCCGAGCTTATGTTGCTCTAACCAAGTTTCAGCTGAAATAATTTTACACTTTTAGCTGCTGCTCTCACTTAACTCAGCACAGGCAACGTCTGTGAATCAATCAGTTGGAAGTAACTATTGAAGGCGTGCTCAGAAGTAAGTCAGAAGTTGGCCTTTCAATTTGCAATTCCTGATTGATTTGACAATAAGCAAACGTCGCAACTTTCGTGGAAGTCCACGTCCATTCAGTCCATTCAATCTTTTATGTCTTTTATGATATAGTTGTTGCTGGCAATTGAGGGAAAACCTGATATTGACAGCTATGCGAGGCACTGAATGCATTTTCCCGGCCACTCACACAATTCAGCTTTCCTTTTCATATTTCGAAGAATGATATTCGATGCGGGCTCTGCACATAGTTTGGAGCGTGTCAAAACTTTTATGAGGCTGCCAAGGTCTCTGCTTAAACTATCAGAAAATAGTCACAATAAAAATGCAAAACTTTTCCGTACCTCTGGCCGAACCATGCCGAATCGAGAGCCAACAATGGGAATACTGTTGGGAAAGACAAAAAACTTAACTGAATGATGTGAGGCTCGTACACAAAATTTTCGCTAGCTATTATTCAAGTGCTGGCAAAGTTCAAAGGCCAGCAGATGCTGCGAATGGCCCACCGAAAGGGCCAAAAAGTGGAGCAGCAATGCAAAGTTTTGGCTCTCTGAATGTGCAGGTGATTAGCACACAAATCTAATAAATGCCAAATGCCAAGTTCTGGGGCCGCTACCATTAATTATCAAAGATCTGTAAGCGGGCCGTATCGAAAAATGGTTGAGCCCCGCTAATTAATTTTTCATAATTATCATTGGCCTCTGCTAAAAGTTTTCACGGCCTTTCATTTGCTCAAATACCCTAGCAGCCATTCAAGTTGAATAATGAGCCGAGTAAAATTACTTTTGCACGTGAAAAACTAAAACGCGCACAGTTTTAATTGGAGCATTGCGCAAAAACTAAAATAAACAAACAACAAACAAAAAAGGCAGCAAAAGCTAAAACTCGATGAAACCAGCAGACACTGAGAGAAATATTTTACTTGTTTTCTACTCTTTGTTCCAGTTTTATTAGCATATTACGGTATGCAAAAATGAAAAAAGTAAATATAAACTTTGTTCAATTTAATAAAATGTATTCAATTAAATTTTATCAAATAATTTGCCTGCTCACTTGTTATTTTTATTTATTTTTTTTTTTTTTTTTTTTTTTTTTTTCATATACATAACAACATTTTTTTATTATTTTTATAAATTATATTTTGAATTATTTTTCATTATTTTTTATAATTACTTATTATTATCCTCACTTGGATCTGTATTTATTATGTGAAATGACATCCGCATATGTTATTTTTAAATATTTATTTCAAATAATTGTTTATAAAAAATCCATCCAAATAAATGCTTTAAAAGTTCTTTGGGTATTGCAAAAGTACTGCACTAAGAATACTGTAAACATTTATGTAAAATACCGATATATACTTGTATATTTGTATTATCTTTTTAGTAGAATATACCTCGAAAGTAATTCAATTACATCTCTATTAGAAATTATAAATTTTAAAATTTTTATGTATTATATTTAAATATATATAGAATGAGAAATAAAAAATTTTTAAATTAAAAAGCCATCTATTATAAAGTATGCCAGATACTGGTTCCTCCATCAAGGAAACAGCCTTGACTTGGTTTTACCAGAGCATCGCCTACTTGGAACCCCAACACTCTGTACATATGTATATAAGACAATTTGTATTCGCCACTTGGCACTTACCCAGATTTTCCTTTTTCCGGTCCTCGAATTGCGTTCTTTAGTTCTATTACACTTTGTATGGATTTAATTGTGGCTTTAGTTACTTGAACTCTTTATTGTTAAATAATAATTTGTGCACTTGTTTAGCTTTGTAAATTATTGTGACTTATATTGCTTGTGATAAAATTAGAGCCTCTGAAACAGGTAACGTTTATGTAATTACACTTCAGTTGAGTCGACAGTAATTGAATTCGAAGCGATCGCAAGATCAATTTTATTGCACTTGCTGGTACAAAAGCCGATGTAATTTTCACTGACATATCTGACGTATGCCGAATATTTAATAAACAGTTCTCCAAAGATACCATGTATCACTCATACGTCACGTTGTCAATTTGTTTTGCTCGTCGACAGATGTCTCACACTCACACACACACACACACACGCACACTCTCTTTAGAGTGGGCGGAGCTCAGCACGTGCACTTGACATTTAGTGTGACAGATCTCTCGCCCCGCCAGTTCCCTCTCACACACCAGTTGTACAATAAACAATACAAAAATATAGAATACAAAACAAAAAACGAGAACAACTTTCTGCAATACATCGAGAGATGTATAAGCATTCAAAACAGATAGCAATCAGTGACGTAATAGAAATTGCCTACAGTTTAAGGTGGCAACATGTAAAAAAAGAAATTGTGGCACAGTGGAACTCAAGCAGAAAAGCGTGAAACTATTCAACATAAAAATTATAAATTATTGCCTGAGCTCCTCTTTATTCTCAATTAGTATTATGGCCAATGAGGATCCCTGCTCTGACTTGATTTATTCTAATTTTCACATAAAATACAGTCACACAGATTAAAAGGAAATTTAATTTTCCACATCAAAAGTCTCCAGTGAAACTCTATGCATTTCAGATCTACCATAATCGTATGCAATGCACAGTTGTACGTATTTGAATAAAAAATGGCATAATCTACTATATTCATGGAATAATAATTTCGGGCTTGGCAGTCAGTCATCATATCCATTCGCCATTGGTACTTCCGGTGTGGCAGTGCGTGTTGGCGTTGCGTGCCTAAAATGTCATTTTCTTGTCCTTGGTGGCAATTGTCGAGTGCGCGCGTCAGGATGCTTCCCCACGCTCCGTCCGCTGGCGATATCGTGCGAAAAGCGCAGCTGGGTACGTCGTGCTTAGCTCAAGTGTCATTGCCAATCAATGGAAGTGAAGTGTCCGAAATGCCAAGCACAATGGCGACAATGGCGCGGCTAAAACGCACTTGCCAACTTCCTGTCCAGTCAGTTAACCTAATGACCGGCATTCAGGGGTCTGCTGGGCCTTGTTCTGCTCTTGTTCTGTTTTTTCTTTTTGGTCTTTTTATGTCCTTTGCATGGACAGCGTTTTGTGTCATTCAATTTAACTTGAGATAATGTTTCAATTGCCGAAATAGAAATTCTACGAAGCATTGGGCCTTGAGCGAGGACACGTCAATTGAGTAGTGGTGGTATTTTTTTATTTTTTTTATTGGCCACGTGGCAAAGGCGACTGCTCTAAAATAAAAACATATTTTCAACTCCAGATACTGCCAAGTTATGTCAGGAATGAAAAATTATTGCATAAATTAATTACGAGTACAGTCCAAAGAACGTGCAGGCAGCCAGGCACCCAGTCAGCCAGTCAGCCAGGCAGCTGGCTAGGAAGGCAGTTGAGCTGAATGTAGAGCCTATATCCTTGCCTCTACGAGGCTGACGGCGGCAAATAATTGAGCACGTGCCACAGGGCAAAGGCAACGCCAGCGCCAGTGCCACTAGTCAGCGTAGACAGCACACGCCGCGTATACGTAATGTGACCTGATACGACTTGATGTGTGTGCATGCATACATACATACCGACATACATACATGTATGTATATACATGTGTGTGTCTATGTAAAAAATATGAGAACATGCAATTAATAACATGTGCATAAACAGGAAAGCCTGCCGTTAAGGCTTTTCCCAAATTGCTGGCACATGAAATTTAATTTTCGAATCTGCCAAGCGCATGAAAAAAGGCGGCGCTAATTTGATGATAGCCTAAGCTGTAATTGAATGGCGCTAATCAAGAGCCTAAACGAATTTCGAGGAATTTCAATTTACAATTTCTAAACAAAAATTAATACAAGGGTCAGCTCGGCTTACGTTCAATAGACTTGGGTTTCTTATTTTATGATCTACTTTCTGCTTCTTCTCTATATATAATTTGTTTTAAATGAAGCAGAAAATAAACAGCAAAGGTCGGTGGTAAATTGTTCCGAAGCAGCAAGCTATTCCCATTTAGATATACAAATATAAGAAACAATATTTGAATATTGAGCAGTCTATGTTACGCATACGTCACGTGTCCCGCAATTTCTTGTAATAAATAAATCAGTTGACTGCTCAACTCTGGCACTGAAGTAATTATTAAACAAAGTATTTAATATTGATGAACTTTGATGATGATTTCATTAGAATTTCATTCGATTTCACTCAATACTTTCTGTTATTTTTAGTTCATTTCACTTTTGTGTTTGGCTTTGTTCCGCGTAAGTGTGTGTGTGTTGGTCTAACCTTTCGAGGTGGGCTGACGGCGGTTGATTTTAAAAATAGCAGCCGTAGTCAAGGGCAAGTTATGGTTAACTTGGAAGCCGTATGAACGACGAGCATTGCTGCAAGGCGACTAGCCAACGAAACAAAGAAATAATAACAAAAGGCAAAAAGTTTATTTTTGTTGTTTTCTTTGCCTTTGTTTTTGTGGTTATTTGTAATTGTTTTTCTTTTTATTTATTTTTTTTTTTTTGCTCTCAATTAAAATTCATTTGGCTAAAGAAATTCAAATCAAAGCCAAGATTTTTTTTTTTGTTTTTTGGTTGCATTTTGTTGTTTTGTTTTTGCTTTCTCGTGCTACATTGAATGAGGACTCTTCTCTTGTGTCACACACACACACACGCACACTCGCACACACACACTCACACACGCACTGAGCACAGACAATTTGATATTGTTGTTGCTCTCAACACGTTTAAAAGTTGTTGTTGTTTTTTTCTTATTTCTAATAGAGGAGCAAGCGCTCTGAGTACCGTTAGCTGCGATGGCTTCCAAACAACTGAAACGGCAAACAGAACGTTCTATCGACGCTGTCGGCCCCGCCATGTGCTTCGAACATGTTGCAAGCGATAATTGTGTTGTGTTTTGGTTCGATGTCCGCCATGCGGCGTCATAGCACGCTGCAGTTCCTTCACTCTAGCTGCAGCCCATACAAATTGCCAGTTTTACTTAATGTATACATATATATGGTACGTAAATAATTGCTTGCTAACGAAGATTAAGTATACCATTGGCCAATGGAGTGAGCGTGCGTCTTTATCCCACAGTTTCTTGAGCTTGGAGGCCTTACAATATAAATACCTCAATGGAAACTATATACAAGAATAATTTATTTACATTCGAATTACGCAATTAGAAACAATGAAGAATGAGTATAATTTTACTGCGAAAAATGATTAGCCTGTACTAAATCCGAAAATGGCCTTTTGGATTTAAGTATTTGTTCTATTTTTCCACAGTGCCCTAGAGAACAGAGAGAACTGAAATAAAAAGATTAATGCTAATCCGCCATGGGATATTTTGATTTTGATTTTTGGCTGAGCTGAGTGCAGCTACTGCTGCATGAATAAAGTGAAATGACATGGCCCAGCTACTACGAATTGCAAATTACGATCGTAACTGAAGCCCACACATCTCAAAATTTATGTGAGAGTTCAAAAGACATTAACCTCTTTATGAAAGACACTCAAAATCGAATATTCAAGCAGGCCATCGTAAAGAATAAAATGAATTAACTTCTTTATCGGCAGCGTACCCCTTTTCAATAGATTTCGAAATTTGTAAAGAAAAGAATAAAGGAGAGAACTACAAATGAAATCAAATATTAACATCATATTAATATAATTATTTTGTTTATAATTTTTTTTTACTGTAAATTTGTATTCATATAACATCAAATTTTCCAATAACCATGTCTTAATCCGGCATTTCTCTCGACAATCATCAGCATTCAAGCCTCTCTTGCTTCAGTCGAACCTTTAATTAAAGCAGAGCCAGCGCCATGACATGCTGCTCAGCTCAATAGAATTTT